>NC_140595.1:45659399-46274372 GCF_964204655.1 Triturus cristatus
GCAATCGCTAGAGGATTACTTGGTAGCTTGTAAACTGCTCTTTCATCCAGGTTTCAAGTAGTTCTCTTAAAGCAAGTTCTCGGAGACCGTTGAGTGTGCGGTCCAGTGAGCTCAGCAACTGTCTGTGTTGTGGTTATGCAAAGAAGACCGTTCAGTCCATTATAGATCATATCCAGCTTGGTTAAGTAGAAAATGGTAGCAGTAACAACACTTTATTAACATGAAATGTAGTTGCGCCAATGAAAAAGCTAAAAGATCATCCTGAACTGAACTGAACACTAATAGTTCTAGACATTTAGAATGTGAAGACTTTGTTGGTATTACAAAAGGAGGTAGGAACTGAGGGCCAATATATCTAGGTCCGGCATACAGGTCCAAAATAGTCCCAAACAAGGTTGTATGCCTTTCCTACTGTGTATTACAGGTCAATGTGACCACCACCAAAAAGTGTAGATGGATCACACATCGGTCCTGAAGAATTGCCGTTTAATTGACACTTGGCCTGATTTTCTAGCACAAAACCCCGCAACCATAGAGCAGGTGTGCGCGCATCATTGTTTTTAATCAGGATAGTGGCCACATTCATTAACGTTGTTTTGGGTGGACCCCTAACTCCTGTTTTAGTCTCACACATTTCACACTTATACATCTACACTCACTAGGGCCCTCACACGCAATGCACCCAATGGCTAAGAAAAAAGATCTCCGCCAAGAAGGCCCCATCACGGGTGCCAATCGGGTATTGCAGTGCCGACCCGATAAGGAGCAGACCCAGTGATGAAGCAAGACACCTAGCTGGCTGGGTTTCTGAAAGGAGAAAAGGTTTTCTTCGGCTCTAGAAAGCACTCCAGTGCTCTCCATACAGACATTGACCAGTAATACACAGTAGGAACGGCATACCACCTTGTTAAAGACTTTGTTGGTGACAAAGGGTCTTGGTCATGTGCCAATAGTGGGTTGAAGCTGTTCTAATACTGTGACTGCAATATCCCCTTGAGTCTATTTTCTTGTGTCATGTTCACGAGCTCTGATCATAGAAGAGGTACCGGTTTCTATGAAGTGCCTCTTGCTGCCATTTGTGTTGGTTCTCAGGAGTGTATGCAAGTGCCTTATACCCACATACCATTATGGAAATGCTTGAAATAAATCTTTCTACTGAATACCTTGCTATATACACTTCCAGCTTCTTCATTCCTCGCTCTCAGCCTGTCAGTTGTCCTTGAGTCTTCTATTTGTTCAGTGTCTGAGAATGTAGAAGGACTATTGTGGCAGATAAAAAGTTAGCATCATTCAGAAGGTGCACAGATCTGAGCATGACCAAATCACAATCTAAGTGGCTTTGAGCCAAAAGAAAGCCAACTTAAAAATATTATCTTCTGCTCGGTGCTTAATTTGTGCCGGTGGTTGCAGATGAGCCCCACCGGCACTCATTTTTGGGGACGGCACTAATTCTTCCTCATCGGACTTTAAATGATAGCAAGAGAGAAAAACATAAAAGTAGTACAGAAGGTGGAGGAGAAAGATGGCAAAACAGTGCTAAAGTGAGATAGGGATGAACAAGAATCTGTCAGTTAGATAAAGGGGTAGGGAGTGTCTGGTTATAGATTAATGAGGTATAAGGTGGAATCAAGATTAATCAGCCTTGGTATTCTGCACTGCTGACATTTGGTATTGTTGCCACAGGCTTCTGAGCAAAACTTTGGGCACCAGCACTTATTATTTTACAAATGAAGCACTTCTTCTGCAGTTGACTTTCCTCCATCCTCTTCTAGCACTCCCACTCTTTGCTCGTAGCCAAAGTGCAAACTAGAAAGTGAGAAAAACTTCTTTGTAGCATGTGCTGTGTTGTGAGATGTATTGTTTACATTTCAGAGGGCTTACAACCCACATACAGCAGTTGTTTTTGTTGTCATTCTCATTTGCAATCTTTCAATTGCTTAGCTTCCGTAGGCTTCCCTTCCGTTCTTGTGTTAGCTCCTAACTGGAGCATAGACCAAGTACATTTGTTCTTACTTGGCTTTTTTGCAACACACTTTTAAAAAAAAATTATATTCGTGCAATATGCCTTCCTGCTTTTAACAGAAGCATAAATCTTTTTATTTATATTGCTGTAACCCTATCTGCTGTCTCTATTGATGCTTTCGGTACTGACACCCACAACTGTACTACTCAGTGGTAGTCCACTCTACTCTTACGCCACTCTACTCTTAGGCCATACTACACCACTACACTCTTCGCCACTCTACTGTTTTCTGCAACTACTCCACTCTTTTCTGCACTCTACTTCACTCTACTCCACTCCACACAATGCCACTCTGTGCCACTCTACATGACTCCTCTCTACGCCAGCATGCTCCATGCCACTCCATTCCCCCCTCTATGCCATGTCACACCACTCTATGCCACTTCACTCAATGCCACGCCACTTTGCTCTATGCTGTGCTACTCTATACCACTCTGTCCAAGGCCGCTCCACTCTGCTCTGTACCACTCTACTCCACAAAATGCTGCTCTACGCCACCCCACTCTGCCCCACTTTACCCTTTGCTACTCTACACCACTCTGCTGTAGACCATTCCACTCTGCGACCACTCTACTCTATGCCACTGCAGTCCACAGTACGCCACTCTACTGTACTCTGCCACTTTACTCTACGCCACTCCACTCTACCATGTGCCACTCTACTCTACCCTGCATCCCTCCAATCTGTGCCCCTCTACTTCACTGTCCTCTATGCCACGTCACTAGCCTTTAGTCCTACTGAACAGCTGCCATGCTACAGTACAGCATGGCTAAAAGACAATGACAAAGCTTTTAGTTCTCGCATAGGCAAATATTTTCACTCTGTCAATGCTTGTTTAATTTTCTTTTACTTATTTGCTTTTCACACTACTGTCTGCTTGGTAGGGGACTAAAATATTGATACCCGCCCCATTTGTTTTCAGTTGCGGAGCACAAAAAAAGCCGCCGGTATGGCTGTTATTTGTAGCATTTGTCTGCGGGTGGACGCCCCTCTAGCGTTTCTAGTGGCAAGGCCTGGCCGTAAAAAGGTTCTTGTCCATGAAACACATAATTAGGGTTTCTGCGTGTCAGGTTTTTTGTGTGCATTCTAGCCTGTCTTCCATTTCTCTCCAATTTTTCGAAAACAATCAGTGTTAATACATTTTCCCACTTGTAGAAAAAAAGAGAACAGTGTATTTAGCATTTTGAACACATCTATAGATGTTATTGCTACTGATATAAAGTGCATGTTTCATTTAAGGCAGGAATACTTCAAGATACTTTGGAGTTGCTGCCTGTTCATTTCGTGATGTGTTGGTTTGAAAAGCTGTCCACTTACATCGATCTTCATTTTGAACAGCAATGAAATGTTACTTTTGTCAGTCTTTATGTACAACTTTTTTATCCTCCTGGCATATATCTTTTCAGACTCTCTCGATTTCTTGCTTCTCACAATGATATCCACAACAAAGGCAGCTTCTTCTAAAGATGAATGTCTCAATGTTGGACCAGGCTCTAAAGCCGTATCATGGTACTGTTTTAAAAACGTTATATTGGCGAATGGACTGTAGGGACATCAGATCTTACATTAGAAAAATTGTTCTTTACCAGACTCTGACAATCCTTCCTTATTTTATTCGTTTAAAAGGGGCCATGTAGAAGTATCAATCTAGGGTGTTGAAGCAAATAGTTCTGTTTCATCTCAGGTAATGTCTTGTTTATGAAATGAAATACAAAAATATGTTTTCAAGAGCGCTTTAAAAGTAAGGCATTTATGTGTATTTAATTATAAAGTGTGTGGGCATGGGTCTTTCATGGGTACATAGCAGGATTTAGAGGTGAAAATTCTGCGGAAGTTGGGTTGTTAGCGCAGCAATGTAATAGGAGGCAAAAAGCATCAATGTAGCACAATATTTAAAGTGCTTTGGAAGCTGAGCAATTAAGAAAAAAAGACAAATCCGAAGGTGAATCCCAGGTTGGACATCACTCCATCTTGTTGCAAGAGCCGGTTGGCCTAAGTGCTTTCCTAGAGCCTTTTAGTATTACAAGATTTGCTCATTTATGCAAAATATCTGGGCCTCTGTGCAGAAGGAGGGATCCATGGAGGGATGCAAGGCTGTCATTGGAAAGGCACATCCACTAGCAAGGGCGCTAAGGAAGAATAGAAAATGGGGGGGGTGCAATGCTAAAAATAACCATTCCTGTGGTTAATAATTCGACTTTAGGCTTCAAACATCAGCTTTCAAGGCTAGCAATAATAAAAATGTTTGTTCGCTAGGGGACAAGGAAAAGGAACAAGATTAGAGACCCTTTCTTCTTCTGTATTTCTTTACACATGGTAAGAGGCAGCGTGCAGAATACTAGAATGTCGATGAAAGTTTTGTGGAAGATTTTTAAGAGGTATTGTGATGATCTAAAGTAGCCAAAGTCCCAACCCTACCAGACGCCTCTTCCCAAACAATAGTTTGAATGGTGTGAGGACATTAAAACATGGTGGCAGCCTGGGCTTCAGAAGTGACATTATTCCCTTGTGTACATTCTTACTTCCCTGTTCTTTCTTCTCAGTGAAAACCTCCTTCTCCTGGGTGCTTCCTAGGTCTCTTTTGAAACCTTTTCTCTCTTTCTCTTTATTCATCTCAGAGAAGGCTGACCTCTACTGCTGCTTCCACTGAGCATCATAAAGCCACAAAAAGTGTTCCAATGAGCCGCAGCAGTCAATATGTCCTTTATATCAGACCGAATGGTGGTTCCCATTAATAGAACTGCATGTAGAGCAATAAAACATCAGGAGATAGGCTAACAAATACTCCTCAGCATGCAAATGGACGGTAAACGAGGAGCAGCCGATCATGCTTCCAGGGGGAGGTCAAGACCCCTTGATGATGAAGCAAGAGCCTGTCTTTGCTTCCTCTGCCGGCTACCTGTGTCTTCATGCATCCAATATACGTTGATCCGCAGCACCCACAGATTTAAAATAAAGGCACCAGATAAATCAACTCACTTTTGCAAAGATAAGTGACCAGGAACCTTCGGAATCTGCCAGGATTACCTCCTGGTTATCCGAACTTCCAAGAAAAGCCAAATTATGTTAGGGCCTTAAATATGGATGCCTTCCTAAACTGCAACAAAGGTCTTGGAGATTGTTCCTCGCTGAGAAACAAGTGGACCCATCAGCTCCAGCTGTTTTTGAGCGAAATGCAATTCAGCTCCAACCCCAGCCTCGTCCATTGATCCTTTACGTGCCCTGGGGTTTTGCTTCCGTCAAACCATCACCCTGACGTCACCCAGTCTTATGTAGCGTGGCATGCTAAAATATTTGGCGTAACATCCCAATTCTGAGTTTAATCATAAAGCAGCAACAGGTACACAGCTGAAAGCTTGATTAACCCGTACTGCTACGGCAGCTTGCACTTATATGTGCCTCTAGGGGATTTCTCGACTGTGGGCCTGTAAACGTGTTCTTTTTTCCATTCAGTTAGGAGAGGGGTGCTTCCCTCCGAGCTCCCTCTGCAGAGGTGCAGGACACCCAAGAATGGTAGTTCTGGCAAAGGAGATTCCTCACATCAGAGTTATCCAATGACCAGCCGGAAGTGCAGCGGTGAACAGCACACACTATACCCTCATGGGAGGCAGCTAGGAGAATTATGGTTCACATTGGTAAAGAATGCTGTTTGAGAAGTCGATAGAGTAAAAGGAAGCTGTGTAAAGAAAATGTGACCCTGCCAATTATACATTTAAGTTATATTCAATAGTAGGTGAAATATACATGATACTACTGGGACTTGTAGGATTTGCCTGCATAAGACTGGTCCCCCATTTCAGCCTTGGAGCTACTTGACATATGTACTGTAATCTTCAATTAGTTTTCAAGTTGAACCAAGACCTGCCTTTCTGCCAACTGTGCATGTGAATAAAAATTCCTTTAGGAATTTTTGAATGGGTGACTTAATTTTCTGGAACTACCCCCCTGTAATCATTACCCCACTTCACCAAATGTTTACCAACATTCCATGATTTAGAGACAAGTTCTTTGGAAAATTGCAGATACCAGCCCACCTCAATCCCTACAATTCATTCTCTCTTTCTCCATCTCCCCCTTTCCCAAACGTTGCACAATATCCAGTCCTATCAAAGCCAATCAACCATTCAAGGTCAATAAAAGGAATTGATACAACTTGGATATTGATGGTAACCCCTAATATTAGCTGCCAAAATCACAATTATGTTCATGAGGTGTGCCTTATAATCAGTCATACAATACAAATCTGTATTCTTGTGGTTGAGTTAACGGATATACAAGGTGTCATTCCATTCCCTAGAATCTGGGATACAACATAATTATTAGGTCTGCTTGAATATGCAGCTGTCGTATGACCTATTGATACCAGTGCTTAGAAATATACATAGTGTGGGCTTTGGCTCCATCCAGAGCAGTATTTTCCTCTCACCCCATTCTGTTTTCTGGTGTATCCTTTTGCTTCCCCTGAAATGATTGCACTGCAATGCATGAGGGACCATTTTACATATCAAAAGCACACTGAATTATCACATATTACATTTATTATCTAAGAAATGCAATGAATACAATTGTTTTTTTTTGCTTTCTACTGTAGCAGGTTATTTTAGCTTCTTTATATTAAAAAAACGTAATCTTTATGGTCATTACGCACAACTATTTTGCGTGGTTCTTTTGCTACAGCCTCTTCTGACAGTCTGAGCCCCCACTTACCCCACCCATATCCTGCCCTCTTTCTTGCCCCAACTCCCTTTTTGGGTCCATTGCATTATATTTTCTTAAAGAGTATCTTGGAACTGCAGACATTTTGTTAGTGCCTTCTGTATATTCTCTGCTTCCGGAAACTGGGGGTGGTGGGCATGTTGTCTCTCAAAAGTGATATAGTTTAACATGGGTGACCACGTTGCTGTAAAATATTTTCTGTCTTTCACCAAATATCTACATAGGTGTTTTATAGCCATGTTTGGAATACCTTTCCAAGCCACATACGGAGCAGGGACCCAACATGTTTTTACTAGTGTCTGTTATCCTGTGATCTGTGTCCAGCAATGAAAACATCAGATTCCCCTCATGGTTCCTTATTCCATTCCAGGTCTTTGGTCTACTCTCAGTAGTATCTGCCTCGGGTCCTCCTGTACTGGGAACCTCACCTGTGACATTGTATCTAGCTGCCAAGACTTCTTTCAGTATATAGCAAGTCCTGTGCATGACCACCAGTTCCTCCAACATCTGTTAGTAATGCTTGGATATATCTCATTTTAGTTTGCCCAGTGTTAAATACCATCTTGTAATTGTTTTTTCTGGACGATTCGCCTTGTATGACATCTTTGTTGCATTTAAATATGTCCCCCTCTACCCACCAGTCTCTTCCATCCCATTCTGAGATTGGCACTCTAGCTTCCTCCTCCCACCTCCTAAATTAAATACCACCATGTGGGCCAGTAAATGTTGATACAAATTTCTTAAAGGGGATTAATGTTCTGACCACCGCCTTTCATTTCAACTTGAAAAATCCAATTAATTAGTTGATAGTCAAGAAAATGTACTAGCTCTGGCACCCCAAAAGATCTTTTACATTACTCAAAGGACAAAAGTTTGGTCTTTTGTTACACGCCTGATATAATCCATCAGATTCTCTTGAATACTGTCCCATTTATAGATGGTGTGAATTCCAGGGAATAATGTACATGTTGTGACCATTTCTCTGATCCGGGACTGTGCTTCTGCATAGTAATCTCTAACCTCTATGAACCCTAGATCACTTGTGTTCTTTGAGGCCTTCAGCGCCCTGGCCAATATATGTTATAGTTTCCATGCATGCTCAGTGCTATAGATCCCTCTAGATGCCCTGCATTACCTGCTTTTTGGTACAAACTGGTAGTTCCTTCAATATATGCAGAAGTCTAGGGCCAGCATACATCTTGATTGGGACATTGCTGCCTATGGATGACACACAGGGATTCCTCTGTCTGTCCAAGCCTCCCTTAATAGCTTTCTATAGAGCTAGTATCTTGGCATGATGGAGATCTCCAATTTGTGGAGGTCCGATATCTTTTTCCCTTCCCTCTGGAGGGGTGTGTTGTGTAGTATCATTTTTACTTCAAAGTTCAAGAAATGTAAAATCTGCACTTCAGATTTATCAGTGTTTGCCAACAGCCTCACAGATGTTTCCAGCAGTTTCGGTATAAATGGCGGCATTTCCTGGGTCTTTTACTGAAAGCATCCCATCGTCTGCGAGTAGGATACTCTACCTATTTTAACGCTTTCAATAGAGGGTCCAGGCTCATCCTTATTGGCAACGGATCCATAGACGGGGCAAACAGAAGTGACCACATCAGCTGTGCTTCTCTGTTAAACCCGAAAGGTCAAGAGTATACCTCATTGGCGGCTCCTGAGCCTAAGATGCTTGGTAATGCGCCATGAAAACCTGCCCCACAAACCACACCTTTCTAAGACTACCCTGAGGAAGGAGCAGCTCACGCGTTCGATTACTGTAACATCTAATACTGCCAACACCAAAATGTTTTTATCTTCTGCTTTTGCAACAATGTGTGTTGGCCTGTGCATGGCGTCAAACATTTGCAGACTCTGGAAAAGTTCCCTTTAATCTTCATGTATGAGGGTGAGTAAGAGCAGAGTCAGTCTGCCTGACAAATTTTCCATGTAAAATTTGCATCTGCTTTTAACAGAGCTCTAGGGCTACTTGAGGAGCAGTCCCGTCTGTTCTTACGTTGCTTTGACCAAACTTGTATGTCTGCCTCCGTCATTGTTGGTGTTACTATTCCTCACAAAATGCACTCCCCAAACACCTCCTTTAGCATTCAGGCCAAAGGCTGTGGGAATGTGTTATAATATTCCCTTGTCTATGCATTAGCGCCCGGAGCCTCCAATTTGTTTTAAGTGGTTGTACTAGGGTAACCACGGCCACCTTGACTGGTTTTTTGAACCTTCAGGGTAATTGTTGCATCAGGTTATTTTTTTCGAAAGCTTCTTCTTTTCTCTTTCGGGCCGCTGTGGTGCCGGTGCCTGCAGTGGAACTTCCAGTTGACTGAAAATCTCCATCTTGCCCGTGTATCGAGAGTAGGATGACTGCATGGTTGTGCGTTACTGGATCCTCATTTACGTATCTTGTTTTGCACTACATAATTTATGCAGTCTGAAGTTTGTAACCTTGGTTCTCCAGATATGACTCAATTGGACTAATGCACCAGATTCCATTGATGTCTAAAAAGGAAAGAGGAAGCTTGCCATTTAGACCCTGGTGGCAGCTGCCAGCCGTATTGTACTGTAGCATTCGCATAGGCTTTACTACCAGGCGCAGAAGCACTTTCCCACATGGGTCGGAAGATACACCCTGTAGGGTGTGTGGTTTGAATGGCTTTGTTTTTGTTTTTTGGAGCCTATGTGTGAAGTGTTCTCATGCCAAGTGTGACGACCACGAAGAATGGTTATCATTATTATGGAACTCTGCACCTGGCGATATGATGGGTGAGGGTATGTGAGAGATAGACACTCAGATTTTTATTGTAAAAAGCACTACACCATCCTTGCCAGAGGAGCAGCGGGTGGTGTGCATGTGTACCAAAAAAAGGGGGGTAATCGGCGAAGCCCAGTAACCTAGATTGTCAAAAGGGCAAGAGTACAAATTTGTGACATGAGCAGTTGTCCTTCCCCTTTTTATTTATATATTATTATTATTTTTAAGGTAGTGATACTGCCTACACCTGAGGAAGGAAGTGGGAGAACGAGGAAGGCGGGCAACAGGAGTAAAACTGCACAATATTTAAAAGACAAAGATTCCAGCTACTCCTGCTAGGCTGGTGGAAGCCAACATTCGGAGCAGGGGTTCACGCCTGAAGCCCCTCTCGAGATTCCAGAGGTGTACGAGCACCATTTGGGCAAGTCGTGGTCTGGTCGTGGCTCAACCCCTAACCAGACTGCACATGCAAAGGTGAAAGACCAAGTGCTCGGTCGATTGCTGTCCTGTCCGTGCAAGAGCAAATCAGGCTGCCTCGTGTTACCCTGCAGGCCTCACCCCTCCAGGAGAGCCCAATGCTATCTCCATCTGCCTGGAGGGAAACCCACTGCCTTCTGAATACCTGCCGGTGTGGCTGATCTTCAGAGTACTTTGCTGAGCAAGTGCCATGTTTATATCAGCTGTACAGAAAAGTATTTTTTGTTATACAAAAACAAACTCCCAAAGCATGAGCTGGTTTTTGAAAAACCCAGAAAAAACATTGGCACAGAGTGTTCTCTCTTTCCTTATTTATTTTTGTTGCTGTTTTCTTAGCACAAACTTTACCTGAATGTATTGGAGCATTTTAGAAGAGCATCAGTTACATTACACAAGGTCGCATTTTTTTTTTTTTATGCATGGGATGATTAAGTGATTTGCCCAGAATCCCAGGATGTTGAGCCGATGCAGAGTCGCAAACCTACTTCCCACTTACGAAGTTGCAATCTCTGGCTGTAACGCCACATCAACTCCTAGAGGGCCATTGAGTGATTGCCCTGCCACGTACCCAATAGCAGGGAAATGGAATGACCGTCACCCTGCCTAAACTAGTTGTCGCGACCGTCAAAAGGACTTGATCGCCCTTTGGCGGGGCGACAATCGGATCAGAGCTTTCCAAGATTGGAGCCTGCTAAGACTGTTTATCAGAAACCCTGTGGATACCTCACTTCTAAATGGGGCCGGAGAACCACAAGTTTGACAGGCTGTCTGAAACGCTAATTTATGGTGCTTCACTCTCTCGGCAAAACTCTAAATAACCCAACCAGGATTGAAAAATGAAGCTCCCATGACATGACAACATGTGGTTACCTCATGCATGAACACTCACCGTCATCTGATTGTTGGGTGCACGGGAATGAATTCTGCCATCCATGCCAGGTTTTGCAAGGAGCCCTAAAACTTGACAGGTGATAGTTGCTGTGTCTGAGGGTTGGCACCCGCGCTGCACGGCAGACTGGTATTTGCTGTCATATTTTCAATCAGAACAACAAAATCACTAGTCTTCCAGGCAGAGCCAGGCCTACCACGCTGCTCCGCTCCGCGTCATGTCGCATCCGTAGGCATCTCGGCGTCAAGCGGTTCAGCCTTTGATCTTCATCTTTCCTCCAAGTCCAGTTGACTGTTTCTAGCCACCTGGTCAGTGCCTTGCCCTCTGCACCGTTTCATGTAGAAGGAATGTTTGTAATAGGAATATTCTACTTGTATCGGGCATCCAAGGAAGACAGAATTCATGGCAAGGTTTCAGGTTATCAAGAAGCATTAAGGTGCATACAATTTATTTCAGCAGAATTAAGTTACTAGGTGTTTATCCTGACAGTCTGGGGTGGATCTGGCCTTCCGAGATTGGCACTGCTGGATACCCGTGGATAAGAATATATTTGTAGTCCCATAATATCCCTTGCCACAGAAGTTAATCCTGGCATCAGACCATATTCTTGTCTAAAAGGAACATCATTACATACTGTTAAGAGTTTCCCTAGCAAAAAATCTCTTGGCTTGGAACTTTTGTTAGATGAAGGCAACCTCTTCGTTCTGCACGTATTCCGTAATCAGTATTTCTCATCTGTGTTTTTGCAGTACAAAAGTGACACTATAATCTTTTTCTGACTCATAGCCAGTTTTACAACCCCAATTTCACCCACTCCCTGTAACGACTGCTGCAAGAATGTTGACTCATTAAATCCAGGCATGTTGGCTTTGCCGATGCTTCTATAAATGAGCTTCATATCATACTTCTGTGCTTTCAAGTACTCCATATAACTGGTGTAACTATTACCTAGCCTAATGACCCTCAGTTTACTGTTGTTAGGGATGGAGAGCTAAGTTTGCATTACCATGGCTCAAACTGTTTTAGTTGTGCCTACAGAGTGTTGTGTAGGGGAAATTTCTGGCCGTACAACTCTCCACACAACCCCTGTGTCTGCTCTGACAGTGTTGTTATGTAGCGGCAAGGTATTGTGCCATTCTAAGCTACCTCAGTGGTTTATGTCGGAGTCTTCATAGTGCAATGTTTGTGGCTCTTCTGTTTCTCATCTGTGGTGATCAGATTTAAGTCCAAATTGACCAATGTGGCCTTAGGCTTTTGTTTCACTACTTCCCCATAGTTTAGAGAAAGTGATGCTCTGCTTGTCCTCTGGCTACCATCTTGAATTCAAATTCTCTGTCTTTTCTTGACCCGATGACTCTCTGTGTGAAAGTCCCTTTGTCCCAGTGTCTACCTGTCCTGCTGCTTTCTGATTCTCACAGTTGTTTTTGAGGTTCACTTTACTCAAGGCACCTTTATCGTGAATCTCAAGAGCCCCCATCCACGAGGCCCTCGATCTCAGGTTTCCTGGGGCTGGATAAAAGTAATCTGACAGAAGACCAACAATAACAAGGCAAGCAGCTGAGGGATGATTCAGTGAAGCAAGACAGCCCAACTATTCGACTAGTACGGTATATCCCTAATGTTTGATACAAGTGAGGGGGTAGATGTGGTCTCCGCATGGAGCAAGTGTCCAGTCAACTGGGCAAGGGCTTGCTCTCATATCTGTCAGCAGTGAGGAACAGCTCTTTTGAGTGTGACAACTGAGGGATAGGCCTACAGTCTTTCAAATGATGGGGTAGCCCTGTTGTCTTTGACAAGTGTGAGCTAGCTTTCCTGAATATATTTACTGACTGCAGGATGAGTCAGATGAACGGAGAACAGGGAAAGCTCCGCTGAACAGGAAAAGCTCTGCTGTTTGTGGTAAGTGAGTTTCAGCTGAATACTCATTTCTCTGGTCGGTGGCTCTATCCTTTGCTGTAATGTACACAGGGCCCAGCCCTGGAGGCAGACTTCTGCTTTTGTTAATAAATAGGTTTATCTGCAGTGACTTTTGAGCTTTCCTCTCACCATTCGATACATTTACCCACAGAGCGGAAAAAGAGTGACAGGACAACGAAATAGGGGAGTTCTGTACACTCAGTTTCCTAAATATTCTTGGCTTGCGACGCTACATGGGCACCGGGGTACTAGATAGAGGACCTCACTTTGGTTTTAAGACAGAAACCCTGGCACTGTCCATTCTGAAGACAGCATGGCCCGGACTGCAAGCGCTATAGTCCCGATCCTAGCCTTCTCAGCAGAAAGTGATGAACATGCTCGAACATTTTCATCTGTGGATGCACTTGGACGCAATAAAAGATGCAGGCACAGAAGACTACCTGTTGCACTGCAGGGTCCCTGAAAATAAAAATAAAACAGGTGTCAGTACGTTTGCAAGCTCCAGGCTCTTACACACCCAACCCCCGAAATACATGGTTAATAAAATCAGTTTGGATGGTGCCATGTTTAAACTCCACTAGAAAGTGAAAATGCTTCAGGTTATTTACGATGGTTCATTGTGTTTGAGAAGATCAGGTTAACCAGTTCAGTTGATCATCTTGCGAACTTAATTGTTCTTTCGATAGCACCTTGACTTTCAGAAAACTAAGTCCATTATCACGCGTCTATTGTGGTTCATTATTTGAGGACACGCCTAATAAGATCCTTGGACACCTACAGAGAATTTAAATCATGAACTGATCTGCCTTGGAAGTTCAGAATACGACTGCCAGTTTCCTAGCTTTTATTACTATCAATTCAGGATGTGGCCCATTCTGTACTTTATGACATTTAGAGTTTTGTAGCCCTAAACATGTAAGTTCGCTTGACTTGACAAACAGTGTTCATCTCTCAGATCTAAAGTGCAGATCTAGCTATGAAACACAAATTGCTGTACAGCGTTCAAAAAGGATAGTAAACATCTCAATCCTAGATGCATGAAATTGTGGGTGGGTGTGTAGATGAATCCTCTCTGTGATGTTGCCCAGGAATATGAAGCGAGAGGGCCCCTTATCAGTGACAAATTATGTGATGGAGAGCAAGTGATGGTGCAGAAATAGCAATAAAGAGCAAGAATTGCCTGACCATTGCCTGCCTACTGGCTTTGTGAAAAACATTCAAAGATGTCCATCTTGGCACGTGCATGCATGATCTGCCATCTACGAATGGGTTGGGAGTTCCTTCAAAGATGGTCATGTGTTGGTGGCCATTTTGGAATGGGTTGAAAGCTTATTTACAAACCTAGTGGCCAAAAGCAGTGCACGCAAGGTATGTGCTGCACTATTAGCATGGTGAGGGCGTTTTGATATGTGTGAAGGAAACATAGTAGAGGATTGCTAATTAAATAGATATTGACAGAGAACTTGATCAATTCCAGCCCACTTTGGGAGGATATCTTCTAAACGGCTAGTCTACTGACGTTGTTATATGCTGCCGCTGTGTGTTTCACATAGACCGACGCGGTTATTTATTTCTTTCTGTCTACAGCACGATCGATAGACCTCGTAACTTAGGAGGAATCTACAAGAGATTATATCTTTACACCGTCCACGAACAGAACCCCGTGTGGTCCGGAATTTGTACCACGCTTCGAGTATGTACTTATAATAATAATATAACGTGTTTTGGGCACGGACAGACCACATGTGAATTCCCTCTGATGTGGTTTTGTTTATATTTCTGATTATTATAGACACAAGAAACGAGAAGGAATAGGTATTTGAATACAATTTTGTCACTAAGGGTGCTATCACAGGAGTTTTCACGGTTTTATATGGTTTTAATGGCACTTTGGAAGTGCGCCATTCATGGGCTTTCTACTCGGTCTTGTTCTGCTCATTTGCTCGGTTTTCACTTAACTCACATGACTCCTTCACCCGTATGGCGTGGATCACGACTTCGAACCCATACTATAGGATCGTCTCACTCACATTTATCATTTCCTTTTCTCTCTCCTTCCTTTGGGATCATAGTTCTATTAAACTCACTTGTGGTTTCATTTCTTTGTCTGATTTCCTGTTGGATTTGTAAATGTAAATGTAAATGTAGTTGAGCTTATATAGCGCACAGCTACCCGCTGTGGGTTTCCCGGCGCTTGCTTAGGGAACCCGTCCTGGTATTCCCCTGTGAGATAGCAGGGTATCCACAAGGTGAAAGTCAGGCATCCCGCCGCGAGGGGCCGTTGTGGAGATTAAGCAAGCTATTGCCCAGAGTCGCAGAGTGTGAACCCGTGAGTCGAGGAGGCACCGGGGCGAGAATTATCGAGTCCGTGGAATTTTTTTTTTTTTTAGCCCAAGACCCGCCGAGGCGGGGAATTGAACCCTGGTCCAGGACCAATCTCAGCTTCCGGGTCTGCCGCCTCTAACCCCTGAGCCACACTTCTCCACATGTATGTATTATTGCCTTTTTAATTTCTATGGACATTACAATTATGGTTTTACGTACTAAGTAACCCCTCTTTTGGGAATATATGAAAGACTATATTGATCATCATTGCTGTTTCTTCGCTTGTACAGCCTTGAGAAAGTCGTGGGACCAGCCTTCCCATAACGACGAAACACGTGTTGGCTGTGGAGTTTCTAAGGAACACTTCTATAATAAAGAAAGAAAGAAGATCTGACTCATGTCCTCTGCAATTACTTGTTAGATGTTTATACTTCCGAAATCTAAAATAATGTTGTAAACACTTATTTACGTGTGCTAGGGATTCAAAAGAATTGTTGTTGTTTTTCTTTGTAGAGTTTGTGGTTCCTCTACACCCAGTAGCACCGTCATAGAATAGCGTACAAGACACAAGTGCTAATCGGATGAGGCGCCAGTATACCTATGACCAATACCACATAGTTACCGACTAAATAAAAATATCATAAGCAACAGGAACACTGACATTTAACTAAACACTTTATTCATTATCTTTTGAAGTAGATCTATTGCTAATACGAGCAAACAAGTAATAACTGCACACTCCGTCCCACATTGGCCTGTACCCGAGAGCGCTCAGGGTCCTTGGAAAAGGAGTGTCGAAAGACTGAGGAATGTTTTCAAGGAAATGGCCCCTGCTGTGGTAGTAATCCGGTCTGAATGTCCAGATTATTTTCAATAACATCAAAAGCGAACATCTGAAATCTTTTTTTTTTGTGAGCATCACACACCCTATTGGCGTCATGCTTCATCATCGGGTCTCATCTTGCTCCCTGTAAACCGGGATGGGCTCAACCCTATTGCAGGAAGCCCTTCTGATAATCTCACCAATGGGGAGGGGGGGGGGGCTTGCTGTTTTAAGATAGAAATACCTATTGGGCATGGCAGTTTTCTTTTACTGTTAGGTACGCCTGGTTAATTTTAAAAAATAGGTGGTGTGGGTGTTTTGAAAGGGACATAATGTTCTCATGCCCTGTTCTACGTCAACATGTTTCAGCCCACTTTGAATGACCACAGTTCGGGGCTTTCATCAGGACTGATTTTAGTACCCCTCAGTCTGTAAGTCTCTGTGCCCTGTTATCCCAATCCTACCAGTTTTGTTTCCTACGACAAACCAGCATGTACAACCTAAATCAAAAACAACGTAGTGCAGGCTTACTTACACGTCGTTTGAGCATATATTAATGCCTGTAGTGCAAGAGGAAATGAGCTCGAGAATTGAGAAGTGCATTAGAAATAAAACATACCATACAAGTTCTGGTACACAATAGCACAGGTGCTGGACAGACCAGAAATACTGCATACTTGCATGCAATCTGATGCAAATGTAATGACATACATCAGTACAAACACTCATAGTGAGCATACCGAGTGACTCGCTGCAAACTAATGCAAAACACTGCAAACGTGTAACCCGTCACATGCTTACCCCAGGCAATATTCAGAGATACTCCTTAAAAAAAAACAGGCCTGAGGACACACCATGATAGTCACACTGAATGATAAAATCAGTAGATAAGAAGATTATATCATTTCAATGGGCCAATGGTTTCTTGTTTCACCTTTTAAATAATTTAGCTATTTTACCACTATGTACCCCTCCAATGGTACTGCACCTCATTTGCACTTATCAATACTCTTCTCTGTCCAGCTTGTGATGAATTTGCAGTGCATGCCCGGCCATTCTTATGTTGACTTCCCACTCGCGATCCCTTAGTGCATCACCACGCGAGCGTGTGTCGGCCATACTGCAGAGAATCACAGGGAATGCAGTATTCCCGCCTCGTTTTAGACGGGCACTTGTAATTCACAAACAGTGTCCTAGGGGAGGCACAGATAATTATTGTTTGTATTAGTAATACTATTAGGGAAAAATACTGTCAAGTCATTGATATTCTACTATGTCTAGTGATTGTTCCGTTCTCTCGTGTAGAGAGATTATTATTAGCCGTAATGCATGTAGAGAGTTCACATCGACCGTGTTAATGGAGAATCATAAGGGGTTGTAGTTTTCCACCCCGTGTTAAACAGATGCGTTTAAGTCCTAAACTGTGTCCTGGGGATATCCAGAGGAATGTTCTTTGTGTTAATGCTATTATTTGGGAAAAGTATTGTACTAGGTCATTGATATTAAACACTGTCTAACAATTGTCCCATACACCTTTATATAGAGATTATTAGTATCCCCATTTTGTCAATACTTCTGTTGGAGTCTTATTTCCTTATTGTCTACAATTATAGTGCGTTGTCGTTATGCATCTTGCTCCAGGCACAACTTGTAAATACGATGATTCGTTATTCTTCCGGATAGCTGACCATCTTACAGACTTGAGTTATTATGCTTTACGATAGAGTACACAAGTGGTGATTCAGCCATTGGAATTTTTTGCTATTATAGGATAGACTCAGTTAGCTCATCTTTTAGAGTTCAGAAAGGATGCATCGGGGCTGCTAATAATTTAAAACCATGGCTGCGACAGGTGAATAAGCAGGAGAGGACCATCTTCAGTTAATGGCCCTCACATTGATATCCTGCAAGCAAGCAGCTTTATAGAGAGGCGTTTTGCGAATTCTTCACACTATGAGTCCGGTCTTACAAGAGTGTCTGAAGGTTACTCTATTCGTCAAGTACCACCTTTCCTTTATTTCTGCCCACTTGGGCATCATTGGCACAGAGTTAAAAAACCTTTGTATTGGTCCTGAAGAAAGCCAACTGGCACCTTTTCAGCAGAGCATGCTATGGGACTGAAACATGTTGACTTCTTTATTACGTTGATTTATCCCCCAGTTTTTTAATATAGCTATTTGGGAACAGTAATAAAGGAGCTTTAGTTCACCTAAATGGTATTTTTAACAGGGATTTTCTGTCTCTGTGCCTGTCTATAAGGAATTATTCCCCCCACCACACCCACATGAATCTTGTCCCTTAGTACTGCTTTAGATAAAAGATCCTAAGAGCACCCCTCCTTTGCAGGACTGTAGCCCATGTCGTTGGTCATGAGGAGGAGCCCTATGTGTTGCAAGTCTCCAGGTCGGTGGGTAAGCCTGAATAGAGGGAATCCCTCAGGCAACTAGTGGATTGGTAGTTCAATTTAGTCCAGTTTTAGATCGAGGCCGTCGTGGAAATTAAGGGAGCTATTGCCCAGAGTCGCATGGTGCTGAGCTGAGCTGGAGCCGGGCATTGAACCGTGAGCCCTGTGCTCCGAAGTCAGCTGCCCGGGCCTCTGCGCCACACCTATCCATACCATGACCATACCATCTAAGGATGTCAGCAGTGATTATATCAGTGCATTAAGCAGGGTTCAAGCACTAAAGTAAAAAAGGCTTTTGACATATTGAATCAAAATATTACACGGGTAATACAAAACGGCCATAGCTGCAATCCCAGTGGCACCAAGTAAAAATATGAGTAAGAAATATCTCCAACTAAAATATTTGCTTTAAATATATTTTTAAAATTCAACTGTTTACTTCAAACATTAGTTTATGAGTTCTGAAAAGACACGCATTTTTGTCTTGAATATGTTCTTTTTATTTTTGGTATACATAAAATAATACAACTTAGCAAAAGCTTCTATATTAGAAGGCTGGGCTGCACACAGGAGAGCTACTCACAGGTAGCTGGAGAACTG
Source organism: Triturus cristatus (assembly GCF_964204655.1). Classification (NCBI taxonomy): domain Eukaryota; kingdom Metazoa; phylum Chordata; class Amphibia; order Caudata; family Salamandridae; genus Triturus; species Triturus cristatus. The sequence continues at coordinate 45,678,329 of NC_140595.1, forward strand.
GTAGCTCATGAGCTACTTCGTGTTAACACCCGCGTCTGGTGCAAGTCCATAGTTCTTGTCGATGATAGCAGTGGCCCTGACCTATGCCCCTGGTTGTCCAGCTGGCCCAAGGACTCATCCCGTAATACTTACTTGCCACTATGCTCTGTACAGAGCAAATAGAGCTACACCACACCTCAGTTTCTCCATTTTGAGTCATCTTATTGGTAGGGAGCAGTGCAAGAGTTCTGGCCTATATAATTCTCTGCCCACCTAATCTCCGGGCAAGATGAAGGTATCTGTCCACACTCCATGGCCAACCTTATCACGACTTGTGGGTGGAAATCAAATAAACCGTGTCACCGCAAGCTATGCCTCTCCACGCATTATTAGAGCTACCCTATAACACTAGACGCTCAAAGTCCTCCTCCTAACTATTAAAATAGATGAAAATGGATGACAAAACCACTGTGCCTGCCCAGGGGGCAATAGCCTAACAAGAAGTTCTGGCTTCTCCAATACTTCCAACCACATGAGGAATAACAGTAAATGTAGTCATTCAGTTGGTCTTCCCTGACTAAATCGCATATAATCTCTGTATCATCATATGAAAATGTATACCAACCTGCTCCTTTATCAGTAATGAGACGGGCATATATCTGTTTGAAAGGCCCTGTGTAACTCTGCTGGCCACTGGAAGACACTGGCGCCATTAATAACGCAATACCAACCACACAGGTTTTCTGTGACTGAAGAGCTCTGCTGCACTGCCTCAACACTGGAGTACTTTAGCTTAGTTCACCCTACAGGTCCCATATAGGCACATGTTATGAGCTCCAACGTCTTACAATGTCAATGATATAATTGATGAACATAATGCAGTGCATCTTGGCAAATTGTACTTGTATGTGGAGCAAGTATTGACAATCTTTAAGAGGGAGGACTGTAGATCAGTTCTTCCAGGCTGGCCTCGCACTTTCATCACTCCTATCATTCAGTTTCTTCTGACATATTCTGATATATAAATATATATATTATCTATATACACTATGTGTGATGTTTTAGATCTTTTATTGTAATCTTTTGATTAATACAATAAACTTTATACTACTAACTAATTAACTCTTCCCTCCTTCTCCACACCAGTTACCTCCTCCTGATGGATATAAGATATCAAAGTAGACTTCATCCTACCACAGCCTGCATTGAAAACTAGTATGAGAACTGTAGAGAACCCTCCCCCTCCTCACCTCTACCACTTACCTGCGGAGCAGATTCTCCGCCATCCGGAGTTGCTGGCAGACCTGGAGGGAGAAAGAAAAAACAGACTATAAGGAGGTGTGGAGACCACACAAAAAAACAAATAATGAGGATGGACTTCTCTTCTTGTGTTTTTGTTTGGGGGGGCATAGCTATGCCTCCAAAAGCCGACCAATGGAAGGACAAGGTGCGCAACAGGAAGATGCTGAGGAGACGAGGACGAGAGAGAAGACCAGCAACATGTCCTGAGGAAGCGCCAGACAGTGAGGAGACTCAGAGTAGGCAAGTAGACTCGGAAACCCGGACAAGCTACATCAACAACCTTGAGGAGCCTCCAGAGATGTGGCTTGAGGAGCGGTGGACGCCGCCGGAGGACACAAATTCACCGGCCACAACTCAGGAGAGTTGTGGCACCATGTTGAGTGACTCAGGATGGGTGGATGTGAAAGCGCTGGAAGCAGAAAGGGCTGGGAGTCAAAAGCATTGAGACACTGTCGTGAGTGTGATAAGACGGGAGGGACTACGCAGCACCTTTTCTTTTAGATGTGATATTCATTGTGCACAGTGTTTCATTTCTCGATTTCACCTTCTTGTATTTAATCGCGGGGTGTGGAGCGTTGTGTATACTATACCTCTCACATAGGGGTTTTGTTCTCTTTGAGAGGCATGCCTACTTCGAGTTGAAGTACATACAGGGGTACCAGAGGAAGAAATGCTCGGGATCTCTGTAGGAGGGATGGGTGGAAAAAGAAGCGGGGAGGCTGTATGTGTTTCTTAATATGGGTGTGTTTTTATTTTCAGGTTAAGTATAGGTTGGTATTTTTTCGGTCAGAATGGTCCCCTGTAACTTCTTCCCTCTTCCTTCTCCTGCCAGATCGTCTATTTCGTCCTGGAGAGAGTCCCTTGGAGGCTCAAAAGCAAGAGAAGAAGAAAGTGGCGGTAAGTATATAGGTTTTTCCCAAAAAAGGGCAAAGATGGACACCTTCACCGCACCCAGGATATAGCGGGGAACCTAAGTATATGAAGAAATAATGACCAAATAAATTTAGTAAAGGTTAGGTCTCTTTCTGATGAGAGGCTTCTATAACTGTACCCTCTTCCTCTTTTTATCTTTGTTTCTGGAGGGAAGAAAAGACCAGGAGATAACGGTTCTGTTCCGGGACTAGAGTGGAGTACCTCTGTCCTCTTATTGTGGGCTTCCAGAGCGTTCAAGTATCTCTCTGTCACCCGTTTCCCAGTGTCACACCCCTTTTCTAGATGTTACTCTTTGAACACCAATGATCCATAGGTATCAGGTCTGGACTAAAATGAAGCTCACAGGTACCTTAAGCTGGTTTGGGCAAAAAAATAAACCCAGTGCGGAGGGAAATCAGAAAAAAAAGAAATAAAACAAAAGAAAGTGCCTGACTTTTCTCCCAGCCTCCCTGTATTCCGAGTCACTTACCGCAACTGCGGCAACTCTCCTGAGTTGGGGCCGCTGGTACACCTCCTCCGTGGGCGACCACCACTCCTCGCACCACTCTTCCGGACTTCCGTCGGGTTTGGCGTCTTCGGTCCTGGATTCGCACAGGTATGTTTCTTCTGCATCCCCCGTGTTCTCCAGCCACTCTCCTGTAGACTTCTCACTTTGGGTGTCTTCTGTGTTCTCCTGGCCCATCCTCCGTCCTCCTTCCCTTTCTCTTCGTGTCTGTTGGTTTCCTTTTCTCGTCCTGCCGGTTGCTGCGATTGGTTCCCCTTTCTCTTGTCACCATGTTTCGCCTGTAAGGAAGAAGGATAGTCCTTCTTTAGTTTTCCAATGTTTGTTCCTTGGTTCTTTCAGGTTCTACGTGAGCTGTTGGATGGAGCCGAAAGAAATGTCGATGAAAGAGATAAGTAGGGGGGTTTTCATTGGATGTCCCTGTCATCCCTTACAATATCTTCCTTTATTCAGGAGATTCATGGTGTACAAGGGGAAAACACTAACAGACCTTTCCTTGCACTAGTCGCCGGGAATTCCCTAACCCTGACCCTTAAAGAGCATAGATGAATCTGCCTTCACAGGTGTTGGTGAAAGGTTAATTGCAAAATACGGAATGCCAATACACTTAGTGCTTTTCTTTCACTGTGGGTACTGGCGGCGTCAGCCTCCTGGAAGAACCTACAGAGAAGAGAAAACCTACATCAATGACATCGGTTCGTGTATTAGAATAACGGTTCAATCTCTGACCCCTTTAACATCACCCCTGGCACAAGGCAAGGATGCCCGCTCTCACCTTTATCATTTAATATAGCAGTGGACCCACTGGTGTATCACCTTCAAGAACGTCACATGCACCGAGGGTTCGTTTGCTTCAGAGCTGCATCTTATCATAATGTTTACCGACGATATACTCTTTTTCATCAGACACTCCTCGATCAATCTAACCCCCATAGTTCAAGAGGTGGTCCGATTTGGTGACCTCTCCGGCCTGTGTATCAACTGGTCGAAATCAAAGCTGCTCCCCCTCCCCGATATCACTAAGCCCCCTGTATGCGATTATCTTTTTAAATGGTCCGCTGACATCACTAAATATTTTGGAGTGGTCTTGCACAGAAACAAAGATCAGGTCATTCGTCTGAATTACGGCCCGCTATAGACAAACTCTACCCAAGTAGATCGCTGGATAAAACTTCCCCTTTCTATGGCTGGCCGTATAGCCATCATAACAAGCATTGGCATAGCCAATAGGTCTCGCTTTTGGGACCTTATAGTTATGCAGCATAATATCCTTGGTGCAACAACATTAACTGTTGCATAGTTAAACACTTATAAGGTCCCGAAGGCGAGACCTATTGGCTATGCCAATGCTTGTTTAATTTCTTCCTATAAGTGAAATACAAGAAATACAGGGTTACTCTCTTTCAAAGTGTATTAGTATTTGAGACACATTAAAATATGGGTTTTAAATGCAACGTATGGAATGACTGAATTTCTCAGAACATAGTAGTATTTGCACTGTATACTTCAATATACTTGAAAGCAAACAAAGATTTGCTTAGCTCCTCAATGTGCATTTGTATGGTCGACCCAGGTGTCAAACACAAGGCACACAGAATAACTTATTTCCTAAGAATGTAGTTGTGGTGACAGTTGTCATCAGAACCACAAGGAGTGTTCGGTATTTACTAAAAATGCACTTGTGAAGTCAACCCACATGTGATCCAGAAGTCACACAGATAAGTATCATACAGATAACGGGTATGTATTTGTGAGAATAGCTTGATTGTGTTTCTTATTGTGAATTCAATAACGTCTGAAAAGCAGCAGTTTAGAGTGCAGGGTGGAAGGTCAACCTTTTAAGAACTAAAGGAATAAAAAGACTAAGATGGTAACGTACGGGACTGGTTGTGCCATTGAAGTAAACCCAGGTGCAACTCCTTCATGGACTTCTTTGTTTCAGTGATGCTACCGTATATGTGTAACCCAACCTGACCCGCACTTAACTTAGGCATCTACTCCATTCTAGTGGAGGAGTGCTTCAGAGAGATCCATGAGGGTTCTTGGCAAAAGTCATACGGTAAAGACGATTATTCGATTCGTTACAGCAATGGAGATGGACCTCAGTGTAATTCTCCATCGCTATAGGTCTCCTCCTGCCTTCTGTAGACACTGTTGGCTATTTAACACGCTTCTAACTCCTCATAATGAAGTGTGTACTACTTGTATAGCTTGTTGTGCAATATTTCTATGTACATTATGATGTCTGAGTCTCGTCGATGGTAACCTTCTTTCTTCTGTACTGTAACTCAGAAAACTTTTGAATAAAGTTTTTTTTAAAATAGTCTTCAAAAATAACATTGGTTCCTATTGGCTACCTAGAAGATCTGTGGGCAAACTCATTCATTCACCTTGGTAAGTGCTTCAGCGCCACACATAGGGGTAGTAATCAGTACATAAATGTTACAATATAACAAACAAAATGATGTGTTACAGTACGTCATACAACACGCCCATATAGCAAGCTTGCGATGCAAATAGTCTCCATACCGTGCACCAGACCGCTTCAGGGTGTAAGGGTTTTCCTTACATCTCGTGCCCAACCTAGGCTACTAGTTATAATTTCTTCTCTACAGCATGTTGAGATCTTTTGCATACCCCCTAACTCCTGGCGTTTCCAGAACCTTAATAAGGACATTTGGGTCTTTACAAAAATGTGACTGCCTCTCCGCCAACACCTCCTCCCAAATCGATGTAACAAGCTTAGGTGTTGATTGGTGAATATTGTCCGTTTAGCGCTTTAAAAGTTAAGTAAGGGGTGTAAGTAGGACAGACGGGATATTTACTAGTGCACGTATTCTCCAGTGCCTAGTAGCATTAAATGTAACATGTGCACAATAGTATATACGCAAAAATAACAATTGATGGACAGAATGCAGAACAATGTCATACATTCACCCCAGTACAGAGATCTGGGCCTAAATCCATCGTTTTTTTGCTCACCATGCCATTCCAGTTTGAACCCAGCCATATGCAAATCAGTCTTGACCCTGTGCCCCATGGGAACAGTCCAGCCCGAACTGCCAAGCCAGGTCCTCCCTGGACTGGAAACAAGCATCCTAGGACCGGTTTCGGGCTTTCAGCCCTCGTCAGCCAGGATAGCTTGATTCCAGTGGCATGGAGAGCAAGGGACTCACGTCTGAGCATACCCTTCCCACTCGGGGTGACAAATGCAAAAATAACAATTGATGGACAGAATGCAGAACAATGTCATACATTCACCCCAGTACAGAGATCTGGGCCTAAATCCATCGTTTTTTTGCTCACCATGCCATTCCAGTTTGAACCCAGCCATATGCAAATCAGTCTTGACCCTGTGCCCCATGGGAACAGTCCAGCCCGAACTGCCAAGCCAGGTCCTCCCTGGACTGGAAACAAGCATCCTAGGACCGGTTTCGGGCTTTCAGCCCTCGTCAGCCAGGATAGCTTGATTCCAGTGGCATGGAGAGCAAGGGACTCACGTCTGAGCATACCCTTCCCACTCGGGGTGACAAATGCAAAAATAACAATTGATGGACAGAATGCAGAACAATGTCATACATTCACCCCAGTACAGAGATCTGGGCCTAAATCCATCGTTTTTTTGCTCACCATGCCATTCCAGTTTGAACCCAGCCATATGCAAATCAGTCTTGACCCTGTGCCCCATGGGAACAGTCCAGCCCGAACTGCCAAGCCAGGTCCTCCCTGGACTGGAAACAAGCATCCTAGGACCGGTTTCGGGCTTTCAGCCCTCGTCAGCCAGGATAGCTTGATTCCAGTGGCATGGAGAGCAAGGGACTCACGTCTGAGCATACCCTTCCCACTCGGGGTGACAAATGCAAAAATAACAATTGATGGACAGAATGCAGAACAATGTCATACATTCACCCCAGTACAGAGATCTGGGCCTAAATCCATCGTTTTTTTGCTCACCATGCCATTCCAGTTTGAACCCAGCCATATGCAAATCAGTCTTGACCCTGTGCCCCATGGGAACAGTCCAGCCCGAACTGCCAAGCCAGGTCCTCCCTGGACTGGAAACAAGCATCCTAGGACCGGTTTCGGGCTTTCAGCCCTCGTCAGCCAGGATAGCTTGATTCCAGTGGCATGGAGAGCAAGGGACTCACGTCTGAGCATACCCTTCCCACTCGGGGTGACAAATGCAACCCGTGGGACCCGTGCTCACTACGCCACTGGAGTCAAGCTATCCTGGCTGATGACGGCTGATAGCCAGAAACCGGTCCTAGGATGCTTGATTCCGGTCCAGGGAAGACATGGCTTGGCAGTTCGGGCTGGACTGTTCCCATGAGGCACAGGGTCAAGACTGATTTGCATATGGCCATGTCTAAACTGGGGTGGTGTAGTGGGCAAAAGAACGATGGATTTTACCCAGATCTCTTGACTGGGGGAGAATGTTTGCATTGTCAGCATTCCGTCCATCAATTGTTTGTTGTAACGCTTTTCGCCCTAAGTGGGATGGGTATTCCCAGACGTGGGACCCGTGCTCACTACGCCACTGGAGTCAAGCTATCCTGGCTGATGACGGCTGATAGCCAGAAACCGGTCCTAGGATGCTTGATTCCGGTCCAGGGAAGACATGGCTTGGCAGTTCGGGCTGGACTGTTCCCATGAGGCACAGGGTCAAGACTGATTTGCATATGGCCATGTCTAAACTGGGGTGGTGTAGTGGGCAAAAGAACGATGGATTTAACCCAGATCTCTTGACTGGGGGAGAATGTTTGCATTGTCAGCATTCCGTCCATCAATTGTTTGTTGTAACGCTTTTCGCCCTAAGTGGGATGGGTATTCCCAGACGTGGGACCCGTGCTCACTACGCCACTGGAGTCAAGCTATCCTGGCTGATGACGGCTGATAGCCAGAAACCGGTCCTAGGATGCTTGATTCCGGTCCAGGGAAGACATGGCTTGGCAGTTCGGGCTGGACTGTTCCCATGAGGCACAGGGTCAAGACTGATTTGCATATGGCCATGTCTAAACTGGGGTGGTGTAGTGGGCAAAAGAACGATGGATTTAACCCAGATCTCTTGACTGGGGGAGAATGTTTGCATTGTCAGCATTCCGTCCATCAATTGTTTGTTGTAACGCTTTTCGCCCTAAGTGGGATGGGTATTCCCAGACGTGGGACCCGTGCTCACTACGCCACTGGAGTCAAGCTATCCTGGCTGATGACGGCTGATAGCCAGAAACCGGTCCTAGGATGCTTGATTCCGGTCCAGGGAAGACATGGCTTGGCAGTTCGGGCTGGACTGTTCCCATGAGGCACAGGGTCAAGACTGATTTGCATATGGCCATGTCTAAACTGGGGTGGTGTAGTGGGCAAAAGAACGATGGATTTAACCCAGATCTCTTGACTGGGGGAGAATGTTTGCATTGTCAGCATTCCGTCCATCAATTGTTTGTTGTAACGCTTTTCGCCCTAAGTGGGATGGGTATTCCCAGACGTGGGACCCGTGCTCACTACGCCACTGGAGTCAAGCTATCCTGGCTGATGACGGCTGATAGCCAGAAACCGGTCCTAGGATGCTTGATTCCGGTCCAGGGAAGACATGGCTTGGCAGTTCGGGCTGGACTGTTCCCATGAGGCACAGGGTCAAGACTGATTTGCATATGGCCATGTCTAAACTGGGGTGGTGTAGTGGGCAAAAGAACGATGGATTTAACCCAGATCTCTTGACTGGGGGAGAATGTTTGCATTGTCAGCATTCCGTCCATCAATTGTTTGTTGTAACGCTTTTCGCCCTAAGTGGGATGGGTATTCCCAGACGTGGGACCCGTGCTCACTACGCCACTGGAGTCAAGCTATCCTGGCTGATGACGGCTGATAGCCAGAAACCGGTCCTAGGATGCTTGATTCCGGTCCAGGGAAGACATGGCTTGGCAGTTCGGGCTGGACTGTTCCCATGAGGCACAGGGTCAAGACTGATTTGCATATGGCCATGTCTAAACTGGGGTGGTGTAGTGGGCAAAAGAACGATGGATTTAACCCAGATCTCTTGACTGGGGGAGAATGTTTGCATTGTCAGCATTCCGTCCATCAATTGTTTGTTGTAACGCTTTTCGCCCTAAGTGGGATGGGTATTCCCAGACGTGGGACCCGTGCTCACTACGCCACTGGAGTCAAGCTATCCTGGCTGATGACGGCTGATAGCCAGAAACCGGTCCTAGGATGCTTGATTCCGGTCCAGGGAAGACATGGCTTGGCAGTTCGGGCTGGACTGTTCCCATGAGGCACAGGGTCAAGACTGATTTGCATATGGCCATGTCTAAACTGGGGTGGTGTAGTGGGCAAAAGAACGATGGATTTAACCCAGATCTCTTGACTGGGGGAGAATGTTTGCATTGTCAGCATTCCGTCCATCAATTGTTTGTTGTAACGCTTTTCGCCCTAAGTGGGATGGGTATTCCCAGACGTGGGACCCGTGCTCACTACGCCACTGGAGTCAAGCTATCCTGGCTGATGACGGCTGATAGCCAGAAACCGGTCCTAGGATGCTTGATTCCGGTCCAGGGAAGACATGGCTTGGCAGTTCGGGCTGGACTGTTCCCATGAGGCACAGGGTCAAGACTGATTTGCATATGGCCATGTCTAAACTGGGGTGGTGTAGTGGGCAAAAGAACGATGGATTTAACCCAGATCTCTTGACTGGGGGAGAATGTTTGCATTGTCAGCATTCCGTCCATCAATTGTTTGTTGTAACGCTTTTCGCCCTAAGTGGGATGGGTATTCCCAGACGTGGGACCCGTGCTCACTACGCCACTGGAGTCAAGCTATCCTGGCTGATGACGGCTGATAGCCAGAAACCGGTCCTAGGATGCTTGATTCCGGTCCAGGGAAGACATGGCTTGGCAGTTCGGGCTGGACTGTTCCCATGAGGCACAGGGTCAAGACTGATTTGCATATGGCCATGTCTAAACTGGGGTGGTGTAGTGGGCAAAAGAACGATGGATTTAACCCAGATCTCTTGACTGGGGGAGAATGTTTGCATTGTCAGCATTCCGTCCATCAATTGTTTGTTGTAACACAATAGTATATACAGCACACGCATCAGTGCCAGCTTCCCTCGCACTGTAAACTTTGAGAGCACAGTTGGCAGCAGGTCAAACTTCCTTAACACAAACACATACGCATTAAGAACAGTTTGTGCAGCAGCGGTGCAATATTCTCGTCAAACGCGGATGATCTGCAACCGAGAAATCCGAACTGCCAGCTTCACTCACACAAAACCGGTTTAGTATGGGCAGCCGCACTGCAAGGTCGGCTAGCGCACAACTGCTGGTAAAGCCCGGGTTACTGCAACTATGCGATTCTGCGACCTCTGTATTTTTTTTGCATGATTGTGAGTTGCCACTTTTGCCACATAACTATTCATCTGCTGCATAATCTACAGATTTTAACAAAGAAATTGTGTTTAGCTCAAATGGATCAAAAGTTACTAAAAATGTGGCAACGTGTTCACATGCAATGGAAGGCCCTTGCAAAGGTTGACTGGTCATCTTTTATTTGCTTAAGTGTGTATTTGGTTGCTAAACTGGTGGTAATGAGGTGAAATCTTTGCCCAGACAGTATGACCATGTGTAAAAATTACTAAAAAAATAAAGCAATACTATTAAGAAAAAAGTGCTGCATTAGGCCGCATAATTGGGTGCTCCCCTGCCACATAATTCTAGTGGCCCTGGGTAAAGCGCAGCAGCAGCAGAAAGCAGAGTGAGGCGCAGATGCAAAAGTGTAAGGGGAGGCAAGGGGACCCATCAATCTAACAGGATGTATAAAGCGCTGCTAATCACCCGCGAGGGTATCCAGGCGCTGAGATCCAGGCTGCGTGGGTGTCATCAGTTGAATGGCCAGGTTTTGAGTCCCCTTCTGAACTCCCGCAGAGAGGGTGAGGCCCAGAGATGGAGGGGGAGGCTGTTCCATGACTTAATGGTGAGTTAGGAGAAGGTGCATCATCCACTGGTGCTTCAGTGGATGTGGGGGGTGTGAGTGAGGGAGAGGGAGGCAGATCGCAGGAGTCTGCAGGGTTGGTGGAAGCTCAGGCGGTGGTTGATGTATGACGGTCCTTGGTTGTGCAGGGCCTTGCAGGCGTGAGTAAGAATCTTGAATTGGCATCTCATTTGGACAGGGAGCCAGTGGAGTTTCTTCAGGTGAGGAGTGATGTGGGTCCGTCTGAGGAGGTTGAGGATAAGTCTGGCTGCTGAGTTCTGATTGGTCTGCGGTCTCTTCAGGTGTGTGGAAATTCCTGCGTATAGAGCGTTGCCGCAGTCCAAGCGGCTGGTGACGGCTGGGAGCCATTTCAACATTTTTCAGAGCTTGCGCAGCATGAAGAAGCAGGTGGGGAGACTGCTTTGGTCTGGTTTTTCATGCTGAGTTTGCTGTCCAAGATAATGCAGAGGTTCCGAGTGTGGTCCGTGGGGGTGGGAGAAGGTCCCAGTTCAACAGGCCACCAGGAGTCATTCTACGGGAAGGTGTTGTTCCCGAAGATCAGTGCTTCAGTCTTGTCCACGTTAAGTTTGAAGCAGTTGTTTTGCATCCATTTGGCCATGTGCCGGTGGAGGTTGGCCCTCGTGGTGGAAGGGTCTTCAGATAGAGAGAGGATGTGCTGGGTGCAGTGCTTAATTTATAAAATATTAGGTGCCAGGGCTCTGACCAGGAGGCTACTGCAGCTTGCACCACCCATCGCCCCTGTCATCGCTGCCGAAACAACTACGAACCCTCTCTCTCGCCTGTAAATGCGACTGTTCAGATTATTCCAGGTCCCCAAAGCTAAAGGAATGGCTGGGGAGGCAGGAATGAGCCATTTTAATGCTAAACAACTGTTATAATGCTCATCTCTAAATTGCTTGAGCAACTCCACCTTGTGGCAGACTGCCTTAAGTGTGGTGTTGACGATTAGGTGCTGGTGCCCAGCACCGGAAACCAATTAAGTACTGGTGCTAAGCACCGGCTCAAATTAAGCACTGGCTGGGTGTCGTCTGCATAGGAGATTATGTTCAGTCTAAACACTGGCTGGGTGTCGCCTGCATAGGAGATTATGTTCAGTCCCAGGTTTCTGACTGTGTTGGCCAGGGGGTGCGTTTCCTAGCTCTTTCTGCCTCCGAGTAGGTGTTTCCAGGAGGAGCGGGAGTAGGCCCGCGCTGCCCAGGTCAAGCAGCTTGTGGAGAGAGACATAATCAACTGGCAATGGAACCACAACAACAGGTTGGACTTGAGGCGCCCACTGAGCTCTGAATGTTGTGGTATTAAACGGTACACACTATGCCACCGGTTAGAAGAGACAGAAAAGGAGGGTGAGGAGAGAGAGGGGGCGGACAGAGAGACAGACGCCAGTGTAGAAGAGAGTTCTAGTGGAGAGGTGGAAAGAGCTACCGAGAGACGGGGGTGGGGGGGCAGCAAAACCTAGGTGCGTAGAGGGGAATCAGGCAGGAGATGAAGGGGAGAGGCCGGGAGGGGGGTGAACCGCAAGACATCCTCTGATGTGCACATGAAAGGACACATATTCGATTTTCAGCCTTGGGGGAGCCCGCTGCTCCTCTGTGGAGGCTCATGGGAGGGGCTGCGCCCCTCTGGGTTGTGTACTGTACAAACCTTTGAAGGGCAGACCCCCCCCCCCCCCCACCCACCCTGTCCCACACTAACAGCAGACAGAATTACCATTGCATTGACAACTGCTGGGTCCTGACGGATGTATCTCACTCATTAATTCGTTCATGTGAAACAATGCGGAAATTATTTTTCATATCATGTGTGGTGCGTCACCACAGACCGGGTGCCCTTGGCATCGCCCAAGACACCTAGCAGGGCATGCTCTGAGCAGGCCTCGAGCACGTGACACACCGCTTCTGCGGTCTGCACACACACCGTGTGCATTAGTTATACACTGCACATTACATATATTGTATGCCAGCCAGGCCTTGCTTTTTTTAATCCAATCTGATCCTTTGTTCCATCAAGGTGAAAAAAGGGACCACAGTTCCCAGAATGCATTAGGTGGTTGAGTGAAAGCAAAAGTCTGGAGTCATCGGAAAACTCATACTACAAACCGAAGTGTTTGTAGGGGCCAATGACAGGTGTTACTACCATACAACATATAGCGGCGCTCACTTTGTCAACCTAACACGGATGAAAGGCATGGTGGACCCACCTCTGATCGGCGCCATGGCCTCGTGGCGCTCTTCAGCTTTTCAGTGTGTGATCCATAGATTGTGGGGTTTCACAGTGGGACTCTCCATGCTGTGGGGGTGGGGGCGGGAAGAGTCTTATGTCTCAGGCCTGATGAGGGTGTCACGGCCTCCCTGTCCTTTGTATACATTCTCGCGGCTATTTCTGGGTGAAATCATGCAATATTTGTTGTGTATTTCACCCTCCGCTCTGCAGGTGTGATATACCACAGCTGTGTATTTCACCCTCCCTCTCTGCAGGTGTGATATACCACAGCTGTGTATTTCAACCCCCCCACGCTGGTGTGATATACCACATCTGTGTATTTCAACCCCCCACGCTGGTGTGATATACCACAGCTGTGTATTTCAACCCCCCCACGCTGGTGTGATATACCACAGCTGTGTATTTCAACCCCCCCACGCTGGTGTGATATACCACAGCTGTGTATTTCAACCCCCCACGCTGGTGTGATATACCACATCTGTGTATTTCAACCCCCCACGCTGGTGTGATATACCACAGCTGTGTATTTCAACCCCCCCACGCTGGTGTGATATACCACAGCTGTGTATTTCAAACCCCCCCCCCCCCCGCTGGTGTGATATACCACAGCTGTGTATTTCAACCCCCCCCCCCCCGCTGGTGTGATATACCACAGCTGTGTATTTCAACCCCCCCACGCTGGTGTGATATACCACAGCTGTGTATTTCAACCCCCCCACGCTGGTGTGATATACCACAGCTGTGTATTTCAACCCCCCACGCTGGTGTGATATACCACAGCTGTGTATTTCACCCTCCCTCTCTGCAGGTGTGATATACCACATCTGTGTATTTCAACCCCCCACGCTGGTGTGATATACCACAGCTGTGTATTTCAACCCCCCCACGCTGGTGTGATATACCACAGCTGTGTATTTCAAACCCCCCCCCCGCTGGTGTGATATACCACAGCTGTGTATTTCAACCCCCCCACGCTGGTGTGATATACCACAGCTGTGTATTTCACCCTCCCTCTCTGCAGGTGTGATATACCACAGCTGTGTATTTCAACCCCCCACGCTGGTGTGATATACCACAGCTGTGTACTTCAACCCCCCCACGCTGGTGTGATATACCACAGCTGTGTATTTCACCCTCCCTCTCTGCAGGTGTGATATACCACAGCTGTGTATTGCAACACCCCACGCTGGTGTGATATACCACAGCTGTGTATTTCACCCTCCCTCTCTGCAGGTGTGATATACCACAGCTGAGTATTTCAACCCCCCACGCGGGTGTGATATACCACAGCTGTGTATTTCACCCTCCCTCTCTGCAGGTGTGATATACAACAGCTGTGTATTTCAAACCCCCCCCCCCCCCGCTGGTGTGATATACCACAGCTGAGTATTTCAACCCCCCACGCGGGTGTGATATACCACAGCTGTGTATTTCACCTTCCCTCTCTGCAGGTGTGATATACCACAGCTGTGTTTTTCACCCTCCCTCTCTGCAGGTGTGATATACCACAGCTGTGTATTTCAACCCCCCCCCCCCCACGCTGGTGTGATATACCACAGCTGAGTATTTCACCCTCTCATTTCCAGGCGTGATATACCACAGCTGTGTGTATTCACCCTCTCCCTCTGCAGGTGTGATATACCACAGCTGTGTATTTCAACCTCCCTTGCAGGTGTGACATAACGCAGTTGTGTATTCCACCCTCCATCTAAGCAAGTGTGATATACCACTGCTGTGTTTATTTCACCCTACCCTCTGCAGATGTGATACATCACAGCTGTCTATTTCAGCCCCCCCCCCTCCTTCAGTTGTGATATAACGCAGTTGTGTAATCCCTCCTCCCTCTAAGCACGTGTGATATACCACTGCTGTGATTATTTCACCCTATCCTTTGCAAGTGTGATATACCACAACTGTATCTTTCACCTTCCTCTCTGCAAGTGTGATAAACCACAGTTGTGCATTTCACCCTCCCCTCTGCAGGTGTGATATACCACAGCTGTGTATTACACCCTCCCCCTCTGCAGGTGTTAAATACCACAGCTGTGTATCCCCCCATACAGGTGTGATATACCACAGCTGAATATTTCACCCTCCCCTCTGCAGGTGTGATATACCACAGCTGTGTATTTCACCCTCCCCTCTGCAGGTGTGATATATACCACAGCTGTATATTAAACCTTCCCCTCTGCGGGTGGGATATACCGCAGCTGTGTATTTCACCCTCCCTCTCTGTAGGACGGACACAGCTTCCCGTATAAAGCCCCCCTGCGGCGCTCACCGGAAGCTGCCCGCGTGCTCTGAATTCTGAAAAAGAATATGTTTTAAAATGTTCCATTTAAATTATTATTTATCGTAAAAATGCAAACTTCTAACCGAAACGTAACCCGCTGAGCCCTCCTGTCCCCGCCGGGAGGGACAGTGCCCGGGATAGCACTCCCGAACTGCTGCCCACACACACACATTTATACGACTGATTTGCACCCGCGCCCAACAACCCCCTAACAAACAACAGCCCTTGGAGGGGGCAGCTGAGAGGTCTCCAGGCAAACACAGGAGGTCACCAGCAGGCACCCTTCAAGAATACGCCAATACCCTCTCCCTCCAGCTTCGCCACCACCCCACCCTCAAACATCACAGAGGGGACCCCGGGGGGCTCTACAGGTGGCGGGGTCTTCCTTTTCTCTTGCAGGATGAGGTATCAAAGCCCCTCTAAAGCCCCCTCCGACGCCCCCCTCCCTCCCGGAAGCCCTCACCTCTGCTCCGAGCCATGCCATGTCTCTCCTGCCACCTCCCCGGGCTCTGGGGCTTTTATGGACCCTGGGGTGGGGAGTGGTCGTTGTGTGGAAGGGCAGGGAAGGGCGGAGCCTGCTCTTTCAGCTGTCAGAGCCTGCCCTCCGACTCACGGAGTGGGTGTGTGCCGAGGAGAATCTGGTATGAGAGACAGGGGAGCAGCTGGGCATAGGAGCGGCTTGGCAGGGCAGCGGTGGCTGAGGAGCAGAGGCTGGGCATGGGTGTGCCCAGGACAGGAGGAATGGACATGGCATGGGAAAAACTGAACATGGCTGTTGTGTATGCTGTAGATCCTGGGTGCCAGCTTCCATTGGTGCAGCAGGTGCAGTGGCACCGGGGTCCATTGCCTCCTTATAATTGGTGTATCCTTGCCGGCACCGAGGCGCATGGCACCCTTGCCACGCGTCTGCCCGGGTGCATGGGGGACAGGGTCTGTTATCTTGTTCTTTCTTATTTTGCACTTCTTCGGTGCCAGTCTAATGGTGCCCTGGAAGCACCAGAGATGGTGGGTTTCCCAGCAAGAGATGCTCTGTGCCAGGGATGATGGCTTTGCAAATGATGCAGATGGTTTTAAAGATGGCGAGAGCCGGCACGGGAGGCCAGTGGGGTATTTCATTATACCCCAAAGAAAGAGAGTGAAAGCGAAAATAAAGAAAATATCGAAGTGAGATCAGGGTGGGGTAAAGAGTAGGAGGGAGACAAAGCAGCAGGCCAGGAGACAGAGGGGGGAAAAGAGTTGGGAGAGAGAATGAGTTTACATGAGAGGAAAAACAGGGAAGAGAGGACAGAGAGAAAGAAAAATGAAATAGAAAGGGGATGAGACAAAATGGATGAGAGTTGGATAGGAAAATGATGAAGTGGAAATAATAAAAAGAAGAAGAAACAGGGGACAGCGATGGAAATAGAATAGAAGGAGAAAGGAGAAAAGGGGCACTTGAAAGGAGGGCAAGGAATAAATGCAGCGCCGCTTTTAAGTAAGGCTCCCAGTTTTCCATTATGACAGATACATACAGAGAGAAAACCGTCTTTTTTCCTGTCTGTGTTTATATTTACGTGTGTATAAATACAGAAAACGGGTTTTCTTTCAGACGATTGTCACAGCTGTCAATCATGAGTGCTAGGTCAAAAGCGGTGCAGATTGACATGTATCGGAGTAAAAAAAAATCTGAAGATTTCCTAGTGAAGCTTAAATAACTGAAGCAGGACAGCTGTTTAAGTTGTTCTACAATGCAAATGATTTCAAAGGACTATTATACTGCAAATGGCTAAACCCACTGGACATTCAAACATGAGTAAACATTTGTCGGTTAAATAAATGTTGAAATATATCCAATGCAACTTTATTTTTTATGCTAAGCACAAATAAATGTGGATACATACAGATAAAATGAGCAAAAAAATAAATGCAGATAAATACTTATCCAATTGTCCAAAAACAAATACCATAGCACCGGTAGCTCAATTTATGCTTAAAGTGAATAGGCTTTTTTAAGAGCTGGTCCCTGTGAGCTAGGCAGAGAGGCTGCCGCCAAGTGCTCTTAACCTGCATACCTTTCTGGAAATCCTCTGATGCCCCTGTAGATAGTATGCGGCAGAGGGATAACAGGGATATGTGAGACTCAAATCTGTCTTTGTTACATTTAATGAGCGGTTAAAAAACGTCATGGTCTCAGAACTAGTATATGTTGTGCGGAAGGGGAATGAAAGAGGGCGTAAATGGATGCACCGAAAGGTGGGGCCCACACTCACCCACCCACTTCTTAGACCAGGAGCAAGGATATGTATGCCCCCTATGTATGTGACCCCCATTCCTGCCAAATCATTCCACAACGTAAAGAAACGCATCAGTTCCAAACTTGGCCTTGGGCAATGGGTCCCACATGGCCAACCTATCAAAATAATGTTTTCGCCAGTTGAAAATGTTACTGCAAACATTTTAAGTTTTAGGAACTCATCTAAAGCTTCCAGTGGTTTATGGCACCATTTAATCGAGAATAGGTTTTGATAATTCCAACCTTCTGCCAGCTCATTAGAAGGATCTAGTGCGGTTATGAAGGGTTCCAGACTCAGCTGTGCGTCTTATTAGCGGACCGAAAAAACATATAATCCAATATCAGGAACCAGGAGAGCCCTGCACTGGCTTCCAGTCCATGCCAGAATCATCTTTGAGGCTACGCCCATGGGGCATGAAGCAATCTATTGTCAATCGCTTGATTTCTTTTCTAAAAGAGTTTGTTGGTATAAGTCTTAGAGGAATCTTAGATCCAACCAGCAGTGTCATCGCATACATTCGCTATAGAGCATGAGCCTTCACTATGGCGACAACAAAAAAGTAGAGCACCTTTCATACAACCCTTTGCAATCAACCCTCCATAACTCATTTGAGAAAGGATTTAAAAATGTTCTTATTCAATCAATAATTCATGTGTTCAACAAATTCCCCTTTTTAGTTCTAATAAAGCAATTTAGGCAATTTTGCTTATTAAAGATACTTGAATTATTGATATATGCCACTAAACCCCACTGGACGCACCAAGCAGAGCAGGAACCAAGCGCATCATTAGCCCTTTCCTGAAAGTGAGAAGATGTTCTGTAGTGTCTGACACTACTTGCAGCTTCCAATGAGGTGTTTACTTTCGGAATATACTTGTTGACTTGTGAAGGGCCCACAACACATTAGGCAGAGGCTAGCAAGGTGGGGCAGGCATCTGAGACCATTAGCAGCCAGGGCATACTTCTAAAAGAACTTCATTCTTTTAGTTAGATTTCTTATCAAGTTCAATGCACATACTTTACACAATAGCAATGTTATGTTACCTTTCCAACAATTCAAGAGTTTAGGTTATCTTTGCTCGTTCTGCTTGTTCAAAGTTCTGAGGATAGTAATGGGGAGTCGGGCAAGAATTGTACCACAGAGTTATTGGGGGAGGTGGGAAAGATGGCCAGCCTAGGTTCATCTTAGTGAAATTCAGAGATCTTAGGTTATGCCAAGCCATTTGTGGGTAGTTCATCCAGCTATGTTTTTTCTCTGTGGTCTGGTACTTGCTGTTTTAATTTGTTTTTACATTATATGTGCAAGTCTCTAAGTACCATCATTCAAACAAAATGAAATTTAAATGAAAAAGAGACTTATAGAACGCTCTAAACCTGAAGGTATCAAGGCGCTGCATCTGAGATTTCCAGAACCCTGTAAAGGAAAACCCACCCAGAGAGAAAAGACAAAGAGACAGAGACCCCTCAGAAAACTGGGCAAGAGAAGGAGGGAGATATGAATAATCTGAGAGACCCAAAGTTCAAGCCTAGGGCGAAAAGAGCCAGGTTTTTAAATGTTTTCGAAAGGAAATGAGGGGCTCGGTCTCAGCGATGTAACTTGGCAGAGTAATCCATAATTTGGCAGCTGCCACAGAGAAGGAGTGTGCACCCCATCTTCCCATTTGAAACAAAACAACAATACTGGATGAGCACAAACAACAACTTTGGAAAATGTGAGGTCTCTGTCAACGGTGGTATAACCGCAGGAGATAAAATGGCGGAATAATTGGAGAGGGTGCGCGGCACGGAGGGCGTAGGAGCATTTTCCATCATGAAGCATCTGGACATCTGTATTCATGTGTTCTGATATGATGGAGTTGAATTACCTTTTTTTCCAGCGACACTTCCATTAGCTAATGACTGATATAACGAGCCCCGCCTGCTGCCTGTACCTCCACCTGCCCTCTTATGTTTCTCATCTGGGCGTAAAGCGGAGAATCTTTGGGGAATCCTGCATCTGTGCGAGGTGGACGGGGCGGACAGAGTTACTTCCACCTGCTCCTAAACATCCAATAGTCTTAGGCCAGCGGAAGGTCCTCTGTGATCACAGGCTTGCTGGCAGCATATATACAAATGTGAAGCCCCCACATAGACCCACAGGTATTATTATCTTACATGTTGTCATCTTTACATTTGTAGAATGTGCCACCAGATCAAGATGACCGAGCCCTCTTCTTGCCTCCCAAACTGTCCCAAACATGGATGACACCTGTCCATGTGAGCCCTCACCAGGCTTCGGGCCCTTGCCACGGTGTTCCCAAATGGGTGAGGTTCCTAGGATCCCTGAAGTGTTGGTTTGTTAGCCAACAGCACTCGGTCTACCAGGATTTGGAATGTCAGTTTTTTCCAGGGGCGGCTCCTCCACTAAGGCGGAGGAGCGTCGCCCCACTGCTCTGTGAGCGGTAGTTAAAGGAAAAGTAAAATGATAATGACCAGCTTTATTATCATTTTAGTTTTCTGTTTCCTGGTGTGGGCAGGGCTGGATGGCCAGGACATGGGCCAGGAGGAGGAGTGGTTGCCCACGCTGAAGTGTGCATAACTGTTTGGCCGGCCCCATCGGACCGACCGTGATAGTCATGCGCACTTTGCATATTCTGCAGCCAGGCTGCATTACAGCCTGGGTGCAGAACATGTCCAGGCCCCCCTTCCCCGTCTGAGCGCCGCACTACGACGCTCAAACCAATCACAAAGCTGCTTTGCAGCGTTGTGATTTGCTAGGGGAGTCAGGAGCCTGGGTGCTTCCTGGTTCCCAGGAGCAAAAGGCGGCAGCGGTGAGCGGACCGAGAGGCGGTGGCCGGCCGGCTGGGTGGCCGGCCTGAAGGTAAGTGCTTGATTTTTTTATTAATATTCATTTACACCCCTCCTTCTCCCCCACATCCCCCGCCCGCTAGCCCCGGTAAATAGCATCCGCCACTGGTTTTCTCATTACAATGATAGTCCAATGAGATCCAGCACTTAGAGTGCTGTGGAATATGGAAATATGAAAATGATTAGTTGCCAATCTGTCGACCTGTAAGGGAATCTGGCAGTACCAGAAGGGCTTATCTGACAGGTCAGTGTGTGTGCCTGGTTTTTGGCTGTTTATAGGCTGCTGGACCAGTTTTTACTGTTGATTTCTCTGATATTACCACACTTATTACCTGCCGCAAGCACAGATCCATACAGTGTTTCATACCTTGCAAAAATACCTATACAAACTGTCTTTGCAAGTCAAATACCTCCCTGATTTCCAAATGTGGGCCACTTTTTTAGCTATCTGATTCGTTAATGATGCCCACTTTTATTTTTGTGCCCGGGCCTATTTTAAATCCCAGTCTGACCCCGTGTGCTACTCATGACATAGGGCCACCCCTGGAGTTGGTACAATCCGACGTGAGCCACTTGATGCAGAAGAGGTGCCATGAATGACAAAGGATTAAGAAAGAGTTTCTTGCTGGGAACATCGCTGCGTCATTATGGTACCCTGCAGGGTTGGATTGGGATTAAAAATCGGCCCAGGCACGCTAAAAAAAAGTGGCCCACATTTGCATATTGCCTTTGCAAAACACTGCTTTGGCAACATTTTATAAGAAAAAAAGGCGGGGGGGGTTAAAAAAAAATGCATGGATCAGTTTACATTGGTGAAACACATCTAAATACAAGTGAGGCCACTTTTGCTCTCGCCCCACTGCCCCCACACCATATGCGTATGTTAATGGGCCGGCCCCAGCGAGAGAAAGGGAGTGAAACCTCTGCTCTTTGATAAAAGGGAGGTAATGGAGGCCCAACCACCTCCAGAAAGGCCACTCAGGCACCCACTGGGCTGCTGGCCGCACCGAACCACGCAGAAACAGCCAAATCGACCCCAGACTGCTCAAAAAATCAGCCCACAGCTGGAACTGGACACTGGCCCCTCGGACATTACCCGAGTGCCCGCGTTACCAATCTGACGCTGATACTCTGCCAAGCTTCAGCTTCTGATCCAGACTACAAGTACCAGAATTCCAATGGAAAGCAATTGGTTTGGTCTTGAACCTATTCAGTGTCTAGAATCGGTACATTGGAGAGCTCTGTAATGTTCGGCATGCGCGAGGCATTCTAGCCTTCCGCGCTGCCGAGGTGCGCCAGCGCTGACGCGTGACGTCAGACGCTGGCTAGTTATAATAAAGAGGCGTGGCCTCGGCTCGGCAGTCGGAGCCCGTGTGTTTATTTAGCGCGGTCGCGCTGCAATGCTAATTAGGCATTCCCTAATATTACACTGGCGACGAGGGGTCAAGTGAGCCCTGCTGTGCTATGTTGGCGCCCCACAATGCTTCTGGTGCCCTCTCAGGTTGCCTGAACCTGTGCATGCTGCTCCCCTCATGGTGTCTCGTTTGAGCCTGCTGGGAGGCCTGGTGGAGATAACTGCAGGTGCCAGGAGGGCCTTTCCAAAGATCTACTGTGTGTGCCCTGGAGCCCCAATCCACGGCCTGGAAGGGATATGTCTCGCCCAGGTGCTGCCGCACATGCCCCCACGAGGAGTCTGCAGACCACCGTGCCCTCCTCCGATCCAGGCCCATGCCAGGTGTGATCGCCGTGACCCAGAAGCGCCGGAGAATCCCCCGGACGACGTCCGGAGGTAGGCGCGTCCCCGGTTGGTGCAGCAGCGCGAGGGAGGTCACCGAACAACGCCCGGGGGAGTGCAGGCCAGGTGGCGTCGACGCAGAGGAGAGGTAGCCAGCGTTCACCGCGTGCTGCGCACGTGCCAAGATGGCGTCGATTCCCGCCATCGAGCCTTTTGTCGTGGATGGTGCCCCGTCGTCCCTCGCCCCGCGATGGAAGGATTGGACAGACCGCCTGCAATTCTACTTCGAGGGGGCTGGCATCGCGAGGGAAAGACGCAGAGCACTGCTGCTCCACCTGGGAGGTAAAGACATCCACCGCATCTACAAAACGCTCGTGGAAGCCACGCCGAAGACGTACCACACATTGCTGAACGCGCTCAACGCCCATTTTGAGCCCATGGCGAACAGAGACTATGAGAGGTTCATCTTCCGTCAGGCCAAGCAAGAGGCGGACGAGTCTCTGGATGCGTTCCATGGCAGGCTGAAGGAGCTAGCCAGCACATGTGGGTTCCGTGATGAGCAGGAGGAGATCCGAGGGCAGATCATACAGGGGTGCTACTCGTCTAAGCTTCGTGTCACCGTCCTCCAGGAAGAAGGAAAGCCCCTGGCGGACATCCTCACCCTCGGACGGTCAAAGGAGCTGTCGCAAGCGAGAGCCTCGCACATGGAGGCAGCCCTACATCGCCCTGTGAAGACGGAGCAAGTGCAAGTGGCGGAAGCGGTGAACGTAGTGCGGCCAAAAGGGAGGCAAACCGGAGGGAAACGGCAGCCGGAGGCCAAGAAGAAAGACTGTGGGTACTGTGGCGGCCAACCCCACCGCATGCAAGACTGTCCGGCCAGAGGGAAAAGGTGCGGCGCCTGCGGGTGGATGAACCACTTTGCGGCGGTATGCCGGTCCACCAAAGCCAAGAAGGAGGCAGCCCATGCGGTACGCGAAGAGGCAGACAGCGAAGACATGGACGACGACACCGAAGAATACCCAGTCCACTACGTGTTTGCAATCCACCAACCACAGAAGAAGAAGCGCAGACTTCCGAAATGTCGCATACTAGTCCAACAACAGGAAGTAAAGGCGACGATTGACACTGGGGCCTCCATCGAGCTGATGGCCGCCAATGTCTACCACCAACTGCGGGCCAAACCCCCGCTCAGAGGGGCGAAGATTAGAGTGTTCGCATATGGCCAGAAGACGCCCATCCCCCTCATTGGGTGCTTCCAAACAGAGATACAACATGGCGAGAGGAGCATCAGCACCACCGTCTACGTCACGGAAGAGGGCAGCGGGATGCTGCTGAGCGGGCAATCGGCCGAAGAATTGAGGTTGATATCGTTCGCCATGGCAGTCCTGGAGGAGGAACTGGACACCATCCTAGAAGAGTTTGGAGAGGTCTTCAACGGCATTGGATGCCTGAAAGGAAAGGAAGTATCCCTACACATCGACCCGTCGGTCCAGCCAGTGGCCCTGAGGCACCGACGAATTGCTTTCCACCTGCGGCAGAAGGTCGAGGAGGAGCTAGAGGCCCTGGAGAGGCAAGGCATCATTGAAAAGGTCAGTGGGCCAACCCCGTGGGTATCCCCGATCGTCATCGCCAGGAAGCCGAAGCAGCCAGGACAAGTCCGCATCTGTGTAGACATGCGCCTCCCCAACGCCGCGGTCAAAAGAGAGCGACACCTGACGCCCACCATTGATGACATCCTGGGAGAGCTGAACGGGGCCAGGTGGTTCTCGAAAATGGACCTACGGTCAGGCTACCACCAGCTACCCCTCCATCCGGACTCGAGGTACATCACCACTTTTTCCACCCATGTGGGCCTCAGACGGTATCGGCGCCTGAACTTTGGCATTTCAAGTGCCGCCGAGGTATTCCAAAATACCATCAGAGAGGTGCTCAGTGGGCTCCCTGGTGTGCTCAACGTGAGTGACGATCTGCTCATATATGCGTCAACCATAGAGGAACACCATCAGCGGTTGAGGGGGGTCCTCAAGAGGATCCAGGAGTCAGGCCTGACCCTGCACCGGGAGAAGTGCCAGTTCCTGCAGAATAAGATCAGTTTCTTCGGGTATACATTCTCGGACCAAGGGGTGGCCCCAGACCCGGACAAGGTGAAGGATGTACAAGACGCCCCAGCTCCGACGAACATCTCGGAGGCCCGGAGTTTCCTGGGCATGGTCAATTTCTGTGGCCGTTTCATTCCGGACCTCTCCAACCTCACCAAACCCCTCAGGGAGCTGACCAAGTCGTCCACCACGTGACAGTGGGGCCCGGAACAAGAGCAGGCGTTCCAAGCGACGAAGGCGGCCCTGTCCGCAGACACTACCCTTTCATATTTCGACCCGGCCAAGCTCACCAACGTGGCAGTGGACGCGAGTCCGTTTGGGCTGGGAGCGGTCCTGACACAACTCCAGGACAATGAGGAGTGGGCCCCCATCGCCTACGCCAGCCGGTCCCTGACCGAAACAGAGCAGCGGTACTCTCAAATTGAACGAGAAGCCATCGCCATCCACTGGGCATGCCGGTATTTCCACGTATATGTGTATGGACATCCTTTCACGGTGACAACCGACCACAAGCCACTCATCCCTCTCTTCCAAGGGTCGTCCTCGAAGCCGCCACCCCGGATTGAAAAATGGATACTCCAGCTACAAGGGTACGACTACCGGGTGGTGTATAAACCAGGGGCCACGAACCCGGCGGACTACCTATCACGACACCCGCGGAAAGCCACGACGGAGGAGAAAGAGGAGGCCGAGGATACAGAGGAGTACGTCCGGTATGTGACAGAGCGGTCACGGCCCCTCCCAATGAGCCTGGCCGCAATAAGAGAAGCCTCAGAAGGCGATGAGTGTGTGAGAGCAGCAGTGGAGGCTGTCAGATTGGGGGATTGGAGGACAATTCAAGCCTCGCTCAACAGACGAACGCCCCAAGCCAAGCTAACACTAGAGTCGTTCCTGAAGGTGAGAAGTGAGCTGTCCGTTGACGCCCAGGGATGTCTTCTGCGGGGTCCGAGACTAATCATGCCGGCCAGCCTCGCTCAACAAGCGGTGGACCTCGCCCACAGGGGACATCAAGGAGTGGTGAAGACAAAGGGCAGGCTCCGAGCCAAAGTATGGTTCCCAGGAATGGATGCGATGGTGGAACAGACGGTGAGAACCTGCACGTGGTGCCAAGCCGCAGGACCGCCGGAGCGCCCTCGCCCAGTGGCAACCGAAGACAATCCGCTGCGACCATGGGAGTGCGTGAGTGCCGACTTCGGACATCTCCCCGATGGGCGGTATGCGTTGGTCATCATCGACGATTTCACCAAATACCCAGAGGTCGAGATAGTGGGGAGCCAGACAGCCACGGAGGTGATCGCGAAGTTTGAAAAAACCATCGCCACTCATGGCATATTCGGGGTGGTTAAGTCCGACAATGGACCGCCTTTCCAGGGGCAGGAGTTCGCAGAGTATCTCAAGAGCTGGGGGATCGCTCATCGCAAGATAACACCGCGGTGGCCCCAGGCCAATGGAGAGGTGGAGAGGTTCATGAGGACACTCAATAAAACCATTCGCATCGCTATGGCTGAGGGATCTCCACTAGAGAGAGCAATCTACAGCTTCCTGCGGGAATACCGTCTGACCCCCCATGTCACAACTGAGGCAGCGCCCGGGTCAGCCACCATGGGGAGAATCGTAAGCGACACGATCCCGCACCACCCTACTTGGGTTCCGGCACAAGCCACCAATGAGAAGACACTAGCCAACCGGAGGCGATCAAACGACCACGCCAGCCTGCGAAGGGGAGCTAAGGAGTCCAGGATACAGCAGCAAGACCGAGTGTACGTGAAGGACCGCTACCCAGGCAGCAAGTTCAGACTTCCTTTTGAACCACAACCATGGGTGGTCACCCGCCGGACAGGCACGATGGTGACCGCTCAAAGAGGTGCGGAAACGGTCACGCGAGATGTGTCCTTCTTTAAGAAAGTCCACCCAGGAACACCGCCGCGTCCCGGGGCCGAGTCTGAGAGGCCGGATCCCGACCAGCTGAGAGAAGATCAGGAGGTGGAGGACGGTCCGAGCGAGGATGGGGGTGCACAACCCGTCCCAACCACCCCAGGGGGTAACCCGCCTGGCAGCTCCCCAGCCCGGGTCGAGCCGAACACCCCAAGGCGCAGAACCCCCGAGGTGGTCCCTTCCAGAGGCGGTCCGTCCCGCTACAACCTGAGGAAGAACCCGGCACCCTCATCCCAGCTGGCGGACTATATGGTGTGACCTGTAAGGACTGGCGAACTGGTAACAGATCCATCGTTTTGTTTTCATGTTGTGCTTGATGTTTTATGAAGGTTGGAAGGAGTGTAATGTTCGGCATGCGCGAGGCGTTCTAGCCTTCCGCGCTGCCGAGGTGCGCCAGCGCTGACGCGTGACGTCAGACGCTGGCTAGTTATAATAAAGAGGCGTGGCCTCGGCTCGGCAGTCGGAGCCGCGTGTGTAATCATCTAATACCGGCTCCCGTGTGTTTATTTAGCGCGGTCGCGCTGCAATGCTAATTAGGCATTCCCTAATATTACAAGCTCTGAAACAAACATTTCCACTTTACCACACGAGGCAGACAAAGACACACACGTATTGTATTTATAGTACTATGACAGAAAGCCCTGTGAATAAGTAAGTCATTAGTTTAAAAATGTACTACTTATAGTATGCTAGGTTGCACACAGTATAAATAGGCTGTCACAAAATGTGCAAAAAGATTTTATTTAAATGTGTACAGTACTTTCAAAAGTTATGTTTTCAGCAATACACGGATTGTACCTAGTGCATGCCATTTTTATTGGTTTCCATTGATTAAAAGGCCAAAGTATAGATTCTATCAATCAAAGCCTACACTGGCTCTCCAGCAGTCTTAAGGTTTGCGATTAAACAACTGCATATGTTTACATTTCTTTCAGGGAGCGGTGACCTTTTAGAGCAGGACTTTTCCTTCTCTAGCAGTAGCTGTCTCTCCCTTCTCTCACTTCATGTAGAGGAGTCCCTTTCTTCTCTTTCAACCTGTGGCAACTCAATCATTTAGGAACGTTTGTTTTGAAATAAAAAATAGGGGGTCTGGTTTGGTCGCATTAATAAAGCTTGGGAACGTCGTACCCCAGGCCACTTCTATCTCTAGTAACAGCGATACTCGTCCCAGGTGGCATGCTGGTCACCTGCTCGGCCCTGCCCCACCCCCCTCCTCCCTGGCGTTATTGTTCCGGGGACACGTGTGCCGGGTGGATTAGAGACTCGGACCACCCTGCCCTCCACCTGCCTGGAGGCTGAAATCTAACCCTACCCCGGCTCAGGAGATTACCTGCGGCAGGTGCCCAGGGCCCGCTATCTGCTCGTCTTCCCACTTCACTGCGGTGACCCTGTTTGAGCAGGGTGGGTGCAGGGAGGGTTTAAGGCAGGGGCAAAGTGTGCACTTGCCCAGGGACCCAACCTTCCTCGGGGCACCCTGGGAGTGTGAACTTTCTGAATGTTTTACCTCTGTCTGTTCTACTTTTCTATCTAAACCTCTCTTCCTCCTTGTACCTATGACTTGGGACCTGATGTAGATCTCTGTGGACAGGTTAGGATACAATGGGATTTTTATTTCGGCGGACGGGATATCTGTCACCGTTGTGATGGAGTAGCCCATCTGCTGAGATCTAAATAAGGCCCTTTGTCTTTCTACCCACTGCCATTTTACGGATTTCTGGGTCCCGAACTGGGCATATTTGAACTTTGTATGTGTGATCCTGTTCAAGCGTAAGGTATGATTTACTTTTATTTGGAACCATGCGGGCTTGAGGTAGCAGGAAATTGGTAATGAAATTAGACATGTTCCTTATTGGGGCCCCCAAAATATATCTTATCCATGTCCCCCAATCTCCTTAAAACTACAGTGTTCGGAGGTGACGATGAGGGGGTGGAAAAGTGCTGTTTTTGTGCCGGAAACAAACTTCCGGGCTGGGAGGGAGAGGCCACGGTCAGCACCTGAAAGACATGTATAGGAGGCCACGTTTGGAGGAGAGAGAGAACGAGAGAGTGGCAATGAGAAAAAAAAGGGAGAAACCCGGCACATAAAGAATAGACAGACAGTTGAAATCATTGGTAGAAAAATGGAGAGAAATGTTGGGAAAGAAAGTGGATGTAGAGAAAGTAAATAGCAACAATGGGAGAGAAGAAAGCAAAAGTGAAAGAAACTTGCAGGAACAGAAGAGGAAAAGGAGTACAAGGTGGGAATGAGAGGAGGGCAAAAGAAAAGTGGGGAGAGAAAAGTGCCGAAGTCTGAATTGGGAAGAAATGTGATAGAAAGTGGGACAGGGGCGCGTTAGGAACATATGGACAGAATATCAGACTTGTAGAGCTGGGAAGGGAAGGAGACACCAAGTGCGCCACGAATCAGCGCCTGACAGACAGACAGACACCAGCTGGAAAAAGACAGACACCACGGGAGGCATGGGACAGATACCCGGAATGGTATGGGGCAGACACCAATAGTGTAAATGGAGTGGCGTGTGGCAGACACCAGTTTACTAAAGGCAGACACCAGAGTAGGAGTGGGGGGGACACCTGGGAACGCATGAAGCAGACGCCAGGGGAGGCATAGGACAGATAGCAGTGACGGCATGGATAAGACACAGGTGACGAAACCAGGACTGTGGGCAGTACCATGTGGCAGCAGACACCTGTAGACAAAAGCCAGACCACATGGTAGGTATGGGCAATACACCTGCGAAAGCATAGGAACAGACACCAGAGAACAAAAGACAGACACCAAGTGAGGAAGATAGTAGTGAAGAAAGAAAGACTTGAGGAGACACATGGGGCAGACATCAGTAGAGTAAAGACAGACATCAGGGTAGGCATGGGACAGACGCCAGGGTAGGCATGGGACAGACGCCAGGGTAGGCATGGGACAGTCACCAGGGTAGGCATGGAACAGTCACCAGGGTCGGCATGGGGCAGACACCAGGGTCGGCATGGGGCAGACACCAGGGTCGGCATGGGACAGACACCAGGGTCGGCATGGGACAGACACCAGGGTCGGCATGGGACAGACACCAGGGTTTGCATGCGACAGACAACAGGGTAGGCATGGGACAGACACCAGGGTTGGCATGGGACAGACACCAGGGTTGGCATGGGACATACACAAGAGTAGGCATGGGACATACATCAAGGTAGGCATGGGACAGACACCAGAGTAGGGACGGGACAGACACCAGGGTAGGCATGGGACAGACACCAGGGTAGGCATGGGACAGACACCAGGGTAGGCATGGGTCAGACACCAGGGTAGGCATGGGACAGACACCAGGGTAGGCATAGGACAGTCACCAGGCTAGGCATAGGACAGTCACCAGGCTAGGCATAGGACAGACACCAGGGTAGGCATGGATCAGACACCAGGGTAGGCACGGATCAGACACCAGGGTAGGCACGGGACAGACACCAGGGTAGGCACGGGACAGACACCAGGGTAGGCACGGGACAGACACCAGGGTAGGCATGGATCAGACACCAGGGTGGGCACGGGACAGACACCAGGGTGGGCACGGGACAGACACCAGGGTGGGCACGGGACAGACACCAGGGTGGGCACGGGACAGACACAAGGGTAGTCACGGAACAGACACCAGGATAGGCACGGGACAGACACTAGGGTAGTCACGGGACAGACACTAGGGTAGTCATGGGACAGACACCAGGGTAGGCATGGATCAGACACCAGGGTAGGCACGGGACAGACACCAGGGTAGGCACGGGACAGACACTAGGGTAGGCACGGGACAGACACTAGGGTAGGCACGGGACAGACACTAGGGTAGGCACGGGACAGACACTAAGGTAGGCACGGGACAGACACTAAGGTAGGCACGGGACAGACACTAGGGTAGGCACGGGACAGACACCAGGGTAGGCACGGGACAGACACCAGGGTAGGCATGGATCAGACACCAGGGTAGGCACGGGACAGACACCAGGGTAGGCACGGGACAGACACCAGGGTAGGCACGGGACAGACACCAGGGTAGGCACGGGACAGACACCAGGGTAGTGATGGGACAGACACCAGGGTAGGCATGGATCAGACACCAGGGTAGGCACGGGACAGACAACAGGGTAGGCACGGGACAGACACCAGGGTAGGCACGGGACAGACACCAGGGTTTGCATGCGACAGACAACAGGGTAAGCATGGGACAGACACCAGGGTTGGCATGGGACAGACACCAGGGTTGGCATGGGACATACACAAGAGTAGGCGTGGGACATACATCAGGGTAGGCATGGGACAGACACCAGAGTAGGGACGGGACAGACACCAGGGTAGGCATGGGACAGACACCAGGGTAGGCATGGGACAGACACCAGGGTAGGCTTGGGACAGACACCAGGGTAGGCATGGGTCAGACACCAGGGTAGGCATGGGACAGACACCAGGGTAGGCATGGGACAGACACCAGGGTAGGCATGGGACAGACACCAGGGTAGGCATGGGACAGACACCAGGCTAGGCATAGGACAGACACCAGGCTAGGCATAGATCAGACACCAGGGTAGGCACGGATCAGACACCAGGGTAGGCACGGCTCAGACACCAGGGTAGGCACGGATCAGACACCAGGGTAGGCACGGATCAGACACCAGGGTAGGCACGGATCAGACACCAGGGTAGGCACGGGACAGACACCAGGGTAGGCACGGGACAGACACCAGGGTAGGCACGGGACAGACACCAGGGTAGGCACGGGACAGACACCAGGGTGGGCACGGGACAGACACCAGGGTAGGCACGGGACAGACACCAGGGTAGTCACGGAACAGACACCAGGATAGGCACGGGACAGACACTAGGGTAGTCACGGGACAGACACTAGGGTAGTCACGGGACAGACACTAGGGTAGTCACGGGACAGACACCAGGGTAGTCACGGGACAGACGCCAGGGTAGGCATGGATCAGACACCAGGGTAGGCATGGATCAGACACCAGGGTAGGCACGGGAGAGACACTAGGGTAGGCACGGGAGAGACACTAGGGTAGGCACGGGACAGACACTAGGGTAGGCACGGGACAGACACTAGGGTAGGAACGGGACAGACACCAGGGTAGGCACGGGACAGACACCAGGGTAGGCACGGGACAGACACCAGGGTAGGCACGGGACAGACACCAGGGTAGGCACGGGACAGACACCAGGGTAGGCACGGGACAGACACCAGGGTAGTCACGGGACAGACACCAGGGTAGGCACGGGACAGACACCAGGGTAGGCACGGGACAGACACCAGGGTAGGCACGGGACAGACACCAGGGTAGGCACGGGACAGACACCAGGGTAGGCACGGGACAGACACCGGGGTAGTCATGGACATAAATCAACAACATGGTCAGTGGCGAAGCCAGGATTTCAAGCTAGTATACATGGTGGCACATTGAGCGTTTCAGCCGCTGGACGAATATCGCCACTGTCCTAGTAACACCAAAAGGCAGTACTTCTGTTCCTAGACCTAAACGAGTCTTCTAATTTTAGCAAATGCAAGTGTCTCCTGTTAATTCAGTCTGAATCCATATAGGTAAAAAAAGGTCAAATAGCTTTCCTCGGCTACATTGATTAGAAGAGAAGGCGAGGGGCTATTTTTGTTATTTTTCACTTCCTTTCCCTGATTCAAGAAACTGTAAAAAGGGAACCCCCTCGGCGTCTCATCATCAGGAACAGTAATTACGAAACAAAGGGGGTTTGAAAACACACAGTGAGCCTGCGTTCCTCGGGTTTTCACCGAGGCCCCTGCAGAGTGGGGTTCAGACACAGCCAGAATCTGCTGGCTTTTGTCTTTTTGAACTTTATAGCGAGTGAAAAGGCTGTGCCTAGGAGTCTTGGTTCTATTTTGGCTCGCCAGTGCCCATGGGACTAAAGCCGAGCCAGAGCCAGTCATTCAGCCCGAGGCAGGCTCCAGCCTTTGTGAACCAGGTGGGTTTGTGTTGGTTTTCTAGCGCTGGGAAGCCTCTGGGTAGTAGCCATGCGCTCTACAAATCCAACAGAACAGAATAGAATAAAATAGAAGTCTTCCCTGGTTGCTCACCACAACTCAGACATCCTGGAATGCATGGCCCAAACTATAGTGGGCATAAGGCAGACACCAGAGGAGGTATGAGTCCGACAGCAGAAGGACCAGAAAGAGCAGACACCGAGAGAAGAATGAGGCGGGCGCCAGAGAGGGCATGAGACAGAACACAGGGTGATGTCAGACACCTAAGAATGGCCAAAGAAGGCTAGAGGCTGGATTTCCCGTTTGGAAAGTTGATGGAAACTACAAGTAAAGGCGCCTTTATAGGCTGGCAGGTACATTAGACTGTATATGAGTAAACATTATTAAACAATAAAATATATAGTGAATATATAGAGATGGTATATCTGTGTCAAGAATTTACTGGAGGCCCTGACGTGCCAGAGAGGAGGGAGCACTGCCAGTATAGTGATTGATGCATGTTCTGGGATGCTGTGCTCAGCCATGCCCTGGAAGCTTGCATCGGTGGAACCGTCATGGTGTCTTTGCTTTTCAATCCAAGATGACCTAGATTATTTTCCTGTTGCGAAGGTTTTTTTGACAAATAATGTTACCTCTTGTGTTTTCTACGTCGTCACTGGCACCCTCTAAGTGAGACACGTGTCATCTTTAATTTGTAGTAATCTGTGCTTGGTGGCACCATGGCTACTGGGCGAAGAGTGCGCTTATTTCAAGCAGTTAAGATGGAGAACTGGACGGAGCGCTGCACAGTTTAGTTATGCCTGCCACATAATTTGGCCCTTCCACTGCCCTTAATTTCTGTGGTTCTGATAATATTTAATGTATTTATTTTTTGGGTTTAATAATCAAAACCATTACAATATAAAACATCCAAAATGAACAAAAACATGCTCTGGACTCGGCCCTGGCTACAGAAACTAAAAACTGTTAGCCACGGATCTAGGCAAGTGTCCTAGCACCATCAAATAATAGTATGACAAAACCATCACCAAGTAATTACATTTAAAACAAGCATTTGCAATGCAATAGGTCTCGCATTAATGAAAGTTTTAGCTATTGGTGTTGCACATTATAATGCAACGCTAATAGCTCAAGCTTTCAGTAATGCGAGACCTATTGCATTGCAATCGCTTGTTTCTCCACTGCAGCAGCCTGCTCTACCTAGGAAGAACTGAGCCCTATTGGCGTGGGTAATGTAAGTAGCTTGTGAGGTTAAGCAACAACACTTAAAGAAATTTAAATTAAAAAGCCTCTTTTCTCTTTGTCAGCACTGGCTACGGGGGGTGGGGGGGGTTCTTTCAGTACTTGAGTTATGTGGTCAGGGTGTTCTGCCCCTTTGACGAGGCGGGAAGATGGGTTTGAGGTGGTACAGAGAGAACATGGCATTAAGGAACGGGGTGAAAGGTCGAGTGGTTTGTAAATGTCAGTAGACATTAACACAGTGTTTCTGGACCAAAAACAAGTCACACTTTACAACTCTATGTAATTGTTCACTCCACAGCGTGGAGTGAGCAGCTAGGACTACATCAGTCACTTTTCTTGTGTAAAAAGTCGTTATTTTCGTCTATTCAGTGGCACTTTCCGGTTGAAGAAAATAATTGGAGGCAAGAAAAGTAAGCAGGAAAGCTACATTTCTAGATTCCCCTTTCTTTAAAGTATGTAAGAAGAATGAGATCTTGCCAATAGGTGGAAATCAGTCACAAGTCTGAAATAGCGCCTCTGTATTTCCGGCAACACAATTAGGAGCTAAAACAAGACTCTGGTTTTCGAGGGACCCCAAACTCGCCCCTTGTGGGGCAGAGGGCTCAGACAGACTGAGCAGGTTGGACGCCCCCAGTCAGAGCGCAAGGTCTATGTTAGGATAACAGCACAAAGGACCCCCCTTATCCGGATAGACACCCCGAGTGTAGTGCTTCGAGGCCTGTGCTCGCATACCTCCTCAATGACAGTCCCCACGGCTGCCATCCCACTGCAGGAAGAAGGGAGCTCACCTGCCTGGCCTCTGCTCACCTGCTGCCCATCAGAGCGCCTCCATCACAGATTGGGGAGCTGTGCCCGAGAACAAGAGGCCACTGGCCGAGGGGCTGAGCTCAGCCAAGGCCGCAGCACAGGGACCAATGGAGCGAGGGGAGTGAGAGCAGGCTCTTCCCCCAGAAGCTTTCGAGAGCCTTGTGGCGGGTCGGAGGCCTGGCCCCAGCTGGGGGCGATCAGTGGTTACAGGAGCACGGCTCTCGAGGCATCAAAGGCACAGAAGGGTCATGGTGTTGGTGGAGGGGCATGGGTGGGCTGTGAGGAATCTAATACTGTGCAGAAGGACTCATTACATAAATCTCTGGTTATCTGAGGTTCACTGTCTGCCAAACAAGCCCATGTGATGTGTGGCAACTTCATTCACGCCTGGCCTTTAGCCAAGGACGCAATGCATCCTGGGACTTGTAGTTTTTTCTCTGATTGTAGGCGTGGGATGAAAAGTCTCACTATTCAAAGCTCTCGTTACAGCTCTCATTACACGGGGTTAACAAACCGTTCGCGCACCCTACTTACAATAAAAACTGCACTGTCTGAGCTAATAACAGCTATGCAGTGTCCACAGCACTGTGCTTGGGGTGCAGTCCCACCAGTGGTCGAAGTGGGCGGGATCGGCAGGGCACGGCGTGCCCCTACTTCTTCGATTCCAATGATTCCGTTCCCCAACTTTTTTATTTTAAAAAAGCGTCCCAGGAAACACGAAATCACAATCGCCTATAAATAAAGCTCGGCGTTCTTGGCGTTCGAGGACGGGCGGCAGAGACGTAACAGGACTCTGTCTTTTCCTTCTTGCCCAAAGAAGAACAAGCAGGTTCACATACTAATTACCGACAGAAAGCACAGTCCACGTGCAAAAAATATGTATGTTGAGGCAGAGAAAGAATGAACACGGAAGTGCTGGCCCCAGAGCAGGGGTGTGAACGAATGCTCCGTTCAACAAGCAATGCTGCATGAGTTAAGTCAAGCTGCTTGTTTTCCCTTTCAAGATATAGACCAAACCTAAAATACGTTTCTGCAGCAGGGTTAAAAACAAATTAACCGCGAGGCAAACAGCGTGCGTGCAGGGAGGGAGCGAGCGGCCGCACCGTAATAAATCAAGCGCGCGGTGGGAGACACCATGCGCGTGCACACCACCTGTCCGGCAGCGGGCGCGCACATGGTTTGTCTCCCTTCGCGAACAAAAGCGACGACAATAGAGTCTTGCCAAGGCGAAGCAGCACATGCGCTGCGTTCGCTAGGCGAGACCTAAAAATATTCTAAGATTTTAAATGGGGTAGACTGTATATGGTCGACATTAAATAATCATCATTAATTGAGGCAGAAAAGATATATATATATATATATCTAAAATCAAGTAACAAAACAGCAGGTGGTTTAGACAATTTCTTGAAGACAACATCTGCAAATTTTAGTTTTTCATGTGACATGCAGGATCTCCAGGGCTTAATTTGTAAAAGAATAGGTGCCGGGCCCCTCGTCAGAAGACCACTGCAGCTTGCACCACTAGGGCCGGGCTGGCCGTATCGGACATTTTTCCCGGGATGCTACAAGGGTGGGGGTCTGTTTGCAGCTGTGGGGACCGATTTTCAAACTGGTACCTGGATTTGCCACAGTGCTGTAATATCGGCCCCCAGCAACAAAAGCAGCAAGCAAGCGATTCCAGCCTCCCGGAGCCCCACAGTGCTTCCCCAGGGGCTGGTCCGAGAAAATTGCCAAGGCTGCTTTGGGTTCCCAGTCAGCGCTGTACACCACACACTGCTCCTGCCAGTGCTGCCAATGACAGCACCAACACAACTACTAATTATCACACTCCTACAAGCGTGACAATTCAGGCTATTCCAGGCCCCCAAAGCCATAACAATGGCTTGGGCGTCAAGGATTAGCCATTTTTAGTGTATAATGAATTAATAAACAACTGTTTATTAGACATCTCTAAATTAGACTGACAGCGCCACTGTGTGACAGATTGTCATAAGTGCCGGTGCTGACAATTAAGTACCTGTGCCGATCAATGTAAAACACTGGCTCAAATTAAGCACCGGGGTTCTCCAAGCATAAACTAAATCTGATTACATTTTTAAATGTTCTTATGACAAAATGTAAATATTTTGATACAGAAAAAAACTTGTGCTCATGAACTAGAATCAGGCAGGGGCATAGTAGGATTTCCGTTGATTTAATTCTACAGTGAGATAGCCCAGAGGCGAAGTAATATTCAAATGATGACCAATGTATCCCCTATCTGGCTGCAAAGTAAAACATTGACTAACTATTTTATGCCTAGTTATTTAAATAAAAAGACAGATGTTCGACACCTCAGTCCAGATCAATTAGAGACCCTGCCTGAGCTTTCACTTACAAATCATTGTTTTCAGCTGTGATAGTCTAATGAGTCCTTTGGAAGCAGAGCAAGACTACAACACCCAGAATGCATACAAAAGTCCAGAACTGTAAAGAGTGAACGTAACAATCTGAAAGAAAGTGGACACCTTAGAACCGCATAAAGATAAGGCTGCATGTCAATGGTGAAATAAAATCAATTACATATTCTAAATGATTCTTAAACTCCAATTCTGCACATCATATTTTTCTGTCAGTTTCAGTACTCTGACAATACCTCAAGGATCATATTCAGGACCACAGGAATTATGTAGTTCTACGGCTGTGGCATTTTCTGCACAGTTATAGGTTTGCCGCACTTGCCACATAATCCATCATCTGCACAGTATGTGGATTTTAACAAAAACATTTGTTGCTAGCTCAAACAGATCAAAAGTTACTTAAAAAGGCCACATATTACGCTGCAGCGGCAGGCCTTTTGGCAAACAGAGGAATGTCATGTTTCAGTTGATGATTGCGCTACTTAGGTGTTCCACTGATATAAGTGAGTTGAGACCTTTGACCACGCACACAGTATTAAAATGTATTATAAAATTGAACAATAGTTGAGTAATACTCCTTCAAGATGTGCTGCATTACATGACACTGCACCGTCACCTCTACTCTCTCACCTTAGCCCTGTCATCTTGTGGCTCTGCTCTGTATGCTCCCACTCTCAAACATCTTTCTCGCTTTCTTCTGTCTCCCAGCCCCGTTGTTTCTCATTCCTTCTCTTCTCTCCCTACTTTACCCTCCCTCCGACCTCTCGCAGGCCTCACCCAATCTCAGTCCCTCGTGCTTATTTCCCTCATCTCATCTTATCTCCTCTTCACTTCTTTTTTCTCTTCTCCACCCTGCCACCCTCACGTCTCCTGAGCCTGTTTCCGCTCACTTTCTTTTTTTCTTGCCTACCTTCTTTGTTCTTTCTTCTCTCCACCCCCAGTATCTCTTACGCTTCAGTGTTATGTCTCTCCCCATCTTTTTCTCCCCATCCTTCCCCTTTTCAGCCCTTCATTTTACCTCCCTTCCTCTGACCTCTTGCCGCCCTCAAGCCTTTTCTCTTCCTCTTCCTCATCTCCTCTTCACTTTTCCCTTTTTCTTCCCTGTCCATCTTGTCACTCTCACATACACTCATTCCTTTGAACCTGTTTCCTCTCTCTTCATCCCCTCTTGATCTCTCCCTTTTCTCCTCTTCCTTTCTGCGCCCTAACCTTCTCCTTGTCTCTTCAGCCTGTTTTCCCTCTCCTTCTCTCTCCTTCTCTCTCCTCCAGTATGTTTCCACTCTCCCCTCGCTTCCCACTTTGTTTCTCCGATTGTACTGCTGAGTGCAAGTATGTAAATTTCCTCATGTAACGTACTTGGTGCTATTGTGAAGCGCTCCGACATCTTTGGGTAGAGTCTGCGCTATGTAAAATTGCATTAAGTAAATAAATAAAAGTATTACATTAAGAATACTGAGATACAAGAATATCGAGGACAGGATATCGAGGTACAAAATATCATAAAATGAGTGCATATAGGAAAGTATAGATTTTTTATTCCTAACCCCAAATCTATGTACCTTGTAAATGCGGAGTTAGGTATAGAAAATGTAGACTTTTCTCCTTCCTTCTTGCCACCCTCAGCCAGTCTTTGTCCCTTGAGCCTGTTTCCCTCCTCTGCTAATGCCCTCTCCCCCCCCCCCACTTCCGGTGACCCCTCTCTGCCCTCTGCCTCCTCGCTGCAGCTAGGCCTGTTGTCTCATGGGTCCTCTCTAATGAAGCTAAGTGCCTACCAGGGGCAGCTCAGACCTTCCTGCCGGGGGCCTTATTAGAGAGTTATTGGCGTGGCTGGTGGCCTGAGCAGGTGGCCTGAGCAGGGTCCCTGGTGCCGCGGACCGTCGCGGGGGCTGCGCTGTGAGCAAGCGAGAGCAGCATTCATCAGCCAGGGAGCGAAACTGGCAGAGCCTGGCAGGAAGCACGCACAGCGCCGAGAAGTGGGGGGAGAAGCGCGAGGAAGGAGGCAGACTGACCTGACGATTCAGAGCTGCCAAGTGGCCCCATGTGACACCTTCAGCTAGTCCTGCCTTTTTAGCCAACAGCGCTTTGCATGCTGGGAGTTTTAATGCAAACTTTACATGTTAAACTCCTTCAGTGTAGGAGGCATAACAAGGATGTTATGGGAGCTAATGCAGACAAGGGACATACCCGTCACCTACTACTTTTGGTTAGTGAAAGACCACCATAGTCGAGGGCTCTTACACTTCTGACCCGGGTGCCACTGCACCAGCTGCGCTGAGGGTTGCTAGGTCCCTGGCAATCTGCGCTTAGCTAAAAAGACAGGAATGGTTAATGAAATCCCTGTTTACATGCAGTATGAAAAGCTTTATTTCATATATGATAATAGATAACAGGTAACTGTCTATTGTAGTTGGGGCCACTGGAATTATGCGGCTAGGGATGATCAAATTATGTGGCAGTGTTGACTAAATTATTCAGCAAGAAAATGCGCATTTCACGGCACAACCAAATACAGGGTTAACCAACTGAAAAGTGACCAGTCAACTTTGGCGAAATGCCTTGCATCGCACGGCAACATTTGTTTTTTTTAGTAACTTTTGATTCGTTTGAGCTAGAAACATTTTTTTGTTGTTAAAATCTACAAATTATTCAGCAGATGATGGATTATGTGCCAAGTGCATCAAATGCGTATTTATGCAAAAAAACTTAGCAGCCAGAGGATTGCAGAATTCTAGTGGACCGATTATGGTTTTGTAATATTATTGAGCGATTCTGCCACATAATAACTCAAATGCTAAACACTGTAATGATTGGTATATCGCTGTCAGAACCTTCAAGCTGGCCTCGGTTAGTTCATAATCACAGATGCTAAAAATCTGTGGCGCTTTCTGCATAATTCTGGATTTCCACATTTCCTACATTCTACATCGTCTACAGATTTAAACTAAAAATTGTGTTCCTAGCTCGAATGAATCAAAATGTTAAAAAATGAGGTGAAACCCAGTATCAATGGGTTTTAAAATGAAGAAGGAGTGAAATAATACTATAAAAATGTGGAAAATTATGCTGCACGGGGTACCTTTTCTTGCCGCATAATTTACCCAACCTTGCCACATAATCCTTTGCTGTATAAGTTCAGTAGCCTTAGCTATAATACACGTTCCCTGTTTTGCGTTTCAGTGTTATGTTTTGATTTTAATGCATTTAGATCGAAAAATAGACTTTTTTGAACTGGGAGTATATTGAAAACAGGAAATGAATTTGGAGTTGTATAGTTTGGTAGTCCGTACAACAAAAAAAAAACAGAAGCAAATTATGAGGTGTGTAAGGTAGAGTTTTAGTAGGTACAGTTTGTGCTTTGTTTCAAAAACTGTCTGAAGAAGTGAGGGATTTTGTGAAGCTGCTGTCTGCAAGGTATTACGAATAATAGGCCCTGGATGGTTTTAGTTTGTTTCAGTTTTGTTTACCACTCATTAAGAGAGGATGCTGATTAAACAAATCTACTCAACGCCCTTGAGGAGTGGGGTGACACAAGTCGGTCCAATGGCAGGGGGACTTGTGGAATTGTCTCGGATAGAGGAGTTTGTATTGCTTGCAAAGCTAAAGATCTTGCTATTGAAATGTACGGTTACTTACGGTACCATCATGCTTCAAAAGATGAAGCATAAAGTGATCAAACCCATACATGGATCAACCTTAAACCTGGGGCCTTTGACACATCAAACCGAACCTGTTCGAAATGATTTGTAGTGGTGGACTGAAAACGACCATAATACGCAAGAGTCGGTCCTGAAATTTATTAGGAATCAAGAAATGTTCGACTCCACTGTTGCCAGGGCTGAGTTTTGTTACCCGCCTGATCCTTTCTTCGCTGCTATACAAGGACCTAGCAAAACAAAAGGGGATGATGGACGGAGTGTTGAACAATGCAAGCACTCACCCCCAGTCAACTGATCTCGGTTTAATCCATCATCATTCTTTAGCTCACTTCGTCACCCCAGTTCAGACATGGCCATATGCAAATCAGTCTGACCCTGTGCCTCATGGGAACAGTCCAGCCCGAACTGCCGAGCCATGTCTTTCCTGGACCACATTTCCTGGACCGGAAACAAGCATCCTGGGACCGGTTTCTGGCTAATCAGCCATCATCAACTAGGCTAGCTTGAAACCAGTGGCAAAGTGAGCAAGGGGCCCACGTCTGGGCATACCCTGCCAACTTAGGGCGAACAAAGCAAAACCAAACGGGATGATGGACAGAGTGTTGAACATTGCAAGCACTCACCCCCAGTCAACTGATCTGGGTTTGATCCATCATAATTCTTTAGCTCACTCCATCACCCCAGTTCAGACATGGCCATATGCAAATCAGTCTGACCCTGTGCCTCATGGGAACAGTCCAGCCCGAACTGCCAAGCCATGTCTTCCCTGGACTGGAAACAAGCGTCCTGGGACCGGTTTCTGGCTAATCAGCTGTAATCAGCCAGACTAGCTTGAATCCAGTGGCAAAGTGAGCAAGGGACCCACGTCTGGGCATACCCTGCCAACTTAGGGCGAACAAAGCAAAACCAAAGGGGATGATGGACGGAGTGTTGAACATTGCAAGCACTCACCCCCAGTCAACTGATCTGGGTTTAATCCATCATCATTCTCTAGCTCACTCCGCCACCCCAGTTCAGACATGGCCATATGCAAATCAGTCTGACTTGTCCGTACTGAGACCCCAAACCGATACACCAGATTCTGCTAACACTTGTGTAAGTAAGCTTCCGTCGCGAGGACAAAAACCCTTTTCCAGTTTTTCTTACCCTGTCTGGTCCGACAGAGGGCTTCATTTGATGTCACCGGAGAAGACTGTTGACTACCTCAGACTTTTTTTTAATTTAAGTGCACAACCACTTTAGGTGCTTGATTCACAAATCTGAATGCACCTGTAAATTCATTCTGCACATGAATATAGCCTTTTTTTTAACTAGTGCAAAACCACTTATGATATTTACAAGTCCTGTTTTTATACAAATAAATAAATGTACTCAAAGATTTTTGTGTATGTAAAATTTCTTGGATTTTTCTATGAATTACCCACTGGATTAACCAATATCTTTAGGTTCTTTAGCAGCATTCTGCGTAGTGTAAAGCGCTTCAACACCTTGTCAGGGCCAATAAGCGCTATATAAATGCAATTACAATGCAATGCAATGCTACAAGGTGTGGGGATGGTGTGTAACAGAGCCAGTATGTCCTAAATATGTGGGTGTTCATACATTTTTCCTGACCTTTTCTCAACCTGAAATGATCAGAGATTGTCAGCAAGAGTTAATCTATTTTCACAAGGAGACTGGTCATGGTAAAAATCTTGGCTACTTGGATTCAAATGTTTTTGCAGAGGATACTTTCTACTTTCACAAGGACCTCTTCCTAGTGTGCTAACGTGCCAATAATCTCTTTACTTTCCAAGTCCTGACCAATATTCGTCCTTCCCTGATTGGTTCGGAGATTTATAGTGAGATGGAGAGATCAATGGCAGCCTCCTTTGAAGGGAAGAGAGTGGACCAGGACCTCCCTCCCATCACCCTTAACAACGGCTGTTGCCATGGACACAGCTCCACGTAAGCACCTCTGCCATTGCACAATTCACTTTAAGCACCTCTACCTGGGGTACAGCCTAGTCTCTCTACCTCGGGCGCAGCTCAGCACCTCTATCCCGGTCGCAGCTCAGCACCTCTAGCCTGGTCACATCTCGGCACCTCTATCCTGGTCGCATCTCAGCACCTCTATCCTGGTCGCATCTCAGCACCTCTATCCCGGTCGCATCTCGGCACCTCTATCTC
Organism: Triturus cristatus; assembly: GCF_964204655.1. Taxonomy (NCBI): domain Eukaryota; kingdom Metazoa; phylum Chordata; class Amphibia; order Caudata; family Salamandridae; genus Triturus; species Triturus cristatus. The sequence goes on from NC_140595.1 coordinate 45,720,702, forward strand.
GGTCGCATCTCAGCACCTCTATCCCGGTCGCATCTCGGCACCTCTATCCCGGTCGCAGCTCAGCACCTCTATCCCGGTCGCAGCTCAGCACCTCTATCCTGGTCGCAGCTCAGCACCTCTATCCTGGTTGCAGCTCAGCACCTGTATCCCGGTTGCATCTCAGCACCTCTACCCTGGTCACAGCTCGGCACCTCTATCCCGGTCGCAGCTCAGCACCTCTACCCTGGTCGCATCTCGGCACCTCTGTCCCGGTTGCATCTCAGCACCTCTATCCCGGTCGCAGCTCAGCACCTCTATCCCGGTCGCAGCTCAGCACCTCTATCCCGGTTGCAGCTCAACACCTCTATCCCGGTTGCATCTCCGCACCTCTATCCCGGTCGCAGCTCGGCACCTCTATCCCGGTTGCAGCTCGGCACCTCTATCCCGGTTGCAGCTCGGCACTTTTATCCCAGTCGCATCTCAGCACCTCTATCTCGGTTGCAGCTCAGCACCTCTATCCCGGTCGCAGCTCAGCACCTCTAGCCCGGTCCCATCTCAGCACCTGTATCCCGGTCGCATCTCAGCACCTCTACCCTGGTCGCAGCTCGGCACCTCTACCCTGGTCGCAGCTCGGCACCTCTGTCCCGGTCGCAGCTCGACATCTCTATCCCGGTCGCAGCTCTGCACCTCTATCCTGGTCGCAGCTCAGCACCTCTATCCTGGTCGCAGCTCGGCACCTGTACCCTGGTCGCATCTCAGCACCTCTATCCCTGTCGCATCTCATCACCTCTATCCCGGTCGCAGCTGAGCACCTCTATCCCGGTCGCAGCTCAGCACCTCTATCCCGGTCGCAGCTCAGCATCTCTATCCCGGTCGCAGCTCAGCACCTCTATCCCGGTCACAGCTCAGCACCTCTATCCCGGTCGCAGCTCGGCACCTCTATCCCGGTAGCATCTAGGCACCTCTATCCCGGTCGCAGCTCAGCACCTCTATCCTGGTCGCAGCTCAGCACCTCTATCCTGGTCACAGCTTAGCACCTCTATCCCGGTCGCAGCTCGGCACCTTTATCCCGGTCGCATCTCGGCACCTCTATCCCGGTCGCATCTAGGCACCTCTATCCTGGTCGCAGCTCGGCACCTCTATCCCGGTCGCATCTCAGCACCTCTATCCCGGTCGCAGCTCAGCACCTCTATCCCGGTCGCATCTCGGCACCTCTATCCCGGTCGCAGCTCGGCACCTTTATCCCGGTCGCAGCTCGGCACCTTTATCCCGGTCGCAGCTCGGCACCTCTATCCCGGTCGCAGCTCGGCACCTTTATCCCTGTCGCATCTAGGCACCTCTATCCCGGTTGCAGCTCGGCACCTCTATCCCGGTCGCATCTCGGCACCTCTATCCCGGTCGCATCTCAGCACCTCTATCCCGGTCGCAGCTCAGCACCTCTATCCCGGTCGCAGCTCAGCACCTTTATCCCGGTCGCATCTCAGCACCTTTATCCCGGTCGCATCTCGGCACCTCTACCCCGGTCGCAGCTCAGCTCCTCTATCCCGGTCGCAGCTCAGCACCTCTATCCCGGTCGCAGCGCAGCACCTTTATCCCGGTCGCATCTCGGCACCTCTATCCCGGTCGCAGCTCGGCACCTCTATCCCGGTCGCAGCTCAGCACCTCTATCCCGGTCGCAGCTCAGCACCTTTATCCCGGTCGCATCTCAGCACCTTTATCCCGGTCGCATCTCGGCACCTCTACCCCGGTCGCAGCTCAGCTCCTCTATCCCGGTCGCAGCTCAGCACCTCTATCCCGGTCGCAGCGCAGCACCTTTATCCCGGTCGCATCTCGGCACCTCTATCCCGGTCGCAGCTCGGCACCTCTATCCCGGTCGCAGCTCAGCACCTCTATCCCGGTCGCAGCTCAGCACCTCTATCCCGGTCGCAGCTCAGCACCTCTATCCCGGTCGCATCTCAGCACCTCTCGCAGCTCAGCACCTCTATCCCGGTCGCAGCTCGGCACCTTTATCCCGGTCGCATCTCAGCACCTCTATCCCGGTCGCAGCTCGGCACCTTTATCCCGGTCGCATCTCGGCACCTCTATCCCGGTCGCATCTAGGCACCTCTATCCCGGTCGCAGCTCGGCACCTCTATCCCGGTCGCATCTCAGCACCTCTATCCCTGTCGCAGCTCAGCACCTCTATCCCTGTCGCATCTAGGCACCTCTATCCCGGTCGCAGCTCAGCACCTCTATCCCGGTCGCATCTAGGCACCTCTATCCCGGTCGCAGCTCAGCACCTCTATCCCGGTCGCATCTAGGCACCTCTATCCCGGTCGCAGCTCAGCACCTCTATCCCGGTCGCATCTCAGCACCTCTATCCCGGTCGCAGCTCAGCACCTCTATCCCGGTCGCATCTAGGCACCTCTATCCCGGTCGCAGCTCAGCACCTCTATCCCGGTCGCAGCTCAGCACCTCTATCCCGGTCACAGCTCAGCACCTCTATCCCGGTCGCAGCTCGGCACCTCTATCCCGGTCGCAGCTCGGCACCTCTAGCCTGGTCGCAGCTCAGCACCTCTATCCCGGTCGCAGCTCAGCACCTCTATCCCGGTCGCAGCTCAGCACCTTTATCCCGGTCGCATCTCGGCACCTCTATCTCGGTCGCAGCGCGGCACCTCTAGCCTGGTCGCAGCTCAGCACCTTTACCCTGGACACAGCTCCTTGAAAGCATCTTTGATCAGGACGGAGCTCAGTGTAAACACCTCTACTTGGACACTTAGCAGTGTAAGCACCTTTACCTGTTAGCACTTTCCTCCTGAGCATTCTGCTGAATTGTCAGTTCCTTCTGTGTGATGCACAGCTAAGTGTTAACCCCTCTACCCTTTTAATAAGCTAGTCACCACCTACGCCCCGTGCATAGCGCAGTATAAGCACCACGACCCCATGCACTCACAACTCAGTTTTAGTAACTCTACCTTATCATTAACTCAGCCCCGTGAGCTGTGGCCCCTCTACCGCCTGCCCGCTCCTTGTGTTAACTCAGGGGCCGCTGCTATATTCTGAGAGAAGTCTGGCGTTGGGAACCCTGAGCTATATACACTGATCGTCGGAGTGTGGGATCGAAATGGTATATTTTTCTGACTATAAATTATATACCAAAATTGCGTATAGAACACCTCGTTTTGGATCATCAGTCTTGAAAATTTGGTGCAGTAACGGTGATGTGAGTTTCCGTAGTGTAGTGGTTATCACGTTCGCCTCACACGCGAAAGGTCCCCGGTTCGATCCCGGGCGGAAACACCATTTTATATAATTTTGTTTTTATTTATATTTATTAAAATGTGTGTTTTATTAGAGATTTGTTTAAAGTATTCAAACCATAACGAATAATACTGCAGATGAGAAAAACACAACATAGGGCACCAATTAAATAAATACGTCGACATGCACATTTATTAAAATTTAAAGTGTTTATATTACAAATAGGAACGCAAATTACGCCAAACGCACAAAAATATGAACTTGTGTAATTTAGTTCGTTTAATTGTCACAGTAAAAAATCTATATGTAAAGTAGTGATTGAGAATATGAAAAAAACAAATATGAATTCTGAAGAAAAAAATCGAGCATGTGCGTAACTAGTAAACTTTTATTTATAATTTGTAACAGGAATAATTTAAAACAAATATTTTGACAAAATTAAAAACAAAAATGTTTCGCTGCGTTGGCCGGGAATCGAACCCGGGTCAACTGCTTGGAAGGCAGCTATGCTCACCACTATACCACCAACGCTTGCATGTTGTGTAGGTGCACACATACTGGACTCGTGGCTATGCACTGAGTGCGATGCATGTGTGGTTGAGTGTACACTCTACATTGGAAACAAATATCATTTCATTCTGCTGCGAACAACCGTGCAAACACCTCAAGCTTCAGAACAGTACAATCTGAGTGACTCTACCCCGGGGGCTGGGCAGTTACTGCAGCAAAGGCGGGGGCAGCTCAGTGTTGTTGGCACCTCTACCGTGTGCTCCTCGGCCCTGGACACAGCTCAGTGTTGGCTCCTCCACCGTGTGCTCCTCAGCCCAGGACACAGCTCAGTGTTGGCACCGCTACCGTGTGCACCTCAGCCCTGGACACAGCTCAGTGCTGCCACCTCCACCGTGTGATCCTCAGCCCTGGACACAGCTCAGTGTCAGCACCTCTATTCTTCTTAGAGCTCTGTTGAACGGTCAAATTACTTTTAGGACAGATTGCCAGATAATCCCTATTTGGGTACAATTGCATCACACTTTCAATCATTTGGCTCTAAGATTAAGTACAAATCTTCGAAGGGTGTGCTCACTTTACAGCCAAATATACTGTGCATTTTTTTAAATTCTGCCTTTTGACATACTATTTCCTGATGAACGTCCCTAGTAAAGTAATCAATAAAAGGTTTGTAGCTCGACTTTTCAGATAATGTTTTCGCTAGTCTTGCAACTGCCTCTTTGGGAAGGGAGATAATGTTAGAGTTAGAAGTGAAACCTCATTTATTAAAAGTGAAAGTAAAGCTTTTTTTAACAAGGGACTAGCAATGAGCACCTTTTGCGCTGTGTACTCCAGATGTTTGCCTTGACTATGCTCATGACATACATTTTAATTTGATGAACTCAAATGGAACTCGTGTACTCCTTTATTGGTGATCCTATCTTAAAATCTGGTATGAATCTGTACCTCGCTATGTTGGAAACCCCTGGCCTACATGCTCTGGGGTGTGAGTTGGATGTTATGTGATGGCTGTTGGTGTTGAGCGCCTTAGGCATCTGTGATGAGGTCTTGCAGAGGGATGAGTCGGCTCAGACTATCTGGAGTACACATCCTATTATATTTTTTTATAAATATGTTTTGGGGAAGGAGATGTCACAACCTGTGTTTGAGGGTAGGAGACATGGGCAGGCATGTGAGGCGTGAGGGACAGCCTTGGGACTGGTAACACAAATGAAGGAAAGGGTGAGTTGGAAGGCTTCAGGGGGTGTCTGGGGAGAGATTGGATTTTGGGGTACTGGGCTGAAGAATGATTAGAGGTTCTGCTCGTCCATCTGAGCAATACCCAGTGAAGAGCTGGAGTGGGTTTCAGTGGCCCACCAGGCTTAGTTAGAAGTCTGAGAGCAGAGGAAGGGCACCTCAAATCTGGGACATGATCATCAAGGGTGCAGCAGGTGCAGTGGTGCCAGGCCCATAAGTCTGATGGACCCACTGCATGGCTCACTTGTAGGTTAATATAACCAGGCCGTAACTCACTATAAAAGCACCTTGTGGGGGTTTAGCACTTTGATGGCATCTTCCATGAGCCCCTTAGATGAGTACCTCTGCTCTTGGGACAATAGCAAGTCTTCTGTGCACACAGCTCTGAGGCTTTCTGTTGAAGTCTTCACTTGAGCAACTTGAAGGGTAATATCACAACTATTTTTTTATGATTTAAAAGTGACCGCAGTTTAGGGCACATCTGTTTCTGTGGTGTACTTGTCAACGCGTTCGCCTCATACGCGAAAGGTCACCGGTTCGATCTTGAAAGCAAACAATTATTTTTCATTATACTATTACGAGCATCTTGCTGTTTTTTTTTACCCAAGTAATTGTAATAATTTTAGTACTTTTAATTTAAATGCAATGTTGGTTTTAACAATTCCACTAAAAGTAGTTTTACTCTGAATTATGTATTCCCTTGCTAAAATATAGTCAGAGAAGACTGGAAATGCATTCTTCCAAAAAGCAAGCAAAGACCATAATTAAACATAAACAACGTGACATTTATAAATCTATAAACGCGAACAGTATTTCACATATAGCTCATACGCAAACTGCTTACGGAGCTCCAGAAGACATGAAAAAATATTAATATACGCACAAGTGAACATGAATGTATTCAGATATGTGACTGCTGAACTACTTATAGTGAAAGTGGAAATAGTCAAATCGAGATAAAGGAAAATGTTAAAATAACCGTGAACGAAACTAAAAACTGCGAAACACATTTCAAACAAGAGCGAGGAAATAAATCACTTACAATTATTCACCAATATTAAAAACTTTACATTTTTAAAAAATGTTAGCTGCGTTGGCCGGGAATCGAACCCGGGTCAACTGCTTGGAAGGCAGCTATGCTCACCACTATACCACCAACGCCTGCTTACTGTGCATGATTTCTGAATAGTTTTTATACCACTAACGCCTGCTTGCTGTGCATAATTTCTGAATAGGTTTTATACAGACACATCAGAAATTGACCAACCGTTTCTATTTTTGAATTAATATGGACGTGGGGTAGTTCTACGTTTTTGACAGGGAGACATTTTGCAAGCACTCGGTCTACTCTAGACATTTCTGTTACGTTCTTAAACTCAGGAGCTTGTAAATCAGGCCAACGTAGCGGCCATTTTGGATTGGACTATAATTACCGTCGCTACAGCCGGACGACCACTTTCAGTTGAACCACATTCTTTTGAATCCGACTTGGGGTCCATGTTTGATTGGGGCACCTCATTCAGTGTGGCGTGTAGCCCATGCTAAGTTGTTTTAGATGTGGACTAGCTGGTGCCCCTGTGGGATTTCAAAGTGAATTGAAATTGTATTTATATAGCGCTTCCTACCCCTGATGAGGCATCGAAGGGCTTTCAGTATAAAACTACAATACATTTTGCAGCTTCTAAATTGTTATTTTAGGTGTAGGCTATCCAAAGAAGACGAAGAGCAAAGCCCTCAAATTTCCTAGGTACATGCACAAGTGGCTTAACCGTCTAAGTTTCCTTCATGCATCTTCATGCATGTTCAGCAAAATACTGGAACAGGGCAGGTGTATTGGTGTGTCCAGTCTTTGAGCGACTCGATCCCTCGCTACGTCAACGCAAAATGATCCTCGCGGGAGCAGGCAGCTTGGAAATCAAACGTGAATGGCTAATTCTTCAATATCCATTCGAAAACTCCTGCATCAAGATGACTCTGTCCCCCGAGAAGTCCAAGTCCATAGTGACATGAACAGAATCTATCACCTCTCTAGACCCCTCTTTGGCTGTGGGCACACAGGTGAAAGTATCTATTAGCAAAAAGTTGTTATTCATCACAGCTATGACCTTGACTTTGTGGAGAAGGAGGACAAACCATGTTTCTTGCTTAGCAGGGGCTTACTCTGGCCTGCCATGTTACCTCTCAAAGAGCAATCATCTTATCAGACCTTAAATAGCACCACCTTCTTCAGTTCCTTTCCATCCCTCCACTCAAGTCCCCTATCATCTCCTGCCCCACCCCTCCAACTGATCACACACCTAAACTCCCCACAAAACACCATTGCTCTGTCCTGTGTAATACTCCCATACTATGGATAGATGGAAGGCATCTTCATGCATAAGGTTCTGTCTTCCTTCCATCTGTCCAGTCCTCCTTTGTGCTCAACTGGTCCCCTGTTAGTTTCCATTTCTTCTGTCACCCTAGGTGCTTTGAAGTGACCTTAGGCATACTAGTGGATGAAAATAAAAAATTCAAACTCAAAATAGTTTTGGCAAAGAGGTGTTAGTACTGCTGGACAAAACGATTGCACTGGTATTATTACAAGAAGGACAGCTGTGTTGCAGTTTTCAATGTTAAAAGTTGCCCTAAACACCTGGGACTGTGTAATTCTATGGCTATTGCACTATCTGCGTAAGAAGGATTTGTCACACTTACCGTGTAATTTGGCATCTGCTACGTATTTTACATATTTCAACAATAAAATGTTTCTAGCGCAAGCAAATCAAATTAAATGCTGCATGTGGAAAGCCACTGAGATTCTAACACTTTGTAACAGTTAATTGGCTGGTCAACTTTCACTTCATTTACCGCTTTTAGATTTTAAATAGGTGACAATTTTGCCATGATGGTGTTCGCATCCCCAGTTGATAGACTGGATGAATGACTTTGTTTGCAGATGGAATCTAACATTACATATTTAAATGTAATTTCAACAAGATGGACTCACTATTCCCTCTGTGTCCTGAAAATGTTTTACTAATATGAATTGCAAATTCTTGTTGAAATATGAATGATCCCCAAGCATCAGCAGGGCAGTTTGATTTTAGAAGAATCCCAAACCTCACTGTAAACACAGAATAACACAAAACCCAGCTACGGAAGTGAGTTTTTTAAAGCATGTGGGTGCCCATAATAAAACAGGCATGCCCTTTATTAATGGGAGCATGTACACGTTGGTTTGTTTTCCATTGAAAGTAATACTTTATGTGTTTCATAGATACAATTACACTCTGAGAGGTAGGAAGGGGAGTGCTTAAAATGATGCTCATGTGCCTCTATGAAAGACATAATTATCGTTATTGCTGAATAACATGTTGAAAAGGATTTCTTGAATATATAGTTTCTTTGTTAGGAAACCACCATAATTCCATGCTGTTAGGGTCCCTTTTGTACGAAACCAATGTGTTTTAAATTACAAAATAGCTATACAAATAACTACAAAGTGGACCACATCATTTGCCTTTAATTGCATAAAATGCAGCATCATTTGCCTTGCTTGAAAGGTTAGTGGTTTCCTACTCCACCATATGAACATGATTACTGTCTGTGCATTGTGCTGCGGTTCACATCTCTGTTTACATGGCACATCAGTCCTCTTGTGTGCAAACTGATGTATCAAAAAGCCTTGCACAATCATTCTTTACCCCAGTGACATGTCTTTAGTTACTTTGCTTCTGTTCTTTAGATTCATCAACAAAGAATGCTGATAGCTACCTCTCCCCCATACTTATTTGGAGCCCACTTCATGCTTCGCTTGACACCTCTCTGAAATCCTCAAGGCTCCCTAAAGTGCTGGTGGACTCTGGACACAAAGCAGCTGACATGCAGCTGTACTAGAGCATGCGCACTTCTGTGGTCTGCCTTGGAGGGCACTCCCAAGCATGGCCCTTGTCTTTTGAGCCTCCACGATTTGTGGAGTCAGGTGTTTGTGGTGCTTGATCCACTGAAGTCAATAGAGGCAAAAAACTTTTTGGAAAGTGTCAAACATTTGCACTGACTGGCATAATGATGACATCACTGCAAATGATGTCACAAGACCTTTTGCCCAAGGGTGACGTCATGGGAAATGTCATTACATGACATAGAGGCCAGTTCAGAGTAAAATGGTAAATGGGCCTGTGGCTTCCGGAACAGAAAACATCATGAGGACTGACATGACAGAAACTGATTGACTTTCGAGCACTGGGACCAGCCTTGTCCTTAATAGCATGTCTTCTTCCTCTCTGGTAGTTCCTTTGTCACTTTTGGACAAGTGCGTCTTGAACTCCTGGATACTGCTCTCAGCTCCTGTATTCCACTCCTCTCACATTTCAAGGCCAATATTCCTACACTCAGTGCAGGACAAGACACTCACCGCTCTTTGTTTGTGGAAACTCCTGACTGCCCACACAAAACTAACTTTGTGATGGACATTGGACACATATGCATTGAAAGGATAAATTCATTTTTTGTCATGTGATTGATTTGTTTGTGTTGTTAAATGCTACCCTCTCTGACCTGGAGAGACAGTCAAAAGCAGCCACGCTAGATACTTCTAGCGTAACCTCTAAAGAGCATCAGACTTCAGTCATTAACTCCAGGGCCGCATCTTTTGATTATTTCATTGCACAAGGTGGATTGGCGCTAATTTGGTCTGGTTGTCAAGTATGCATGGAAGAGAGCAGCAGGCAGCATGGTTCCTAGGCGAGGGAACAGCAGCATGAAGGCAGAGACCACTTCTGGGTGTAGTGTACACTCGGTCCTCTCCTTCGAGGAAGGATTCCCTACCTCCACCCCCTAGCCTCCCTTCTCGGCTACTGTTTCTCCTCCAGTTATAAGGGAAGCTATCATAGCTGCCAACTTTTCAGTTTGCTTTTGTGGGGCATTTCCCTTTCTACAGTTTGATTGTGTGACATTTCCATTATTTAAGTGGAACTCTTTGAGTTACACTTTATCACAAGTCTTACAAAGAAGTTGTATCTATGTCATGTGACTAATTAAAGAAACTAGCCCCGTTTGTGCAAGATAATGGCAAGAATGGGATTTAAAGAAGCTGCAGCATTTTGAAGTGCCTGTGCGACGTCACCGACCTACTTCTGTTTTCGAACACAGTAGCCTTGGAAACATTTATGGTGCAACAGAAAACAACATATGAATCATGTGTAGGCATTATGACTAATGTGCTGAGATCCTCTACTATGCCAGCACTACTCTTGAGTACTTTGCAAAAGATCATGTGACATATTCTATTGAGATTGTACATTTAAACATCGAGCCTGTCCTGAACTCTTCTAACAAGACTCTGGAGAGACTAAATAATTTGCATTTCTCTCTTTATGGCCGAGTCAGTATTATTAAAATGCTAATTTTACCAAAGTTTTTATATTTATTCCGAACCATACCACTTTTGTTTCCGGCATATTATTTCACAAAAATTGACAGAATGATCTCTAGATTCTTGTGGGGGTATCATCGCTCTCATCGAGCGTTGAAATGGTGTTTCTTGCCCAGGCTAAAAGGGGGGTGGGGAGTCCCTAATTTTCGGTTGTATTATTGGCTTATTTCTTTAAGATTTATGGGTATACTCCTCTTTTCGGATATGGTCACTGAAGAATTCGCTTATCCCTCAGTTTATGAACTATTGTTAGGTAAGGCGGCTCCTCAATGTTTAGTCAAAATTATTGAACCCAGTTATTATAAAAAAAACAAATTTAAGATTATTTTAGCCTGTGCTACAATTTGGCGACAATTCAGGAAAAAAATACTTGGTCTGGGTGAAATTAGTTATTATTCTCCAATACTTAATAATCTTGCCCTACCTTCTGTTTTTCATGATCAAATCACCAGAACATGGCTTCACTCAGGAATACAGATTTTGGGAGATTTATATGAAGAGGCTCAATTCTCTTCATTTTCAGCTTTTCGAACTAAATACGGCTTACCACAGCATCACTTTTTTAAGTTTCTTCAGATTCGGAGTTTCCTAGAATCAAAAGGTCTTATTAACTCCTGTGTGAACTCTAATAAGATATTAGTAACTATTAGGAAAGCAAAGAAAATAGGCCCAGTTTATCAAATGATTATTAATCAACTTGAAGATGATTTATCTTCTGTAGAGAATAAATGGCAAAGGAAGCTAGATTTAGTAGATATCGATATAGGAAGATCAATCGATATATCCATGAAGGTACTCTTTAATGGATCCCTCCAAAGCCAACATTATATGTCTGTCTTCGATCTTTATTATTCTCCCGTTAAGATAGCTAAGTGGAAGGCTGGCGGTGAATCAAGATGTAATCGTTGTAAGGAGGCGGATGCGGACTCTATCCATATGTTTTTTAAATGTAAGAAACTTTTCCGTTTTATTATCGATACTGAATTTTTAATTAATAATAAATTAGGGATTGGTGTGAAACTCTCTCCTGAACTGGTAATTTTTGGGGTTCAAGCAGATCAGTCTGGGATAAGACCTATTGCTGAAGAAGCATTTCTGTTTATCTGTATGTCCGTTTTCCGCTTTTGCATTACTTCTCGTTGGATTGATAATGAACCCCCAACCTTTCATCATTGGCAATGCAAGCTACTCTCTATTTATCATATAGAAATGGCTATGTATAGGCTTAAGGGGATAAGGAAAAAAAGGCAAGGATCGAAAATTTGGGATCCAGTCACCAAATGGATTTAAGATGCTCCCCCTATTTCTGTATTTTTGCTGTCTGTATTTTATTTATATTATGCTGGCTTTTTTCTATATTGCTCAATGTATGACTGTTTGTTGAAGCAAAACTTTAAATAAATTAAAAAAAAAAAAGACATATTCTATGCAATAATCAGCTAAAGAAAGTCTGTCTATTTCACAAAGACTCTCGCCCTGAAACACATTTGTCAGCACCTGACTGGCTATTATGCCAAGGACCTGTGGTGTCTTACTGTAAACATCTCAGTTAACATCTACCATCCTCACAGAACTATGACACACCCATTGGATACAGAAACCTCTGACACACCTCTTACACATATACATACACTTCTCTCACCTCCTTTCTCCTCACTACATCTGCAGAGACTCCTGACATAAATCATCACCTCTCCCATCTTCACAGACACACAACACACATCTCCTGGCTTCCACTCTGCTCCTCTGATTTCTCACCTGAATCTACTTTAAGCTTAAAGGGTAAAACAAACAAAATGTCCTCTCTGAGTTGGTGAGCTCTGTTTAGGTTTATCTGTGAGCAAGCAGAGCCCCAGAGATTTAGGGACTCATGTCAGACTTAGAATACTAGTTATGAGGAAGGAAAGAAAAGGTGACATCTGTTATCTCTATTCTCTTGTAGCCTGCACTTGATCAGAGCACCGTTGTGCATGGTGTGCTCGGTGACTGGGGCCCATGTCATTTCAGAGTGGAAATGTGAGGGTCAGGAAATTGTGGCTATTTAATGGGGCCTCCATAACCCTGGTCTGACTGTCTGAATGTCTGTAGCCCAAGCTACCTGTAACCAGGATTAGAGGGAAATACCTCATTGGTGGCTGGGAGGTGGGGTAGTTCTTGACTAGGAGGAAGGGTGCAAAGATTCCGAAGGAGCATAGAACAAGGGTTGTGAGTGGACAGCACAAATTGTGTTTGTGAATCAGGGGCACTAGTGGAGTCAATGCCTGGAAGAGGCAGACAGGGCTAAGGTTCCTGCTACAGCCTGTTTGTGTCACCATGATTTTCTTGTAGGAGAGATCTTGAGGAAGGCTGCCCTTAGCTAAACACAGCTATTGAACATGATTGGGGCAGACTTTACTGTACTGTACTAACTCATAATGTGCCCATGACCTTGGCATCATATAGTAAACTAAACTGTTACGTATATATCCACATTTGTTGCAACACTTTATATTTCAAATGTCCTCACTTTTGTTATAAGGACCTATTTGACTGTAGTTCAAGTAAATATTAGGTAGGTTTAATATATGAAAAAACTGCATTGATACTATATGTGTTTACAGTTTGAATATTGTTCAGTATACCACATATTTCTGTATGCGTGTTTTCTGTCCATACACAAGCCTGCATGTCAAGGTGATCAATGAATTTATAAACATGAATCCATTTGACAGTGTAATGTAATGAACAAATGTGACAATCAACTATATAATTAAACACAAATTATTGAACACAGAGATTGTGTTGCGTGTGACGTTCTTTATTGAAGTCATGCTTTATAAATAATTTTAAAGTCCTCAATTTGATATGAGAAAAATCATACAAAGCTAAAGGCAGTTACATGTGTTACTATAAAAGTGTGGTATGAGATATAAATTGAACCAACCATGAAGACGTCTAATAAACTGGAGTAAATTGCTGGGTGACACGTTTCTGAGCTACAAATGAAATTTCCAGAGAGTATATGTAAAGATATCAGAGATTCTTATTCTTATAGCGAGTGCTGACTATCAGTGATACGCATAAAGGTTCCTGACAGATGGTTCTAGCCATTATCAATGTATAAATGCTGTCCCCCATTAAACCTTGTGTGATCTATTTCTAGAAGGCACCCAATAGTTAAAATACCCAGGTATGTTGAAAGTATTTCGTTTTTTAGTATCATGACGTGGCCATAAGCTGCACTGCACCCCGTCAACTTGCAATTTCACTGAGAGACTGAGAGGATACATATTTTCTGTCTTGTTATGAGATCAGGTCAGCCTTACAACAAGGCTGCACCCGTGCAACCCGTCTGTGTGATGGACTTTTCTCACAAGAAGGGCCAAGTTAAGAGGAGACACTCTTGGGCAGCTGCATTCCATGGTGATCTCAGATCTACATGCAGATTGGGTCGCCAACATTCCAAGAGAAAAATACTGGCCATTTGTTGTTGTTTTAAGAACCTGAAAAAGCCCGGACTTGATACTAATTAGGAATTTAAACAAAATGTTATGTATTCATTTGTAACATGACTTTTCTGTCTGAGTTTATTTTAATTATTAGTCAGGGATCGTTAACGTAGCTCAGGAGCACATTTAAAAGTTCTTTCTGTTTATATTTGCTGTTTGACGTATGTACAGATAAGGGGTAATACTGGTCAGGCTGAGAGTACTGCAAAAGACTCTTAGAGATTGGGGCTCTAAATTGCATGATGCAACGTTTTAGTGAGGCACCAACATTTTAGAAGAGGAAAGTGGGAACCTAAAAAAAATAACCGGGTAAATGTATTACTCCTATTGACTTCTATTGAAGGAGAGGCAATTTCAGGTGGGAGACAGTCAAAATAAAGCCCTCTTTGGTCTAAAAAAATCTGGCGTCCCCCACCTGAATAGGGTCTACTGGTAATTATTACGTGGACAAACGCCGACATGCGCTAATCTAACTTTTAATGGCAGAGCAGGCATATAATAGATTTATTTTATTTATTTATTTTTGCAATTTTATATAGCGCTGACATGGCCCTAAGGCATCAGGGCGCTTTACAACAAGCAGGAGATAAGTGTTACAGCGGTTTACATTAATAGTAATTAAACTCAGACCATTACTTCGGTGGGTAGAAAAATCTCAAGTTTCCGAATTCCTAGCCTGAGAAGATCATGCAGACTATTTTGTTTTCTTTCTATTTTTGTACTAATAGACCTGCATAGCTAATGGAATAAATAGCATTATTAACAATGATGAAAATTGATATTGATGCGACTAATGAGAACTGTGCTTGGCATATTTAGTAAGAACAGTATGGCACTCGATATTGCCCTAATGTTTTTATTAGACAAATATAAAAAAATATATATTGACGGGACTAAACACAATTCATACAATATACAGTCATTGGTATGGCGTGTTCGTTTATATAGCTTCCATATTGTGCCATAATATGAAAGGGTGTCGTATATTTTCGGTGTAAGTTTTCAGTATTTTTTATTTGTTGTTCAGTTGGTATGGTCTTAAGTCTTTTTTCCATTTCATGGGTCCAAGTAGACGCGGTGTGGTCCCTCTTTCATTTCCATGACTCGACGCCGCTCTTCCTCCTCCTGCCGCGGTGAGTCGCTGTGACGGTAGCTCCCACAGCCTCAGAGCTCTTCCGGGTTAAAGGTCAGTATGCGCCCGGCTGCTCCCCGCCTGCTTCCGGGCTGCAGTGAGTGAGTCCGCAGCGGGCCATGGAAAAGGAGTAAGGGATCCCGGAGATTAGCAGACCCTGCCCGCCCGGGGTAAGTAGTGGGAGCCTCGGGGGACAGGCTCAGCGGTCTGTTGAAGGAGGACAGCACTGTTGCCTATGTAAATCATTGTCTAGACACTCATGGAAGGTTACTACCCCACCCAAAAATGGACCTCACAGCACCCCACCCTTACCATTCAGGGGAGGACATTGCCGCATCCCAGTCACCACACAGAGGAACTTAACACCCCTCTCTCTTTACAACTAGGGGCCGCACTAATCACAAATGTGACACTGCAACGCCCTTCTTTTAACGTTGAGGCTGTGAGCTACTGCACCTCTCTGATCACAAAGGGAGACCATACATCTCTCCTTCTACGCTACTAAGGGCCACAGTGAGCACAAAATGACCACAACACAGCCTATTATTACAGATGAGGTAATGACAATACTGCACCCCATTCAGCACAAAGAGGAGCAGCACGTCCGAGAGGCGCAGAGTCTAACATAACACTGTACTGCACACCTTTCAGATCAACGGGGCCAACATCGCACCCTTCTCTATTCAAGGAGAAAGTACATTACATCCTGTTCACCACTGCACTACTTTTCACCACGGTAGACGTCACAGTGCACCCATTTCATCACATTGGGTTCACACTACATTGTAGTCTTCACAAAGGGTTTACACTGCTCCCCGAAAGACCTTCCTGCATCGTTTTCATCACATAATGTTACTCAATAGTTCCCATTATGCCCCATTCACCATAATTAGGCCCCCAGTATAGTAACCGCACTGTGTCACTTTATTTAATAAGAGATCGAACACTTAACCACATCTAACAGAGAATAACCTGCACCCCACTCTCCTCAAGCAGTGACCAAATTTCGCCTTGTCACTAATGAGGCACCACATGACATTTCTTCACCTCCAAGCGTTCCTTCACAAAACCCCGAATCAACAGTATATGCCATACTCTAAATATATGGGCATCACACCACACTGTAACTCTCATTCCAGAGAGGGACTACACACAAGGGAAACCCCAAGCTCAAACGCACTGCTTTAATATCAAATGGTCTTTGCTGAACTTACTTTATCACAGAAGTCAACCACCCGTCACTTCTTCTCCAGAAAGATGGACCACACTACACCATCTGTATGCAGGTTTCACACAGCACCCATGCATCAGAAAGATTGATCATACCGCATGCACCACAGCTAGGAACCACTCTTGTGCCTTTGTACCAAAGCGGCACAACAACGCACCTTTGTACCTTAAATGGGGACAACTGCTTCCTGGCAGCACCATACTCCATAAACGGAGACACCACTGTACCTTACTAACTTTATATGCCCATCTCACCATAAATAAAGGCTGCACTGCACCCCGTCCTCACTACAAGACACCCTGCACCACAAATGTACCATACTACAGCACTTCATAAGCCCCAAAAAAGAAATGCTCCACCTTTCTCAACACAGAGAGGAATTCATTGCACTCCTCATTGACAAGTAAGCAACTTACATTCTAACCCCTGCTGTAAACGATGTGAGCCGCCTCGTCTCTCTACACAATACCTTGTATATCACAGATCTGTTGCAAACTCCAAATCCTCATCTTCATGCACTATTCTGTGTATGTTATTGTGTTATTGTGTAGGGGGGGCGTTGGCTAAAACAGCATTGAGAGATGTAGATCTCTCACTGCTGTTTTGATTCACGGGGGCATACTATTGACAGGGTGTACTTGCTTTGTTCAGCGAAGGATAGTTTGTAGTGGTGGTGCTTGTGAATGGTCAGTTAGATTGTGCTCATAGAGGAATGTCCCAGTTAATAGTGCTCCAGATTAAGGGATGAGCTACATGACGTGTCATCAGTGAGTTTGTATACTGTATTGATTTTGTTCAGTGTGTTACCCAACCTTCTTCGCCGTCTTCTCCTATTCTGGCTTTCTTCTCTCACAGACCACATAGCTTTCTTCATTACAACACACTATGCAAATGCAAACTGTTTAACATAAATATACACTAGAATAATACATCAAGTGCATCAATATTAACGACGGAATGATAGAGGCTCAGTGATGGAAAGGAGGCAAGCTGAGGTTGGAGGACCTGTGATAGAACAGAGACATGCTGCAGGCCATGTGACGAAACAAGGGCATTCCAAAAGACCTGAGCTGGAAATGTGGCATTCCAGAGGCCCTGTAATGGAACAGGGGCGTGCCAGATGCTGTTTGAGGGAAATGAAGGTTTCTGGTGGTTCTTTGAGGGAATGGAAGGGATGCCGGTGGCCCTTGACAGAATGGAACTGAGGTCAGGGGCCCTTGGACTGAACGGAGGGAATGCTAGAATCTAACTGAGGGCATCTGGGGTCCCTTCGATGGGAGAGAAGGGGTTCTGGAAGCCCTTTGATGGAAAAGGAGAGATATCGGTAGCCCTTCGATGGGATAGGAGAGATGCTTTAGTCCTGTGCTGGAATAAGACCTGGTGCTTCTGATGGAATGGACAGGGGGCTGAAAGCCTATGATGGAATGAAAGAAATGCTAGAGTCCTCTTCCGTGGATGTGATGTTGAAGGTTTGGATGGAATTAGAGGGATGTTGATGGCCTAAGATCCAATGCAAGAGATGCTGGTGATCCTTCGGTGAAATGGAAAAGATGCTGGATAGCTTTTGTTGAAATGATTCTGGTCCTTGTAGTGACAATGAAGAGATACAGGAGAACCTGTGCTGAAATAGAAGAAATGCTGGATAACTTTGGTGGAATTGAAGTGATGCTGGAGACCCTGTGTCGTGTGTATGGTTATCTCTATTGTGTGAACCAAACCAGAAGGCAGCAGAGAGCTGTAGATGGTCAAAGTCCAGCATAAATTCAAAAAGTGGTATGAGAGCTGGTTTATGGACTGCTAATGCATTGTGGTGTAGTGTTCTTTAAAGAGGTGTGTCTTCAACTCTTTCCTAAATTAATGGGGTGGGTCTAATGAATACTGGGATGCTGTTGCACACCTGGGATCATAGCTGGAAAAGGTATGTTACCTTGTTTTTTAAATTCTTTTTTACACCTATTAGTCTGCAGTTGTTGGAGTCCTGTGTGTGTCAGAGATAACGAGTTTGTCTGCAAGATAAAAGTTGGTACTCGTTGTGACGGGTTGGTAAATAATGCAGCTGATTTTGAAAGTGGGGCAGGCTTGTGGGGAGCTGGGGGGGGGGGCTCAATGGAGCTCCTTCAGGATGAGAGCTGATGTGATCTTATTTATTCGAACCCTGGTGAGATGTGCTGTACTTAAAGGGTGCCTAGGAGTCTGGGAGGCCACCATCCATATGTGACAGTGCAAATGATTGAATAGTGGTTCTGAAGTTATTTTCTGGAAGAAAGTGTTTCAGAAAGCTAGTACAGAAACTTTTTTTGGGGCCGGGGGGGGTGGGGGGGGGGGGGGGGGAAGTGTTCCTGAAAGATGACTTTGGTATCCAAGGTGAACCCAAATGATTTGGCTTTCACTGAAAGTTGATTTTCAATACCATCAAAGTTCATATTTATGAGCCAGGTTTGTATTATTTCCTGGGTGGTGTTTTTGGCAAATAACAGGAATGTCTGTTGTATTAAGCTTCAGGTAGGTGACATTGAACATCCAGTTTTGGATGATGTGCAGGCAGTGTTTTAGGTGTTGGATGCCTGGCGCAGAGGTGATTTTTTTTAGGTAGAGGTGTGTACTATCAGCATGTTAGTGAATCTCGATGCTGTTGTCTCCGTATAGAGGCTAAAGAGGACAAGGGGTAGTATGGAACCATGGGAAACTCTGCAGGTGATAGGGAATCCTATCTGTGGTCAGATGGGCACCATCTACAGTGTGTAAGATTGCGGTCTCTAGGTTGCAGCGTGGTCTGAAGCCAGATTGGTAGTCATACAGGAAATTTTGGAATAGATGCAGAATCCGCGTGTGAATGCTTTAGGTAAGGGGCACTGTCGTACATTGTAAAGTTCGGGGCATTGAGTTTATTCATAGGTTCTGTGGTACTGTAATGGTCTTCAGTGGGATGTGATAAATATGCTGTATATTCTGCAGTGATGAGATGGTCATGGTGCTGCAGTGATACGTCATGTACTGTGTTGAAGTAGGTAATGTGGTCTGGGTAGGGTTATGATATTACAAAGCTTGTTGATAAGAAAGCCGTGGTAGTTTTGGATGGGGCTTAGATTTGAAATGGCACAGATTTGATAAGGAGACATGGATGAGTTTAGGCTATGATATGCATGGTGTTGTGTGCTGGGATACGGATGGTTTGTGGTCTGGTTAAGGGACGTGAGGTTGTGAAAAACTGATAGTCTGTCAAAGAAATGTGATGAAAGCATCTGTGTAAGGAGTGCATTTTAGCTCAATGGAGAGTTTAAGGAATAGTGAATTAGTTACCTCATCTACTGGGATGAATACTCGAATTGGGGAGGCGAATAAGATTCCCTGATGAAAGTGCTGGGCGAGGTGACCATGGTACCTTTGTGGCAAGAAAGTTTGGCTGGTACTTTCCTTTTTGGATGTCTGAATATGAATGCTGCACTTCTGGTGAAGAAGTAACTCTTGGCGTTAGACTTCAGAACTACAAAACAAAATGACCAATTCTTCATGGACAACCTAAGCCACAAGTACAACTACATTATCCATAACCACAAACCTCTTATTTTCATATTCAGTCACTATTGCCCAATTTGACCTCCTCAGAGAAGGTAATGATTTGCCTGTATTCTTGTTTCCCCTTTTTTTGCTGTTATATAATTTTTATCTTAATATTTATTAACAAGCACATTTTGCAGCATGGTAATGGCTAGCACATTTCTGAAGTGGAAATGTGCTACAGAATGTCAGATTGGGTGGAGATTTAGCAGTCAGGGAGAGGCAGATGAGAAGAGATGCAAATGGTTCAGAGATACTAAGCTTTCAGCTGTGCCCGGAGATGAAGTAACGAACGGGTTGTATGCTGCAGCATTTAAGATGTTCTTGTCTTGCTGTGGTCATCTGAATTATGAACTGTTGTCTTTCATGTATAACTAGGTGCGTCTGGGTCCCTTCAATGAATGACTGAGGATGGATCTCATGTTAATTGGAGGAAGAGGCAAGATTTTCCACTAATGTCAGCTTATGCCTGTTTTTTTTACTTTACATTTTCTGTTTAGTTTACCTGTGCTGCCCGAGGCTCCTTGGACAGTTAATGCAGAGGGAAAAGAGGCGACGCCTGGATAACGAAACTGCAGGGAGTGGAAGAAGGTAATGCG
This sequence comes from Triturus cristatus, assembly GCF_964204655.1. Taxonomy (NCBI): domain Eukaryota; kingdom Metazoa; phylum Chordata; class Amphibia; order Caudata; family Salamandridae; genus Triturus; species Triturus cristatus. The sequence continues at coordinate 45,741,088 of NC_140595.1, forward strand.
CTTAAGCTCAGTTATTGGATGGAATAAAGTGTTGCGGGTGGGGTCTCTTTCAGAGCAGCGATACTGTAGCTGGACCCAGGCCCGTCTGCCTTTCTTCTTATGTAAAGTGCGTTTTCTTGTTGTTTGGGGCTTTCCCTCTTGTTTCCCTGTTGGTTTACCTTTAAGAACCATGCTGATGATTCAGTTGCATTCTCTTGTTATACTTGTGCCTCACCTAAATTGGTACTGATCCAAGTAGAACATCAATACAAGGTTTATTTTTTCTTTTATTAATCTCTGTAGTGGTCTTTGTCCAATTTTGTTGCGTGTTCCCCTTTCAAGGTCTAATTGCAGGTCTTTGAGCAGTCTTGTAATCCATTTTATAAACCTGGTCTTCCCACCTTGTCAAACCCGCCCGTGGTTGAAATAGGACAGAAGCAGGACGGGGAATCAGAATTAAAGTGCTGGCATTGCAATTTGGGTACTAAAAATGTGGTTTTATTTCTGAATCAAGCAACTCTGAACTTTGCAAGACCTGAACATTTGTACTTGCTGCAGGCAGGGTGTGTGGCAATGTTAGGAATTTTAACTAGTGAAATTCACTGTGTTCTTTCTCCATCACATCTCTGCTTTTCTACCCACAAAATACTATCAGTACTTTGATGCTGCCTTTGACGTGGTAATAAGATCAACAATGAACATTCTTCATTCCTTTAACCATGTCCCTATTCTTTCTTCTCTCCTGGTCCCACTCCAAATTCTCTGTCTACCTTGATAGTTTATGTAACTGTGCCATTTTATTCTGGATTTGATCAAGTGGTTAACATATTACACCCAGTATTTTGTAGCGGATGGCTCTCGTTGATAGCTGCCATTTTAGAAGATGGAAAGTAAAGGGTGAACACATGGGTGCCATGTACGTGGGACTCCCTATCTGAAGACACATACACCCTACCCAAAAAGTGGTTAGTTAGTAATTTTACCACTTGCCTCATTCCTTTTCCCACAATGGTCTGTCGACAAAGGACTTTTTCCACCCAGGAGAAGTCGAGAAACTGAGGCAAAGGAAAGAATAAGATTGAAGAAAAATAGGATAGAGGAAAAATAAGATGTAAAAAATGGGGGAACGTGTAAAGAAGTATGAGTCAAGGAATAGGAGATGTAGGTGGACTCATGTTATGTTTAGTCATTGGCTTTTGGGGCTGAATTCCTTACTTTCACTGGGACTAATAGCATCCTTGCTACATCATTGTTCCTTTCACTACCAGACAAGTGTACCATTACAGCTGAAGGCTGGCATAGTTTGCCTATTACAGAATGTCTGGTTAGGTGATTCCTCCAAATTGTTCTGTTAAAACATCATTAAAGAAAAGGACTCTTTTGCCCCCCTTCACTCAAGATGACATTGTCTCGACCTTCGTAAACTGAAACATCAAGGCAGAGCACTGGAAGTCATTGGAACAAATCAACTGTACTGTCACATCATGCAACTTGCAATGTACATTCTAGGGACTACAAATAGTAGTTGCATTTAATTTGCGTTGGTCCTATTTAATTAATTTAATTTTGTATAGCAGTGCAGCACACCTTGCAGTATCATCAGATCCTTAAGGTGAACATTGAAGATAGATGTAGATTTAAATGATAACAGAGCATCTCTCGAAGTGGTATTAGCTGAAGAAGACCACCAACCTTGTATACTAATATAATGCTTAGAAAGCCACGGGGAAGAGTCTACAGAGTGAAGGCGCCATAACCAATTTTAGACATCTGACCAGTCTGTCTGAGTTAAGGAAGCAGGCACGGGTATGCCTAGCTAGAAGTTGGGGCTTGAAATCATGGGGTATCTTTTGAATTTTAGAAAGTCAATTTCCAGTTTAGAGAAAGAGGTACAGAGCTTGACAGGCATGAGCTTTGCACATGAAACACTCCTCTAAATTTTTTGTAATAAGTTGGAGGGACGGACATTAAGTTAAGATTGGAAGATGTTAGACCTCTTGTTGAAAGAAGAAGGGCAAACATCTATGACATGTAATTTAGAGCTTGGTCATTTAAGACTTTGTGGACAAGACACATGAATTTGAAATACAGTCTTTCCATTATAGGGAGCCAGTGAAGGTCCTTCAACCCAGGTGTGATCTGGCCATATTGTTTCAGGTCGAACAGGAGAAGAGCAGAATGGACTGTTTGGAATGTTAGTATTTGTTAGGGATTTAGCATAGTGGCTGTTGCAGTAGCGAAGACGAGAAAACAGTTGATGAGAAGAAACATAAGTATTTCTTAAGACATTTATACACATTGGCTATGAAATGAAGAAATGCATATCAAACAATACCTTGTTTGTTTGCCTGGCTTGGCATCTCCTCCACCATTGTGTCAAGTGCCTCCATAAAAACGGCATGACAGAACTTGCCATGCAGTCTGCATCTCTCCCCTCTTGCCTCTGTAGAGCTTGAGCTTCAGATGCAATTTACTACAGCCTGCTTTCCCTCTGGCCCCACCTATTCATATCCAACAACTTAGCTGGTGCTTCAGGTGGCTTTTGAAATGAATGTTGATAGACACATTTGGGACTTTTTGACTATGAACAGGATAAAGTTGGAGCGTGTGGATCTTGGGACAAGCATGATGAGTCGTTTGGCGGGTGATTTATTTTCAAATTAGAACTGTCCTGGCTGTCTTGGTACAGTAGATAGGACATGATGCAGTTTCTTTCATGCCATGTGACCCACCCACACCTTTCTGCTCTGTGTTCCCAGAGCAATTTACGGTAGCTTGCACTGTGCTAACTACGACTGCCTCCTAGTATTTCTTTAAAGAAGTTAACAAACTAGTCTCCCAGTCACAAATTTTACCAGATGGTCAGACTGTCCCCTCTCCTTCTAACTTCAGGGACCATTGGTTGTAATATTTTAATTATTTTCCTTCCTAGAAGTTTTTACAGTGACTAGCAATTTGTGGCTCTTATAAAAGCCTTGATCACCCATTATAGGGACAGTAGTGGCTGTAACATGTTGACCCATCATACAGATTGATACATCAGTCGCATTGGGGTTAAAGAGGTTTCCCTCTGATTCCACCAAGAGGTAGTTTTAATTCTTCTTCACTTTTTCATTTTTACACTCTGCCCTTCACCCACACCACTGCACACATAGGGTGACCATTCTCAAGAGCTCATCCCCTGCAGGGCAGTTGTAGCCCTCAGCATATTAAACAATCTATTGTGTAAGGAGGGACCTTGTGATTAAGCATGCCCCCCAAGTGTGGGGGATGGTTCTCGTCCGTTGTAGCTCACATCATATTAAACAATCCATGGTGTGGGGAAGGATGCCCCTCAAGGTTGGGTGATGGTTCTCGTCCTTAAAATCGTATTCCTTAGTGTAGGAGACAGTTGTTTTCTTAAGATCACGAGTATTGTTTGTGTATTTTGACTGCTACAGTGACCCAAAGGCTCTGATCATCCCCGAAACAATATATGTATTATCTTGTAGCAGAAGCCTCCTTTTTAATGGCCTGATTCTACCCTGTTAACCGATTGCATGCCTGAAAGTTTTTATCCATCTACATACCTGCTTTGCCATGTTGTTTTCAAAGGTGGCTTTCTGGGCCAAGAATTCTAGAACCTTACCACCAAGACCACACCCTATTTTTATAAATCTGTATTTGTGTTTTAAGAATGAAAGCCCATCCGCCTTAGTTATGTCAAACCCAAAAGGAGATTGTCAAGGTGTGTCTGAATGGTTGTCTGGGTTGAAATGCGCTTCATCACTTTTGCTTTTTTTTGCATGGCCCAAAAATTTGATTGGATATTGAAACAGTTAATCTTTCTACAGTGTAACATCTAGTTGCAGAGTACCCTGTTACTTACGTTTGGGGCACACAGTAAAATAACACACTTGAGTGATCCTCTGTAAAATTTGGATATTCTTTTTGAAGTTACACCAGAATTTGCCAAACTTAAAGTGATCCTTTTGTTAGTCATCCATCTATTCAAGATCCAGTAAGCGTTTTCCACTCTAATTTCAGAGCATGTTAAGGGAGGGGTTTTTATTCTGAGGTTATGGGAAATACTTCTCATAAAATCATGGATAGTGGGAGCAACTTGCTTGTATTCTTATGAGGCCTGGCTTTCTGCTCACTTACGGCTTCACATATGAACAGAAGAAGTTAGTCACAACTTTGCATACAAGGGTTATTGATAACCCTCCAAAATTCGTTTGTAACGCGACAACGTGAGGCCGCTTTGTCTCCCCCTTGTAAGACATATTGTACAGGTTCACATCTCTGGCCAATGCCACCTCCTGTCCGAAGAGCCACAAATCAGTTCATTGCAAAGAAATATTTTTGAAAATAAGAAACCAGTTTCAGTAAAATGTGAACCATGCATGGGCACAAAAATTGCCATAGTAGATATGGGAAATGAAAGTCATGGTTTGACTTCCCAGCAAGATTTAAATTGATGATTATTTTCCAATTTTACATACTGGTTGTTGCAGACCTGCATGGATTAACGAGTTTCTGCCCATCTGAAGCTATGATAGTGCACAAGACGAACCTTCTCTTCTGCGCAGATATTATTAGAATAGTCACCATTTTTATGGCCCATGTGAAGCACACAACAAAACTGAACCTCCTCCTTCCACTAAAAATACGTAATATTAACTCTTGATTGAGAATTACTGGCTTTATGTGCCGCAGACAGTTAGACTTCTGATGTGTCCCTGCTTGGTTTCCAATCTGTTAACCGCAGTTTACACAAAGATCTCTGGCACTAGTTTGTCTACATTAAACAGTTCCCCAGCTTAGAAATGCAGTACAGGGGACGCATATTTATTGCCTGGTATGATGACCACAAATTGGATCAGACCTGTAGATAATTCAGCCTAGTAACTTCTCTGTACACCTTGAAACTGCACAATACCCTTCTATTGGTTACATAGCACTTGTAATTTGCCCCCATCTGTAACCATTGGTGTGTCCTGGTGGTTATCTAGAACTGAGGCAGTTGCCTGTTTGTTATGTAGAATTTGGAAGTTCTGCTATTGGTTACTTAAAAGTATTGTTTGCTGATTATTCAGTTAAATCCATTTCCAGGTGATGATTTTATGTCCATACGAATACCTTTATGACACATTCCTCTTGGTTGGGAAGGACAGCAGTACTAGAATAAAGCACTTGTATATTGGTAGTGCTTGCATCCACGTTTTTTTTTTTCTTTCTATTTCATCTAAAGCTCATTCTTAATTTCTGGCTCAATCTACAGATACAATAGTCATACAGATTTAATAGTCACCCCCACCCCTTTCGATTGTGCCAAATTAAAACGTTTTTTACTTGAAAGCTATAGTTACGGCGCAAAGCTTTCTTTCTAAGTATAAATGTTTATGTTGTTGCAGTCACTATGGGGAAATACGCACTGCTAATAAAAGACTGGGCCTCCGGCAGAAATTTAGAATGTGCTTCACGTTTCTTACCTATTAAAGGGGAGTTAATTTATTTCTGTCCAGATTGACAGAATTCACCATGCTGTAAGGTGTATGGTTGAAATTTAGCTCACTGATTCTGTTAGTTGCAATAGCATAAAATATGTATTTGTAAAAGGCACGGTCTCCCTGAAGGGTGTTTGTTACCAAACCTATTGGTACTTATTTTATCTATCTACATTAAATGGATTAAAAGTTGATTGCCCACCGGGATTCATTTTCAACTAAGGTCAGACGCATCTCCCTGTAATGGATGCATAAGTTGACTGGGCCACCACACCCAGCATTAACAGTGCAAAACAGGGGCGCTTCTGTCATAAATATTAATTTAATAGAAGGGACTGCATGTGCTGGACATGCTCCCCATCATGACAAAAACATACATGTAAACTGTGTTTCTAAAACTAAAATCGAAAAAACGGACAAAGCTTACTTTAAATCCTACCCCCATCCCCATCAAACACCCCTGATGGTTGTATTGCTGAATGTTCTTTCATGGCTTAGAAAGATCTGCCGAACTGCCATTGATATTTTTTTGTTTTGGGCCAGAATTAAAACCAGCCCTGTGGTTTTAATTCTGCAGTGGTCATGTCAGAATAGTGATTCTTGGTTTTAATTCTACTTATCAGCGGAGTACAAGGCTCCGCTGATCATGAATGTTTCTAGTGTTATGCCCCCAGAACCTCTAGTGCAAGATGTCTCCTGCTCCCATACTTCCTTCTTTGTAGACTCCGTAGCCCTTAAGCGATACCCAAGTCCCCATTCCCTGTTTGTGGTGGGTTGGATATCAACTGGCAACCGGTTTGTTCAAGAGTATTATTTTGAACAGGTGCAATAATCCTCTTCCTGCATAGTGATCATTTACCTGGTGCAATATCTGAGCCCCCATGTCCCCTGGATGTTTTGTCTAGCAACCCATCAGTGAGCAATTTCAGTAGACCAGCACAGCAATATCAATTGATGCAAGCTAGAATTCCCGGGAAGATGCGCTGTCCAGATATGGGAGGAAAGTTGATAATCGAAATAAATCGGGATGCTCTGGCCAATAGCAAGATAAATACTAGCCAAACGACCAGTTTGTACTTCGTCATGACTAGGGAAAGCAGCACGTACACCGGCCCATAGAATGATTGTTGGGGACATGACTGTGTTTTGTTGTCTTCCTCCATGCCGGAGCTGGCCCTGGAAGAAGTCCTGCTGCAGGACTTTGAAAAGAGGAAGCTGTATTTACTAGTGAGAGGAAGAGCAGGCCAATAACAAGGAAGATCCAAATGCATGGCGAGCAGCCTGAAGCGTGCATGAGGTCTTCCTGAGGAAGTGAGCCTCCCATGAAGATCTTGCAGCCCAGTCAGCCGGAACTGCCTCACAAATATTTTAATTAGCAAGTGGGTCAGGGATTTGCAGAGAGCATTCCAATACTCTGAGAGTGATGATCCAACAAGGAACTCTCGTTGTTCTTCTTCACCCTGGTCCATAGGATAATTACCTCTTGTGTTTTGTTGCTTGCACTGGTTCAGCAGCCGTACTTGAAGCTCTCAATTTTCCAGAGGTATTGTTTCACATTGCTTTTGACTCCCAATGATAAATCACTTTCCCCCAATCTCAGCATGGTATGTGGTGAATCCAGTGATACTGTGACCTCCAAACAAAAATGTCAACCATGACTGATGAATTTTGAGATACATGAGCTTAGGATTCTGATACTGCTGGTGGATGCACTTTCAAGGCGTCCTCTTCAGCAGTAACCTCTTCCACACTCATCCATTCCCTGCCTTTAGGACTCCCCGTAGACCTGATTGACTGGTCACCAAGACTTTGATACCCAGTCCGGCACCTTGAGAACCTCACCTTCCAGCTTAGGCGGAATCATTCTTCTTTTTTGAGTGGTGCTTTTTGTGTGAGTTCACAGTTTTGGGTCGTTTATTCAGAATCTTGGCCACACAGACCCAAGACCACTTATTTACTTATCCTTGCAGTGGGATCTCAGAGAAACCAAGGCAATTTGATGCATTGCAAGATTCTGACTAATACCTCTACCACATTGGCTGAACATTGTGAACACAGCCCATAGTGAAAGATTTACACTTGAGTTCCTGAATTTAGCGGAAGTTGTCTGAAACTTTCCTGCGGGTTAACATTAGTTATATATAACCCATGGCGTTTGGAATATTGAGCCCTAGTGCACACTTTAATTATTTGATCTCATGTCCTCTCTTCAGAAGTTTCAAGGGCTTTCTGATTTGTGTTTTCTTTATCGTAACTGGACTACTTTCCTATGTGTAACATTGTGTACAACTGTTGTGGATATGAAACCTACTGCAATGGGAGAGCAACATGGATTGTAGTGTATGGCCATTTTTTTCAAACATTCATAAACTGAAAAGCGCCATGGACTGTCAGTTTTTGCCTTCTTTTCTTGGAGAAAATGCTCTCTTATCCCCAACTACCACGTTCCAACTTGTTCACCATATTTAGAAAATATTGTCAATTTTTGAGGGTACCTGATTAAATAATTTTACACGGAGCAGAGTTAGTTTGGTCGGCATGTAAAAAATTAGGGCAAGAGCTGAGCTATCTCCTACCGTACACCTTAACTTCTCATCTTCGCTATCCTCGGAGAGTCAGGTGTATGAAGAAGTGCAGCAGTATCCAGGACGTCAGTAGTAACCGTATCCACAGCGACTGTTGTTCGGTAACCACTGGCTACCCCTGACCCAGAGAAAGCACTTTGCAGAGACCATCTCAAATGTAGTCTCTTTGCACGCTCCTCAGACCTGAAGGACATGCTCATTAAAGGAAATGCTTTCAAGTTATCAGATTTTTTTAATAGGAAGCATACTACAAACTGCATTAAAGTAATGTAAAGATTCATACATTTCTTGATCTGCAATTACCGAGTCCAATGAATAGTAGTGAAGGGCTTTTAATATAAAATATTTTGGTGCATTTCGTCATAAGGTTTAGCTCACAAGACCATAACTGCAATACGATGGGTTTGAATCTTTGCACCTAGGCACTGCATTTCATCTCTCTCCGAACTTCTCCCATTAATTTTTGTTATTTTTTAGCTTTATAGTTAAAAATGTGGGTGTACGGAATCTGGTCTCAAAAAAGTTAATTTCTCTTTTAAACATATTTCTCCTATGAATAATTGTTTAGCGTGGTGATAAGGTATCACTTGTCTGTCCACCTGCGAGGTGGAGGTGTCCGTTTTAGGGACTCACGGGGTATGGATCCATTCTTGTTCTTTGTAGGGCACAGAGAGGCCGTGAGTGCATGTCTCCTGGTGAGTGGTCCCTTTGCATCACCACTGATCTTCTAGCCACTGATGATCAGAGAGACTCTGTACTCCTCCAGATGGACTGCATGGGCTGAAAGGAATTGTGACTTCACAGAGGATGAGATTCTCTGTTGTGCTGGGTGAGCAGTGACAACCATTAGGCCAGCCACTGGCCATTGCAGCTGTGCCATGCTGCTTGATCACTCTGGGAACTAAGGTTTCCCAACACTATAGTGTTTGTTTTCAGATGGGTTGGTTTAGCTGCCTCCTGCTAGAATAAGAAATGTGGAGGACTGTGGCTTCCATGCCTAATCTCTCATCTGTGCTTACCTGGACTGACCGCTTACCTGGACTGACCACACAAAGTAGCCTGAAGCCGTATTTTCCAGTCTCTACACAACAAGAATCAACTACATTCAGCATCATATTGTTTTTTTCCAACTGGATGGTTTTGATGCTTCCAGCTAGAATACAAAATGTAGAGTATTGTCTCTTCTGTGCTTACCTCTTTTATATCTTCTTGCCTGACCACACAAAGCAGCCTGAATCAATCTTTTCCAGTCTCTACCCAACAGGAGGCAACTTCAATTGCTCAAGTTTAGACAGAGGGAAGTCTTTTAACTACAGTTTTCTTGTAGATTTTATTTGTGAGGATTGCATTGTCTGTCTCCTTACATGAGAGGTCTTAACTGTGTGACCAGCATTAGAATGGCATGCTCAGCGGTTCAACAGAAACTGATTGAGACCGTCGCCTTTTATATGGATTATTGAAGGGAGGCTGTTTAGGTCTCTACTGATGCCTTTTGGTGTGAGTAGCATCCTAATTTATTATGTTTTGAAAAAAGCCATTTCATGCAGCAGTTGTGTGGACCACCGCCCATTCCTTGCTGTTGTAGAGACTGTATTGAGCCTGGCATCTGATTCTTGGCTGATGACCAATAGTGTAATGATTGTTACGTTCTTGGATTAACATCAGCCAGGCTCTTTCCTTTGCAGTGGCATTGTTTGCTGCAGGCCCTAGTGGAGAAAGCAGGTGGTCGGGAGACTTTTGGTGAGTGTGTTTTCTTGTAACAGTCTTGACGACTCTTGGGGAAGCTTGAACATGGACTGAATGTTCTTGCCTTAGCTTTTAGCTTTTTTGTCGCAGGATATGCTTAACGAGGGAAATGTCTTTAGGCCATTCCTTAATCCAACATAGATTCGTATTAGACTCAATCTTGGAACCCTGCAGGAAATGTATTGTGCTCTCAAGTACTAGTAGTTTGTACAGGGAGCATAAGTATTTAGCTTTAGGTCCTGGGGAGGTGGGATTGTAAATTTTTTTTTTTTATTTTTTTTTTTTAAGTCTGTTTTTTTTCTGATGTATTTAGTGTGGATTGACAAAGGCTTCATTAAAACTTTTTGAGACTTTACCATCATTTATAAGCTCCCTCTTCCCTCATTAGGTGTGTTCCAGGTGGAGAAAGTGTGGATATGATGACTGCAACTGAGGCTCTCCAGGACCACACGGAAGTGGAGGAAATGGAAGAGGTTCCAACTCAGTACTACGTGGAGAAGCACTCGTGGGATGGGCTCCGGGACATCATCCATAACAGCCGCAAGTACCTGGGCCTAATTGTGAACAAGGCTCCTCATGATTTTCACTTTGTGCCGAAAATGGACGAGTCTAGCCCCTACTCCCATCGACTATATTACCTCGGTGAGTAGTAGTTGACAGCCCCATCCTCCCCTCCATCACCCTTGCTGCTACCTGTACTTTTCTGAGTCGGTAATTGAGAAACTTTTGTTTTATATTCCCCCCCCCCCCGTAACCTGTATTTCCATAGACTGTATTACCTGTATTGGGGAGCGTTACAATTTCCTCCCCCCAGTACATTTCTTCCTGGACTCCCACCCGCTAGATTAACTGGATATGAGAAACTTTGCATTTCTATTCCCTGATTCCTGTGTTATAGTGTCCTTTTACTCAACAATTTATCCTCTTCTTTTACCAGCTCAAATAACTGATTTTAATGCAAGGCATTTTTATATACAGTTATAGGAATCACATGTGAATTTACGCTGCAAAATTCACAATTTGTGATCTTTTCTTGGTTGCATGCATATTAAGAACTCTGTCTCAGTGCATGCAGTATTTCAACCTAAACCTGCAAAACACACTTAAAGGATAAAAATAACAACCCAGATTATGAGAATAGAAGAGGCCACCGCATGGAGGCCTCAGTAGATGTTATCCAAGATGGCTGGTAGAATAGATTTTACCACGCACCAGTAAACAGTCCCACCCCCTCAGTAGTTTCCCCTCAACTTACAAACTTTTGTGTTGCATGAGCCTGTGAAACACAGTAGTCTCCTTCTGCTGTAGACTTTGGCTGTACCACCAGACCAGCACTACCACCTTTTGTTACGAAGTGCTCATCAGGAAAACTACTGGGTCTGCTCAGAAAGGGCTTTGACCACTGCTGTGAATGGAAGGATTGATGCTTCCAGTTACACTGTGACCCTCCGTCCTTTCTTCTTCCTGAACAAATATTTTTTCTTTTTTGAACTGCTGTTTAGTCCACATACCCATGGGAATTTATCTTCTTCCATGAATATGGGTATATCCCATAATCCATACAAGCTTTTAGCACAGAAAAAGCATAGAACGGTACAAAATTGTAAGTGTCCTATAGTTTCTTATCTTTAGGAGATGGTTGAGAAAATAATTTGAAAGTTTGTATGGTTTTTAGAGGAAAAGTTTACTTTTTTTTCCCTAGCATGTGAAAATGATGCTCTCTGCTATTACTTAATTGTCGGTGTAAACAAGTGGTGTGTTCTGATGCACTGACGTAAAAGTAAAAACATGTTTTCTACTCCTCTGTTTTCCTTTCTGACCTGTCCGTTCTTTTGCAGGGATGCCTTACGGCAGCCGGGAAAACTCCCTTCTCTATTCTGAGATCCCGAAGAAAGTTCGTAGGGAGGCCTTGCTGCTACTTTCCTGGAAACAGATGCTAGAACATTTTCAGGTGAGAGGTAACTGGTGAAAGAAAATGATTTATTTTTATGACTAGAATTTGAACAGCACTGTTCCAGTAATGCGGAATTAATATGTCCAAACGATTCATTCTCATGGTATTACATCAATGTTCATTTGGTGGATGAGCATGGTATAGGGCTGTCGTTGGCTTGGTCGTAACAGCGTTTTATCATCTGGTTTTTCCTGCTGGCATTGGGCCTTTATGATTGGAAGTTGTAGTTAGAAATGGGCTGTCATCGTGTGATTTAACTTGTTTCTGCTATCAGCAATTGAGTGAATCCAGATACAAATGAAGTGTTCCTGTATTACATTGGGGGGAGTCGTTTGGGAAGTCAGGATAATCTGGCCAGTTCGGGTATCAGGAAGAGATCACAGGGCGTATCAGATTAGCATTGAACTGACCATAATTTTCCAATTGGATGTTAGTGAGTTTAGATTGTACCCGGGATGCCAGAATGATATTGATTCTCAATTTTGCGCAGTAGTCGAGTAAGATGTTTATGGTTTTGGCAGGTGAGTGCGAGGCAGTCCGTCTTTGGCTGTGTCTGTGGGCTAATTGATGAGACAGCTGGACTTTGAGGAAAGCATGTGGGGTAACTTGCAGCAGATGAGTCGATTGTGTGAATAACCAGATGTGACACATTCTTCTGGAGGTTTGCACAGCACTAGGTAGATCCTCACATCTGAAAATGTGACCATTCCAGAAATTAATGTTTTAACATATATTATTAGTGTGTAACTCAGCTTGGAGAAAGTGTCACTCTACGTTTCACACACAAAATGTGGGGGTTTAACACATCAGCATAAATGAAAATATAGAAATATTTCAGAAGAGAAAACTTGGCAGCCATGGTAAGAGTCTGCAGGGTGGATAGAGCCATACAATTATGGAACAGGCAGCGTAGACTACTGCAGCCTGCTCCCATCGCATTACTCTCAGAAACAAGAAAAGACACAAAATCTATTGACAAACAGGCAGCCTAACCTTCTCCAATATTCAAGCCCCGCAGATTGTGGCCCCAGACGTGAGCCTGCGCCCCACACCCAAGAATAAGAAAATGTTTTCTCACCAATCATTGATATTGCAGCATAGAGCTCCCTGCTTCAATGCTTATACCTTGCAGTTTGTTGCCCAGCGGCCGAGATGCACTTGGCAGAGACGCGCTTTGCCATACCCCAAAAAGGCAGTGGAAAAAAGGACAGTTGCTGATTTTCAAGGTCATCATCCTCCGGTTTTGATTGGACTTTCACTCAGCATCTATCTCTGTTGGCTCACTTGATCTTCCTGCACTGCTGTGCACCAAAACAAACCATGTTTTTTCACCGTTCATCATTTTAAACAATCCTGTGGACACCGCCATCCTTGCAAATTGATAAGAAAATCACAATGTACATGATATGCACTCTTCTTTCGCTAAACTCACTCAGATTGTATATCTTCTTCACCATGGGCCTGATCCCAGATAACTTCATCCAGCAATGTACTGAACACTTATTACACAAGAAAAACTCTCCTGGCAGTTTCGTGCATACTCTTAAAGGTATACCCTCGGGAAAGTCTGTGTTTATTTTTTCCTTTCCTTTTCAAATAGTAACATTCTGATTTCACTTTCAAATCAAATGTGTATTTCTTAATTTGGTTGCCACCTTTGCTCAAAGCCAAACCCACATTTTAAGACCTCAGTCGCATGCTCCTTTCTTATTCACATATGTATGTGTGTACACCCCCTCCTCCCACCCACTTGATTCCACAGACTGGCAGCTTTGTTGCAGTGTACCGTTACTCAACTCAGCAGACCCTTCTTTTCTTTCAAAGAATGAAAGGGTGAGCTGGCCGCAACAAGATATAAATGTGTTACCTACAGGTTATCATCAGTTTATCACTGTAGAAACATTAACCAATAAACTATTTTACCAGGAATGGCTGCTGGCAAGTGTAACGTGGCTTAGCTGGTTAAGACACCTGATGTATATACATCCTGAAACCTGAGTGTATAAGACTTTCAAGCTACCTAAGGGGATTAATTCACTTGCTACAAAACTGTGTGTAAAAAGCTTATCACTGGTTTGAATCATCATAAAATGTGTAACATGTAGGTCAAAGATCATATTATGGTACTCAGTTCAGTGGGTTCTTACATGCCTGCCGTAAACATCTACATGTAACCAGTAAGAAATATTTTTAAATCCTCCCGGGTTTAACCAAAGTTTCAATTTGCTGCGCTTGATGAGTGCCATTCATTTTGGTGTTATTTATTCATGATAGTAAGTGCCAAAAATATTTCACTTTGCATTTACATTGGATTCCTGTGCATAATTATGCAACATTGTGCTGAATAGGCATCTTACATGTTTTTACAGAACACAAACATCACCATATTTTGCAGCAAGCTATTATGCAGACTCTTCTTGGTCACTTCTATCCTCATACCCATTTCCTTTAGGCATCTTTTTTTTGCAGAGCGTCTTGTCATAGTTTATCTTTACCATCATTTTTTAGAAGCAAGATGTGACAGTGTGTCCAGCCTTGCAAACATTTTCACACCGACTAAGCCTCTACAGAGCTTGAAAAAACATTTTTTCCCTGGCAAGTTAAAGTGATACCACTATGGCTTGCTCTTTCTTTTCTTCCCTTCGCTATTTACTGCTTTGTGTAGTCAGTAGCCATCTCCATTGATAAAAAGCCTGGGGTGAGGGTTATAACGTGTGACAAATGCTGGGCAGATTACAAAACTGTTTGTTCCAGTTCTTATGTTTAGGTCTTAGTTTAAAAAAATGATGTTCTCCGCAAGAGAGCATGTTACATATTGAAAGGGAATTGCACAAAGGCACACCAAAGTAGATATTCATGCTGCCCGTCCTTTTAAGCTTGTGGATTTCAAAGCCTTTCTTTTACTGCTAAAGACAATGTGCACTCTCCGTGAGAGAACTTGGGTGATGGATGGAGACTGGCTGTGTCCTCGCAGTCTGCAGGGAACATGGGTCACATGAGTGTTGATCAGATTGCTCTAGTGGGTCTGGACTTTGGTCTAGGTGATGTGGACATTTGTTCTGGTGGTGTTTATCTTTGTGCAGATGGTCTTGACAGAGTTTTTACTAAGAAAAGTGGTAGCACCCAAAGTACATAACATTCAAAGTGTTCTTTTGTTGCTTGGACCAACTCCAAAGTAAGCTTGATAAATTGGCAGGTTTTGATGTGGTGGAGCAGGTAGATGTTTCACAATGGTTGGTCTCTATAGTGATGGTACAAAACAAAAGACCGATGGTTTGAGCTTCATGTGTGTAGACTTGGAGAAACAAACGTAGTTGGAACAATACCCGATGCCTAATGTCCAGGAATAATGAGGACCGAGTTGGGGAAGTTACAGGGGTTCTCTTATGAATTATCAGCCAATTACTATATTTTAATTTGCTGTCCTGACATCTCTTATCCATCTCTACACCATCAGTTTAGGCATATTCTGCTTGGACTGACCTGACATATGTCATACATAATATGTTCTAGGGAATGGTGGGTACTGCAATCTACTTTTAAGACTTCTTACTTTATAGTGTCTGATAAAGAACATATTGGTAGAATGCATATGACTTGCAAAACTTTGGACTTAAATTCAATAGTGAAAATTAGAATGAAGCGCTGAATTGTGGCCTATTTTGGTTGTATAAATAGAGAAGGCATACAGGCAAAAGAAAAAACGGCGGTACCACTGAGTGATAAACTGTAAATTTAGATATTTGATAGAGTACATGTGCAGACATAAATTCAACAACATAAAAGACGACATTCCTGATGCCATTACACTTCACATGTTTGATGTTGGAAGCCACATTATACCTTCGGCTGCAGTGAGTTGCCCAGCGTATGAATATAAATTCAGCAGGATCAGAGGGTCATTCTATCAGAGGACAGTATAATGCAGCATAGGTACAGGAGGAGCCGATTAATGCCATATGTTCACGATAAACACATAAAATATATTTGTATTCCGCAGTGTCTGAACACAGCTCTCAAGTACAATTATTTACCATGCTGGGGCAGGGCTGGCCCTACTGATAATAGGCTGTCTTCCTTGGAGTTATGAGGCTAGTAAAAACAATTGTTGGGCCAACTGGCTTTTCTGTGTAGTGCTTCCAGATGGAGTAAAGGCTGTGATAAAATACTATGGGTGGGTGAAGCTGGGTAGCTGTGGTACATGTGGAGGGGTGTAGCTTTTAGTGGAAGTGAGTAGAAAAAAAGTTCAAAGCTGATAAGGAGTTGGCAGCTTTTAAGAATTGTTTAATTGGAGTTTGGCCAAAGGAAAGTGGCATGCTTCATAGCTATCCAGCAGTTGGCGATGAATTGTGGTATGGCTCTTCTGATTCCATGTGTGCTGGGAAGATGGAAGAAAAGAATGCCCACTAATGGCTTACCTGTTTTGACACATCTGACGATAGACATAACAGGCCTTGAAGAGATCATCGGTGAGAGGTATTGGTATGTATTGGTTCTTATAAACTGGACAAAAGTGGAATTTACGAGAGAGGGTAACACTGGCTTAATAATCGGGTTTTCTGCTGTGACGGTCTCGTCAGGAGATCGTTGTGCACAACATGAGGGCACCTATGTTGTGTTGAGATGGATGAATATCTTCAGGAGGGGTCTGGAAGCACTTCTTTACAGCCCGTGGGCTCATAGCGAGGATTAGTAGTCATTACAGAAGGACACTAGTTGGCCAATGCTTTGGTTACTCTGAAAGGTGGTGGTATCTTATGTATTGTGGGTTAACTGGACGATGAAAATTCCATTGACAGGAGTGAGGTCTTTTGTCATCACTTGAAGTAGGTGAGCCACGGGCAAATTCTGTTCTGGTGAAGCATAGATGTGGTTCCCTTTCATAAATGGCTGTGAGCAGACTTCAGAAATCGTAGGGTTACCAGAAACTTCATCTGGATTGAACAGTGTTTTCTGTAGTGGTTAAAGGCAAGGATTAAAAAAAAAAAACTGGGCTTGCCAGAAAGACTAAACATTCATGGAAGAATGTGGGATCCATTGTAGTTAATGTGGGTAATGTTTTGTGCAGAGCTTCTCAGTGACAAACAAAATATTTGATGTCACTGGGTGTGGATTCCATTTCAGTGGAGTGTGAGAGCCGAGGCATGTCCTTTTGCAGTCTCTTTTCGTGGTACTGTTTACGAAGGTTGTTTTGCGTGTTATAATAAAGTTGGCATGCTTTTGCACCTTTTTGCTGATTTCACATATGTTCTTTGCTTTCTGTTTTTGTTGTTTATTTTTCAGTACTCTTGTTTCCAGGCCTTTTCGAATTTGAATTATTTTTTTACTTCACTTCTATTTGGAAGCCGTTCCACACGGTTACCCTTCCGTTCCGATACAAACAAATTATTTTCAGGTTCAACTCCTAAGCTTCTTTCCTCACCCTCTCTATTGTCTGAGAGCTGGATTCCACTTCAACTGAGAAAGAATCCTTCTTATACTGTTCAGGTTTTTGTTGGTGTCACTTACTTCTGTTCCTTATCAGTTTGTTTCTTTGATGTGCAAATGTTTAAGTTCTCCTAGGAATTATGGTTAAGGCTGTTTTTTGCCTCTTGTTTCCGACAGTCTATTATCAGCTGTTATCCTTCCTGACATGTGGCCTCCATAACTGGACACGATATTGCAGATGAAGACTTATTTCTGACCTGTGTAGTAGTAACCTGACCTCCCATCTGTCCTTTGGCCAATGTTGCTCTTCCTCTCCTTAAAGCCCTGTTGCATTGTTTCACCAGCTTGCGGTCATTGGAGTCCATTTCCTGCTCTTTCACCCGTATGACCTCCGCTCTCATCCGTTCCTTTTCAGGATGTTTCCTATACGCATACACTTTTCACCTCCTGTGCAACTCATCTAACTTTTGTTTAACAAAAAAAGTATCTATTCAAACAATTCGCTCTCTTGCCTTTAAGTCATAGTATGCCATGAAAAAGTAAATGTAGTTCTATGAAGCTGGAATAAATTAATGTGTTCATAAGTTGCAGGCACATCATTGTGCTAGGGTGTAGACCCCCAGGTGCACAGAAACTAAAGATGATAGTAATAAAAATGTCACATATTAAATACCATGTCGGATGAGAGAATATGCACTACAATTTGTGGCACATTAAGACAGGCATTAAATGTAAGGGGACCTCCTTTATGTATCTGACATGGGCAGTGGCAGTACTGAGAATCTGCTTGGCACAGCAAGGAAAGGTGACCTTTTAAAGAAATTCTAACAAAATGAACATTTTTTAGTGGCATGCTGTCCTAACACTGCACCATTACTTTGACACTTTTTCAGCCCACCAGCCCTTACAGTCTAAAAGTAGGTTTGTACTTGGTTTTTATTGACTATTAACTGTGACCACAGTCACAGCCCATATACCTATGTCTGCGGTGAAATCTTTCTCACTTGTTTGACCTTCTGTTTTGCGACACCCTCCTCTTCTGTTTGGCTCATGCAAATATTCCATGGAGCTGCAATTGTGTCCCCATTCTCCAGTTTATCAAACAAACGTCTTGGTACCCTGCCATCACTTGTGCTTTTCATCCAACCACCATCTTTCCTTTTCTCTAGAGTTTTAGAACAGATGGCATGGCTTTGTATTTCTATATTTCACCCTTATCCTTTTGACTCTCAATCTGTGCTTCTCCAGCAACAAACAGAATCTCCTCTTCGTTTGAAGGATTCAAGCAGCATGAGGACATTTTCAACCTCCTCCGCCAATTAAACCTTTCTTTGCTGGAGTAAAATTACTAACTTTCTTCAGACATTAACCACTTGTCATCCCTGCCACAGCATGGCTTTCATACTTCTACCCAATAGAACCCACCACATCGGCCTTCTCTTCGTCCTCTTCCATTGCAAATCTGCCCTGTGGTTCCCAGCTGTCACCCTGCCATCACCCAACTGTGCTCTCATGACCCCATCTGGTCATGGGCTCCTGCAGTGTGCGACTGTTTTTGAATATTTTTGCCTGCACCGATTTTTTTTATTTTTTTTATTTCAAGGCTGGTGGTGAATGGAAGAGCTCTACACAGCTTAGTGAAGTTGTGCTTCCCTGCTCTTCTGCATTTCTTAATGACCTGTGCTTTTCCCCCATCTATCCCAACATTATGTGGGCCCACTGAAGGTATAAAGTAGATAAGCCTTGTGGGCTGTATGAGGTATGGTTGGAGCATTCGCTAGACATTTTAAAGGTACAAGCCATTTAATTGGCCAGATCCAACCAACAAAGGAAGAGAACTCCTGGCCAGCTTAGCTAGTATTGCGTTCCGTGTTTGACTCTTCACCAAGGAGGCCAAGAAGATCGAAGAATAACCAGGAGTAGGACTTTTGTCAATTCCCCTCAAGTACTGGACGTATGTCAGCGAAGCATGTGGAGTTGTGCTGCCAGAGCTGCGGCGAGGAAGAAGAGTTTACCTGTGGTGTGCAAGAGGAGCTGGAATGCAACTGGCTGGAGGAAGTGATCTGGGTGACTGACAACTGTTATGGTGAATCTGACAGAAAGGACCTGCTTCATTGACGTCTCAATGGACAGAAGCCACAAGATCGCCCCATCGTGGTACCCAAGATTGCCCCATCCTGGTACCCAAGATGAGCACAATGATATCTGAAGTGAGGTGGTGTTCTATCGCCTTCGTCTTCAAAAAGTATAAGCCTGCTTCATCCCCAGCCTTTACCTTTGTGGTGTCTGTAATTAACTCCTCTCCTTCCCACTAGGCTCTAGAGAAATTCATGTGTCGACCCCTGGCTTTGGGGTTCTGCCTCATCAGCAGGGGGAGTTTGTTCTGACTTTAGAATTGTTGGAATTGTCTTCATAACTTTGGTAGTTCTGTAGATATTGATGGCTAAATCACGACCCCCTCGACAAGGCAAGCAGCCCTCTGTCTACTAGACACTCCGATGTGCATTTTTGGTTCTTCTGTCATTAGAAAATCTAGACCTCAAACTGTGGGTTTCTACATACAGTCTCCTCTACCCCGGCCAAACATTTAAAGTAACATCTGTGGCTGATACGGCATACTAGCAAACCACTGTACTCAACCTAGAGCCCAGAGGGCACCAGACTGGTCTCCAGTTGACAGGACATGGGTTCCCCAGCCAGGGCAGAGGGGACCAGTCACTAGTTCAGGTGTTCCTTGACTGCTGCTTAAACCTCCCTCCCCCACTCCCTGCCTAACTTGCATCGACAGTAGCGCCTTCAAAACTTTTATCGTTGGTTATTTGCTTGTGTGAGGAGGCATTGTCTGGGTTTTAAAAGAGATTACCTTTTTTTTTGTACATTATATAGCAAAGACCATTAACTGCAATATGTATTAGGAGCGAGACGGCCAGACCGCCATTACAAAATGTCCTATACTGCATGTCCCAGTCTATTATTATAATTTTTTTTTTTACTTACTGTACTAATAATGCCATGTTGGAAAATTAACAAGCATTTGCAATGCAATAGGTCTCGCATTTGCGAGAGTTTACGCTATTGGCATTGTTAATGACATTGCCTTTTATTTGTGTTTTTAAAACTAATGCATATATAAAAGGCCTTGTCATTTCTAATGTCAATAGCTGAAAATCCTGTAAATGCGAGACCACTTTCATAGTGGCCGCACCGCTTTCTTTAGACGCTGCTCGCCGTATTCAGGTTACAGCGAGCCGCTTCTAAAGAAAGGGGCATGGCCATCATTAAAGTGAAAGCACAGCAATGTTCACAAACCAATTTTTTTTTTGCGGGGGGTAAAAACGCCGTACGCCGTGCTTTCACTTTAATGGTGGCCACTCCCCTTTCTTTAGACACGGCTCGCTGTAAGCTGAATGCGGCAGCAGCGTCTAAGGAAAGGGGCGCGGCCACTATGTAAGTGAAAGCATGGTATGGGGGCTTTCACTGCAAAAAGAAATGTTTTGTAGCACGGTCGCTAAAGTTAAAGTGGACTGCGCTGCCAAATTAAATAAAGAAATCCGGCTGCTATACTTAATGTGGACCGCCATTACTAATGAAAATAAAAGTGGGCGGTGTGCTGCTTGTAGTAAAGCATGTAGTGGGTATAATGGGTAAAATAATTTTAGAAAATAGTGCTCACAGACTAGATAAAGCAGACCGTGTAACAACACAAGTAAAACGTCCAGTCCACATGGGAGGTTACAAATGCAGACAAGGTGGTACCAAGGAGGGACTACTAAGCCTATTCATGAATGAAAAGCAGCGATTTAGAAAAGACAGTAACAGGAGCCAATTGAAAAGATGGGCGGGAAATGGGCCGAGCTTCAAGTCCATACCTGAATACAGCATGACTTGCAGAGCAGCACATGTGCTGCCCAGGCTCGACCTAAAAATAGTAGCCTGTGTCACAAGCATGCACACATCACAACGCTCTCTTGCATACATGTCATGATGCATTTATGAGCATCCGCAGCTGTGTTGACATGCATTTTCTTAATTCAAAACCCATTGCATGATTGCCAGCTATGTGTGTGCATGCATTTCCATGGATGCTTCACATGTGCATCTGTCAAAAAGCATTTCCAAATCCAGGAGCTGGCTGGGCCTTTTAGAGCTGTGGCCTATTGGCTGTGCCAATGCTTGTTTTGTGGCATGACATCCCATGGAGGTACAATGGGGTTCGACGACTGTTTGGAGGGTTATGTTTGGAGGGTTAGGAATGTCCACAGGGCGTGTGACCCATCGATGGTTATGAGAAGTTTCATGTTAGAGGGAAGAGTGCAGGGTGGGGTGATGCACTGCTGCTCATCTGGTCTCTTTCTCTTGTTGCAGGCCACCCCCCACCAGGGTATGTACTCCCGAGAGGAAGAGCTGCTGCGAGAGCGCAAGAGGCTCGGGGTCTTCGGCATTACCTCGTACGACTTCCACCGGGACAGCGGCCTCTTCCTCTTCCAGGCCAGCAACAGCCTCTTCTACATCCGGGACGGCGGCCAGAACGGCTTCATTGTGAGTGAGATGCAGGCCTTTGGGGGCACTGGTGTGGAAGCTGGACAAGGGCTGCCTCTGCACATCTCCGCTTGTCATGTCTGCATCTGTGCAGCAGGGGGCAGTAGCGCACAGCGCATGAGACTGGAAGAGGAAAGCCTGCAACCCCTTGGAGTTTATTTATGGGGTACTCTATTGAATGATTGAGGGCCTTTCAATGTGTGAAGTGCTCCTGGAAGGTTCGACAAATGTGCAATATAATGATATGCACCTGGGGTGTCGTGTTCTCCCCCACGTTAAGCTCTAAATGTCTTCCTTGGTAGATTAATGGGGGGTATTTTTGCAGAATGTGTGTTTGTTGCTTCAGAAGGTAGTGACGTGATCAGAGTCTATTATTCAAGCGCCCAGAGTTTTTTTCCCTTCAGGTAAGTTGAATGCTGGGACAAATAATTTACTATCCTTACTGCAGTCTTAGAACATTTCGGTGAAGCGCAAATCCTCCCAAAATAGAACAGGTGACTTATTTGCCATTCTGATTTCAGTTCTGTGATGTTTTGGAGAAAGTAAAAAAATCTTCAAATACTGTAAAACAGGATGGAAATTTTGAAATTTGGCATCTAATTAAATCTCGCATCTGCTGTCCCGAGGATGGCACTGCATGCAAGAAATATTAATGTATTACTTTTGGAAATAGTTAATTGTTTTGGGAAAGGAAACGGCAAGAGTTCCCTGGCTAGACTTTTCGAAGATAATTCTGCTGTATGAGAAATGAAAATACTTCAGGGCATAAGCGTTTGGGAGTAAATTACCTGGTTGGTAAAAAATTACAGATATCAAAGCACAGGTGCCATTTAATCGCAGCATCTGAGCCTCGCACACACAGACCACAGCAGCCACTGATGCCTCAATTCACATTCTTTCAGCAAGGTTACAACTGCAGAGACCTACAGGACTTGCAATTGTGTCACAACGCCTGAATTTTAAACGGTGTCTTCCAGGCTCTATTTAATAAATAACTGCTCACTAGCAGCTGAACTAGAGGGTCTTGTAAAATGGAGCCTTATTGAACAACCTGCAGTATATTTGGCAACCAATCTTTGATGGTGAATTTAAAATTCTGTGCACATTTCTGCAGTTCATACCAGATGAAGCATAAGCTGACATCAAGGCCAACTAAAATTTGTACTGATGCACGAGCCACTTGACCAGTCACCACCTACCTTATCTTTTAAACTGAGAAGTCCTGAAACTGAACATTTCACTTTGAATCTCCTAGCTCTAACTGATCCAGTTCTTGCGTATGCAGAATTGTTCTGGCTGTCGAGTAGCCCTATATTTGCAATTTAGGATGGTTCGGCTTCTTTGCTGTTGCCCAAGTGCATCGCTTTATTTACTGTATTCTTAAGAGCGTCCAGATATGGAGAGCTAAAAGCAGTGTTCAATTTTCCCAGCTAACTGTTAAAAGGTACCTCAAAGGCACAGTATTTCACTTTATCACCTGGACCCAGGGACATGTTTTGTGCTAAGAGATATATGACTTCCTGCCCTCAGATATCCCCCATGAAGCCTCTAGAAATAAGAACTGAGTGTTCGGGACCCAGGATGGACCCCAAGATTTCTCCAGCAGACCCGGCCTTCATCTCCTTTATCAATAACAACGATTTGTGGGTGGCGAACATCGAGACGGGAGAAGAGCGGCGCCTGACTCATTGTCACAAAGGTGAGAGGAGTTGCCTGTTACCTAGCTGTTCAACATGTTAACACTGTAATATGCGTATTTGACTACATGTACGCAATGTTGTCGCTGACATTACAAGTTGCAATAAACGTTCTACACAGATCTTCTCTAGCCTTTGCTTCTGCCATGTGAAAAAAGTGGCAATAGGTGTAAACAAAAGTAGAAGGCGCCATAGATTGCAAAGGTCGTCTTTTTTTCATTCTACAATCCAAAAACTGCTATAATTATTTGGTTTAATTCTTTTTCTTCAAAAGTTGTTTCCAAAGCACATGTCATGATGTGTTTCGACCAAGTCTTCCCGCAGAAAAAATTGACAGTTTCACGTTTTTACTTCTAGAACATAAAAAATACATGTTGTGCTCATGAAATATGTTGCAACTTGCCTTAGGACGCGATAGGCCTGCCATAGGGGTGGCTTACACATATTGTATGTAGAGTGAGGTTTGGTTTTGCCATTGCTTTAAATGGCAAAGTCGGGCCTGCCGTTTAAAGCTTCTCATCTAGTCTGCAATGCCGGGCTGGGAGACTTGTTTTCCCTGTGTCACCCCGAGGGTGGCACAACCAGTGCTGCAATCCCTGGGGCAACTTACATGCCCTGGGTACCACATACATACCAGGACTTGCAGTGAAGTTAGCGTGTGCCATGTAGGTCTAGCAAATGTAACATACATGTATAGGGGTCAGGGCACTGGACCTGAAGTCTTGTTGGAAAACCTTGGTGCACTCTGATTCAGAAAACCTGCAGCATGAGTTAAAAAAAAATGGGGTTGATAATACAAAAAGAGGCATTTCCGTACAATGACAAAGAACTACGATGGAAGCCTTGTCAAAAATCTTTTCTTGACAAAGAATTAGAATCATTTTATTGTAACAATACTTCGACTGCTAAACTAGATTTGTTTTGGAGTCTTTGGTGCTTTCTACTTTTGCTTTTTGTTTAATGTCATGGATTTCTGTCAATGTGAGGGATACACCAGATATCAGTTTTGGAGTGCACCTTGAGGCAGGTATATTGTAAGCAACCTCCCCCTCCTGTTTTTTTTTTTTTTTTTAACAATATGCATCCGAGGAATGCTTTGCATTCTTTTGCTTTTGTTCTTCTGTCTGCCCATTCCATCCACCTAACCTTCATATATCCCCCTGCTGCCTTTGTTGGTGACATCATCTTTCCTATTTATTTTGCTGCAGGGTTACATAGTGTGACGGAGGATCCGAGGTCTGCAGGGGTGGCCACCTTCGTCATCCAGGAGGAGTTTGATCGTTTCACAGGATACTGGTGGTCCCCAGCAGCATCCGCAGAAGGTCAGCCCCCTTGAAGCTTGGATGAAAACCTTTTTACTGCAAATCTTTTATGCAAGGGGGGTTAGAGGTACCCATAGCAACCTGAAGATACGGTAATGGTAGAGTTAAATGTTTGGAGCACAGTTGAAGAGTTTGTGTACCAGTTGTTCCAACTGGCACACACAGGGTAGTTGCTTGGAAAAGAGCGTGGAAAGGGGACACCTATGGCATTGCAGTTAAGCAGATTGTGCTGTCTTGTTGCAGGTTCTGGGGACTTGAAAACCCTGAGGATCCTGTACGAAGAGGTGGACGAGTCTGAGGTGGAGGTCATTCATGTTCCTTCTCCAGCTCTAGAGGAGAGGAAATCTGACTCTTATCGTTATCCCCGGACAGGTGAGTGACTTTTCATAGATTGAGGGTCAATTGTGAGCTCCCTCCTTTGAGCTGAAGTATCTTGGTGCATCTGATGAGGTTTTTGAGCTGTTCATGACTAAAAGGGCAGCTTCTGTTTATTCAGATGTGCTGAACAGGACCAGATTCAATAAGTTAAAATCAACCAATATTGGCTGTTTTTCTCGCAGCTGAGCTTCCTTCCAGTATTTGGAAACATTTATACTTTCCCAGCTTGTCTGTTACAGCTTTCAATCTTGTGTCCGGTTTACTGCCTAGTAGTCACACCTTTGAATGTGGGCGCCCTGCTGATTATATTACTCAAGTATATATTTTTTTTCCTGGACGTAGTGATAACAAAATGGGTCCAAGGGTGTAATAGAAACCATTTCAATTAGAATGTATTTTCCTTCGAGTCGCTCATCCAGTTGCGTGGAAGGGTGTGTTTTGGGGTCACCTGCCTTGTAGTCCCTGGCATAGGAAAGACGGTGGTAAAGTAGATTTAGCAGAAGGCCTACACTACAGAATTGATGGAGACATTCTACTCTTTTCTTCTTGCTGCATTACATATTTTAATGTTTCCTGCAGGCAGCAAGAACCCCAAAATCACCTTAAAAATGGCAGAAATCAAGAAAGACAGCAGTGGAAAGGTATGTGGACTTGGGAAGCTCAATGTAAGTTGATGGAGGAAATCCATGACCTTGGTGCTGCTGTTAGTGGTTTGTGCAGAGCAGGATGAAATAAAGGACAGCTTTCTCTCATTGAGAAGGTTTCTGTGTGCCAGCCTCTGCTTGTATGGAGCTTGGATCTTTTCTCTGCAGTGCTTCGTGGATGAGAGATGACATGGTGCTGTACAATTGGACTGTTAGGCATCTCATTGATGGCTTCCTCTGAAGTTTGAATTTGCTTGACATCTGTTGAGGTTTCTTTTAATTGTGGGTGGTGGGGTTGGATATAAGTTTTCACTTATTGTGAGATGGTAGTCTTTTAAAACTTTCTAGTGAAGTTTGAGTTTTTGCCTGTAATTCCTATGCAGTTGTGTTTTGCCTGTGTTTCCTCTGCAGTACGTTCAGTAACATAGCCGAACAGAAGATGCACCTGCTATTGAGTTGAGGGGAGTTTAAAGAGTTCTGATCAAAATAGTCGTAGTGCTTTTCTTCTGCAGTTCGACCTTGCAGGTGTTTGGGGTATTCTTTGCTTTTGATGCAGGTGTTGCTGGCATTCAGTAGCACTGCTTTTTAGACGAGAGTGACTGAAGCTTCTTCTGCTGTTGAAGGGATAGTAATTGTGATTTTTGTCTGCCCGAGGGACAGATAGCTTCTTCCACAGGCGGACTAGGTTGATAGTTTCTTTTGCAGCGTAAACTGATTTTTACATTAATGCTTTTCCGCTTATCCTCTTTCAGATCATCAGCACTGAAGAAAAGGAGCTGGTACTGCCCTTCTCGACCCTTTTCCCCACAGCGGAATACATTGCACGTGCTGGTTGGACCCGGGATGGCAAATAGTATGTCGTTTTTCATTACTGGAAGTGTCTTTTAACAGGATGTTTTTATGCAGACCTGATACTGACACCTTTTTGGATCTTGTCATCTAGTATGTTCTCAGAGGTCTCCCATTCACTCCACTCTCCCTTCCTTGACTCTTGATAATCCTAAGCCCCACTCCTGCTCTTTTTCTGTCTTGATCTCTCTGCCTTTCTTGATACTTAGTCTCTGCTTTTCATGATCTCTGCTTTGTTTGTTTTGTATCACACTTCTCCCTCTGTCTTATGCCTCCATTGTCATTTGTGCACCCTGCCTGAGTCTCGTCTCAACTGTTGTTCCCATCTTGTGTCTGTGTGCATGTGTCACTTCTCCGCTTTCAGTCTCTACTCTTCTTCCCAAAAGCCAGCTGTTGACCTGAGTGTTTCCATAATTCTGTAGTAGGGGATCTCTGTGTATAGTCATAATCTAGTGAATAGTCCCGCCCATGTGCGCGGACCCCGGAGCAATAAAAAATAATCTCTAAAAGGTGACAAATCATGCAGACCTGCATACACCTTTAAGAGAGAATTTAATTTAAAGACAGATAATGCAGCCTATACCCACAGGCTACACTGTCCAGTACTTCAACTAGAATTCCACCAAAATCCACAAACAGCACTGCCTGTCCAGTTTTTCTCCCCATAGGAAAAAACCCTGCCTCTACCAGCAAAAGCCACTGGAATGATAGAGAGGAAGGAGTGGACAGACAAGCCCCATAGGCTGCCATTATGTGGCTTGGAACAGGATACTGTGCCTTTAAGAAAACTTTCCAGTTTTCCAGAACTTTCCCCAGTATCCCAGAATGCCCAGCAGGTCCCATTTACTTTCAGTTCTTTTTTCCGGCTCCTGCTAGCAGGACCCTGGAGCATTGAGCTCTACCTTTTTCAAGGTTTTCATTGAGATTTTGGCAATTTTTGTCACTTTTTCTTGTGTTTAATAGCTGGTACTGTCAACATGCCTGGCTTGTTCGACAAGTGCCCGGAATGTGGTCGAAAGAAGGCTAAAACTGACCCACACGAGGTGTGCATAGCTTGCCTTCCCCAGTCCCACGTGCCTGAAAGCTGTACCATCTGCCACTCGTTTTCAGCAAGAACCCTGAGGGACAGGATGAAGAGCAGGCTTCAAGCTCTGGAGGAGCGAAGACTGAAGGCACCAGGTGGGTCTGGAGGGGCTGATTTGGCCCATGCTGAGGCCTCTGGGGGGCTCCCCAGGGGCAGGAAGACCAGTAAACGCTCCCGCTCCCCGTCGACGTCGAGGGCGTCGACGGCGACGTCGAGGAGGATGACCACCGTCTGTTCGCCGTCTCCCCAGGGCTCTGGGGAGAAACGGCGTCGACGATCGGCGTCGAGGGACCTGAATAGGCCGCCGTCGACTACATCGGCGTCGTCGGCGACGACGCCGTCTTCGACTGCGTCCAGCGGTCGACGTCGAGAGAAGACCCGGCGTCGGCGTTCGGCGTCGAGGGATCGCAACTCGCCGTCGATGAAGAGAAGGAGATCGACGTCGAGAAAGCGAAGATCGCCGTCGAGGCGGAGGTCGCCGTCGAGGCGGAGGTCGCCGTCGAGGCGGAGGTCGCCGTCGAGGCGGAGGTCGCCGTCGAGGCGAAGGTCGCCGTCGAGACATAAGTCGACGCAGAGGAGGAGATCGACGCCGAGAAGATCGCCGTCGAGGCGCAGGTCGACGTCGAGGCACACGTCGACGTCGAAGAAGAGAGAGTCGCCGGGATCGGTGTACTCAGTGGTGTATACCCCGCCTCGGAGGTCTCCGTCGCCTCCTCCTCCTCTCCCACCTCTGCCACCGCCTCCTCCACCTCCACCGCCACCACCACCACCACCTCCACCTCCTCCACCACCGTCTCCACCGCCTCCTCCGCGGCCGCGGACTCTGTCTCCGCCACCCCGGCCTCTGTTGCTGCCAAGCACTCCTGCGGTGCCGCCGCCGGTCCCCCCGAGGTCGGTTTCCCTTCCACGGTACCCGACTCCGCCGCAAGGGACCCCGAAGCCACGACGCCCACGGTCGCCTGGACCAGCGAGACAGGCGGACAGGCCTAAGCCGAAGAGGTCGCGCTCCCGCTCTCACAGGAGGCGACGATCGCGAAGCCGAGGGCGATCCTCGTCAGACTCTAGACGACGCCGCAGAAGGTATAGGTCCAGGTCGCGCTCCTCGGACAGGGACCTTTGCCCCGACGCTGTCGGACTCCCCGGGGACTAGGGTGTCGCTGGTGGACGACTTGGTCTCGTTCCAGGAGGTGCTGTTGCGAGGGGCTGCGAAGCTGAATATCACGGTGACGGTTCCAACACCCACGACGTCCGTGATATTTGAGACGCTTCATAAAAGACACTTGTCTCGCCCCCTCCTGCCTCTCGTGCCTGGTCTGGTGGAACCAGCTTTGGAACTGTTCCTCACTCTCGCAACAGCGAAGGCCGCTCCGTCCAGGCTCATGAAGAAATATAGAGCCCCGGAGTCGGATCCGTCATTCTTGAGAGGGGACCCGAAACCGGATTCGGTTATCGTGACGGCGGCGAGAAAACAACATGCGACCGCCCCGGCCTCCACGGTGCCACCGGACAAGGAAAGCCGCTGGCTGGACTCTGCGGGCAGGAAGGTGTGTGGTACCGCTGCCACCACGATGAAGGCGGCGAGTGCAGGGGCGTTGTTGGGCCGTTACGACTGGGCCCTGTGGGAATCCCTGCAGCAATATGCGGACCTCCTGCCACGAGACAAGAAGGAGGACTTCTTGGAGACGGTGCGCGAAGGCATGCTGGTTTCTAACCAAACGATCAGCGCAGCAGCGGATATATCGCTATTGGCCGCCCACGCCTACTGTCATGGCGTCCACCAGCGGCGGCATTCCTGGTTGCGCCTGACGTCCCTCAAGCCGGAGGCGCAGCAGAGAGTGGCCAACTGGCCCTTCTCGGGGGAGACCCTGTTCGGGAAGCATGCGGACGATGAAATGGCCCGCATGAAGGCTGAAGCGGAAACCCTGACGGCCGTCGGGTTAGAGAAGGCCGAGAAAAAGAAACGACCGTTCCAGAGGAGGTTCGGGTCGTCGGGCCGAGGGCGTGGGCAGGGCTCGGGACAGCAGCAGCCACAACAGCAGCAGTTCCGCAAGCCCTTCCAGAAGCGCCAGAGGGGCAGAGGTGGCCAGCAGGCTACTACCACAAACAAGGGCCCGGCCGGGTCTCGGCCCTGAGCTGTTACTTCCCCCTCAACCGTTACCCACTCCAGTGGGGGGAAGCATTCGATTTTTTCCGGCAGAGTGGAGAAAAATTACTCAGGACAAGTGGGTGCTGAATATTGTTTGCAATGGATACAGTCTTCGGTTCATCAGCCCGCCTCCAGCGATTCCGCCGGTCAGCTCTCGCTTCCAGCTGAGGGAGCTCCAGGCGGAGGCAGACATCTTGTTGAGAAAAAAGGCGGTAGAAGAAGTACCTTTGTCTCAAAGGGGAAGAGGTCTGTACTCTCGGTTCTTCCTCGTTCGCAAGAAGGACAAGAACGAGTTCAGGCCCATTCTGGATTTGCGACAAGCAAACAAGTGGATTCGCAGAGAAAAGTTTCGCATGCTATCGTTGCACCAGATTTACCCTCAGCTGCAACGGGGAGACTGGCTCTGTGCCATAGATCTACAGGATGCGTACTTCCATGTGCCCATAGCACAGAAGCACAGGAAGTTCCTGCGATTCCAAGTCGGCGCCAATCACTATCAATACACAGTACTGCCATTCGGGCTAAAGTCTGCTCCCAGGACTTTTTCGAAGTGCATGGCGGTGGTGGCGGCACACCTGCGGAGGAACAAGGTGTTTGTCTACCCGTATCTGGACGATTGGCTGATCAAGGCGTCATCCTTCGAGGAAGCGCAAGAACACTTCCGTTGGACGTGCGAGCTCTTGAACAAGCTGGGGTTACACGTCAACATGTCCAAATCGGTCCCATCTCCGGTACAGTGCATACAGTACCTGGGGGCCTCCATAGATACGCGGTCAGCAAGCGTGTCTCCTTCGGAGGAGAGACGGTTATCACTCCTTCGGAAGGCTCAGGACCTCAGGACTGCTCCATCGACGACTGTGAGGAAGGTGTCGTCTCTGCTGGGATCGATGGCCTCCTGTATCTTCCTCACTCCGCACGCACGTCTACAGATGCGACCACTGCAGGAGTGCTTGGAGGATCAGTGGGATCAGAAGACAGGCTCTTGGGACGACAAGATCCGACTGTCTCTACATGCTCGTCAGTCTCTGAAGTGGTGGTGTTCGGCGGAAAACCTCCTCAAGGGGGTTCCCTTCCACAAGGACATTCCCACGACGAATGTGGTGACGGATGCTTCTCTCCAGGGCTGGGGTGCGCATTCCGGGGACCTGCAGATTCAGGGGAAGTGGTCTCCTTTGGAATCGACGTACCACTTCAATTTCCTGGAACTCAGAGCTGTCTTCCTGGCACTGAAGGCTTTCCTTCCGTCCTTCCAGACCAACTCGCTGCTGATACAGACGGACAATACAACCACGATGTATTACCTCAACAAGCAGGGGGGGTCGAGATCGCGCACTCTGTCGCAGGAGGCGCAGGCGATCTGGCGCTGGCTGCTGGCCCGAGGATTGACGATCACGGCCACACATCTGCCAGGGGTGCAGAATGCTCAGGCAGACGCCTTGAGCAGGCTGATTCAGGAAAACCACGAATGGGTCATAAACGACGAAGTACTAGGAGAAGTCTTCGCAAGGTGGGGGACTCCAGACGTAGATCTGTTCGCCACCGCCGAAAACAGCAAATGCCGAGACTTCGCATCCAGGTACTACCAGCGGGGGACGCTGGGGAATGCGCTATGGATCGATTGGTCGAACAGCTTTCTGTACGCTTTTCCACCCATTCCCCTGATTCCGGCGGTGCTCATCAAGCTGTCCCAGTCCAGGGCGCGGATGATCCTGATCGCCCCGGAGTGGCCCAGGCAGTGGTGGTTCACGGACCTTCTTCACCGGTCTCTCCTTCCTCACATGCGGTTGCCGTGCAGGCCGGACCTTCTCACGAAGTTCGGGGGGCGGATGGTGCACCCCAACCTCTCGTCTTTGAGTTTGGCGGCATGGCTCCTGAAATAGTGCAATACGGTCATCTGAATCTACCAGACGATTGTATGGACATTCTGAAGGAGTCTAAGCGACCTTCCACTAGGACATCCTATGCTTACAAGTGGAAGAGGTTCTGTATCTGGTGTAAGTCCAAGAACTTTGATCCGACAACATGTAAGGAAGATGTCATCCTTCCATACCTTTTGCATCTGGCGCAGTCTGGCCTTAATTTCCATTCCATTAAGGTTCATCTGGCTGCTTTGACCGCTTACAGGAAGTGCCCTTCACAGACGTCCTTCTTTCAGATTCCTGTGGTCAAGGTTTTTTTGGAAGGCTTGAAGAAGGTGTTCCCTCCTGTCAGGCTTCCCTCGCCTTCTTGGGACTTGAATGTGGTGCTGTCCAGACTGATGAGAGAGCCTTTTGAACCTATTCACAAGGCTTCATTGCAGCACCTATCCTGGAAGGCGGCGTTCCTAGTGGCCATTACATCGGCCCGCAGGGTGAGTGAACTTCAGGCATTATGTTGTCAAGAACCTTATACTGTGTTTCATGCTGCTAAGGTTGTGATGCGTACTCACCCTAAGTTCCTTCCTAAGGTTATCTCTGACTTTCATGTCAACCAGACCATAACTTTACCTACGTTCTTTCAGAATCCCTCTTCACCAGCGGAAAGGGCTCTCCATTCCCTGGATGTCCGTAGGGTGTTGAAATTTTATCTGGATAAGACCAAGGATATTCGTAGGTCTGACCAATTGTTTGTTAATTATGGCTCAGTCAGGACTGGTCTTGCGACCTCTAAGCAGTCCATCTCTCGGTGGATTGTGTCCTGCATACAGTTGTGTTATCAAAAGGCTAATAAGACCTTAGGGGGTAAACCTAAGGCTCATTCCACCAGGGGCAAAGCTGCCACGACGGCTTTGCTGCGTAATGTTCCGATTGCGGAAATCTGTAAGGCGGCCACTTGGAAGTCGGTCCATACCTTTGCTGCGCATTACTGTCTGGACTCGGATGCCAGGGCAGATGCTCAGGTTGGGCAGGCTTCGCTGCGAAATTTGTTCGCACAGTAGTGGTTGTGTCTTATGTGTTCTCCACCGCTTTTGTTGTGTGGGGATGGGCTTGCCATTCTATTCACTAGATTATGACTATACACAGAGATCCCCTACTACAGAAGGAGTAGTTTCTTTTCTGTAACTCCAGTTCTGTAGTAGGGGTATCTCTGTTATAGTCATAAGCGCCCGCCCTCCTCCCCGGTGGAGAGATACTTATTCATATGGAGAATGCTACAGGTCTGGCGTGCTACGCCTTCAAAAAGAACTGAAAGTAAATGGGACCTGCTGGGCATTCTGGGATACTGGGGAAAGTTCTGGAAAACTGGAAAGTTTTCTTAAAGGCACAGTATCCTGTTCCAAGCCACATAATGGCAGCCTATGGGGCTTGTCTGTCCACTCCTTCCTCTCTATCATTCCAGTGGCTTTTGCTGGTAGAGGCAGGGTTTTTTCCTATGGGGAGAAAAACTGGACAGGCAGTGCTGTTTGTGGATTTTGGTGGAATTCTAGTTGAAGTACTGGACAGTGTAGCCTGTGGGTATAGGCTGCATTATCTGTCTTTAAATTAAATTCTCTCTTAAAGGTGTATGCAGGTCTGCATGATTTGTCACCTTTTAGAGATTATTTTTTATTGCTCCGGGGTCCGCGCACATGGGCGGGACTATTCACTAGATTATGACTATAACAGAGATACCCCTACTACAGAACTGGAGTTACAGAAAAGAAACTACTCCATCTTCCCTCTCCCGGTCTCTGATTCTCTTTCACTCTCCTGCACTCTCCCTTCTTCAGGGCTTGAATCCTACTGCTACCCCAGATTTCCTCTGATCTCACTAGATCACATTTCTCCCATTTTCTCTAGGTCTCATTGAAAACCTTTTTTGAAGTTTCCAAAGTTTCACTTCTCCTATTCTCATCCATCTCTGCCAGCACCCTGCTCCTGCCCTGTGTTTCACCTCCTCCCTCCCTATAAGCCTTCAACTGTCTCCATGTCTCTCTAGTACTTTTCTAAGTCTGATTCCTTTTGCCTGGAGCCAGCTACTGACCAGTCATTCCTCCTTTCGCCTGCTCTGTGTTCACTTCACAGTACCCTTTTCTGGCAGTCTCACACAGTCTTATGTCTGAGTAACACCTCTCTCTCTTTCGCTTCCTTTCTTAGTGCCTGGGCAATGCTGTTGGACCGCTCTCAGCAACGGATGCAGCTGGTTCTCCTCCCACCAGCACTTTTCATCCCAGTTCCAGAGAGCGAGGAGCAGCGCCTGGAATTTGCCAAATCGGTACCGGAAAACGTCCAACCGTTTATCATCTATGAAGAGATCTCGGATCTGTGGATAAATGTAAGAAGGACTCTGAAGGAGTTGGAGGGTGAATGAATTCAGGAGGGACCAAAAAATCTCCAAGGAGTTTTTTTCTAGAAATAAAGCATTGAGCTTGCATTGATTACATTGACAAATTAGAAAATTCCAGCCTAATAGTTTACGTACGTTTGTAGTTTTAAGCGCTTACATTCTCTAGTGTTGTATATGAAATGCACTTGAGTACATTTCCATCTCTGACCCTGTGTGCCT
The DNA here is from genome assembly GCF_964204655.1 of Triturus cristatus. Lineage (NCBI taxonomy): Eukaryota > Metazoa > Chordata > Amphibia > Caudata > Salamandridae > Triturus > Triturus cristatus. The sequence continues at coordinate 45,775,391 of NC_140595.1, forward strand.
CCTTTCCAGTGGGCCTTTGTTTGACACTTTGTTTCTGTGTGTAGGCATTTACTGGTCGCAGTCCTGTGCTGACCAATCCAATATAAGGCTTGCTTTTAGGCTTTCCCTGTCCCATGCTTCATCTTTGTGCACCTATATAGTATCCTACTCGTCACCATTACTGTATTGCTGTAACCTATCCGTTTCGGCTCACCTTTGCACAATCTGAATTTCTGTCGCTGTATTTCAAGCCATCTTTGTAAGCTCTTCACAGTATTGAGCTGTCTTGCTGTTATTTTCTCTCATGTTAATGTCTACTTGTGGAACTTGCAGTATGACTCCTAGCATCGTCCCATGACATTCTCCCCTTCGCGCATTTGATGTCGGTGGTTCTCTGTTCCTTCATGCCACTCTTCCATTCTTGCAGTCACAGAATAGCCCTGCTGTCATTTGGCCTACTCAACATGTTATGCTTCACAGGTTCATGATCTCTTCTACCCTTTCCTACAAGAAGAAGGGGAAGATGATGAAATTCGGTTCATACGAGCCAATGAATGCAAAACTGGCTTTTGTCACCTCTACCTCATCACGTCGGTCTTACAAAGGGGAGGCCACGACTGGACAAGACCATTTGTCATTAGCGATGGTAAGCACTCTTCTCCCCAACAACCGTGATCACCACACCACCTATCTTCCCTTGACGAACCACCCTCACTTGGTGTTGTTTATGGTTTCATTCACTGCAGAGATGATAAACTGTTCCATTGTCCTTTCAGCCACCCTGGTACCAAATTTGGCTTTTTTTATCTGTCCTTTGCAGATGACTTTAAATGTCCCATCACTGAGGAGCAGGTTCTGACCAGCGGCGAGTGGGAGGTCTTGTCTCGGCATGGATCCAAGGTACCCACCTCAGCTCTTCCTTTCACTTCCATGGGGCCCAAGTCGCAGAGACTCCACTTGGCTGTTGCGACAGGTGCAAGTGATCATCCATTTTTGTTCAGTTTCCTTTATTTTGGTTTTTAATGCTCTCGCTTCTTACTGGCATTCTGATGCTTTTGGGAAGTCGTCAGTCATTGCAGAATCTAGGAGGAAGCTCAAATATGATTTAGGGGGATTATTGTGCAAGAAACTAGAGGGACTTACTATGAATATGCGAAAGACAAAGTTTAAGCAAGAAAGAAAATGAGGATTGCAGGAACATGAGAGACAAGAGGATGAAGGCAGAGCAAGTGGAAGCTGGAGTATCTACAGCATAGTCCATCTTTCACGTCCAATAACATCATTTGTTATTACCTACCAAGTGCTTCATGGCCTCTTGTGTTCAGGCAGACTTAAAACAAACTGTATGGATGGTTGTAGAAGCAACCTCAGTGTAGCTTCTGACACAAACTACCTTTAGCAAATGTCCTCTTTCCTTGAGCTGCCATTCATAAGAGCCAGAATACAGAAGTAAACTTGATTGTCCATGGTTCACCGTCTGCCACTGCACCAGATTACAAAAGCATTTAAAAGGAATCAATTCTTATTTTGTGCACTGTAAGAAAAAACTTTACTGTGGTATCAGATGGGGTGTGGGTGATGGGGGGGGGGGGGGAGGAGGTTTATTGAAGTTGCAAACTTTAACTTGTCGGGGGATTTCGGAGAGAGGTACATTTAGGAAGTGATGGCAGATTTGAGAGGTTTTGGTTTGCCTGGGGCAAGGTGAGATTGCTTAGGCTGAGACGAGGAGAGTGGAGTTGTTATTGAAATGGCAGTGGTGGAGGCCTTGAGAAAGTGAAGCACGCACAGAAGAATCCCAAGGCCAGAGTTCCGCGAGCAGCAACTTGTGAGCATGAAAATTGCTTTTCCTGTTGCAGATCTGGGTGAATGAGGCCACGCAGCTGGTGTACTTTCAAGGTACGAAGGACACGCCGCTGGAGCATCACCTGTACGTAACCAGCTACAAGAGCCCTGGAGAAGTTGTAAGACTTACCACGCCGGGATTCTCCCATAGCTGCTCCCTGAGTAGGGTAAGTCTGTATAGCTACAGGTACACAAAGAATTGGGGGGTATTCCTTCACTACTGTGCAGAGACAAGCAACTACACTCCTCTCACAATTAAACGTGCCAAGCCCCAATTATAGAGTTATTTTAGGAGGTGAGTAAAATTATGTTTGCATGACTAGATTTATTGTAGCCTTCCATAGTAGCTAATGGGTTGATGTAATCTCTGGTAAACCCCTGGCTAATCTTTGAAGGTTCACAACCTCATTTTTCTCTTGTGCAACAACCAACTTGCTGTTTTATCTGCTGTTTCTATTATCAGTGTTCTATGTTATAAGTCCTGAAATCTTACATCCTTGTTTCTATTCTAGAATTTTGACATGTTTGTCAGCCATTACAGCAGTGTGAGCGCTCCTCCCTGTGTCCATGTATACAGACTCAGTGGCTCAGACGAGGACCCGCTGCACAAGCAGCCAGAGTTCTGGGCTAGCATGATGGAGTCTGCAGGTAGGTGTCCATTGTGGAGATTGTGAAAACCATGTAGAACATTTATGTAGGATGAAACCTAGGCGGCACTATGATTCTCAACCATGATCTGCTTGCTTAGCATGTAGGCCATCAGTCTAGAGCAGGGATACTCAAGGTACGGCCCAGGGGCCGCATGCGGCCCTCCTGGACCTTAAATTGCGGCCCCCTGGTGAATGGCAACACTGAACTGCTGTTCACTTGACACACCAGGAATATTCAGAAAGCTGTGAAACAAACAGGCCTACTTTATATTTAACTAAAGTAACCGTAAAGAAGAAAAGAAAGTGTCCTAGACAACTTATCTTTAGGAACACCTTTAACTTCAAAGCCATCTTGCACTAAACATGATAAACTCTCTGCAATCTTGAAGTGTATTTTATTAACATACATGAACATTTGACCTCAGTAACTCAGATTGTACCACTGCATTGAGGCATTTATTAGCAGTGATAGTTTTCTATCATGATCTAGGAGACATTCATGCCGCCCCATTCAGAAAACAATGCCATTAGTGAACCAAGAGGCGAGTCATTTGTCAGGGCCACCTTGTGTGTATCCTTGATTCTTCTATAATTGTAACAACATTATAGTTTATTAAATAAAACACAAGAGAAGGTTTTGTACAGCACACACCCTGAACTTGTATATTTTGAGGGGCTTTCAAAAGTGATAATTAAGAAATAGGAAGCAAAGTGAAATTAATCCATTGCCTGGGGTCATGCAATTCCGTCAAGTGGGGAAGCCAAGACTGATCCCCGGTTTTCTGGTTTCACATTTTGTAATTGAGCCACCAGATAAGTATCTCTTTCCCTCTCCTGTTTTATATTAGAATCTAATGCTTGGACTTTAATTCTTGGTGCATAAGAATAGATCGTTGGTGGCAGACAGCAGTCACGTGAAGGCTCAGTTTGTTGTCCACACCATGCATCTGCTTCGTATCCCCCCCCCCCCCTACTCCCACCTTTCCTCACCACAACCCTCACATTGCTGGCATCAGTGCGGCCCTCTGGCATGCCACAGACCGTACTTGGTGGCCCCTGGGGAAATGTTTGCGAGTACCCATGTTCTAGACTCTGCTTGTGCGGTCTTATTATTAATTTACGTTTTTAGGTGCTTTTGTACCGCTCTAACCCAAGGGAGTTTGTATGTTTAGAAGATCCAGCAAAACAATGCATGAATATATATACATTACTTGTCATTTATGCTGATGCCTTAAATCTTTGCTGTTGAAGTCTGCAGTCTAATGGAAACAGATAAACAGATTTGAAACACTTCATGGCTGACTCAGTCTCTCACACACTCAAGGGTGGAAAAAGTGATTGCTATTCAATTAAGACAGCTGTGGCATCTGTTATTTACAGTGCCGCAAAACTGCGGTTTCAGGTCCTAGAAAAATTGAAGAACGGATGAATAATGATAGGCAGCTCAGGGAACTCGAAAGGCTAACACAGTAAGCGAGTAGGACAAAACACCGGAAATGCTAAGGAGTTTAAGGTGGCTGAAAAATGAAGATCGCAAAGAATATGGAGCGTCACGTATGAACATTTTGTGACTGCAAAAACACCATGATTATGTGTATAAAAGACCAAAAGTGACCGTGCCTAAAATTGCGCAGCGAACCACCCAAGTTATGTGTTGGTAATTGTGTGACATTTCCAAACAGCAGACTGCAAATGCTGCATATCTCATGTATACTACAAGGATTGCTATTGTCATTTAGTTCTGCCCTCTCCTGTTCAGCAGTGACATTAACTCTCGCTCCCCGATTAAGAATGCCATAGGGGTACACTGAAAGAACTTGGGCACGCTGTCTTACTCTCCCCACTGTTAAAATATGCTACGGTTGTGACTGATGGGGTCCCTTTCCGGGCCTCCCTGTTCTAATGTCATTTTTATTGCTTGTACACTGTAATGTCGTTTCTATTGCATGTACCCTTGTAACTATTGAAGTATAGACCTCTTAACCAACCTATCTGATTTTACTATGTCGAAAAATCTCTAAATTGATATAACAAAACCCCACAATGTACCCCATAAGTGTACTGACTTCACAACATAAATGCTTTTTCTTTGTATTTATTATTTAATCAAAAGCAATACATGATTTTTTTGTATCAAAAATATATATTCATATAACATTTTCATTTTTTTCTTTTTTGTTTTGTGATTTACATGAATTATCAAAAGACATATATGTACAAAATCATTAAAAATAAACAACAGTTAGATCCTTGCCCTAAGCAAAAGCAGTGATTGAAAAATTGACAGTGCCCCTCAAAGAACAACAAAAAATATGTACATGAAAATTTAACTGTCTAATCTCACATACCAACATCCATACCACATACCACAAAATATACACAAAAAGGATTGTAAAACATATATTTTCCAACTGGAAAGATCTTCTTTTAATTATTATCTATCAACATATTATTCTGCTGACATTTTTCTCAAACTGACTTTTTCTTATTTTCTTCGGTTTTAAGTTGATCCATAGGAGTTTATTTTCCAGTTGTGAAAATAGTTGGTCTGGTCTACGTACGTTTCGGTGATAGAGTAAATAAAATCACCTTCCTCAGGACCATCAAAGAGTTAAAAACCGTAGAGGGGCTACTTTTATTCTGAAAATGCAAAACCATTTTATGTCAGATATGGGGAACATGAAGGTGCTTAATGTGTTCTTTATGACAAATTATATTAAAAATTTCTTTTAATGAGCTGGTACATGCTTGTCTCAGGTAAGCAGAAAAAAGGGAGCCGTTAAAGTGAGAGATAGAGAATTCTATATAGCCCTTCTCCAAAGTCCCAAGAAGTGCAATTAATTATAGAAATGACCTAGGAGAGAGCTTGTGATGTGCCTAAGGAATGGAACAAACTGAGAACCCATCTCCTTGTGCTCAAAACAGAGAAGCAAGATTAAATCTAGAATACCTGTTTCAACACAGATTGTGGAATTGAATCGCTATGTAGGGACCTCTGTGGTGGCCATATGATAGAATGTAGATCCGTAGTTCGTACACTCAGGACAAAGCTGGAAGGGGGAATGAAGAAAGCTGATTGGAAAGAGGATCTATTGAAACATATAAATATGGCCCAGGTAGGGATAAGTAATGTTTCTTACTCTGTCTACTTGGATGTATGCAGGGACAGAAATTCTTCTAATGGGTAGATATTGTTCTATGTGACCCGTATTAGCCTTGCGTCATTAAATTCTTCTTGCGTGAAAATGTGTCTATAAATTAGAAACATATAGAGAAAATTTAATGTGTATCTTAACATTTAGTATGGTTATGTACAAACAAATCTATTGTTAATCTTACCTCTTGGCGAAGTACAAAACGCCAAACAGGAGGGTTGTCTATTATGCGTTGAGACGTCCGTTGTCCATGTTTACCTTATACAAAAAGTTCAAGGTATAAGTTCTGGAAGGTAGATATAGTAGTATTAAGAATTTTTTTTTTGGGTTTTCTACTTTATTACTACAGAAACAACACTCTATATTGGATAATAAATATATCCGAATATTCTATCGAAAATTTTTTGTGACCCGGCATAAGCTCTTTGTCTTTTCATGTTAGTTGTTTAATTATCAGCTTGCTTGACTGTGTCAAGAATTCCTGTCATACAAGGGAAACACGCCCTTATGTAAACAGGAGAGCTGTTACATAACTCAAGGAAAACACGCCCTTATGTAAACAGGAGAGCTGTTACATAACTCAAGGGAAACACGCCCTTATGTAAACAGGAGAGCTGTTACATAACTCAAGGGAAACACGCCCTTATGTAAACAGGAGAGCTGTTACATAACTCAAGGAAACACGCCCTTATGTAAACAGGAGAGCTGTTACATAACTCAAGGAAAACACGCCCTATAAAGGGAGGAACCGGGAGGTACAACGCTGTCGGATATTGTGTTCACACCGACGTACCTGCTTCGTGAAGAGCAGTGTTCCGGAGTGGTGCTCCAGTAAGGCAAGAACGGAGGTAGGTCGAGTCGTTACTCCCTGGGCCGTGTCTTGCCCCATCGTCACCTGTGAAGGACCCGGAAGCTCTACCGGTCAACCATTGAGCTTCGCTTTTTGACTCGGCTGAGTCCAAGCGCAGTGGCGCTTTTGCTGGTTGGAGTCGTAACTCCCAGCCCGACCAGAGACACAGGGACTGCCAGCTGTAACGCACACCAGGAGGTGTTTGCCGCGTTACAGACTCGGAAGTCCACAGGATCGATCGAGCGGCTGCTCTCGGTTCAGTCTTCTTGCTTGTGATTGGGGTATCGGTGACGCATCACCAGGAGGTGACTCCGCGTCCCGGTGCAGTCTGAGGAAGAGGTTGAGCGGCTGCTCCCTTCAGGTAGAGACCCCGGCTGGGTGTTTCCCTGACTCCTCGATTCTCCCCAACACTCTTCGTGCCCCTCACAGCCTACCGATTGGCATTGTCGGCCATTTCATTTCTGCCCTCTGTTGGCATACGCCGGGACCGGCGTATATGCAGAGGACGGTTAGGACCATCCGTGCTGTGGGCTGGTAACGTACTTAGCCTGGAGGATTCCAGTGACTATAACTTGTTTATTCTTTGTATTATATTTGCCTTCATTAAAACAACTAACCCTTCACTAGTGGTTGCGTCCTCATTGTCGTGTCTGTTAAACGATCCTGAGACGTTCAGGGCGTTACAAAATATCCGACCTTAATAACACTAACTGTCTCCCGGTCGATAACAGACATGGCAACACTTGATGATGTGCTGGCTGCTTTAGCGGCCATGCAAGTTGAAGTGGCTGCCTCTAGGCAAGAAACAGCCGATGTAAAAGCCAGACTGGATGCTATCCAATTGGACCCGCTCTCGCCCAGCACCTCCCTCACGAATCAGACCCCTGCGGTAGTAGTGGAAATGCCGGTAGCCATCCCCTTGGCGACACCAGAGAGGTACAGTGGGGATCCTAACACAGTGCAGGTATTCCTCACACAAGTGGCGCTACATTTATCGTGCAAACCAAAGGCGTTCCCCACGAGTCAGGCTCGTGTGGCTTTCCTTATATCCTATTTGGCTGGAAACGCGGCACAATGGGCCGTACCTCTGGTGAGCAGGGACGACCCCCTCTTATGTGATTGGGGTGCTTTTCGCGAGGAATTCCTGAAGGTATTCGACAGAAGGGCTGACTCGTACACAGCGGACCGTGAAATGCTTGAGTTGAGACAGGGATCCAACGACCTGGTGCAGTATCTCAACGCGTTCCGAAGGCTGGTTGCGGAAACCAAGTGGCCTGTTGCTAAACAGACGGCGCTCTTCCATCAAGGGCTGTGCGATGAGCTCAAGGACGCCGTGGCTCATATTGACCCTCAACCCAAGACATGTGAGGGCCTTATCAACCTGGTATTACGGCTGGAACATAGGCTAAGTGAAAGAAAGGGGGATCATGGGAGAAAAGGAAAATCCCTTCCATCCTATGTGACGGTGGGAAGTCCTGAAACTTCCACCGCATCCAAGGGAGAACCCATGGACATCGGCGCAATACGAGCGAGCCTCACAGCCACGGAGAAAGAGTCACGCCGTAAACAAGGATTGTGCCTATATTGTGGCAAAAAAGGCCACTACGTACGTGAATGCCCTGCCAAACCGAAGACGTCACGTTATCGGGCCAACCGGTCGGTAACAGCCGTGGTGGACGTACCGGCGGAAAACTAGAGGACTCCAAGACCAGAGAAGGGGCATCTCGGAGTCACTCATCCATCCCTTCACTTTCCAACTCGGTCACTAAGGGACAACGACACCTGTTTATCACGGTGCACGTGGGAGTGCATGACCAGTGGATACCCGTTGTGGCCATGGTGGATTCAGGGGCCACTGGCATGTTTATGGACCACAACGAGGCATGCAGGCTAGGGCTAGTGCTTCTTCCCAAAGCTGTACCCGAAGACGTCTATGCTGTAGACGGAAGGCGATTGGTGACGGGGCCCATCGGGCAGCACACGGGGGTCCTTCCGATGAGATATGGGTGGAACCATTTGGAACAAATCGATTTTAACATCATCCGAGCGCCCCAATATGGCGTCATATTGGGATTGCCGTGGCTACAGAAACACAACCCCTTTGTGGATTGGCCAACACATCGCATCGAAATGACGTCACCGTATTGCATCCTGCATTGTGGAATAAGAACGGAATCCCTTGACGCAGATGAGAGCGGGAGTCAGACGGTGGCTACAGCGGCAGAAAAAGATGTGGCTCTCCCCCAGGCTTATCACAGTTTTGAGGATGTATTTGATGAGGTGAAGGCGGAAGTGCTACCACCACATAGACAGTTTGACTGCCAGATCGACCTGGTGCCAGGGGCCAGCGTTCCCAGCGGCAGGCTGTATGCCCTGACGGAGCCTGAAAACGTGCATCTCCGGGGGTACCTGGATAAACTCCTCAAGCTAGGATTCATCCGCCCGTCCAAGTCTCCGGCCGCCTCGCCACTCTTCTTCATCCCGAAGGCTAATGGGGAGCTGAGAGCCTGTGTGGACTTTAGGGCATTGAATGCGATAACCATAAAAAATCGGTACCCCTTGCCTCTCATCAGTGTACTTCTGGAACAGGTCAAGAAAGCTCGTATCTACACCAAGTTGGATTTGAAAGGGGCATACCATCTGGTGCGCATGAGGGATGGAGACGAGTGGAAGACCGCCTTTAAGACCAGGTTCGGCCTTTTTGAGTACCTCGTCATGCCGTTCGGTCTGTGCAACGCCCCGGCAGCCTTTCAGTACTTTTTGAATGAGGTATTCAGAGAGGAGTTGGATATCTACGTGGTCGTATATATCGACGACATCCTCATCTATTCGTCCAGTGTGGAGGAGCACGTACACCACGTCAAAGCTGTGCTCCAAAAGCTGAGGGAAAACATGCTGTTTTGTAAACTCAGCAAGTGTGACTTCCACGTCACATCCGTGGAATTCCTCGGAGTGATGCTGAGTCCAGAGGGACAGGAGATGGCAGAACGAAAGATCAAGGCGGTGAAAGAATGGCCGGTGCCCCAAAGCGTGAAGGACGTCCAAAGTTTCATTGGCTTCGCCAACTTTTACAGGCGGTTCATAGATGGATTTTCAGGAGTGGTGGCCCCAATCACACAGCTACTGAGGAAGTCCAAGGAGTTTGTCTGGTCCCCTGAAGCGAACAAAGCCTTTGAGGCCCTGAAAAGCGCCTTTGGTAAGGCGCCGGTGTTGGCTCACCCCGATCCGGATCTCCCCTACGTGGTGGAAGCGGACGCGTCGGATGTGGCGCTGGGGGCTATCTTGTCCCAACGCAACCACGACACAGGGGTGCTTCATCCCGTTGCGTACATGTCCCGCAAACTCAACGACGCCGAACGCAACTACCATATTGCGGAGAAGGAGCTTCTCGCAATCAAGGACGCCTTCACCGAATGGAGGCATTGGTTGATGGGGGCAAGACATGTGGTATCGGTGTACACGGACCATCGGAACCTACAGTTCATGACTGCCACTAGACACCTTTCTCCCAGGCAGCTGCGGTGGATGATCTTCTTTGCGGGGTTCAACTTCCGCATCACTTATCGGCCGTGGACGGAAAACCGAAAGGCGGACGCCCTGTCCCGTCAATCTGCAGTTAAGGAACCATTGCCCGCGACCGAGCGTTCCATCATTTCCCCGAGGATGGTATTGGGGGTTATCCAACCGGATACTTTCCTGAGGGGAATAAAGAGCGGGATCAGGTCATTCGCATGGCGGAGGTGGCTCCTCAGTCACAGAGAATGGCAGCTGAAGGACGGGATACCCCTGAAGGGCAGGTGCCTATTGATACCCACGCCTAGGCTAAGGAAACAAGCATTCATCTGGTGCCATGACTCCCCATGCGCAGGTCATTTGGGCTTTGAAAAAACGGTGGCTAGCATGGGACGGCATTTCTGGTGGCCAACCATGAGAGTGGATGTCAGGAGGTGGGGACAGGAGTGTCCTACGTGTGCTACCATGAAGGCCGACCATGGCCGAACCCAAGGGCTCTTACATCCACTTCCAACCCCGGATAGACCATGGGATAGCATATCACTGGACTTCGTGGTGGGCCTACCGGTAGACCAGGGGATGACGGCAATACTGGTGGTGGTGGATTACTTGACGAAAATGGGGCACTTCATCCCCTGCAAGAGAGTCCCTACGGCCGGGGAATTGGCGTCACTACTCCTAAAGAATGTGGTACGACTGCATGGATTACCTGGGGTGATCGTGTCGGACCGGGGGTCGCAGTTTACTGCGCAATTCTGGAAGACTTGGTGCACTGCGCTGCATGTTAAGACCGCCCTGTCCACCAGCTACCACCCTCAAACGGACGGCCAAACCGAGCGCCTGAACCAAACGCTCAAACAGTATCTGCGATGTTTTGTGGACCAGGGCAGGGAAGAATGGGTCGACTTGCTATGGGTTGCAGAGATAGCCTATAACAACGCCACTCACAGCTCCACACAGTCATCTCCGTTCTATAGCAACTATGGCCAACATCCCAGGTTCTTGCCATTTCTACATCCGTTCAGAGAGGACAGGATTCCCGCCACAGCGGACAGGGTGGCACACATAAAAGACACATTGATGCGCTCAAGGGCTGTCCTAATAGAGGCCAAGAGAAGATACAAGGCTGCGGCAGATAGGAAGAGAAGGCCCGGGCCACTGTACCGCACTGGAGACTACGTCTGGATATCCACAAGAAACATGAGGTCTCGAAAGAACAGTGTGTTCCATCCCAAGTACATGGGCCCCTATCGAATTACCAAGTGTATGGGTCCCGTGAACGTGAAGGTGTGCTTGCCCCAGTCATTGCGGATACACCCTGTCTTTCATGTATCATTGCTCAAACCAGCACCCTCCAAGCCGTCTGGGACACCTCGGCCGGTATGCGTGGAGTCGGAGGTGGAGTATGAAGTGTCGGGCATACGGGCGTCCAAATGGCGCAGGGGGAAGCTGTGGTACCTGGTTGCGTGGAAAGGCTATGGCCCGGAGGAGCATTCATGGGAACCGGCTGAAGGGGTTCATGCTCCGCGCTTGGTCTCCTTGTTCCATCGGCGTTTTCCTGCCAGCGCTGGACCCGTGGGGAGCCGCTGAGAGGGAGGATGTACTGTCAAGAATTCCTGTCATACAAGGGAAACACGCCCTTATGTAAACAGGAGAGCTGTTACATAACTCAAGGAAAACACGCCCTTATGTAAACAGGAGAGCTGTTACATAACTCAAGGGAAACACGCCCTTATGTAAACAGGAGAGCTGTTACATAACTCAAGGGAAACACGCCCTTATGTAAACAGGAGAGCTGTTACATAACTCAAGGAAACACGCCCTTATGTAAACAGGAGAGCTGTTACATAACTCAAGGAAAACACGCCCTATAAAGGGAGGAACCGGGAGGTACAACGCTGTCGGATATTGTGTTCACACCGACGTACCTGCTTCGTGAAGAGCAGTGTTCCGGAGTGGTGCTCCAGTAAGGCAAGAACGGAGGTAGGTCGAGTCGTTACTCCCTGGGCCGTGTCTTGCCCCATCGTCACCTGTGAAGGACCCGGAAGCTCTACCGGTCAACCATTGAGCTTCGCTTTTTGACTCGGCTGAGTCCAAGCGCAGTGGCGCTTTTGCTGGTTGGAGTCGTAACTCCCAGCCCGACCAGAGACACAGGGACTGCCAGCTGTAACGCACACCAGGAGGTGTTTGCCGCGTTACAGACTCGGAAGTCCACAGGATCGATCGAGCGGCTGCTCTCGGTTCAGTCTTCTTGCTTGTGATTGGGGTATCGGTGACGCATCACCAGGAGGTGACTCCGCGTCCCGGTGCAGTCTGAGGAAGAGGTTGAGCGGCTGCTCCCTTCAGGTAGAGACCCCGGCTGGGTGTTTCCCTGACTCCTCGATTCTCCCCAACACTCTTCGTGCCCCTCACAGCCTACCGATTGGCATTGTCGGCCATTTCATTTCTGCCCTCTGTTGGCATACGCCGGGACCGGCGTATATGCAGAGGACGGTTAGGACCATCCGTGCTGTGGGCTGGTAACGTACTTAGCCTGGAGGATTCCAGTGACTATAACTTGTTTATTCTTTGTATTATATTTGCCTTCATTAAAACAACTAACCCTTCACTAGTGGTTGCGTCCTCATTGTCGTGTCTGTTAAACGATCCTGAGACGTTCAGGGCGTTACAGACTGTTAGTCATTTTTTCACGCAGAAATTCTATTGAGCCATCGATGGTACTCTGTTACGAGAACATATATCTAGCAATAATTCAGACAGACAGAGTAGCATGGCTCGTCTATATTATAATGTGAAAGAAGATCAGATCAATATTGAAGGCTAAAGCTATTTACGACATCCAGGCGTATTACGCAGAAGGACTGACCTTTATGAGATTTTCAATAGGGGCCAAACATTGACCGAAGTGTGCAGGCACTCTACTTGATCTCTACAACTTGATTTAAATCAAAGCAGGTAGATGATCCGCTTATATTATGGTTGCATGTAGGTATAGATAAACTCAGTGATACTATAATTAATAAACCTAAACGAACGGTGTAATTGTAGACGATCTCGTCTTGTCTTTCAAGGTTCTAGAGTATATAACCTCCTTTATCCTGACAATTGGTTAGTTACGGGAGCTTGCAAACTTGTTTGTCTATATGGCGATTATAATATAGTCTCGCGATGGTATGTGCGTGACCAATCTATTACAATTAAGAGCCTGATGACTGAAACGACCTATTAATAGGTCTGGTGTGGCCAAAATTACAAGTGATCTCCTGGATCCAATTGGCTTATGACGTTATAAAAAGTCGAATGTTAGAGAAAAAGCTTTCTAGATCTGAAATAAACTTTGATGACTGTGCAATAAAGAAAACAGAAAGCGGGTGCTCGTTAGTTATGAGAAACTATTCTAAACGTCTGAGAAGTCTGAGTTGTTTTAACTAGACGCGCAAAAAAAACTAATGTGGTTAAAAATCTGGCAAGCGGTATCGGCGTCGTTGGTATTCTCTTACCTCTCATGCTTTAATACAGCGTGTCCCTCCTGTTGCTCGATGTAGTGTTTCTAGTAAGTGAAAACAGACACCTTTAAATGTCTGCCAATTATCACGTAGTCTCGCGATATTGTCAGCCTACCTGGTGTCGTAATTCTAAGTAATGGTTTAATTTGGGCGACATATTGGAGAAGGTCATAATCCACAAATACTGATGTGATAGAGAAAGTTATACTGCCGCGTGTGCTATGTCTGGTATGTTAAGAAAAGCCCACATGAAAGATCTATATTTAGTATTGTTAGGACTAGTCAGGCGTCACTAATAAGGAGAGTATTTCAATAGTACATGTTATAATTATTGAAATATGTCCGTGGATGAAGTAAAATGATTTGATACCGATTTTGAATCTATAGCATCAGGGGTAGACGACAAAGCATAGAATATAAAAATTCGTAATGTTTGCAAAAATAATCTTGCGGAGAAGTGTGGATATACATTTCAGGGGTGAGATAAGACAAAGCGGACGCCATCTTGGAATGGTGAAATATGTTGGCATATTATCCTAAAACGGTTTGTAATATGGGCTCTAATGTAGAGATTAGTTAGATCTGTAGAAATTAGCCAGATCTATTGACTAATGGAGATCTAGTAGTACTTCTAGATGTAGCTACATATAAGGTTGTTTCTATTAGTCTAGACGCTAATCCAAGAAGTCTAGGTCACATGAAGGAGACTATTTGCGGTCATCAGACAAAGCGGGCGCCATCATTGAATAATGAAATATGTTGATATATTATCCTACATAGCGATTCAATTCCACAATCTGTGTCGAAACAGGTATTCTAGATTTAATCTTGCTTCTCTGTTTTGAGCACAAGGAGATGGGTTCTCAGTTTGTTCCATTCCTTAGGCACATCACAAGCTCTCTCCTAGGTCATTTCTATAATTAATTGCACTTCTTGGGACTTTGGAGAAGGGCTATATAGAATTCTCTATCTCTCACTTTAACGGCTCCCTTTTTTCTGCTTACCTGAGACAAGCATGTACCAGCTCATTAAAAGAAATTTTTAATATAATTTGTCATAAAGAACACATTAAGCACCTTCATGTTCCCCATATCTGACATAAAATGGTTTTGCATTTTCAGAATAAAAGTAGCCCCTCTACGGTTTTTAACTCTTTGATGGTCCTGAGGAAGGTGATTTTATTTACTCTATCACCGAAACGTACGTAGACCAGACCAACTATTTTCACAACTGGAAAATAAACTCCTATGGATCAACTTAAAACCGAAGAAAATAAGAAAAAGTCAGTTTGAGAAAAATGTCAGCAGAATAATATGTTGATAGATAATAATTAAAAGAAGATCTTTCCAGTTGGAAAATATATGTTTTACAATCCTTTTTGTTGTGTATATTTTGTGGTATGGATGTTGGTATGTGAGATTAGACAGTTAAATTTTCATGTACATATTTTTTGTTGTTCTTTGAGGGGCACTGTCAATTTTTCAATCACTGCTTTTGCTTAGGGCAAGGATCTAACTGTTGTTTATTTTTAATGATTTTGTACATATATGTCTTTTGATAATTCATGTAAATCACAAAACAAAAAAGAAAAAATTGAAAATGTTATATGAATATATATTTTTGATACAAAAAAATCATGTATTGCTTTTGATTAAATAATAAATACAAAGAAAAAGCATTTATGTTGTGAAGTCAGTACACTTATGGGGTACATTGTGGGGTTTTGTTATATCAATTTAGAGATTTTTCTACCTAGTAAAATCAGATAGGTTGGTTAAGAGGTCTATACTTCAATATTCCTGATTTTTTCCCCCCCTCTTGAACCTTAATTTAACCGGGGAATACCTTTCTATATAGTGTACCCTTGTAACTATACAACTACCGTTCTGTGAGGCGCTCTGATACCCCCTGTGGTCTTGTCCGTGCTATATAAAACTCTCAAAATAAATTTATTTATTTTGAGAGTTTTATATAGATACTAAAGATTTTCACTTTACATCTATTGCTTGGATTCTCATATCACGATTGGTTATTTTGTGAATGTGCTTCCTTCCAAATTGTGCCTGCTGTTAGTAAATAAGGATTTGCAGAAAATTGGGGCACAAACTGGCGCACCATTATGTCGCACTGCTATATGGGAAACTTCCCTCATATTAAACACTCGTTATAAAGTTATCCATTTTCACCATCTTAGACCTTGAAATTATACAATTCCTTATTCCATCACTCTTCAGAACTTCACAAATCACTGCAGAGACAGCGAAATTCCATCCTGTTTCTTTATTTAATTTTTTCATATGTCCACTGAGCGCTCATAAGGCATTTCACAGTAACATGTTAAAATAAAGGTCAAGATAAAAACTTGCAGCAAAGATGACTCGTTACTTGTGCCCAATGCATTTCAAGCCTAACCGGCTCTTCGTCAGGGGTCTCTGTAGAATAAAAAGCACATCTCCGCCACCCAGTCACTGCTGACATAAACAATACAAAACAAAACATTCCCCTCCTGTTACGTCTACCCTCGTTCTCCCACACCTTCTATTTCTAATGCATTGAAACTCAAATACTCCGAAAACCAAACGCATCCCTATCCCTCCCACTCTCTCTCATAACTACAACATTCGCTGCTAAAATTAAAATGTAACCAACGTATTGTGCAACCCTCAAGACTAGTGGCATTACTTTAAATCTCCCAATTCAACCCGTGATACACCCTCGCTTTAATCGACTACCTCATATCCCTTAATTATCAGACTCATCGTAAATACCTAGTGCGAGTCGCCGCCTACAGCCGAACCTCTTCATACTCCTCTCTCTTCCTGATAACATTATCAATTCTTGTTGGCGGTCAACCGTTAATTATAAAGCAGAAGCCTCCCCCACGTGTATCCAATCAAATGTGAATCCTCTCAAACCCAGCCTCGTAACCCATGACCCCTAAAGCTATACTTAATGATTCAAAAAACCTAAAGTAAACTACAGATCCCATAATGCACTCCCCAGCAACGTGGCTCAACCAAAACGAACCTTAATAGACAAAAACCCACCCTAAGAGCTTGCTAAGCAAAACATTATTTCACAATAAACAAAATAAATGACGTAACATTAATGGTAAAATGCGTGCAGAAAATCACTTGCTCTAACAACCACAGTACTTCAAACGGAAAAAGAAAGACATATGAATCCTGAATCAACAGTCCAATGCGTCCGCTGCTATGATGCACTTTTAATGGATGTGATCATCACTTCACGAAATCCACTTCCTGCTTCGCCGCTGTCTCTTTAGTGATTGAAATTCTCCTCCATTGAAGTTCCTTTATATTCCGTTTTATCAATGGGGTGCAAACCAAATTGGGACGGTACGTTTCGTATACAGAAAGGTACTTAGTAGGAATGCACTCCTTCCTTGTAGTGTTCTTTTGTTGCCAATATACGAACAATTCACATGTGTAAATGCGTGCCGACAAATCCTGTGACCCCCCCACCCCCCCCCCCCCCCCCCCGGTCACAGTTCATGTAAAAGCAGAAAATTTGGGCAGAAACTGGCGCACCCTTATGTCGCACTGCTATATGGGAAACTTCCCTCCTATTAAACACTCGTTATAAAGTTATCCATTTTCACCATTTTAGGACCATCTTAGACCTTGAAATTATACAATTCCTTATTCCATCACTCTTCAGAACTTCATAAATCACTGCAGATGTCAACAAAAGAACACTACAAGGGAAGGAGTGCATTCCTACTAAGTATCTTTCTTTTTTAGTAAATAAGGATTTTCCATTTGCTATAAAGCCATTCCATAGGTCTCCCCAATTCCAAATTGCAAATTTCTTACTTTGAACTTTGGGCCCCAAAGAAAAAATTGTGCGAATACTGAAACAATTAAAAAGGGCATATGACCATGACTTCACAAGATGATAAAAAGAAAGTGAAACTAGAACTAACAGAAGAAGAAGAATCTATTAATAAGCTCAATGAAATAGGAAATATAGGTAACCTGGGGGGGTTGTATCTGAAATATACTGCTAACTGATCTCCGAAGAATGTGAAACTGCAATAGGGAATAAACCAAAAGACCAAGATGAGAGAGGAACTTTTGTAAAGATCGAAGATGATTTGGGTTTGTGTGGAAATTGAGCAGTTAGAAATGCTTGTTCCACTCCTTCATGGACTCCAGAACATATATTGCACTTTATGCATGATTGCACCTCCCAAGGATAGCGCCCTTTTATCTCTGGACACCTTGCTTATGCTTTTATGGAACGTGATTTAATCTGTTGTATGCAGGTCACTCCAAAGGTAGGTTTCTGCATGCTAGTGTATTCTCACACTTTGTCCTGCACCCATATGTGGGCACAGCATACAAGCTGGCTGCAACACAGTTTGAGCAGTCTCTTCGCATCCTTCACTCCTCTCAGCTTTAATTGCACACATAGCTGCAGAGGCAAAACTTGACAAAACCACAACTGTGCTCCTCACGCATAATAACATGCATTCACTTCCCATATAAGCCACAGGGGACACACACTTTTCCATCAGAGCAGCATGTGCCTATCTGTTAATTGCAGTGTTGGTTTAGAGTGAGACTAGGGTGCAGTATCTCATAAGGCGGGTCCCTGTGTGAGAGTCTCTGGTTGGACTTCTTACTTAATCATATGGCTGTGTGCTTGTGCTGAAATTTCTGATGTGCTTTAATGTATGCGAGTCTTGGCATTCACCAGTGTGCTTTTCTCTGTGAATCCTCTGCTGTGATCAGGGAGTTCAGAGTTTGAGCTCTTGATCAGAGTGCTCTGCTGTTTAGCTCTTTGCTGTGTATTTGTATTGGGTTCTGCCTTTTAGTTTGGGTTTTTTGAGCTGTGCAGTCTTATTTGAGGTTCGCTTATGCTGTCTGGTTGGTGCCCTGTGTCCTGTGGCTCTTCACATTGTTATATGTTTGTACACCTGAACTGTGTTCACTGCTTGTAGCACTTATATTCTGCTAGGCACTTGGGCTAGAGTATGTGACTTGGGCACGTGTGTCTGGTTGGTTTTTGGCTAATCTAATTTTCCATTGCAAGTCATACTGTTGTTCAGTGACTCTCCTCTACATTAGGCAGTATGACCGCAATGTGTATTGCATGTGCTGCTTAAGTAGCACTTTGAATTAAATACTTGCCCTCTGTGCTTGGTACATTTTTAAGAAGGCAGTTCATTTTTTATTTCATCATTTGTTTTACACAGGCTGCTCCCCGTACTACGTCCCACCTGAGATTTTCCACTTCCGTACCCAGTCGGATGTAGAGCTGTATGGGATGGTGTACAAACCTCACAACGTTGCCCCTGGCAGAAAACACCCCACTGTACTCTTCGTGTATGGTGGACCACAGGTATGACCAGCACACACTGCAATTTTATGTGAACTTATATGCTCTGAGGCACTTTTGTTTATAGTATCTGTTAAATCCTTTGTGTACACCATCTTCAATAAAATAAAAAAAAGACGTTACCCCCTCCAAAACACTTCGAACCATGTCTGGGTTTAGGCTGTTGTTGAGATCTTTGTTCCAAAATTGCACTTAAACTCTGTGTAATGGCCAGGTCTCCCACTACCAAAATGTTTATAGCTCTTGAATAGAAAGGTCTATTAGAGCAGATTTCAGTGTGTTTTCATTTGTCTTTCATTACAGTTTATCCCTAAATGTTTTTAGGTTGTTTTAAAGCACGTATGTTTGTTAGTTTCACAATATTTAAACTGTCAAATGCACTTTATTCTGCTCAACCACAGGTCGCTGGAGTGGTTATTCTCAAAGTTCCATTTTTATTCTCCCAAACAGAGTTTGAGCGTAGTGCTCTATACTGTTCTCCCCAGATTTTTCTTACTTGTCCCTCTTCTTAACTATATCCTCTTTTTTTCAACTGCTTCCAACTTTTTTTTATTACCCTTTTGCGCCACTCTTCATCTGCATCTCACTCCTTTTATCTCTTATTCCCACCTTTCCCTCACCACTCCCTTTTCCTTTCAGTCTCTGCACTTTTCTTCCCTCCCACCTACATTTCTCCGGTCTCCTTTTTTTTTCCATACTTCCCTTCCCTTCTATTCCCTTCCCTCCCTTTGGTGCGGCATGCTCTACCCTTTCGCCTCCACAACAAGATGACCAGAAAATAACCTTTCCTCACATACATTACAAACTAGCAGCCACTTGTGCCACATTTGTGATGGAGTATAGATGGTGGAGGTGAATGTTTCCCATTAAGAGCCTGACTTGACTGACATTGCACCAGTCGTATTCTACTAGTCCATTTTATCCGATGACACTTGTAATACGATGGACAGGGTGCTCGGTCACCTGCGTGGTGGATATCCCATCCTCTTTATTTCTAGTACATTATAGCTGAGGCACTTGTATTGAGATGGTTTGGGTACTTCATCACTAGCGTGGTGGATATTCCATCCTCTTTATTCCAAAGACATTATATACAATGACACCTGTAATAAGGAGAACAGTATATCTGCCACATTTGTGACAGAGTATCCCGTTCACCAAACTCCAGATCAGGGCCTGAACCCTTGGGAGGTTGTAGCAGTCGAAGTCCTAAACATTGAAGAATGCATTATGTTTAGTCACCTGTATGAGGCACATCATCAAGATAAAATCTTTGTCTTAGTGGGGGAAAGGGCACCCGTCTGTATAGTGTATATTGATTCTAATCTCTCTGTTTTGAATAATTGGGTTTTCCTCAATTTATCTCTTACAGGTTTTTCACTAAGGTTTCTCCTGCCCATTGTGGACAACAAACACCATCCTTTCTTACCATTCCTGATTTCTTGTTGTCCTTTCAGGTACAGTTAGTCAATAACTCCTTCAAAGGTATCAAGTACCTCAGGCTGAACACCCTGGCTCATCTGGGTTACGCAGTGGTGGTGATTGATGGCAGGGGGTCATGTCAACGAGGACTTGCATTCGAGGGGGCCCTGAGAAACCAAATGGTACGGAATATTGCCTTATCGTTTAAACTGTTAAATGCTACTGTCACTAAACTACATGTATTGGCTGCAGCTACCTTTGCCACTTGTGATGTGTTGGTGCCGTCCTCATTTTTTATCTGTGAAGCTCTTTGGAGCCCTCATCTTGCTTTTAATTCTTGCACTCTGTCGTTCTAATGCCAGATTTCATGATGTAGATGTGTACATGAATTGTATTGGTTACTTGTGGTGTTTTACAGGAGGAGGCCTCTTTAGCATGTCTCACTGACAAGCATGCCTGAGTCAAAGCACTGGCTGTCTCCCGCCACAAGCTATATCTGACGGCTTCAGTTGATCGCCCCTCACCCCCACACTCCATAGTATCTACATTTGTTGTGGCATCAGAATTTGTCATTGCGTTCTGGGTGCTGCCAGAGTGCGCATCTGCCCGTTGTGAGGATCAGAGTACTTGACCATCTGCCGTGGTCCAGAATACACACCTATTTACCATGTTGGGAGCGAGGGTGTATGCTCATTTGCAACATTAGAGTGAGTATCTGCTTCTACTGGGTAGCAGCAAGATATGCTCACGTCTAGAAGGTTAGCAGCAGTACACACCCATCATCCAACAGACCACTGTGCACTCTGGTCTGCTGGAAGTCTGTACCTGTCTGGTGGATGGAATAAGGGTAGTGTGTGAGTTTCTGTGCCCGAAGCACTTGGTCATTTCCCAGGTTAGACAGATTGGAAATCCCTCTGCCGGGAATGGCCTGCAAATGGCGTGCCCCCTCCCAAGGTAAAATACAAGCATGCCTGTCTGTGGGTGAGCAAGTGTGATGTCTAACGCATAACTCACAAGTTGACCATTTACCGAGGCAGTGAGCATGCCCGTGCACTCAGGCCACAGTAGCTGCTTGTCTGCAGGGTGGGTCTTGATATGCACATTTATATGAAGCCATAATTTAGGGCATTCCACGAGTAAACGTGGGATGGGTGTAGAAAATATGCTCCTATATGTAGGAATATGGACGGGCAGAGCCACTGTTCGTCCTCGAGGGTTCAGTATTTGCAGCCCTTTTTTGGCAGTGGAGGGGTAGGATTGGCCCCCTTCACCAAGAGGGCGAAAGGACATGTACATCAGTCAAAGGTGGAGAGCCGGACTATTCTGGGTGGACTTTCTCTTGCCAGTGGACATAGATCCACCTCATCAAGTCCTAATCCGTCTTCTGGGGGAAGTAAGATACAGTGTGCACCATTGGACAGGGTGGGTAGTGGCCGTGTTCAGGCTTTTCCACCTGGAGCTGGATGGATGCATTGCTTGAGTTGGTGTTTTTGTCTGCCTTCGTTTGGGGTGTAGGGAGTTTAAGTCCGTGTCAGTCTTCCAGGCAGGAATACGAGGGAAAGGCTGATTTTGTGCCCATCTGCTGGGGTTTTGAGTTAATTGCATCCCTATTTTTCTTAGTGTTTCTAATTGCATGCACGTAAAAGATTTCTTGGCATCAAAAGCAGAAGAGTAATTGGCTGGTTTTGGGTGATAGCTTGTTTTCATGGGGGTGACAGTTGTGTGTAGAGAGCATGATTGTCTTCACTGCATGCATGTGACAGTGTCCACTTGTCTGCCTGAAACTGCCCAGCTTGTGTGCACTTAATATCCATGTATGGGTCTTGTTTCTCATCTTAAATGCCCTCCCTTGTTATTGCAGGGTCAGGTGGAGATTGAAGACCAGGTGGAAGGTTTACATTTTGTTGCAGAAAAATACGGGTTTATAGACCTCAGCCGTGTTGCTATCCATGGCTGGTCATATGGGGGCTTTCTGTCCCTCATGGGGCTCATCCACAAGCCCCATATATTCAAGGTAGGACCACTTTCTTCTTTTCTTTCATTTCTCGAAACTATACAAGCTACAAGGAAGTGTGCCCATCCTTGTTGCACGTTGTTGTTGCCAAATTGGAACTCAGAGCCTTCTCTTTTTTCTAAATGTTCAGGCTCTTCTCCACCTTTTTAATCTTAGTGTCACAACCTCTCTTTTCTGGATTGTCAAAGCAAAGACCGACCCATGCCCTGACCACCCGCCTCAAATAATCTGGCAGCAATAGTGAATGTTACCTAACTGGCATACATGGGTCTGGACCACATACTCCAACCCCCCCCCCCCCCCCCCTTTCCTGCCTTCTTCCATGACCTTTATTTAATGTTATTGTTTATTAATTTCAATCCTCTCCCACCAATATCTGTTTTTATTTTGCAGCATTGTTTTTTACTAGACACGTTTTCTTCATTTCTTGTCTTATGCAGCACCATTTTTCCTCTTATTGAGTCGCCTTCATTTTCTCTTCATGTGCCTCACAGACGTTTTCTTTTAATTCTTACCTCCTCTGTCCTTCGCTTGCTCAGTCTGTCCCCTCTTTTGTCCAGTATATTGCTTTTCCCATTTCATTTAGATCATGCTCCTTTTTCTTTATCCTGTGCCAGTGTGCTCCTCCTCCTAGCGAATGGTGCACTTGTAGAGATCTGTTTGCTTTATGGATCCTCATCATGGGTTTTTTTAATTGAAGCCCTAAACCAGTGAATATCCCCCACCTGTGTGCAGGATCCTGGAACACATTGTTCTATATAACTGTTGATTTTTCCAAAATGTTTTGTAAAGTAAGCATGCCTGTAAAAGGTCACTGTTTCTACCCTTTCAGCAATTGTAAATTGCCTACGAGTACTATAAAATGCGTTTAGCTGAGAAAAAAACGTTTTCAGATTCCGGACAGAAAGAAAAACTCGAACCCAACATTTTCTGCAGGTTCCGTTTGCCAAGTCATTTTCCCCTCCATTGAGCAAGTATTCTTGAGCAGATTTCTACATTGTTTAAGGTTCATATTTCTCTAATATTTGTTTATAAAGTATGGGTTTTGGCTTCCCTCAACCTCTTTTGAAAGGTTTTTTTCTGTCTCACACTCTGGAGAGTTGCTTCTCATCTACCACCTTTCAGTGATTTGAAAAACTGTGATAGAGGGAGCTTGTGGTCTAAGCTGAGATTTCTAGCAAAGTATCGAGCATTCTCTGGGTCCCTTCTCAACAACGTTGATTCCGCCACCTGTGAAGTGGGTGCTCCCACCCTGTTAGACTTAGTGGAGTCTCTCAGTAACTGTGTGATTGGCTCCATTCCTGCACGTTTGATCTAAAGGCATTAGATGCGTAGGCATTAGACATTAAGGCCTTGTCAATCGACCTGCTCAGCGTCTGTACCCTTTACTATGGGAGCCTCACAGTTAACCAGTGCTCCGCCATATATTTAATTAGGGGCATGTATAAGGAGCTGCTTTTAACCCACAGGTTACTTTAGAGAGCCGGAGATAGTTGTAAGGATATATTAAGAAGGAAAATGGAGTTTACATTAGAGTCTGAATGAATGGGTGATAATAGTGCTTGACGTTTTTCTATTGGGAGCCCCGGGCTTGTGTTCTATCGAAGGCATGTCTATATACACCTGTTTTCAGAAGTATCCTGATTTACCACCCCGTTACGCACACATGAATGGAGTACTCTCTTTCAAATGACCTAAAGGAATACAGGCAATATACTCTCTGGCAATTTTGAACTCTCCTCACGAATAAAGGTGGAGTGAACCATTAACGGTTCATAGAGATAACTGATGAACCAAATATTTTTACCTTTGTGCACAACTCTATTAAGAACTGATGGCGGCTGCCCTGATGAAGTTTGAGGTGATAACATACCGAACTGACAAAACAAATGTCGGCTACAGAAGCTATTGTAGTGATTATGAAATGTACTAAGAACAACCCTTGATATGTGAAGAGGAAAGAAAATAAATTAACAAGGAGCAACAAAACTTTTGCACACATACTTTGTGATTTTGTAACGTTGGATGTTTGGGGTTTTGTATATATTTGAAGAAATTGAGGTTTCCTCAGACGATTTGAGTGTTGGTGGCTGCTCTTTTCCCTTTGGGCACCATTATATTTGAGAATAATTTTGAGAATACTCTAGGTTTGTGCTAGTACCTAACCCTGCCACATCAGAGCTTGTGATTAGGCTCAGGTCTTAGATTGTGGTTAAAATATTTCAAAGGCTTGGCCCTAGAACTCCCAGGTGCTAGCCTGCATTTTTCAAGCTTAAGCATAAAGCCGACCTGTACACATCTCAAGCAAGCCAGCTTCTGTATGGCTGGAATAGTGATTGAAATACATGCTGTATGCATCCATGGCCCAATACAGAAGTTTGTTTATAGTGGCATTAAGAAACTTCTCTCATTTGTAAAGGTAGGCATTATTGATTTCCACATAAATCCCACAACTTTATTGCCATTATTCTTCCCAAGTTTGACATCTCCCGCAAAGACATTGCTTCATATCACTGAGGTTAAAATGGCCTTAAGTATTAAAGTATTATCTAGATAAAATATGAGGACAAGCATGACTTAAAAGAACGCTTTGTAAAATATTGGCCTGTCTGCAATGAATACGTCTTCTTCAAAGCATGTGGTCATGCTGGTTGCTATTAACCTTGTAAATGACTACTGCCAGAAATGCTACAAATCCCTTCCAGGTAAACCGACGGGTGATTGCACGGGCAGTTCGGGCCCATCAGCCCTCCTAAGCAATGGCCCATCTCAGAGACATGTAAAGGAGCTACCCAAACAGGGTGACCACCTACCTCCCTTTATGGACAGTGTTTCCAGTCATGCACTTTTGTGTAATAGTGCAAAGCATTCTGCGTGTTGTAGTCGTCTTTTGCTTCCTATGAACTACTTATACAAACACTTGTGAAATCAGTGATTTTTACGTGTAAAGTTCAGGAGTAGAGGAAGTGTCAGTAATGACCTTGAGCCAGGTTGTCATGCTATATCCCTGAAAGTAATTCCTTACCTTTTTAGACATTAATGCGTTAATTCTGACCCCTTAGTAGACACCGTAGTAGGCAAGGCTTCCTGCGCAATGTAATTATTAAAAAGTGTAAAGTTTTCATATATTTACTTATTTATTGTTTTCGTTCTGGTTTTTCACCTCTACTAGTCTTCAGGATGTGCTTACTAAGCTATTCTTATTAATGAATTAAAGAAAACCCAAGATGGAGCTTGAAAAGTGCCTTTCGTTTGTTATTAGTTTTCTGTCGTGGTTATTTTGTAGGAATTCATACTTGTCCGACCCGCTTAAAATCAAGTACATAGAAAGTGTTAATAGAGATCTTTGCCTAGTCTGCCATGTTAAAACTAACTGGATAACTGCCCCTCTTAGTCAGCTGATTTAAAAAAAAAAAGCCTTCAATCCCACTCCGTATTACAGCACATGCCTAGCAGATATTAAGATAAGATGAAATACATTGCCTTTCTATAGGCCAGTTTTCTTTGGGAAATTGTTTTTAAAAATAAAATATTTCATACATTACTATGTGTTTGGGAATCTTGTTTGTGAAATGGAGACAGTGTATTGTTTATGAATTCAAAGAAAAATCAATGATTAAGAACTAGGATTACAGTTATGCAACTTTTCCTTCACCAGTTATGATCCCTACAGGACCCCACAGCCTGTCTTCATCCAGAGAGGGGGAGAGAGAGATTACCTGTGGCTGTCCTTGAATTTATCAGATGTCACTATAGATCTTAGAAGCAGGAGCAGTTGCATATTTATAGTGTTTAAAAAAAAAAAAAAAGGCTTTGCATTTCTCTCTACACTTAAGCCTTCCTCTCCCTTTACGGCACTTAAGTGCAGTTACCTTACCTTCCTTCAAATGTGATTTTTGACATTTCTCTCCTATAGTCTCCTTGCTTCCATCCTTCTTCTCCGTTCCATGGTTTTCCATTCACTTCAGATCCCCTTCTATCTCTCTCCCACTTCATCCTCCACTTCATCCTCTCGCTTGCATATCCGCATTCCTATTCTGAGTTCTTCCAAATCTCATGTAGAATCCTGTGCTCTTTCTCTTTTCTTATGAAGTGTGCACCTAGTTTTCTTATTGCATGCCCTAGATGGGACAGCACTTTCCATGGTTCAGAAAGCCAACTTAATGCTTGCAACTTAAAGTCCTCTATTAGTCTTTCTGTCCCCCTTATAACCATTTGCGGTACTTCTTTCCTTCCACCCCTTATACCTCTCCCAAAATATTTTAAGCAACTCGGGCTGCAAATGCGTGCACTGTGAGTGACGTTTGTTTCAGAGATACATGAACCCACTTATCTCTCTTGATTGACAGGTTGCTATTGCTGGTGCGCCGGTAACGATGTGGATGGCGTACGACACGGGTTACACAGAACGGTACATGGATGTTCCAGAGAACAACCACCAAGGTTACGAGGCAGGATCTGTGGCACTGCATGTAGATAAACTTCCAAATGAGTAAGTGAACATCGAAGGGGGAAGTTGTTATTTGATAAATAGAAATATCCTATTTATGCATTGGTGGAAAGGACTGAGCTGATAATATCATTATTGTCAGGTCTTCACACTGTTGCTTAGATCTGTACACAGTATTTGGTAATTCTGCAGGTGACCTCTCCAGAAATTAGTGGTATGTGCTCTGTATTACCGACTCATCTCACGGAAAAACTGAAGGTATTTTTATGGAGATGGAAAATAATGCCTTGTAACTAGATTATCCTACTGTTTGTTTCTGCTTCACACAGTTATTGGCAACTTGGTACTCACAGACCTTAATAATAATTTACAGCAGCTTTATTTTGTGTCTCTTTAGCACAGTGAATACTTGGGGGAGGGTGTAAAGCTGAAGACGAGATGAAGTGACAGCTGTGTGAAACCAGTCAATTGTAAGAAGTGTAGCTTTGTTTGTAAAGAGGACGAGCAATGTGAGATGCAGGGCAGGCATATTGGTGTACTCTTAAAGCGAGAGGTTTTTGAGAAGAAATGGTACATTGTATTGGGTGGTAGCACAGATTATTAGTGTTTACATGTCCATCGAGGGAAGCATGCGCTCCGGTGAAAGGAGGAGAGTTGTTGGAGGTAGGCGGAATAATGCTACATGCAGAAGATGGCACCTGAGCAAGATGTTAGAAGACCCTTTGTACAGCAAATGTAAGGAGCTGTGTGGGGTGTAACTAGGGGCCGTGTTACTGGAGTGCTTCAGTTTCTGTATAGGTATTGTGTTTTGAGGAAGTGTAAAAGTTTGGGGACACAATTTAAGAGTGATAACGTGTAGGGGTGTGATATTGTGGGGGAAGCAGGTGTGTTTGGGATGATAAGTGGGATTTTTATTTCTATTAGGTATGACGACGATTCACTTGTTGGGAAGAGGCCACAGGTCTGGCTGTTGCAAGCTAGTTTGGTTATAGCATCCACATATATGTGATATGTATTACAGTGACTCCTGTCTTGTTGATGTTAACGTACCTAAACGTTTGACCATGCATACATGAATTGAGTCTACTCTCTTTTTCTCCCCAGGCCAAATCGATTACTGATTCTTCATGGTTTCCTAGATGAAAATGTGCACTTTTTTCACACAAATTTCTTGGTATCTCAGCTTATTCGTGCTGGGAAACCCTATCAGCTGCAGGTAAGAGATTTGTGGGGGGATGGAGGGGGGTTGGGGAGGGGGTGGGGTGGAGCAGCTTTTGAGTCTTCCAATACACTGAACACAATTGTCATATGCTAGTCAATAGCAATTTAAAGGGACCATACAGTGTATAGAAAATAAATCTGTTCTGTTTTTAGAGCCCTGCATAGCTAATAGTCTCAAACAAGAGCCATTCCAAAATGCTTCTTTGTTTGATAATGTCAGCTTGAATTTTGATACTTATTGTGACATGATGTACCAGACTGCCATTTTAAATCTGATTTTGCAGCGTGAATCTTTCTGGATTCACTATGCTGTGCATTATTCCGCGATCTTGTGGTTGGGTCCGGATTCGTAGTCTTTTCTTTGTTTTTTTTTTTTTTTTTCGTAGCCCAGGTGGGCGTCGACGTACACCATTTGGTGCACCTCCCGTGACGTCGTCGTGCTTCCTGCGGAAGTCCCACCTTTGGGGCGCCATCTTCAGATTCTTTTTTCCGCCGTTGGGTCTGGATCGTCATCGGGAAGCTCCAGAATTACACTCGAAGGAAGAAGGAAGAAAAGCGAGTTTCGTCGATAGAAACACTAGAAGATATCAGGAAAGGAAAAGATTTCATCAGGAGCGCGAAGAAAGGAGGACCAGCGCCCTTTTTCTTCGACGGCCTTGGAGAATGCACGCTCAGAGACCCTGAGCGCAATGGACAAGACGCCATTCAAGTTCTGCCCAAACTGCCACCACAAGTTCGCGCAGAGAGACCAGCATCCGGTCTGCAACCTCTGCCTACCGGTCGATCACCAGAGTATCGACTGCAACGCCTGCTCAGCCTTCTGCGTGATTAGACACTCAGGGTGAGAGAGCGGCAGAGAAGGGCCAACGCCAGCATGGATGGCAAGGGGAAGCCCCCGACGCTCTACGCTCTTGGCCTCTCCTCGGACGACGAGGACAACGTCGCCGAGACAGCCGAAAACTTCACGGTCGTAGAGACCGACAAGAAAAAAGAAGACGAGGTAAGAGAATCGTCGAGCGCAAAACAGAAAGTACCTCGACAACACGAGGGTGACTCGAGAAAATCTGAGTCAAAGTCCACGAAGGGAGCCCCGGCGCCGAAAACTTCGACGTCCAAAGGGGGAACCACGGACAAGAGGCCGAGCGGATCCTTAGATAAGGACTCCCTGGTGCCGAAAGACGCCGAAAGGCAAGGGTCGTCGAAAGCATCCCATGAAACGGGCCGATCGACGCAGAAAGAACGTTCGACGTCGACGCAAGTTTCATCGAAAAGACCCGCGGTCGACGCCGAAAGCATCTCCGAGATGGAGAAAAAGAAGAGGCGGCTCGAGGCCGAAATGGAGAACATCCTTCAAAGAAAGAAGGAGTTCGACGCCAGAATGAAGGAATTCAAGATTCCAACGGTTCCATCAGCGGACGTCGAGGAGGTCGAAGACGAGTTCGACGCCGAAGGGCTGACAAGGGAACTCGAAGAGGAAGAAGAGCCCTATTATGAGGGAGAAGCCGAGGAAGAAGACCAACGGTCGTTCTACGAATCGGCGGCATCTACCAGCAACGACGTCGAATGGCACGATCTCGACACCAAAAACCCGGAGGAGCCCGTGGACACGTACCCTTCGAGGCCTTCGCCACCCGACGACATCGGGGTCTACAATATGGTGGTCAGGAGCGCAGCAATGGCCTTCGGCGTCAAACTCGACGAGGAGAAACCGAAAGCCGATTTTCTCGTCGAGACACTGCTCCCCATCCAGACAAGGAGCCAGTTCCTCCCCATGCTACAAAGCGTGATGAATCAGGGGAGAGAAGCCTTCAAGGAACCTGCGACCTGCCGGTCGATCACGCCCAGGACAGAGAAGAAATATAAGCACTCCTCCCTGGACCCCCCTTACATCAAGGTTAGCGTGACCGCGGACTCCATCATAGCCTCCACGGCCAGGAGAAGGGCCAACGTACCAGCAACTTCGGGCCCACCCCCGGATAAGGAGAGCAGGAGGATTGACCTCACAGGAAGAAAGGTCGAGAGGAACGCCGCAATGCACTGGCGCATGGCGAATTCAAATGCACTCCTCAATAGACACCAATACCAACACTGGGATGAGATGGGGGAGTTAGTAAAGCACCTCCCCGAAGAATACCGGCAGAGAGCCTCTCACCTGATAGATGAAGGCAAAAACATCGCCAACTCCTGTATAAAGACGGCGTTGGATGGGGCAGAGACTTCAGCAAGACTCATGGCCATAGGGTCACAGA
The DNA here is from genome assembly GCF_964204655.1 of Triturus cristatus. Lineage (NCBI taxonomy): Eukaryota > Metazoa > Chordata > Amphibia > Caudata > Salamandridae > Triturus > Triturus cristatus. Next base: position 45,805,606 of record NC_140595.1, read on the forward strand.
GAGGAGGCATGCATGGCTAAGAATCTCGGGATTCAAACCGGAAGTGCAGAACAACATCCTTGGCACCCCCTTCAATGGAGAGACACTGTTCGGAGCAACAGTGGACGACAAGCTCACCCAGCTGAAAAAAGAAAACGAGACGGCGAGGTCCATGGGGGCCCTACAGCTGAGGGGAATGAGGCGAGGAAATCCCTCGAGAAGACACTACGGTAGGGGAGGAAGCCAGCAGGGGACGTCGCACCAGGCGTTCCAACAAAGTCAGCAGGGTGAAGGTCACGGACAAGGTCAGCAGAAGCAAAACTGGCAATATCAACCTCGGGGCCAGTCCTTTCGCGGGAGAGGGAACGGACGTGGCCAAAGGAGGAGAGGGGGCGAACAGCCCTCGACGAAGTGACTCAGCACGCAAGAGGACGCCTACCCTCGTCAGGACCCCAAGGGTGAGGCGCAAAAAAGTGTCATCAGGGGGAAGAGAAAATTCAAGAGCCTACGAGCATACGACACCAGTAGGCGGAAGACTGAGGTTCTACCTTCAGGAGTGGCGGCGTATAACCACAGACAAGTGGATACGGAACGTTGTGCAGTACGGGTACTGCGTAGATTTGGAGAAAAGACCTCCAAACAGGAAACCAAGGGGAAGACTGAGATCGGCCCAAGAACTGGCAAGACTCAGAGAAGAAACGCGGAAACTCCTGCAAAAGGGAGCCATAGAGACAGTGCCGTTCAGAGAACGCAACAAAGGGGTCTACTCAAACTACTTCGTGGTTCCGAAGGTAGACGGAGACCTCAGACCCATACTAGACCTCCGTTACCTAAACAAGTTCATCAGAACGCAAAGGTTCAAAATGACTTCACTGCAGGAGGTTCTGCCACAGATAAGAGAAGGGGACTTCATGGTCACCGTGGACCTCAAGGATGCCTATCTTCACATCCCAATAAACAGAAGGCACAAGGGCCTTCTAAGATTCAACATCGAACAAGAACACTACCAGTTCACGACCCTGGCCTTCGGATTAAAATCAGCACCAAGGGTCTTTACAAAATGCCTGTCGGCGGTAGCGGCGCACCTACGAAGGCAGGGAATACATGTCTACCCCTACTTGGACGACTGGCTGGTCAAGGCAAACTCACGCGGAAAGTGCGAGAGGCACGCAAAACGCGTAACAGACACCCTCACAAATCTGGGATTCTCGATCCACTGGGGAAAATCATCGATGGAACCGGAGCAGGTGAAGATTTTCCTGGGGGCAAAGATCAACTCCCGCAACAGTACAGTAGTGCCCAGCGAGAGAAGGACAGAGGCTCTACTGAAGGAGGCGAAGCTCTACCAGAAGGGGCGAGCTCTGACAGTGAGGGCTGTGAGCAAGATGATGGGGATGATGGCGTCCTGTATCCAGCTGGTGCCGAATGTACGCCTGCACATGAGACCATTCCAGGAATGGCTACAACAACAATGGTCACAAGCAAACGGAAGCTGGGAGGATCTAGTGGTTGTTACGCACGCAGTGCAGGAGGAGATAACTTGGTGGAACAGAGACAACATAACAGCAGGGAGAAGCCTGACACCACCAATCCCAACAGTGACCATTACCACGGACGCATCGCAGAAGGGATGGGGAGCGCACATGGACAACCTCAGAGTGAGGGGTCTATGGGCCCCAGCAGATGCGGTCCGCCATATCAACTACCTCGAGTTGAAAACAATCCTGCTAGCCCTGAAGGCATTCCAGAGGCACCTGTTCAACAAGAGGGTGTTGGTCCAAACAGACAACACCACGGCGATGTTCTACATCAACAAACAAGGGGGGACACAGTCGTTCCCGCTCTCATCCCTAGCTCAGGAGATTTGGAGATGGGCCATACCTCTCAGGATAGATCTACTGGCAATTCACCTACCGGGGAAGGACAATGTGGAGGCAGACTGGCTAAGCAGGCAGACCTCAGCATCACACGAGTGGGAGCTCAATGGCCAGGAAACGGAGAAACTCTTCCGGAGATGGGGGACTCCCACAATAGACCTTTTTGCAACACGCCACAATGCAAAATGCCAAAGCTTCGCGTCCAGGCAACCAGATCAGCAATCCAAGGGAAATGCCCTATGGATAAGCTGGTCGAGGACATTTGCCTACGCCTTTCCACCGATACCCCTGTTGCACAGAGTGCTCGACAAGTGCAGAACCAGCAACATGACCCTGATCCTGGTGGCTCCGCAGTGGGCGAGGCAGACATGGTTCTCACAAATTCAAGAAATGGCACAAGGCGACCCATACAGGTTCGAGAGGAGGAAGGACCTGCTCTCAATGCAAAACGGAGAGGTCCTGCACCCAGAGCCAGAGACCCTCAACCTGGCGGCATGGCTCCTGAAGACCTAGAGTTCGCACACCTAAGATTGCCGCCGAGCACGATGCGAGTGCTACGGGAGGCGAGGAAACCAACTACACGAAAATGCTACAGCGCAAAATGGAAGAGGTTCACTGTGTGGTGCCGGAAAAAGGGCCTGCAAAACAGAATGACAAGAGACTCAACAGTACTGAGGTACCTCACACACCTTCTAAAGAGTAACCTCTGCTCGAGCTCACTAAGGGTACACCTAGCGGCCATCGTGGCCTACACCAGAGGTGAAAAAGGTGGAAGTTTCTTCAGCTCGCAGGTGGTGAGGAGATTCATGGAAGGAGCCAAAAGGATGGCCCCCCCGAAAAGGTTGCCGCCGCCGGCATGGAATCTGAATGTGGTCCTGACGGAGCTCATGAAGGCACCGTTTGAACCCATTCACAAGGCCACACTGCAGATGTTGACTATGAAAACAGCCTTTCTGGTGGCCATAACCTCACTACGCAGGGTGAGCGAGCTTCAAGCACTAACGCTGCAGGAACCCTACATTCAGATTCACAAAGATAGAATAGTCCTGAGAACGGACCCACACTTCATGCCCAAGGTAGTGTCGGCGTTCCACATAAATCAGGCTATCCAGATACCAAGTTTCTTCCAAAACCCGACTACAAACGCAGAAAAGGCACTGCACACCCTCGATGCCAGAAGAGCGGTGATGCACTACATTGAGAGAACCAAGGAACTCAGGAAGTCGAAACAGCTGTTTGTGTCCTTTGCTACTAGCTTCATGGGTAGACCAGTGACTAAGGGCACCATCGCAAGGTGGATTGCCCTCACTATTCAATTCTGCCACAAACAGGCTGGACAGGAGCTAGCGGAGGGGCCGCAGGCTCACTCCACAAGGAAGAAAGGGGCCACCGTGGCCTTCCTGGCGAACACGCCCATCCAGGACATATGCCTCGCGGCAACTTGGGCATCTGTGCACACGTTCACGAAACACTACTGCGTGGACATTCAGATGAACAAGGAAGCACAGGTTGGACAGAAGGTGCTTCAGCACATTTTCAACGACCAACGCTCATCTACCACCCAGCCGCCACAGAACTAGGGAAACCGCTACAAAATCGATGCACAGCATAGTGAATCCAGAAAGATTCACGCTGCAAAACGAATAGTTTCTTACCTGTCGGTGTAGTTTTGCAGCTTGAAGATCTTTCTGGATTCACTAGCGAACCCACCCACCTCCGCCAGGAAGATGAGGCTGGAGGAAGAGGGGGTAAAATGGAAAAGATCAAAGAAATACAAACATACAGATAAAGGGACAAGAAGGATTAATCAATCGCCTAGGGTTAAAAAAAAAAAAAAAAAAAGAGGAAAGGAAAAAAGAACCCGAAGATGGCGCCCCAAAGGTGGGACTTCCGCAGGAAGCACGACGACGTTACGGGAGGTGCACCAAATGGTGTACGTCGACGCCCACCTGGGCTACGAAAAAAAAAAAACCAAAGAAAAGACTACGAATCCGGACCCAACCACAAGATCGCGGAATAATGCACAGCATAGTGAATCCAGAAAGATCTTCAAGCTGCAAAACTACACCGACAGGTAAGAAACTATTCGTTATGTGCACTGATCTAGCCCAGGGGTGTCTTGTAATTTGCTTTTATAACCAGTCTCAAAAAAGAGCTCTGGTCAGTGCTGTTGATGTCTGGGTATGAGGGTGCGATTGGTAGTATTGCAGATGGTAGAACCATCTTTATGATTTTGCCTGTACCTCTCTGCAAGATCCAACTACTGCTGGCAAGCTATGCAACTGAACTGTATGGACTCATAGTTTTCTTCTTCTCTTTTCTAGATATATCCGAATGAAAGGCACAGTATTCGATGCCCGGAGTCGGGAGAGCACTACGAGATTACCTTGCTGCACTTTCTTCAAGAATACCTCTGAGGACACATGCTCCTGGCACCTTTTGGACTCTAGTAGCTCACCTCAACCCCTCCCCTTCCACCGCCTTCCTGTTTCGAGCCTGCAGGACAGTCCGGCTGGGTCTTTTACAAGCGGCTTTGGAGGGCCATGCCCCAGTCCTTCTCACAGTTTGGAATCCTTCTCACCATTGTCTGGAGTTTTTAGCGCACATATTGTCATTGTGCCAACAGTTGGACTCGGCACTTTTGGTGCAGATGAGTCCCACACCACTGTTGGCAACACCGGCTATATGCAACTGACGGCAGGAGTCTGGAAATTTGGGTGAACCGGAAAATGGTACATGCACCAAGGAATGCTGGATTCATACTGAAAGACCTACACTAGACAGATGATCCTTTACCCCGAAGGCCAGGATTCCTCATTCACACCTGGATTAAGGAGGTACTGATAAGCCCTTGAGGCTCACATCTGGCTATTTTAGGGATATTTTCAGGATGGGCTGTGGGCTGTCGAAGTCCATCAAAAGTTTTGTGAACCAACCCCCTCTCTCTCTCTTCCCTTGAATGTGGTACTGTGCCAACAAGCCATTAAGTAAATCTAGTCCTAGTTGTATCTGGCAACAATACCCTGCCTTGAATCCCATCAATGGCAAATTTTGTTGGAGAGAGAAGTTGAGGCACTGGTGTAAAGCTCCCAGCCTGCAGCTGCTCCGGGGAGTTTGTTTACTTACATTTCTTGCTTGCCCATCTCACGCTTTAGTTGTACCTCCGGGAATCTCGATTTCAGTGCTCTGGCGGACAGTGACTGCTTCCATTGTCTCACCATTTCGGTTTTTGCATCCGTTTAAAATAGGATAATTCCCTTGTTGGACTAGCTCCCTCCACCCAGTGTGGGCCAAGAGGTGCATCAGGGGCAACAACCACACCAACCTGCCCAAGTATTTTAAGTGCGTATTATGAACAGAAAATATTTTTATGAATTCTTATTCTTTTGTAATTATGAGTGTAATACAGAGCAACTCATTAAAACATTGGAAAAAGAGTGCCTCTTGTCCAGAAAGTGTTCTGCCTTTCATCAGTCCAGACAAATTCAAACCCTGGATTTGAGGGTTAAATGTTTACAGATCGCGTAATGCTAGGTGACCAGGCTGGGAGATACTGGAACTTGCCAATCTTTCACCACTACATCACAACAACAAAAAGATTTTAAGCAGGAATAGATTTTGGTGAGATAAGTGATTGCAGCTTACATCTGTATTATGAGTTTGAATCCCGGCAAAGACATCACAGCTTTCCATATTTCTGGGGTCAATAAATTGAGTACTGTAACATCTTTCAGGTGCAGTGCTTGGAAACAGCAAAAACGGCTGTATTAAGAGGTGCATGCAAAGGCACTATTTATTATGTATCAAAAGTAGCTGGTCATCCAAACATCCTGCAAAAGCATTTAACACGTACAAACGCTGCTTTTAATTTGAGTGTAAGCGGAGCACTTGCCGTTAGCTTTGTATATTCTGTCTGTGTTATCATCTGTTCATTATTAAAGCACTTATTCCAACAGTGTGTTATCTTCAGGAGACTAGCACCCCTGTCAGTCTAACTCAAATACTGGTTTGTCACCCCTCATCCCCTAGCCCCCAACATCTCGGACCGCATGACTGGCCATGGGCTAGATAAACTAGCCGATACACTGGCTCACCCATTTAAAAGACCTAGATGGACCCTGCACAGTCGCAACTGAGTGAAGCACAGCAGAACGATCCGGTGATAAGACTGCTCATGGAAGCCAGGACCGCAGCTTCCTGAGTAGAACCCAAAGGCAGGCTGCCTGGTCTTCTTGTGGCTAGAAGATAAGAGAGACTTCAGTATGCTTCCAAATGTGTTCAGGTCTCCACTAGTTGTATGCTGAAGTAGGAGTCGGGAGAAAATGGAAGAGGTAAAACATAGTGTCATAGCAGCCGCAAGCTGTGTCCCCCCACATTGGAAGAAGCAGAAAAGGTTGGTAAGGATTCCTGAAAATGACAAGACCTGTGGGGGCAAACTTTTTTTTAGGCTTGGGTGTACTCCACACAGTCATTTGCTGTTTTCCCTTTTTGTCTTCAAACATGATGGGGCAAGTAATGGAATGCTGATTGGGATTTCCTGGTAAGTATACCACCGTGCCAGTTTCTGGGCATGGATGGTGGTAAGATAATAAATGGTCACTCCACAGCTAGATTGTTAGTGATGCACAATAGCTAAGAAAAGGGTTCCTTTTAGGTTGATTGGTGACTGGACAAGGAATGACCCACTGAAGGCAGATCAGCTTCCCTGCTCATTGTCCAACTTTTATGCCAACTGACTGGCACTGCCATTTGACACCCCCTACATTCTCTGCTGACATCCACAGTATTCTGGCACATTGTAGTGTAACAAAATACATCATAACACCTCTCCTTTTGTGAACAGGAAAAAACAACATTTCAAAAAGCGAGTAATAATAAAAACAGTCATTGCCTAACTGGCATGAACCAGCAAAACACCACTGCTAAGAACTTAAGCTCACCTAATTGAAAAGCCCTCTTTTGCAAAGTATAGGGAGCCCTCGAAAGAACACTGTAGAGACCGGAATATCACACCTTCCTCCTCTTTCACCAAAGCAATTCATGTCTGACCCATCTAAGAACTGCTTGTGTAACTTCGTCTGTGTAGCATGCAACACACGTGCACTATCGTGCATCCTCAAAAAAATGGCAGATGATACCAAACCTATTCAAGGATATGTTGAATGGGTGTTCTGTCACAAGAGATTTGTGTATGGTATTGTGATAATATTGACCAGTTTTGTCACAAACTGAATGATTTACATTGGATCTTCATCAGGTCGTTGTATCCACTTGTGGAAGGACAAGCTGGATACTATTTGTTAAAGTGGGGAGACAAAGTCTTACTCCTTTTATAATTGTAATTTGTAACGTAATTGTTAGAGGCACTGCAAACTATACCTTAATTGCTAATACCCTGCATTATGTTGAACATCCACTACTTTTCTGTGTTCTCATAATAATTTTGTGGTGAAAATAAGGTTTTCTGTTTCTACTTGAATTTATAAACACACATAGAAGTGCATGACCAGTTTCATGGTAGTGGAGTTGAATACAATACACAGAGAAAAACATAGGGGAACCTTGGAGCTGGTAATTACCAATTCGATATGTCTGTCAGATGCCTCCCAATCTTGACTGATACCTCTGCGTTTTTTCTTTCAACCACACCATAGGCATACGGTCAAGCTGTCACAGGCCGGGCATGTCTGACATATATCAGAATACATCGCAATAGTAGATGTTGTGTTCGAAATACAGTTTAACATTTTATTCTGATCCCCATTGAACTGTAGTGCAGTGATTTAAGGCCTCATGTCACGTGATCGTCTTTACCGACTCTGAACTAATAGCACTACCATGTTCTTTTGGGATGGGGAAAGCAGGATGCATAAGTAGATTGCATTGCAGCATCACAAACAAGCCATTGCAAGGCTGGTGCCTTCTCTGTCCTTTGATTTGACTTGGGGAAATGGGACTATTAGGGGACCATTTAAAGAGAAGCATATCAGCGGCGCGCCCTCTGAAAAGAAGGACTTCTGATTTTGCTTCCTTTATCCAGGGATTCAAGTGATAAAGGAAACCGGGGACAAAAGCTTATCTGTGGTCTTCAAGCAAATGTGAGAAATTAAGTGATTCCCTTGGTGAAGCCTTCTGCCTAGACTTCTTTGGCAAAACAAATGTGTAGTTCCTTGAAGTGCAATCAAATCGTTTTTTTTGCTGTCCACAGAGTGTTCCACTAAAAGGCATCTGTGGAAGAGAAGTTGCTTCCTCTACTGTCCTGATGAAGAGCCTGTTACAATTATTGAATGGATCAAAACAACGCCACACTACTTTGTTGCCTGATATGCACTGTAATGTTAAAATTGTTCTTTGGTTCAGTCTTTTCTTAATAATTAATACAGTACTTAACATTGATGCATTTGTTTCTTTTTTTTTTTTTTACAAACTACACCAGATCACTTATGTTCACTCCTGCCACTCATTACCTTCACCTCGTGTCCTTTGGATCACCTATTGTATGTATTCTGACTGTTTGACATGATTAAGCAGTTATTACAATACTTTCTATTTAAATGCGGATGCCCAAAACATTTGTTTGCCTAGGAAGCGTAGGCATGAAGCCTCTTCTGATGGAGCCACTCTTTTTCTGACTGTGTGCCCAGGGATACTGGATTGCCCCATAATATCAGTCCTGAACTCCAAGCAGTTGTGAGCTAGATTGTCGAGTGCATACATGCGGACGTGCACCTGGTTCCGCTCTAGTGTGCACATAGTTCTTGAAGGACAGAAATGAGTGGGAGGACACTTGCTGTACTGTGCATGACATCATTGAAGATGATTCTGGTGACCCAAGTTTGTTTTGCTGGACGTGATTGAGGAAGAATGATATGTTAATTTTGTATAGTGCACTAATCACCTCAGAGGGTATCCAGGTGCTCGGGCAAGATGTGTAGGTGTGTGGTTGCACGGTGCTTGTAAGAAGAGCCAGGTCTTCAGCTTCTTGTGGAACTCAAAATATGAGGAGGAGGCTGTGGTGATTTGAGGGAGGTCGTGCCATGTTTTGGGTGCGATGTAGGAGAATGAGCAACCTCCAGTTTTGCTTTCGCGGATGCGAGGAGTGTGTGCGAGACGTGTATGCGAGACAGAGCAAAGGAGTCTGGTGGGTTGGTGAAAGTGTATGTGGATGTTCAGGTATTCTGGACCTGTGTTTGTAGGGCTTTGTATGAAATCTGTCACTGGAAGCTAACTGTTGTATGGCTTATCAAACGGTTTCCACTTTATTTTGCTAAACTATCCCTTATGGATAAGCATATTGTCGTGCTTGGAACAGGGGCAAGATGAGAACTGCAGGTTTGAGAGAAAAAAGTTGATTAGCGAATGGCTCAACTATAGCTATATTACCAGTTTTAAATATGCTTATGGAGGTATGGCCAGCTGAGCGTGGCCACTCCTTTAAAAGCAGTGGAATAGCTGCTCTTTTAATGGCTTTATTTCATGTCTGCCCACCCACATATTGAGATATCTGTAAAGCTTACTAGGTGCTGGTTTGTAGTAGCATAGCTATTTCAGACACTCTGTCAAGGAATGTGGGCTTGTAACCTGGATGACAATAGAGACCTGACATGACAAATGAGCTTTACAATATGAACACGGGGTAGTGGTGGCTCAAACAGTCGCACATCATTACAGAATAACTTCAGTGTGGGTAACGTAATATTGCTTACAATTCAAAACATAAATCTTTGTGCCACTCGAGGTAACAAGACACCCCACTACCCAGGGTGTTAGTAGACAATTATCCTGCCAGACCACCGTGCTAGACTCAACATAACAATTTGTACCCCAGCACTCCTATATTTGCTCTCCCGTTATTTCATTGTGTTTGAGGCACAAAATCCATATACGTTTAAGATCGCTGCAATCACAGGAAACACCAATTTGTAGTACTGAAATTTTCCTAAATGTAATAGTTCATAATACACCATAAATATATACATGCGTTTGTTCACATTTAGTAATCAGATTTAACAGTGATAGTCCAATCCTTGTCAGCAGAAAACCGACACAGCCTGATGATGAAGACACATAGCAGCCAACACGTGTTTCGGTACCACTGTAACTTTTTCAAGGCTTAACATGAAGGGGTAGGTCCTCAAGGTAGTCAAAAAGTACTGGAGACTCCAATAGGTATGTGTAATCATTGCCGTGTTGTGGGGCGAAATCGTAACATCCTAGTATATAATATTCTCAGCGTGGATCAACTGTCAAAGATCCCCAAATGTGGCGAACCGGTCACAAGAGAAGCATGTAGCTAGTTTGTACAATGGGCGTATTTCTTTATAAATATTTCTCAGGTGGGACAAAGTATCTGTCATGTAAAAGAAGGAAGAACCCGGAAGTCAATTCTCCTTGTGCTATGGGATGCCCTTCTTAGTTGTGGGCTATCATATACCCCGAGACGCCAAGACAAAAAAGACTGATTATGATTGCAAAAACGTCCCCAGTCCAGTGCTCTTTAGTAATGGGGCTGGTATGGTCTGGGCTATAGTATGCCCCTGTCTCATATAGTTGTCGCCCCAAACGTAGTCTGCTCCGGTCCTGTTGAGGAGGGCATCGCACAGCAAATGAGCCTCATGTTTTAGGAAACCAATGGTGAACCCCAAAGCGAGTCAGTTAAACTGCTTTATTAGGTTCTAAATTATGTGAAGCCCAAAACGGGTCATTGAGAAAATGTTTATTACAGAAAGTGGTAGGCTGAATTCATAACCCGAAAAAGAAGTGAACACATGCACCATGTAAAAGGTTTACTGCAAGGGACAACATATGCCAGCCGAAAGCATGTAAATAGTAACCCGTCTTGTTACATTAAGCATAGTGGTTGTTCCCCAACGAAAAGGGGTGGGCAGTCTTCTTTGGGGTGTAAAGTGACAAGGCAGCTATCATGACAACACAGTAGTGTTTGTCCCTTCCTTACTTTGAACTAAAACAGAGTTACGACAATTAAAAACATACAAACTGTAAAAAACGTAGGACTTTGGCAAATTGAGAAAGGCATTTAATTTTTTACGCTTTGTGACTTAGTAACTTACAAGCAGAGCTGTTTCTCTGTACAAGAGCTCAGGTCACCTGACCTCTCCTCCTGTTATGCATAGGGTTGTTGCCTGTTTACTAGGGCTCTGAACAGGGACATCTTATGGTAGTTTTGGTGCCCTGGGCCAAGCATGTTTTAGGTTTAAATATTTTTTATTGTTGTTATACATCAAACAGTGCCATCAACAGTAATTCATGGAAAGCGATAAGACCGCCCCTGATATGTGGGTATTCTGTCTGTGCCCCAGTGGGATAGTTTATTTTCCAATGCTGCTCTCATGGCTATTCCCATTTGTCTGCCTCAGCGTGACCTATGGGGAAATTTGAGCTTGTTGGGTAGGCCCAGGAAGACATACGCTGGGAAGCGTGGTATCTACGTGTTGAAGTCATTATCTAAGTCGGTTAAAACTTGTTCGTAGTAGGGGGAAATAAGAGGGCAGTCCCATTATAACTGTGTCAGTGCGCCCTCTGTTCCACAGTTCCTTCAAAAATGCGGTGAACGGTGGGGGTTATCTGTGTGTAATCTGGGAGGTGTAAGGTACCAGTAGATGGCTATCTTTGTCACTGTTTCAAATGTCACCCCATTCCTTCTGGGAAAGTGTTTGCCCCAACTCTACTTTCCAGTGCCGCTGCCCCGCCGAGGGGCTCGCCGATTCTGGAGGGCGCAGCATGTGCTGAAGTTCATTAGTAAGGTGTGAACTAGACGTCTTGGTGTGAAGCCTTTTTTCGTATAAAGTTAGTAGTCTTTGGGCCCCTGGTCGCACTGAGTGATGCATAACCCAGTGTCGTACTTGATGTCAATTATTCCGTTCGGACTCCGGCACAGCGAATACGGAGCGAAGGTCTTCGAAGGTTAATGGACCTTCCAAGTCGAACAGTTGTCTGATGGACCTGCACCCCTTTTTGTCCCAGATTTGGAAAGCCCATTGAACTAGACCTGGGGTAAATTCTGCATTCTTAACTATAGATGTGAGGGGTGATGGAAAGGAGTTTAAGCCATATCTTGTTGCGGTGAAGTCCCAGGCTTTTAAGGTTGTTCGGGTGATTGATGAGCCATATAAGCCAGCTGGGCTTTGGATCTTGTGAAGCACGGGGATCCCCCACAGCGCCTGCCCCGCAATCGCTCTTTCCATAAAGAGCCAGTGTTTTTACCACTCACACTGTGACCACTATAGCAAGACGTGCAGTTGGGTAGCTTGGTAGCAGCGGGCTATATTGGGGACCTCAGTCCTCCCTCTCGGGGAGGCCTGTAACTTAAATCTTTACTTTCTGTTGGCCCACACAAACAAACAGAATTCCTGCTGGAGCAGTTTAAGAACACGAGGAGGGGGTTCTTCAGGAAGTGTTTGAAAGATATATAATATTTTGGGTAACATGTTCATTTTGAGCGCCGCAACTCGTCCAAGCCAATAGAGGCCGAAAGGCCTCCAGCGGCTTAAGTCTTTACAAACCTGGGAGAGGAGAAGTTTATAGTTCAGGGTAGCCTTAGCACGCGTGAATGTCATCCGTTTAATCCCTAGGTATGGGATCGAGTCCATCTTCCAGCGAAGTGAGACTGAGTGCATGAGAGCCTCCCTGGTGGAAGACCGTAAGGAGACCCCCAGGGCATGCGATTTTGCAACATTGACCTGAAAACCAGAGGCCTTCGCGAAGCTCTCAAGTTCGGCAAAAAATGCAGGGATGGAAGTCTGAGGCTGCTTCAAAGTGGCAACCACATCATTGCCATACAGACTGATGTTATTTAGATCCCCTCCAAATCGTACCCCGGAGATCAGCAGGTTCTCCTGCACCCTCTGGGGCATGGCTCCATGCAAAGTGCGAACAGTAGAGGGGGGGAGTGGACACCCCCTGGCTCATACCGCAAGCGATCTGAAAGGAGTTGGAGGAGCAACCTTTGACCCGTACTGTGAGACTGCTGTAGCCGCTAAATATCTATTCACGAAAACAGTCACCCACCCCAAATTGTGCGAGAGTGGCCTCCAGGTACTTCCAATCCCGGTCAAATGCCTTTTCAGCATCGACCGCTTTCATCATGCACTCCACGTTCTGATGTTGTGCCTTGTCAAGGAGGTTAAGTAACTTCCTTGTGTTGTCACTACACGGTCTAGTGATCACAAAGCCAGACTGATCAGAGTCCACCAACCCTGGCATCATTGGACCCAATCTAGCCGCCAGTATCCCCGTTAAGAGCTTTAAATGAGCGTTTAAGAGGGATACCGGTTTGTATTAGGCACAGAGTCGAACGTCTTTGCCCGCTTTCGGAATCACCAAGACCGAGGCCGTTAGCATTGTTGGGGGAATATCGAAGGCGTCTCCTATCGCATTGAAAAGCCTGGTGAGGATAGGCGCTGAGGTGGTGCAAAAGGTCTTGTAAAAGATGACGGGGAGCCCATTGGGGCCAGGGGACTTAAGAGGCTTGAGGCGGGCTATAGCCGATATCACCTCTTGTATACGAATAGGGATATCTAGACTGCCTGCTTTTTCCGGTGTTAATCTCTGGAGGGTTGCCCCCTGTATATAAGCAAGAGAGTCTTGCTCTGAGAGGTGTTGGGCTGTATATCATTTTGCATAGAAATCGTGAAATGCGCGTGTTATGGCTGCATCGTCTGAGCACTCGTTGCCGGACTCGTCACATACAGTGTGAACAGAGGCTGCTTGATGTTGGGCACGGAGCTTGTTAGCCAGAAGGCGCCCGCATCTGTCTCTCCCCACATAAAAGGAATGTTGCAACCGGAGGGCAGCGTACTCCGCCTTATCCAAGTCTAGGCCGGCGAGTTGCCGGCGGCCTGCCTCTTAATTGTTGCCATACCCCGGGGGCCCCAGTCCGTTTGTGAATGCGTTCCAACACTGGCACCTGCCTGGTGAGGCCTTCTGTCTTATCCCGCCTAATTTTGTTGTCCGCTGCGGAGATAGCTATGAGTTTCCCTCTAGCGAATACTTTGAGTGTTACCAGAGCGTAGTGATGGAGGTGTCGGGGGTATCGTTAAAAGTCAGGAATTCCTTCAATGCCTTTTCGAGGTGCTTTATTACCTCTGGACGATGCAGAAGTGTGTCACGCAGGCGCCATGTGTATGATGGTCTGTCTGGACATGGGATTGCAAGTGTGAGTGTCAGTACTGCGTGGTCCAGGTAGGAGCGAGGTTCAATATCTGAGGCCCGTGTGTGCGGAAGTAGCAAACGGGACCCAATAAAATAATCAATTCTAACATACGTTTTATGTGCATGAAAGTAGAATGTGTAATCTGTAGCTTGTGGGAGTAGTGTACGCCAAATGTCTACCAGCCCTAGGTCCCACAGGCACTCCCGCCCTGCACGTTAGAGAGCCCCTGCCTGCCCATGTGGTTGTGCTGAGCGGTCTGATTGTCGAAAACTGTGTTTATGTCGCCCCCTGTTGGGTCCATCACTGCCCGTCGTAGGGATGTCTCCTGCCCCTCGTTAGGTGCGTATATAGAGCCATGGGTGTAAGAGTGCGTGTTAATGATGACTGAAAGGGCCAGGAGTCTTCCCTTAATTTTGTCCTGTTTTGCGCCTACCTTACCCCTAGAGGTGCGTGAGATAAGGATAGCAACTCCAGCCGTTTTGGTGAAGTGTGAGGAGTAATATTGAGAAAAAGCACTCAATCTGAGTCTGTGTGTATCCCTTGCCAAGAGGTGGGTTTCCTGTAATAGGTATATTTGCGCTCCAGAATGCTCTAAATAAGATAGTATAGCCCTGGGCTTAATCTGTTTATTCAACCCCTTTACATTTAGCGTGAGAATTTTAACTTTTACTAGCATATTAATGTGGTATCAACCGAGAGCTGAGCAAGGAGCTAGAGTCGTCCCAGCTGCCCCCTCCCACGGACTTACCTCTGAGACCCAAAAGCTCTATCCAGCGGGAATCAGCACCTGAGAACTTAGTAAAATAAAAAAAATAAAAAATTAAACCCATGGGGCAAATGTCTAGCATCACGGAGTGAACTGCAGTCTGGAGCAAGTGCTCCAAAGAGAGAAACAGTGAACGGGTACCAGTGGCCAGTATCTCCCAGCTCCCACCGGAACCAGCCCCCAGCAGCCATGAAAAATAATCAGGCGGAGGCATCTGTAAAGTGTTTGCTGTTTCATCCAGCCAATTTTAGCGTTCATTCACTAGAGGGGTCCCTTGTGAGGGTCGCCAAGACTGCCTGTCATTCCTTCGCCATGGTGTCCAAGTCCGGACGCATTGTGCTTGCTGGGGATTTAATTGTTGTCGACCCATGGCCACTACGTCGGTACCTGTTTGTCTTGTTGCGGTTCTTCCTCCAATGGGACCCCGATGAACAGGAGCTTGCAGGCCTCAGTAACAGAGCGTATTTGCCGGAGTTCTCTGTTGTAAGGAAAGTTTAATCAAAATGGATGGCCCCAAGAGTAAGAAATGTTGACTGATCTGAGATGTGCAGTAACGGACCAGAAAGCTTTGCGTTTCAGCAAGGTCGAGGCAGCTAAGTCTTGGTACAGAGTGGGTTTCTGATCCCTGTATTTAAATGTAGGAACTTCTCTGGCAGCGCGCAGGATCCGCTCTATAAGCTGATTGTTGTGTACACAGGTTAGGATGTCGGCCGGGAGGGGGGCCTCTGAGGGCCCACTCTATGTGAACGAACAAGTTTAATACGGAAGTCCTCCGGCTCCCCCAGGAGTGTGCGAAAAAGGTCTGCTACAAGCTCTAGCTGATGATAACCTTTATTTAAATCAAGGTGAGAGAAGACCTTTGCACCATTTATTTGCATTATCATGTCAGCTATGTGTGGACCTGGATGTCGTTCTCGTTCAATTGCCTTGTTAGCGTGACGCATGTCAATGCATATGTGAGCAGCTCCTTCACTGTCTTTTTTAGGGACTACTACTATGGGAGAAACCCCTGGCATTGGACCAGTAGAACACTAAATGATACCATGCTTAAGTAACGATTCAAGTTCTTTCTCAACAGTTTCTTCCAATTGAAAAGCATTTTGTCTGTCTTTGAGCAACAGGACGGACGTCCTCATTAATATGCAACTTTACTTTCATAGTAGTACGTTTTCCTAAACCATGAAATAGTGAAGGGAACTGACTTGCTATTTCGTGGTGAGCATTCATGTTGTAATTCACAGAAATCAGTCCCATAACAGCAGCTGTGCTGAAACTGAGTAGTCCGGCACTGGACTCCTTGCCCTGCAGCACATGGATGGGTGCTTGCATCTTTGGTGCTTTGACATGTCGATCTTTGTGTGACTGACATTTTTCTTCACAAGCAGCCAGATCAAAATGCTCACGCTTTTCTAAGGTAAACAGCCACATGGCATAATCATGTATTTAACTCTCACTTGATACTGAGGCAGAAGAACTGTTTGACAATGATTTGGATGACGATCAACGTAGTTCGGTGTCCATTTGTCTTAACTGATGTCACTGCTTGGCCTTGTGGGTGTGAGTCGAACGTTGCTTCTGGAATGTTTCAGTGGCCATGTCGTCCCAGTTCTACGAAGTCCATCTGAAGCCAAAAGAAGTCTCTAATTTCTAAATCGCAAGACACTACAGGATACATGACTAATGGTGAAGACTTGAGAAACTGGAGTGCCCATGCTGAGAATCCCAAATAGCTGATGGCAGCCGGGGGATGGTGAATATATATGCAACATGGCGAGTTAGGGTAAATGACCACTAAAGAAGACGCAAACCATTGGAGTGTTCGAGTTGAGAATCCCAGGCAGAAGATTGCAGTCTGGGGACCGTGAACACGTGCAGCATTGAGAATTATGAAGACTCGAGCAATTGGAGTCTCTGTGGTGAGGACCGAAAGCAGACGATGGCAGTCTGAGTACAAAGAACACATGGAAACTGGAGAGTGTAGGTACGTGATCACCTATGAACAGTACAAGCATCGGTGGCAAGAACGACTAGAAAAGAAAGCAGCCAGAGGACTGGAAATCTGTGTGGTACAGAGAGAGAAGGTACAGGAGCCTCTGTTAAGAGACAAATAATCAGAGTGTAGGTGGTAAGAGTGACTAGCAGAAGATTACGGCTAGAAGACAGAAAACACATCACACAGAGATAGTGAGTAGACATGACCAACCCTGAGAGCTCCAGCAATGGGAGCGTGCATAGTGATAAACACATATAGGAGATATCAGACAGAGAATAGGAAACACAAAGGGAGTCTAGCGTCAGAATACACAATGGCCTTTGAAGGCGCAATTAATTTGACCATCAGTGTTGAGAATCCTAAGCAGATGATAGCAGCCAGAGGAGAGGGAACACAAGGAGACTTGAACGTGAGGATACAGGACCATCCAAGAAGACTAACAACGGGAGCAAAAAAAGCAACCCAGATTAATTATGATGAAACTTGGTACCAGACCATACCACTAAACTAGAGGTACAGACATGGAGAGTTGCGAGATTTGATCCTTTAATGATGATCCCTTGATCTGTGATAGCCCATTGCTTTAAAACATGAAATGGCACAAAGTCCCATTGAAAACCAGAAACTGTGCCCAATTTAAACAAGCATTGGCATAGCCAATAGGTCGTGCCTTTGGGACCTTATAAGTGTTTAGCCATGCAACAGTTGCATAACTAAATACTTATAAGGTCCCAAAAGCGAGACCTATTGGCTATGCCAAGCGGCCGTGTGGCCGCAATCGCAATCAAACATCAAAGCGGGAAGCGCAAAAGTGAAAGTAATCGCGGCCAAGCGTGGCGCACGTGCCCACGCACATGCACTGTAGCTCTAGGCTGGCCTGGTAGCACTTTCTGGAGCCCTCTCAAAAAGTCTCGCCAGACCAGCGCATGCGCTGGGTCAGGCGAGACCTAAAAGGATGTAACTTGACATTTTAAAAGAATTGCCACTTTTATGGCAATAAAATGGGAGATGAGTCTTGCTTTGATGTTATTTTCCTCACATAATTTTCTCAGTTACACTAGATAACCTCAGCCTAATGACATTGAGATTTACCCTTCAGAAATTCATTTTCTGTGATCATTTCATCTGATTTTAATAATGCTTATTGAACTTTTAAATAGTCATAAGATACACTGAGTTTAATTTCCCCCCTCATGGCATTATGTGGAGTAAATGCAATTATCCTGGTTCCCGTGCAGATGAAGACACGTTTCCCTCGATTGGTAAATAATTTCTGGCGTGTGTTGTTTCCGCTGCTTTCACCTGCAGGATTGTAATTATATTGAGATATATGCAAATTTGATGCTTTTCATTGGATTTTTGCATAACCTCGATCTTCCCCGTTGCTTCTGGTTGGTTGCCTCTGCTTTGAATTTCCACCGTGCTGCTTGGATATTCCCACCCCCGCCTCTACTGGCATTAACGCAAATCTATTGAGATTGTTATTGGTACATAGTTTTAACTTTCTACGCTTGACGTGCTTTGCATAGACCTCTCTGCCTAGAGGCGGATACTGAATCTGATTGTGTCGACTGTAATAAATTACATAAATGCATCCAATTTGAGATGCATCAATCCTCGATGTATTGAATTAAACATCATCCGCAGCCGCGGAGTTGCTCCTGTCACAAAACACAGTTGTTTTAAGAGTTGGCCATGAGATCCTATGTTGTTGGGAGTTTGTTTTATGACATGAGGGTGACCTATACTCCATCAATATGTGTCATGACTGCACTATCTGTCCTTTTCTTGTGCACTCTCTGCTTGTTTGTTCTTTGTAAAAATTTAATAAAACAAATGGAAAACAAAAAAAAGAGAATTGGCCATGAGACAAGGTTTATTTTCTTGAATTGAGCTTCCTGTTTAAAAAACCGTCTTAGTATCTTTATTAGGGTGTACTCGGGCTGAATTGTTTTGTGATTCCGGCTTTAAGGAAACTTTATTGCGATTAATTGGTGCCAATGTTTATCCACCTTGTAGATTTCAGATTTAGTCAAAAAGTTTACAAAGAAGTGGTTTCAGAAACTGCTTTTAGGTTAAATATCTGTAATGTTATAATCTTAAGGCCCGATTCATGTAAGCATTTACAATTTTCAACCTAAATTAACAGCATTAAATGGCTCCATTTACGCTTGGCAAAGAAATCTGTCACATGTAAACATTTTTACTATGGCCTAATGTTTCTCGTGTGTGCAGAATTGTGCAGTAGTAACTTCAAACGAGGGACGGTGAGTGGGAGAAACAGATAGTATATTGTTAACCACAAACTTGTGAGTATTTGGCAATTTAAAAACTCTTTTCTGACACTTTCCTGCCCTGGACAGCTAATGGCTGGAGTACCTTCTTCTCTAGAGTGGAATGAATCACGCCCCCAACTCGTGCCCAGAGTCTGCGAAGGTGTTTTCTGTGGAGGAAAAAGGTTTTTCACAGGGGCAAGAAAAATATATATATTTTTTAATTTGCTTTTGTACATCTGTGCCTTTCAACACTGTGTTATTTTACCCTGTGTCAAAAACGTCCTATTACATTGTTGATAGAGGAAACCTGCGCCTAGTACAGTTTTTCAGGCATACTATTGTCAGTGTTTGCAAAAATAAATAAATAAATACGTCAGCCAATCAAGAGGATGGTACAGAGGCTATTCACAAAGGGAGGAGCAAATAAAAGATGGGCACGGAAAGCCATTGAATAAGAACCAAGCAAATGAGTAACCATAAAGGCTACCAGTGGTAAGCAGTGGGCGGGCTCTAAGTGCACTGTTAAGTTTTGGCGAGCCCACAATAGGCTTTTGCCTACAGACATCTAAAGGCTGTGTGGTAGGCGAGACCCAAAAACACAGATAAGAATAATTCTGGTTCTGTTGCTGAAAAGTACATTTGAAATCCTTTGCAATTCATAGAAGTCCTAGATTTTTTGACTTTTTTTTTTTTTATGGCCTTAAACAGCCACACAGGGCACACATGAAGCATTACAATTATTCTGAGGTTGATTTATCTTTGAAAAAGAGTAAACATCTAGTTGTTCTGCATGCCACGAAGGCTTACTCTTCGCCATGGTGTCGCTTACCTCTCTGCAAATTTTCTTTGACACAACCCCCCCCCCCCCCCCCCCCCCCCCCACCAGTGAATTGCATGTTCTAATTTGTGTATACTCTGGGTAGTCCTCTTACACGTAATGCACCATTATTTTGTCCTGTGTTTTTTTGCCCTTCTCTTTATTCACCCAATTCGTTAAATAAAGCATCATCCTGCCGGATGTCTCACGCAAGTGATGGAGCCCTGGAAGAGGACCTGCTCCTATGGTTACCTGCATCCCAACTTACCGAGATGCCCACCCACCTGCCTGCACGGAGGTCTTTCTACAGTTGCTCTGACCGGCTGGATCCTGGAGTATTACTGGCGTATGTCACAATGGATGTACCTGAGCTTGTGGAACGTGCCCGCCCAACTGATGCGTAGTCTGACGATGCCATAGAGTCAATAGAAAGATGCAATTACCTTTCCTTTGTCAAAAGAATCTTCAAAATCTAAACAGACTACAAGTCACCAGTCAAACATGAAACCCAAGCCACTGTCCACTTCACCCTCACTATCTTCTGCTAACAGTCTCACCCCCAGCTGCCAACGGGTAGGCACATGCATTCAGAAAATAATTTATGAAACCTATGGCACCTTAATTCCCTTCCCACCAAACAAGCATGTCCTAACTCACAATCCTTCCTGCATTCATGCTTAAGAGCAAGGTGTACAAAGGATAGCATACACTAACTCTTTCATTTCATCTGTGACAAGTTCCCAACTTAATGAATTTAAACAAAATAACAGATGAAAACCAGTGTCTACCCATTCAGAGTTGTACCATTGTAAACGAGCTAAACAACTCTTCAATAAACCTGCAGATGTGACGTAATAACAGTATTTCTACTGACGAGAAGGAAAAACAAACTTTATTCTTACGGACAATACTAAAAAGTTATTATTGACACTAATAGCAGGTTATGTTTTATATGAACCAAACCTGGGGTAAGCGGGAGATTGGGAAAATTGCCCATCAACTAATAATCATTTACAATTAGTATAACTTGTCGCTATATGCATGGACCAGTGGGAAGTATGACGGAGGGCACCGAGGACCTGCATGGGTGTGTCCTACTTTCTAGAGGAGAGTTCCTGGATTAAATCTCATTGGAAGCCTTCCCTTACTGGTATCAAATGAGGTTTCACCTAAGCCTGCCAGAAGTTGTTCTCATCCAAGAGAGAAGTAACGAGAAGACCACACACTGCTCCCCTTCTCGATTGGGCTTTACGGATTACACTTTTTAATAATAATCCCTTGTGTTGTAGCCTTTGGTGCCTACACTCCAGAATGGACACTGCTGTTGATTGGATTGAAGATTTTAACTTTGATTCTAATAAGAATGGTTGAACAACTATGTGAAAAGCACAGTTTGCTATAACCCGTGGCAGTGGTTTTGGAAACACATTTTATTATTTTATTGTAATCACTGTTGAGGGATTGTATCCTGCTTGTTGGGACATTTGGGTGTTGTATATGGTGTTTTGTGTGGCCACATATCTGCATTGTTCAGTGACTTCCACTCACTAGCTCCTGTGACCAGACTCCAGTTCAAACTCCTCTGCTAAACCTCAAAGTCCTGCAACCATCTTTCTTAAAAATACCCAGTCGTGCAAATATTCTTAGAAGCAAAATGGTGTTTGGTTTGAAACCAAAAGTTTATTGTCATCACCATGCAGACATCTCTTTACTGGTGCTTTCCTGAGGCTGCAGCAGTAGGAATGCCTCAACAAAATATGTAAGTACATTCATATTCAGTGTATATATCTCAATTTCGAATCAACCCCTCTCCCATTCTCTTCTTACACATCGTTGTGTTTGATTACTTTTACGACTATCAACCCAACTGCTATAAATGAGCCGATCGCGGAGCTGTTACTTCCGCTTGTTCTCTTTATTTTCTCGATCCATAGTCTCCGGTTGTTACTTGTAAAGCCCCCTGACACTCGCTTGTGGATAAAATTTGTTGCAAGTAGGTGGGTGGTTGTAGCCTGCAGACCAAGAAAGCTAACATCCTGAGATGACTTTTAAGAGTTTGAGTTGAGTCTCTCCAAATCACAACTCTAGACAGATTCCTCCTACCCTTTAATCAAGCCTGGAACTGGGCAGCAATATCCCACAATGCCAACTACCACTGCACTCGGCTGCAGTCTCATAGTCCTACTTCAGTGTCTTGAGCAATAACCTCGATGAGAGAATACACCCTAGTGCCGACCAACAGCCACCCAGACTGAAGCAAACGCCAACATTGGCCAAAGCTGCAAACGTGCATGAGCCACAAAACTGACAAGTAGCATTAGACGCAGTTCCAGGCCACAGTGCAAAGAGTACATCCGCTGACACACTTGCTAACCAGTGCTGTGGTGGGACCTATTAGTAGTTTTGAGCCCCTATCAGCCCTTCGTCACTGGTTGATCCATAGATTTCTTTGGATGTGGGACGTAAATGTGGGTTAATAGTTTGAAACTTTTAGTTTAAAATGCTCCTAGTTAGAGACACTTGGTGAGAAACCTGTAGCTGAATTGTTTGCTAATTATTTCTTATTTAGTGTCTGATCATTTCATTCTTAAATGATTGGGAAAAAAACATAAGTTGCATTTTTTAATAGCGTGACTTGCCATAACTTCTAGTTCAGCCCAAGATATTCTCTTGCAATTGCTTCAACTGGGCAGATTTGCAAAACTTACTCCAGTACTGGACAACCAGAGCAAAGTGGTAGTAATGGTAAGTAGCAGTAAAAAGTTAAGAGTTTCAAACTATTTTTTTCATAATATTTTCCATACTAAGTGTTTTTTTAACTAAAAGTTCAAGCTAATGCTTTTCAAATCGTGTTTAATTTTTTTTACCTAATACTGTAGGAGGTATTTGAGGAGTGCATTACTGTTGTGTTTTTTTAAGGGGGCGTGGAAGTAAGGGAAGTGGTAAATGTGGTCAGATGTGTTAATGCGGAAGCAGCGCTAGTGCTCTGCTCTCTGCCTGGGGACCCCTGCACTAACTGCACTCGCAGGAGCACTCGGTAGCAGCGGTTTGTAACACGGGGAGACAGCGGTGAAGAGCACCTTTATTCCGGGGTGAGTGTGGGCGTGTGTACGGTACCCTTCTCACCGCTCAGGTGTGAGTCTGGGTTATGCTGCACACAGCATACAGTACAGGGGTCCGCCTGTGCTTGTGCACTGTATACAGCACACCATTTGGGGGAGTCTGATCATGTACCCTTCAAAACATCCTCTTCAGGGGGTTGCATGGACTCGCGCTCTACACTGTTTCAGGGGTAGTGCGTGCATGTGCATTGTGCATAGCGTACTAAAAAGGGGTGAGTCTGGGTAGGTGTACTGTACACAGCATACTCCTCAGACCTTTTCAATCAGCTTCCCTATTGGTCTCTAGTTTGCGGTCAAGTCCATGTGTTCTTAAATATTGACTTAATGTATGAAATGGTTAGTACTTTGGGAAGTCTTTCAACTGAGAGGGGTGAAATAATTGATTTTCTTGGTTAGTGATGCTGGCGGGATATTTTCAAATACATTTGGTGTGGGGCTTGGTTCAATTGGTGATCCAATGATTGCCATGGACTTGACTACTTCAGAGGATGTGGAACATGCAGAATGTTGTTGAGTAGTTTTGCAACATTTGTGATAAAGGTGACTGATTGTTCGATGTTATGCTAGTGAGTCGTGGCGCTGCTGACAGTAGTTCTCGCAGTTTGAGCTGGTGTCCTGGTTACGGAATTTGGAGAAGTTTTCGAAGAGGACTTTGGCCTGGTGTAATGTCTGAATTGTACTGTGAGTAGTGGGACCTCTTGGACTTTTTTTTTATGGCTGCTTGATATACTCTGTTCGGCCTCTGTTACGGATTGTTCATGGTTATGGTGTGGTCTTTTCTCCATGCTCTTTCAAGGGTTCTGGTTATGTTTTATTGTAGTTTTACATCTGAGTGGAGCTGGTGCCCCTTCTGAACGTGTTGACAGTTTCACAAAGTTTTGTGAGGAACCACTTTGTCAAAAACATCAGTCGCTGGTGAAGTTGGACAGTCATCAGAGAGAGAGAGGGTTCAACAGCCCAATGCATCCTGGTACACATTTTTCACAGTCTGATCAATCTATTTGTGAAGGAGGCTGCTGGTGGTGGTGGTGGTGGTGGTGGTGGTGAGGCATGAAGAAGGATGGCTAAAGTTAATATATGAGTAACCGCTAGGGGTTGGTTTTTAGTCACTAAGATCAGCCCATTTGGGACTATAGTAGCATTGTAGTTTTGAGCAGTAAAGTGAGTGGGCCGTTTGACTAGTTGAAGGAACTCAAGAGCTTTGTTGTTAGAGTTGAGCGATGCCATATCGTGCAGGTCCGGCTTGTGAAACCAGGTACTTCGGTTATTCCTCTACCACTTCTCTTGATCGAGCGATTAATGACTAGGTTTAATCAGTCTTCAGCAACAACCACCTGTAGAATTGGTGAGAATTCTTCTCCCAGGTCTATTTAAGTTTCCAATTAGGTGGTAGATCATGTTTGTGGATTCTGTTCTTACTTCATGATTGTTAATTGATCTGGACGAAAAATGGCAAACTTTATAAATGCCCCTAGAACTGCCTATTTCCTGGTGGCTTCCTAAATTCCTTTAGTTGGGGAGGCTGCCCATGTTTAAGAGTGCACCGTGAAGTGTTCCAGTTTCTGAAGTTGTTGTTGTGTCTGGTTTATTTTGTGTTTGCATCAAAGAGAACACCAGACCCACTAAGGCCAATAGCGTTTGTGTCTGGAGAAGGCTTAATATAGGGGTTGACAGTTCTGGCTGGAATGAAAATGTCACCCTGGGTATATTTGTTGTTTGTGTAGTGCCCTTCTGCTATTGGTGTTGCCTTGTTGGTCTGTGAGCTGCCTTGAGGGTACACTCCTGCTTGGCTCTTGGTCTTCCTGGAAACCATGGGTGGTTTATTACCTTACAGGCCTGTGCCATCTTCGGTACTTCGAAGTTCCATGCTAGGCGCTCGAAAGAAGCCCTCCTCCTTCTAGCACGGCCACCCTACATGGCATGCACTTAGATTATGTTCCTCTTTGATGATGGGTCCCTGCTTCTGCTTCAGTCTTCTTAGGGGGTGGGGTATTAGTATCTCTGCACACCCCCAGTCTTCAAAACTCACACTGCTGTAGTTAGAGCATTTCACGCTTTGACTCACAAACCACAGGTTTCTCAGAAGTGTTTTGAGCACAGAGCAGCCCTGGTAAAGGATGTTGGTAAATAACCACATGATGTTGTGAGGAAACTTTTGAAAGGTGTTAAACCAAATAAGGAAAATTAAGAACCAAGCTGTCGCTTGAGCTGGCTGAGCGAGCACGCTTTGAGAGCCTTGAGTGCGGCCTTGATGCCCTGCGAGGTGTATGACCTAGATTGTGGGGCGAGTACATCGACAAGTGGATTGGCCATAGTCTGAGTGATCTTCTGGTCTGCCAAAGATAGCAGTCAAAGGTAGTGCCGGCCAGGACAGAGCTTTAGAGAAGTTGACCATACGTAACCTTTCCAATGGAGCCCAATAAATGAAAGGGAAGGAGAAAACCAAGTTTATAGAACATGGAGGGCAGGACATAGAAATGACATTAGGTTGTTTCTAAGCCCAGGTACTTATGTTTTTTCCCGTACTATTCTAAATAAAATTGAATTGAAAAAAACCCTAGAGAGGATGGCTGTAAGTCGGTGTGTAGAATAAAGATGAGATGAGGTGGCCAAGAGCTTGCTGATGAAGAAGTCAAGAGGACAGCATGTGCAAGTCCTTTGTGTTTTTCTGGGGGAACGAAAATCAGACACTTGTATTTGTGACTGTGGAGGACTTACAGCAAATGTGGGGTTTCAGCGGATCCGCATACCTGACTCCCGCAGACAGGAGAAGGTGAATTGTCGTGGAAATCAGGGTAATGTGTTTGGAGGATGCACACAACTTCCACTACATTTCCCCTCTTTCGACCAGCTGTGCATTATTAGCCACAGTTACAAGTTCAGCCATGTCTCCATGGAGGACTTAAGCCTTGGGTACAATAAGGCGTACAATCGACCCGGATGAGAAGATGGTGTTGAAGGTTTCAAGGCGCTCAATAACACGTTTGCTGGAGTCGAAGAAGTGTTGATAGATTTAGGATTCAGGTGACTAGTTTGTACAATACCTCTAGGGAAGATGTATTTAAAGTTTTGGGATTTTATTGTATTTAATTTACTACTCCAGGGCCAGCGCTGAAAGTAAATGGATTGCCTCTCTTGGTAAGTGGTAGGACTTCACCGCCAATTCCAGGAAGGGAGGGTGACAGCTTCAATATTCCATTAGAGAACCCGATATGTTTGTGTACTGAATGGACCAGCATTCAATGTCGCAGTTAACGCAATCATCCAATGTCCATTCTGTGATAACAAAGGTGACTGAAGACAATATGGCGTCCCATCACTTGATGAGAGGGATGCAAACTGCAATTTAGAGTTTTGCAAGCTACAGAGGAAGCAGAACACAGCTAGTTCTTTTCCACAGGCATACAATGCGGTGAGTTGCACACAGACCAGAATTGCGTTTTTCCTTGCGTTTGCATTCCTCCTTGCGTTCGCGTTCCTCCTTGTGTTCGTGTTTCATGCAGTGCTAACGGAGGTTTACAGGTTCCTGCTCAGAAAGTGCAGAAGATTCACACAAGCAGGCCCAAATGCACTTGACCCTTGATACAGAGTGAAGCCTTGGCATCGACACCTTTTCAGAGACCCAAGAGGGGTGACTTAACAAAGGACCTGTCTTGTCATTCATCTTAATGCGCACAGCTGTTTGGTACGGTCCATGTAAGCCCTCTTCCAGTATTTTGGAGGCCAAACCGACAAACAAGTGTCTAAAATTAGGAGCCACGAAGCAATAAGACGGTTGGCAAACAACAATATATTTACGATGCGTAAACTGTGACGCTCCTGTAGAAGCTCCAATTATTGGAGCAGTTTTAAAAGCAATGGATTCCACTTGCTTCCCACTTCTATTTTTTTGTAATTAAATCATTTACTTTCACAATTATA
Organism: Triturus cristatus; assembly: GCF_964204655.1. Lineage (NCBI taxonomy): Eukaryota > Metazoa > Chordata > Amphibia > Caudata > Salamandridae > Triturus > Triturus cristatus. The sequence continues at coordinate 45,832,529 of NC_140595.1, forward strand.
AGAGTGGAAATATTTAGATCCAAGAGAGAGATTATTTGCAAATTTGTAGGTTATGAATTTTATGACTACCTCTGAACAATTGTAATACAGGTGTGTGGGAGGGATCAGCGGAAGGCAGGGACAGTCTTCACAAGATGGTGGCATTGCTGAACCTTCTGCCGCCGACAAGCAAACGAGGAGGAGAATCCGGGAAATTTTCCATCATTCGAGCCAATAGGAATACCAAACTACTTCATGCTCAAGGTTTCTGGGTGATTAAACGTCCGCATCCCGCCAATCTTGGAATACGGACTTCTTTGCTTTCCAGTAAGTCAGATTCCGCCTGTTTGACCTGGAGGTGCAACATTTGCCTCTTCACTGCTCGTGAGGTACATTGCATTTTAGATCTTGATAAGACCTCTCTCGGTGTTGCCGGTGAACACCACCTCATACAGTATTCCTGTTTTTTTAAAGGCTGCCTTAAAATTAATAAAAAAATACTCTTTTCAGAGATAGTCGAGAATTTGTCCACAAATTTCCAGGATGGGCGTTGTAATTACTGAAAATTCATTATGGTAAAAAGATATAGAGAACAAAATTGACGCTGTGAGGAATGGATTAAAAAAAGAAGCAGAAATTGTGGAAAGCTAAAGTTTGTGGAATCCCGTAACAATGCAAAGAGTGCATACAAATTAAAAGAGGTGAATAAGGAGAGAAAAGGGGTTTATAGACCCCTTGACCTGACAGACTATCTTCCTGCTGTTGGGAGACATGTTACCAGAAGATTCTGTCTTGGTGACCGTTCCGAACCCTCCTTTACTGGATAGACTTTTTGGATACATTTGTTAATGGTCACCTTGGAATTTAATGCTCCCATTAGCAGACAGGCATTGGCAATGCCAATTGTTCTGTCTTCAAAGAAATATTGCATGGTAATGTGAAGTATTACAAGGAAATAGCAGGGGAATTGAATGCATTTGTGTGGAAGCAAGTAACTGTAGAATAATATTGGTGTAGGTTAAAAGATCAGGTGACACTCACACTGTTAAGCCAGAACTAAACGTCCATGTAGGTTAATGACTGTCATCCTCCCATCTGTGCTGCAGCCAGAGAAAAACATCATACATTATCTTGTTATCCAAGACACTTTACTAGCATCCAAGTGTCAGGCCACTGCCCCTGAAAGCTCAAGCCGCTGGATAAATAAACCAATTGATCCCAGCTGGTGGAGGGCAAGCACCTTTTGTGTGGAAGCAGACGGCTTCTGCCCAATCAAAACATGTACTGCCAACATGTGGGAGGAGCCAAAGCCACTCTCCAGTGATGCTCAAATAATTGTCTGGTGACAGATGCAGTGCCAAGCCAGACCATAAAAACAACTTCTAAGGGTTTATCTTTTGCTCCTCCACACCCCTTTCATTTGAATCACTAACAGGACGGCTTCTGCAAACTATAACTACAAAGCATATGCCACCAGCAAGCCAGCTGTTGTCAACTGCAACACTGAAGAGTGGAACCTCACAAACAGGATCATTTCTACAAAGCAGGATCATTGCAGGGAAGGATGCCATCAAAGTCAACGTCTGTTCACAAACACACGGGAAGGCAATATACCACCCACAATGCCTCTTCTGTAAACTGGGCCTACGAAAGAACAGGATACCACCAACAAAACAGCTGTAAACTAGGAATACTAAAGAGCAATACCTCACAAACAAAGCAGCTTCTTTAATCTAGGAGCACTAAAGGGCAGTATACCAGTGGCGGCTGGGGGGAGAATTGAGAATGAAATAAAAAAATACACACTTACCTGTCTGCTGCCCGCCGTCGCTGCCTCCTCTCAGTCCTCTTCCCCGCTTCCAGGGCAGGGAGCAGGATGCACCCGGCTCCCAGCCTCCCGATAGCCAATCACAATGCTGCAATGTAGCGTTGTGATTGGTCTGAGCGCCATGGATCGGCGCTCAGACAGAGAATGGGAGGCTGGGCATGTTCTCCATGCAGGCTGTAATGCAGCCTGCATGGAGAACATGCAAAGTGCGCATGAATGTTTGGCCGTCCCCAGAGGGCCGGCCAAACATTCATGTGCACTTTGGGGAGTGCAAACCACTCCTCCCCTCCACTGAACTGTCAGCAGAGCAGCCCTGCCCTGTCCCACCCACAAAGCTGCTGCAACAAGGTAAAAATATAATGATAATATCATTTTATTTTTCCTTTAGTGTCACTGCTTAAAAGCAGTGGGGCGATGCTCCTCCACCTTAGCGGAGTAGCCGCCACTGCAAGATACCACCAACAAGGCAGCTTCTGTAACCTAGGAACACAAAAACCTAGGAACCCCCAAAATGCAGGATACCACCAACCAACAAGGCAGATTCTGTAACCTAGGAACACAAAAACCTAGGAACCCCCAAAATGCAGGATACCACCAACCAACAAGGCAGCTTCTGTAACTTAGGAACCCCAAAAACCTGGGAACATCAAAAACCTAGGAGAACCACCAACAAGGCACCTTCTGTAATATGACAACATCAAAAACCTAGGACTCCCAAAACCTCAGGATACCACCAACAAGGCAGCTTGTGTAATATAATTGCACCAACAACGTATGTTACAACGAGCAAGGCAGCTCCTGTGATATAGCAACCCCACGAAGGCAGAATACCACCAACAAGGGACCTTCTGTAACCTACGAACACCAAAAGCACAGGGACCACCAACAAGGCAGCTACAGTAATCCCGTTATGTTATGTTATAGTGACTTTTAAAGTGCAAATAAACACTGGGTAGTGTCAAGGCACTAGCTCTGAGTGAATCAGCATTGAACCGTCCTTAGATGGAGAAAGGACCACGCTTTTAATTCCTTCCTGAATGAAGGCTAGTATGAAAAGGGAGTTGGTTCCATTATTTTGCAGTCGAGGTCACAACATGTCTTCCTCCCCAGTTGGTCCATTTGAACCCGGGAACCACAAGTCCCAAAGTGTCAGTGGACCGAAGGTTTCTCCCTGAATTTTACGATTTGAAAGATTGTTTCAAATAGTCTGGGCCTATGCCATGAAGAGCTTTGTAGGCAGGACACAGGGCTTTGAATCTAATACGCTGCCTGACAGGGAGCCAGTGAAGCTTACTGATGGATTACGAAACAGATTTGTGTTTGGGAATGCCTGCCAACAATCTGGCGGGAGCGTTCTGCAAGACTTGTAGCCGGGTAAGATGTAGGTATTGCATGGTAAAGTACAGACCATTGCACTAGTTTATCTTAGATAGAAGCAGCGCAGTTACCACCATTGTTTGAGCATTTAAGGTATTAAAAATAAACAATCTTTATAAATCTTTTTATCTTAAGATGGTGTCCAGTAGAAGCCAGGCACATCCTTTAAAATGCACAAAACATGCCCTACAAGGAAAACAAAGGGGGTGGTTCAAGGCTGCTTTCCAGAGAGTTGCACCACAAACGTAGGATACCAGAAGCAAGGGAGCCTCTGTGATCTGTCAACACGAAAAAAGGCAGGATACCACCAACAAGGCAGCTTCTGTAACCTACGAACAACAAAAAGCCAGCATACCACCAACATGGCAGCTTCTGTAACTTAGGAACACCTGAAACCAGCATACCACCATCATGGCAGCTTCTGTAATTTAAGAACACCTGAAACCAGCATACCACCAACATGGCAGCTTCTGTAACTTAAGAACACCTGAAACCAGCATACCACCAACATGGCAGCTTCTGTAACTTAGGAACAGCAAAAACACAGGATGCGACTAATAAGGCATCTTCTGTAATCTAGCAACAGCAAGAAGCTGGAAATCCCAAAAGTGCAGATTACCACCAATAAGGCAACTTCTGTAAACTAGAAACACCAAAAACACAGGATGCCAGCAACAAGGCAGCTTCTGCAACCTAGGAACCCCAAAGCAGCAGCATGCCTCCACCAAGACAGCTGCAAACAAACAATACTAAAGAGCATGATACCAGCTACTGAAGACCAGGCTGCCACCAACAGGGCAACTCCTGTATTGGATGAACACTAAAGAGCAGCATAATACCAATAAACCAGCTGCTGTAAACTGTAAATAAAGCAATAGCCTATTACCACCCTCAAGGCATCCTCTGTAAATCTAGGAATACTAAAAAGAACAGATTGCCACTAACAAGGCATCATTGTTAAACTATGAATACTAAAGAGCAGGGCATCACCAGCAAGCAACCTCTGTAAACTGGGATGTCTAAAGAAGAGGCTACCACCAACAAAACATCAACTGTAAACTAGTACTACTGAAGAGCAGAAAACCACCCATAGGGCAGCTTCTACAATCTAGGTGCACTAAAGAACGGGATATAACCAACAAAGACAGCTACTGCAATTTAGGACCACTGAAGAGCAGGATACTACCAACAAGCCAGCTACAGTAAACCGTAAATAAAAAAAATAACAGCAAACCACCAACAATGCATCCTCTGTAAACAAGGAATACTTAAAATAGAGCAGACTGCCACCAACAAGGCATTTTCTGTAAACTGGGAATATTGAAGAGAAGGATACCACCCATAAGACAGCTTTTGTAAACAAAGATACAAAAGAGTCGAGTGCCATCAGCGAGTTTGGTTTTCCAACTAGGGATACTGAAGAGCGGAACTTCTCAAACAAGCTAATTCCTGTAAATGAAGAAAACTGCCTAGCAGGATCCACTAAAAGGCAGCTTCTGTAAACTCTTCATTTAGGTTAATTTCCAAGTGCAGCATACACTCCAGAGGAGTCTTGGGGCTAAAGAATGAGCAGTTGTGAGCGCGGAAAGGGCGTAACACAAAGCCAATTTGTTGGGTAAACAAACATGTTTTTTTTTAGAGATTTGCAGAATGTTTGCAGTGCTGGTTCATTGCGCATTTTGAGCCGAAGGGTGTTCTGGGATTCTGCTGCTTGTACGTTTAAGGGTCTCATTCCCCATTTGGAATACTGTTATATGAACATAACTTTGTTTTCTGACGTGCGATTCCTAGGCACATATTACTTTTAATTTGTTTACTAGAAAGTTTGGGCTGAGAGTCCGGTTTGTACACTGGAAGCCGGTGTCCCTGGCAGTTTATATGAGAGTGGATCAGTTTGTTTTATATTAAATATATCTCTGACTAAAGTGTTCTGCACTTTTCGAAAAAGTTGGATATTTTCTTGGGCCGGCCAAGGTAAGCAGAATTGTCATTCTCTACTCTGGACTGAACAAAGACATTGTCCGCAGTCATTCTATGTAAAAAGGAGAGAAATGGAAATGTTCTGCACAGAGTGAGAAGTTGACTGAGGCAAAGGTTTGTCACTTCATAAATTTGTTTGTCCGGTTTTAATAAGTCCAGGAGCAAGACAAGATCCCTGACTACTGAGACAGGCTTAGGGCATTCGCCCATTGAGGAAGGCCAGTGACTCAATTTACTTCGAACTGACAGAATTTCAAATTAAGATGGAATTTGCATGCGATCATTTAGGGCCATTCATGAGTTCACGGCCTCCATATTGGACTATTCCCTTGGTCGGTGACCCGGTTCCGCAGGGGTTTATTAGGATCTGGTGTTTGCATCCCATGCGTACATATACGTTATCACATAGAATTTTTTTTTAGGAATTCTAAGAACAGACTGTCATCAACAAGACAACTTCTGTAAAATGTGAACACTAAAAACAACAGGCTGCCACCCAAATACCTGTCCTGTAACATAGGAGTAATAAAGAGGAGGTCCCCACCAATCAAACAACGTCTATAAACTAGAAATAGTGAAAAGACTAGCTCTCTCTTCCAAATCAGATTCTGACAACTAAGGCTTCGTTCTGATCTCAGGTGTCCCTCCACTGGTCGGGATGTCGTAGGCCCACCCTATCTCGAAGTGACAGACTTTTTTTATCCTTGAAGTGTCTTCCGCCTACATGGCGGGAGCACCTTTGGTGAAAAAGAGGCAGTCACAGCTTGTTTGTTATACTATACGGCATGCTGGACCTGCCGGCACTTTTCTCCTTAAGATCTATCTATAGCAGGATCTGTGTCCAGAATTTTTTTTAAACGAGTGTGCCTGATGCCCTGAGAGTTTTCTCACAAATTGTAGGGGACAAGTATGCACTTTTCCTCTCTGGGAACGCCATGGTGCACATGGCGGACCCTGTCAGGAAACAAAAAGTTGGAGGTCTCATGGGAGGGGCCGCCTTATGCTTCAAATGCCATGTCCACTGCAAACAGCTCTGTTGCAAAAGTTTTTCTTTAAGCATGGCCCGTGGCAACTGTGCTGTAACCTCCACACTAATGAGATGGTGCACACAACAGATGGGCGGCCGCCACCTCTCGCTGGTGGGTCTACTGCACCATGTCTTAGATTGACTTGGACCAGACAGAACCGACCTGATACCCGTTTGGTGAAGTAGTAGCGTGTACATGGAAGAATAACCATAATAAAAATATTGTCTGACATAAATATTGTGCCCTAAATATTGTCTACAAAAATATTCCTTCATTGGCTGAAGATGTTCTATTATTAACAGCAATGGGGAGAAATTTTCATAAACAATTTTTAGTACACAATATTTTTGTCAGATAATATTTGCACCACTATATTCTGGTACCATACCTGTGGTAGCATTTTTAACCTGACCAAATTAAATTCAGCCGAGTGCTTAGTTGCTCTATTTTTCTTCTTCAAGACTAACCGAGAATATTCACTTTAGGTTGATGGCCATGGCGAACGTCAGGGACCTGGCAGTCCTCGCGGCGGTCCTGTTGGCGTCTTCCTCTGGCGCGTTGGACCCGTTGCTGGATGAAGATTGGAGAAACTGGAAGAGCGTGCACGGAAAGCAGTATCCTGGAGTAAGTATTGTATGAAAGCAGGGAAGGTGCCGTGGGCATTCCCAGAGTGTCAATGACAGGGTGGCACTGGGTAGAGAACAATGGGCGAAGAGGATAAGGTTTATTCTCATAACAATGTGGAGTGGAACAGACTTCTGGGTAGAGAATGTTTCGAGGGGGGGTAGGCTTGTGCCTTGGTGTGAGAACACTGTCCGTGCACACCTCAAAGCAGAATCCTGCAAAGTATGTGCAAGAGACGCCACCAGTGCAGAGCGTTCAGTCACCATGATGTGCAGTTGGCATCTATTATACATTCCGGCGTCTAAAGGAGACATTTCCTATCACTGAATTATTTAATGAGCCTTATGTATAATGCAGCGTTCGCTGTGTACATGGCCATGTGGCTCTTTTGGGATTGCGTGTTGTGATTTTCCACATCCTCTGTGAAAGTGTTGTGTACAAACAAGTGCTTCCCTGGCCTTGTTCTGCAGACTGCTGTCTGCTGGGTGGATGCCCACAAATGCTGAGGCTCCAATGAGGTATTGGACTCTTGATCTTTGACTATTCTGTGCAAGTGTGATCAGCAGTATTTTTTTCGGTTATGGTGTGTGTCAATGTTTCACTTTCCTAGTGATGGTTCAGTGTCTTGCTTTCTCGCTATGTTCGAACGTATCTCTCCTCACCCCCGTCATTGTATTCCTGTCCTAGTGTACGAGTCTTACCCTGTGTGTCTCTTCCTCTCCCATTGTCACTCTCCCCACGCTTAGGCTCCACTCTGAGCATCTCCCTTCCTTAGATTGTATTCTATGTGCACTTGTATAGTGCTTTCACATCTCTTACGCCCAAGGCACTTTTTAGTAGGTATAATCCACATTTGTAAAGCGCGAACAATCACCCGTAAGGGTCTCTAGGCGCTGGGTGCCGACAGGAAGATTAAGCAAACTATTGCCTAGAGTCACATGGTGCTGGGCTAATCTGCCTCCGGGGATCGAACCGTGATCCCCAGATTCTGGAGTCAGTCGCCCTGGCCGCGGTGCCACACCTCTTCCCTAAGGAAAAAGAAATGTATTGGGACACTTGTCCCCCAAATATTCTAAAACAATTGCAATATACTATCAACTTTTAAATAAAAAGACAAAGAAACACCCACAGACCATAATCGATAAGTATCTACTCGGCTTGGTATGCGTAGTTGCTAGTAGTGTTTTTGTAGAATGATCTATGATGGAAGATTTGGTCTGATGCGTGAGGCTTGGAGGTGTACTCCTAACTGGTTGCTGTGAGCTAGAAGATGTGCGTAAGCATGGAGTGTGGCGATAGAGATGTGAGTGATGGAGTCAGAGTTGCTTACGCCCACCATGATTACCCTTTAAGACTTACTCCTTAAGGCAACTGTACGATGATATGAGAACGGAGCCAGGTCTACCCAGAAGCGGAGAAGGTGCAACCCAAGGTTTGCTAAAGACACCACCGAAATGAATCTAGAGTAATGAGACCACCCAGAGCTCCGTGTACCCCACTCAGAAGAGGAGGAGGGGCAAACACGATGAGCCACAAACTCCACAGTAGTGAGTCTGTGGGGTCCACCCAGATGTGGAGATGTTGCCGCCAATGAGCCAGAGACGCCACAGTAGTAGCTGTTTGGGGTCTACCTAGAAGCAGAGATGTTTCAGACGATGAGCACAGATACCACATATTGGTTCTTCGGGGTCTATCCATCCAGAAACAGGGATAGAGCACCCCAAAAAATAGCTAAAGACAGAATGATAGTCGGTCTATGATTAACGAGCCTAGTCCAAGGCCGTGAGGCAGGACCCACACGAGTGTGTGTGAATAGGGGATGGAAGAGACGAGGTGAGAATGGTAGTTATATGGAAGGAGGAAGTCGCTTTCTTAAGGTGGAGAGGCAGGATGGTGTAGGTTTATGAATTTAAGATGGAAGAGATAGTGGGAAGAATAACTGGGGTTGTATGTCAAGGCCCAGGCCCTAATCGGCTCAAATAGGGCAGATGTGAGAGAAATCCACCCTTGCCCTTCTCCTGGACGCCTTGAATGGACGCCTTATTAGAAGAGGGTGGGAGGGGTCATGGGTCAGAACTTGAAGGCTATGCAGGTGGTGAGGAGGCCTACGACTAGAGGATGACACACTCCACAAACATTCTCCCTTTTGCCTCCTAAACAAAAAAAATCCAACACAATACCCCAAACCACAATCCTGCACAGGGTAACAACCTCAGTCATGTGAGCAATCTTCTCACAAATCAGTGGTTACTGGGATGGCCACAGCTATGGCTGTCACTCGGCAGATGTCTGAGGGGGTGCCCCACTCTCCTTGTCCCACTCAAAGATGGAGCGACAAGAGGACGGGTGAGGTGGGAGGAGAAGAAAGCAAGGCCAGGTCACATGACTGGTGGGGAGGCCCATGATTGGACAGTGATGCACTCACAAACGTTATCTCACCTGTGTCCATAAGCAAACAAACCCACAAGCCTTCACTTTATTACTGGTTCACTACTGCCTTATCAGTCATGCAACTATTGCAGTGCTGTCTTGTTTCTGCCGCCCAAGCAGACATCCTGTAATGCACATGTATCCAGCATTGCTCAAAGAGGGCCTCTTACATGCATAGGGTTCAGGATATCTGCAGATGGTGTAATGCACATGTATCCAGCATTGCTCAAAGAGGGCCTCTTACATGCATAGGGTTCAGGATATCTGAAGATGGTGTAATGTACATGTATCCAGCATTGCTCAAAGAGGGCCTCTTACATGCATAGGGTTCAGGATATCTGCAGATGGTGTAATGCACATGTATCCAGCATTGCTCAAAGAGGGCCTCTTACATGCATAGGGTTCAGGATATCTGCAGATGGTGTAATGTACATGTATCCAGCATTGCTCAAAGAGGGCCTCTTACATGCATAGGGTTCAGGATATCTGCAGATGGTGTAATGCACATGCATCCAGCATTGCTCAAAGAGGGCCTCTTACATGCATAGGGTTCAGGATATCTGAAGATGGTGTAATGCACATGTATCCAGCATTGCTCAAAGAGAGCCTCTTACGTGCATAGGGTTCAGGATATCTGCAGATGGTGTAATGCACATGTATCTAGCATTGCTCAAAGAGGGCCTCTTACATGCATAGGGTTCAGGATATCTGCAGATGGTGTAATGCACATGTATCCAGCATTGCTCAAAGAGGGTCTCTTACATGCATAGGGTTCAGGATATCTGCAGATGGTGTAATGCACATGTATCCAACATTGCTCAAAGAGGGCCTCTTACATGCATAGGGTTCAGGATAGATATCTGCAGATGGTGTAATGCACATGTATCCAGCATTGCTCAAAGAGGGCCTCTTACATGCATAGGGTTCAGGATATCTGCAGATGGTGTAATGCACATGTATCCAGCATTGCTCAAAGAGGGCCTCTTACATGCATAGGGTTCAGGATAGATGTCTGCAGATGGTGTAATGCACATGTATCCAGCATTGCTCAAAGAGGGCCTCTTACATGCATAGGGTTCAGGATCTCTGCAGATGGTGTAATGCACATGTATCCAGCATTGCTCAAAGAGGGCCTCTTACATGCATAGGGTTCAGGATATCTGCAGATGGTGTAATGCACATGTATCCAGCATTGCTCAAAGAGGGCCTCTTACATGCATAGGGTTCAGGATATCTGAAGATGGTGTAATGTACATGTATCCAGCATTGCTCAAAGAGGGCCTCTTACATGCATAGGGTTCATGATATCTGAAGATGGTGTAATGTACATGTATCCAGCATTGCTCAAAGAGGGCCTCTTACATGCATAGGGTTCAGGATAGATATCTACAGATGGTGTAATGCACATGTATCCAGCATTGCTCAAAGAGGGCCTCTTACATGCATAGGGTCAGGATATCTGCAGATGGTGTAATGCACATGTATCCAACATTGCTCAAAGAGGGCCTCTTACATGCATAGGGTTCAGGATATCTGAAGATGGTGTAATGTACATGTATCCAGCATTGCTCAAAGAGGGCCTCTTACATGCATAGGGTTCAGGATATCTGAAGATGGTGTAATGTACATGTATCCAGCATTGCTCAAAGAGGGCCTCTTACATGCATAGGGTTCAGGATATCTGAAGATGGTGTAATGTACATGTATCCAGCATTGCTCAAAGAGGGCCTCTTACATGCATAGGGTTCAGGATATCTGAAGATGGTGTAATGTACATGTATCCAGCATTGCTCAAAGAGGGCCTCTTACATGCATAGGGTTCAGGATATCTGAAGATGGTGTAATGTACATGTATCCAGCATTGCTCAAAGAGGGCCTCTTACATGCATAGGGTTCAGGATATCTGCAGATGGTGTAATGCACATGCATCCAGCATTGCTCAAAGAGGGCCTCTTACATGCATAGGGTTCAGGATAGATATCAGCAGATGGTGTAATGCACATGTATCCAGCATTGCTCAAAGAGGGCCTCTTACATGCATAGGGTTCAGGATAGATATCTGCAGATGGTGTAATGCACATGTATCCAGCATTGCTCAAAGAGGGCCTCTTACATGCATAGGGTTCAGGGTAGATATCTGCAGATGGTGTAATGCACATGTATCCAGCATTGCTCAAAGAGGGCCTCTTACATGCATAGGGTTCAGGATCTCTGCAGATGGTGTAATGCCCATGTTTCCAGCATTGCTCAAAGAGGGCCTCTTACATGCATAGGGTTCAGGATATCTGCAGATGGTGTAATGCACATGTATCCAGCATTGCTCAAAGAGGGCCTCTTACATGCATAGGGTTCAGGGTAGATATCTGCAGATGGTGTAATGCACATGTATCCAGCATTGCCCTAAGAGGGCCTCTTACATGCATAGGGTTCAGGATATCTGCAGATGGTGTAATGCACATGCATCCAGCATTGCTCAAAGAGGGCCTCTTACATGCATAGGGTTCAGGATATCTGAAGATGGTGTAATGTACATGTATCCAGCATTGCTCAAAGAGGGCCTCTTACATGCATAGGGTTCAGGATATCTGAAGATGGTGTAATGTACATGTATCCAGCATTGCTCAAAGAGGGCCTCTTACATGCATAGGGTTCAGGATATCTGAAGATGGTGTAATGTACATGTATCCAGCATTGCTCAAAGAGGGCCTCTTACATGCATAGGGTTCAGGATAGATATCTGCAGATGGTGTAATGCACATGTATCCAGCATTGCTCAAAGAGGGCCTCTTACATGCATAGGGTTCAGGGTAGATATCTGCAGATGGTGTAATGCACATGTATCCAGCATTGCTCAAAGAGGGCCTCTTACATGCATAGGGTTCAGGATCTCTGCAGATGGTGTAATGCCCATGTATCCAGCATTGCTCAAAGAGGGCCTCTTACATGCATAGGGTTCAGGATATCTGCAGATGGTGTAATGCACATGTATCCAGCATTGCTCAAAGAGGGCCTCTTACATGCATAGGGTTCAGGATAGATATCTGCAGATGGTGTAATGCACATGTATCCAGCATTGCTCAAAGAGGGCCTCTTACATGCATAGGGTTCAGGATAGATATCAGCAGATGCTGTAATGCACATGTATCCAGCATTGCTCAAAGAGGGCCTCTTACATGCATAGGGTTCAGGATAGATATCAGCAGATGCTGTAATGCACATGTATCCAGCATTGCTCAAAGAGGGCCTCTTACATGCATAGGGTTCAGGGTAGATATCTGCCGATGGTGTAATGCACATGTATCCAGCATTGCTCAAAGAGGGCCTCTTACATGCATAGGGTTCAGGATCTCTGCAGATGGTGTAATGCACATGTATCCAGCATTGCTCAAAGAGGGCCTCTTACATGCATAGGGTTCAGGATATCTGCAGATGGTGTAATGCACATGCATCCAGCATTGCTCAAAGAGGGCCTCTTACATGCATAGGGTTCAGGATAGATATCTGCAGATGGTGTAATGCACATGTATCCAGCATTGCTCAAAGAGGGCCTCTTACATGCATAGGGTTCAGGATATCTGAAGATGGTGTAATGTACATGTATCCAGCATTGCTCAAAGAGGGCCTCTTACATGCATAGGGTTCAGGATATCTGAAGATGGTGTAATGTACATGTATCCAGCATTGCTCAAAGAGGGCCTCTTACATGCATAGGGTTCAGGATAGATATCGGCAGATGGTGTAATGCACATGTATCCACCATTGCTCAAAGAGGGCCTCTTACATGCATAGGGTTCAGGATATCTGAAGATGGTGTAATGTACATGTATCCAGCATTGCTCAAAGAGGGCCTCTTACATGCATAGGGTTCAGGATATCTGAAGATGGTGTAATGTACATGTATCCAGCATTGCTCAAAGAGGGCCTCTTACATGCATAGGGTTCAGGATAGATATCTGCAGATGGTGTAATGCACATGTATCCAGCATTGCTCAAAGAGGGCCTCTTACATGGATAGGGTTCAGGATCTCTGCAGATGGTGTAATGCACATGCATCCAGCATTGCTCAAAGAGGGCCTCTTACATGCATAGGGTTCAGGATCTCTGCAGATGGTGTAATGCCCATGTATCCAGCATTGATCAAAGAGGGCCTCTTACGTGCATAGGGTTCAGGATAGATATCTACAGATGGTGTAATGCACATGTATCCAGCATTGATCAAAGAGGGCCTCTTACATGCATAGGGTTCAGGATAGATATCTGCAGATGGTGTAATGCACATGTATCCAGCATTGCTCAAAGAGGGCCTCTTACATGCATAGGGTCAGGATATCTGCAGATGGTGTAATGCACATGTATCCAACATTGCTCAAAGAGGGCCTCTTACATGCATAGGGTTCAGGATATCTGAAGATGGTGTAATGTACATGTATCCAGCATTGCTCAAAGAGGGCCTCTTACATGCATAGGGTTCAGGATATCTGAAGATGGTGTAATGTACATGTATCCAGCATTGCTCAAAGAGGGCCTCTTACATGCATAGGGTTCAGGATATCTGAAGATGGTGTAATGTACATGTATCCAGCATTGCTCAAAGAGGGCCTCTTACATGCATAGGGTTCAGGATATCTGAAGATGGTGTAATGTACATGTATCCAGCATTGCTCAAAGAGGGCCTCTTACATGCATAGGGTTCAGGATATCTGAAGATGGTGTAATGTACATGTATCCAGCATTGCTCAAAGAGGGCCTCTTACATGCATAGGGTTCAGGATATCTGCAGATGGTGTAATGCACATGCATCCAGCATTGCTCAAAGAGGGCCTCTTACATGCATAGGGTTCAGGATAGATATCAGCAGATGGTGTAATGCACATGTATCCAGCATTGCTCAAAGAGGGCCTCTTACATGCATAGGGTTCAGGATAGATATCTGCAGATGGTGTAATGCACATGTATCCAGCATTGCTCAAAGAGGGCCTCTTACATGCATAGGGTTCAGGGTAGATATCTGCAGATGGTGTAATGCACATGTATCCAGCATTGCTCAAAGAGGGCCTCTTACATGCATAGGGTTCAGGATCTCTGCAGATGGTGTAATGCCCATGTTTCCAGCATTGCTCAAAGAGGGCCTCTTACATGCATAGGGTTCAGGATATCTGCAGATGGTGTAATGCACATGTATCCAGCATTGCTCAAAGAGGGCCTCTTACATGCATAGGGTTCAGGGTAGATATCTGCAGATGGTGTAATGCACATGTATCCAGCATTGCCCTAAGAGGGCCTCTTACATGCATAGGGTTCAGGATATCTGCAGATGGTGTAATGCACATGCATCCAGCATTGCTCAAAGAGGGCCTCTTACATGCATAGGGTTCAGGATAGATATCAGCAGATGGTGTAATGCACATGTATCCAGCATTGCTCAAAGAGGGCCTCTTACATGCATAGGGTTCAGGATATCTGAAGATGGTGTAATGTACATGTATCCAGCATTGCTCAAAGAGGGCCTCTTACATGCATAGGGTTCAGGATATCTGAAGATGGTGTAATGTACATGTATCCAGCATTGCTCAAAGAGGGCCTCTTACATGCATAGGGTTCAGGATATCTGCAGATGGTGTAATGCACATGTATCCAGCATTGCTCAAAGAGGGCCTCTTACATGCATAGGGTTCAGGATAGATATCTGCAGATGGTGTAATGCACATGTATCCAGCATTGCTCAAAGAGGGCCTCTTACATGCATAGGGTTCAGGATAGATATCTGCAGATGGTGTAATGCACATGTATCCAGCATTGCTCAAAGAGGGCCTCTTACATGCATAGGGTTCAGGATCTCTGCAGATGGTGTAATGCACATGTATCCAGCATTGCTCAAAGAGGGCCTCTTACATGCATAGGGTTCAGGATCTCTGCAGATGGTGTAATGCACATGCATCCAGCATTGCTCAAAGAGGGCCTCTTACATGCATAGGGTTCAGGATAGATCTCTGCAGATGGTGTAATGCACATGTATCCAGCATTGCTCAAAGAGGGCCTCTTACATGCATAGGGTTCAGGATAGATATCTGCAGATGGTGTAATGCACATGTATCCAGCATTGCTCAAAGAGGGCCTCTTACATGCATAGGGTTCAGGATCTCTGCAGATGGTGTAATGTACATGTATCCAGCATTGCTCAAAGAGGGCCTCTTACATGCATAGGGTTCAGGATAGATATCAGCAGATGGTGTAATGCACATGTATCCACCATTGATCAAAGAGGGCCTCTTACATGCATAGGGTTCAGGATATCTGCAGATGGTGTAATGTACATGTATCCAGCATTGCTCAAAGAGGGCCTCTTACATGCATAGGGTTCAGGATAGATATCTGCAGATGGTGTAATGCACATGTATCCAGCATTGCTCAAAGAGGGCCTCTTACATGCATAGGGTTCAGGATAGATATCAGCAGATGGTGTAATGCACATGTATCCACCATTGATCAAAGAGGGCCTCTTACATGCATAGGGTTCAGGATATCTGCAGATGGTGTAATGTACATGTATCCAGCATTGCTCAAAGAGGGCCTCTTACATGCATAGGGTTCAGGATCTCTGCAGATGGTGTAATGTACATGTATCCAGCATTGCTCAAAGAGGGCCTCTTACGTGCATAGGGTTCAGGATAGATATCTGCAGATGGTGTAATGCACATGTATCCAGCATTGCTCAAAGAGGGCCTCTTACATGCATAGGGTTCAGGATAGATATCTGCAGATGGTGTCATGCACATGTATCCACCATTGCTCAAAGAGGGCCTCTTACATGCATAGGGTTCAGGATATCTGCAGATGGTGTAATGTACATGTATCCAGCATTGCTCAAAGAGGGCCTCTTACATGCATAGGGTTCAGGATCTCTGCAGATGGTGTAATGTACATGTATCCAGCATTGCTCAAAGAGGGCCTCTTACATGCATAGGGTTCAGGATAGATATCTGCAGATGGTGTAATGCACATGTATCCAGCATTGCTCAAAGAGGGCCTCTTACATGCATAGGGTTCAGGATAGATATCAGCAGATGGTGTAATGCACATGTATCCAGCATTGCTCAAAGAGGGCCTCTTACATGCATAGGGTTCAGGATAGATATCTGCAGATGGTGTAATGCACATGTATCCAGCATTGCTCAAAGAGGGCCTCTTACATGCATAGGGTTCAGGATAGATATCTGCAGATGGTGTAATGCACATGTATCCAGCATTGCTCAAAGAGGGCCTCTTACATGCATAGGGTTCAGGATAGATATCTGCAGATGGTGTAATGCACATGTATCCAGCATTGCTCAAAGAGGGCCTCTTACATGCATAGGGTTCAGGATAGATATCAGCAGATGGTGTAATGCACATGTATCCAGCATTGCTCAAAGAGGGCCTCTTACATGCATAGGGTTCAGGATAGATATCTGCAGATGCTGTAATGTACATGTATCCAGCATTGCTCAAAGAGGGCCTCTTACATGCATAGGGTTCAGGATATCTGCAGATGGTGTAATGTACATGTATCCAGCATTGCTCAAAGAGGGCCTCTTACATGCATAGGGTTCAGGATCTCTGCAGATGGTGTAATGTACATGTATCCAGCATTGCTCAAAGAGGGCCTCTTACATGCATAGGGTTCAGGATCTCTGCAGATAATGTAATGCACATGTATCCACCATTGATCAAAGAGTGCCTCTTACATGCATAGGGTTCAGGATATCTGCAGATGGTGTAATGCACATGTATCCAGCATTGCTCAAAGAGGGCCTCTTACATGCATAGGGTTCAGGATATCTGCAGATGGTGTAATGCACATGTATCCACCATTGCTCAAAGAGGGCCTCTTACATGCATAGGGTTCAGGATATCTGCAGATGGTGTAATGCACATGTATCCAACATTGCTCAAAGAGGGCCTCTTACATGCATAGGGTTCAGGATATCTGCAGATGGTGTAATGCACATGTATCCAACATTGCTCAAAGAGGGCCTCTTACATGCATAGGGTTCAGGATAGATATCTGCAGATGGTGTAATGCACATGTATCCAGCATTGCTCAAAGAGGGCCTCTTACATGCATAGGGTTCAGGATATCTGCAGATGGTGTAATGCACATGTATCCAGCATTGCTCAAAGAGGGCCTCTTACGTGCATAGGGTTCAGGATATCCCCAGATGGTGTAATGCACATGTATCCAGCATTGCTCAAAGAGGGCCTCTTACATGCATAGGGTTCAGGATATCTGCAGATGGTGTAATGCACATGTATCCACCATTGATCAAAGAGGGCCTCTTACATGCATAGGGTTCAGGATAGATATCTGCAGATGGTAAACCTAATTCAGTTGATCCAAGGATCAGGAATGACTATCCTGAGTCAAAAAGTATCCTGAACATTTGTCACGGTTCCAGCACCGTCCACCATCCTTGAACAGCCCTGTTGTAGGGCCTTCAGTTCACTCATCCTTGCTTCTTTCAGGGCATAGAGGCCTCCCGGCGTGGGATCTGGGAGAGGAACCTGCAGCAGATTGAGCGACATAACCTTGAGCACACGCTTGGGAAGCACAGCTACAAGCTGAGGATCAACCACTTCGGAGACCTGGTAAATCTCAACGCAGCCGCCGTCGCTGTACTGTTACGACAGGACGAGGATGTGATGGTGATGACGGTGTGGGTATGACCAAGGGAAGCCAATGATGATGGGATGGAGAAAGGAGCATGGAGACGTGGTGCATGAAAGTCTAAGAACGTAGTGGACGGTGGGCAATGAGGAATGTGCAAGAACCGGAGGATACGATGGTGGTTGAGAATAGGCCCGGGGCAAATGGTGATAGTGAGGAGCAAACAGCGAGCTTGTGTTGGTGGCGCAAATACATGTATGTGAGGGATGTTGCAGGAGTGCAGTGAAGTAGAGACAGGAAAGGGGGTGAGAGAGAGTGGGCATAGAAGGCCTAGGGGAGCTAAAAGGGTTGTTCTGGAAGCTAATAATGAGTGGGCAGTGTCGCTGGTCAGCGTGTTGTCTGCAGTCTTCCTGAAGGGAACCACATGGTTGTGAGGTTGGAAAATATGGGATGGAGGTGAGCTGTAAAGGTGGGAGGAAGAGAAACACTCGGGTTATGTTGCAGCCAGATTGTGCAGATGTGCAGTGAGTCAACAAGAGCTTGCTCAGAGGGTGACATTGAAGGGTCTTGAGGTAGAAGGGACAGTGCTGGACGGGGGGGAGGCAGTGAAATGGTTCCATTGAGACATTGAGGGTGCAGTTGGGGGATACAATTGGGGTTTTGTGAGGGGAAATAAGCTGTGGTACATGGGATAATAACATGTCAGTGTTGTGGCAGAAGGCAATGGAATAGGGTGGGTATTAAAAAGTTATGTAGATCAGCTTGTATTCCAATAAACTTAGCCCTATGCCAGACGCTCTATGGGTTTCACTGCCCGTTGCCTCATGGTAGACCTCGCCGTCTAATCCGTGCCACCACCTGATGGAGACCTCTCTTTCTTCATGTCTAGCTCGATGACGAATTCCAGCAGTTGATGAATGGTGCTTTCCTCGAGCCTTCTCAGCCACACATGGAGATGCCACTTTTTCAACAGTCGTTCGCCTTTGAAGCGCCGAAGGCTGTGAACTGGAGTGCGAAGGGCTTCGTCACACCTGTGAAGAACCAGGTGAGCTAACGTGAACTAAACAGATGGCATAAGACAAACCAGTATTGTGCACTTCGTACAGCTCTTTCCCAGAGACCTACCTTCCTGGTATGTTATGACATGTTATGTTATGTTAAACTGATTTATAAAGCGCACAGCTGCCCCAGCAAAGGGGCGTCCCGGCGCTGCAGCAACAGAGAGCGAACCAAATCACTAAAATGGAGAGCGGCACGAAAAGTAGCATAAGAAGGAAGAGCGTTAAGTAGGGCAAAAAGAAAAGTTTTAATCGCCTTCCTAAAGCCGAAAAATTGGAATGTTTTATAGTGATCAAGGGTCTTATCTCAACTTCCCCTCCCCGAATTGTGTGATCTTGTACAAATCACTTTAGTTTACTGTGCCTCATATCCACAAAATTAGGCGCATTTAAGAGCAGTCTATCCCCTGTACTGAATGTTAAATCAAAGTAGACACCTTCATTTACATTTAACCCAGTGGATGTTGTTGTTGCTGTTAGTCAGCCTCAGTGCTATGTGAAGAATTTCACCAGTCACGTTATTGTTGTACATAGAGCCTCAGTGGGACAGGTCAGGAAATTTCAGCCGTGAGATATTTTTATTTATTTAATATATATTTTTTTTGTATGGCGCTTCTGCAGTAGGTGGCTTCAATGTACACATTTTGCAGAATGTGAGGTAAGGAAATTGAACAGCGATTAACAGAGAATGTATATTGAGTCAAGTCCATGTGCATGGCGGTAAGGGCAGTGTCTCCAAGTGTTTTTGTGTGCTTTTACCAAACTCCAGCAGAAAGGAAAAGGCAGGGGAGTCCTAGAGACTTGAACATTGAGAACCCAGAGACCTTCCCCCAAATTGTGTGTATCCTGGCAGGAGCAGAAAAATGTGGTTTTGTGAAGCCGGCCTTACGCGTCTGGTAAAACTAAATGTTGCTCTTGAGGAAAGAATCTAATTTTCAAAAATACACAATTAAATCAAAATGGCGGACAATGAGCTTTTTTTTTAACCAGGGAACTGAAGAATCTCAAACTAGTTGAGACACAGAAACGTTTCCAACGATGCTACATGGAAAGGGACAAAGACTTAGGGGCAGAATGAATGTGTCCTAAGATTTCGCCCTGAAGCAGACCAGGTAGAAGAAACAAAGAGATCAAAACATGTTCACCTGCTTATCCGACCATGTTGGGTTGACGCTATAAAAAATTGTGGTTATATTAACGGCATGTTTTTCTTTATTTTGCAATATGTAAGCCAACCTCCTGGAAACATTGGCACAGTCAGAGATATGAACAAGGCTGCACATTGTGTAGTGTTGCATGACCCCTTCCTGTGTAGAAATAACGCTCCAACAGACATTGAGGATTGCCGCACAGGCTGCAGAAATCTCTCTGCCTGAAGGCCGCTGGTCAGATATCTGATTCAGCGAAGACAGTGCCCTTGGGCTCCATTTTCACTCAATATTCGCCACTTTAAATTCAGTTTTATTTGTTCTTTTGGGCTCTGGTGGTTTTACAGGGTTTTTCATTTGCATTCACCCGGTATCAGCGCTGCTCGATATTTTGACTCTGGTGTGAAGTCCAAGCGAGCCAATTTAATCCAGTGTCAAAGTGGCCAATAAATCAATGTATGCAAGGAAGGCAAGGGCAAAGACATAGAGAGAGAGGGAAAAATGCAAGTTAAGAGGAGGGAGAACTGATAGTGAACAGGAGAGAACATTGAGAGAAAAAAACTAAGAGAGTGACGGGAGTGGAGAGATATTGATAATATCAGGAGGGAAGTTTAGGAGGGAGACAAAGGAGATCTTAACATAGATCCTGTTACAGGAAGGCAAAAGAGGTGGAGAGACAATGAGGAGGAATGAGAAAAAGGAGAGACGGAGTTGAACAAAAAGAAGAGAAACATAAAGGGAGGGAGAAGAGTGAAAACAAAATGGAGACTGGAATAATAATGAAGAGGAAGAGACAAGAAGGGGGGGTGATGTTACAAGGGGAGTGTGGGCTTGGAAAGGGAATGCTGTGGAGATTGAAAAAAGAGTTAGAAAAGGTGAGGGGAGAGGAATAGAGAGGAAGGCGTAGGCAAGAGCAAAGATTAGCAGAAAAATTGAGGGGGGTGAGGGAAAGAGAAAGGGAGGGACAGTGAGTGGCAGAAGCGGAGAGCTGGAAATAGAATGGAGAGGAGGTGCAAGGCAAAACTGGAGTGAGAGAACGGTGAAACAAGTAGTAGAGGTAAAAGAAAGAAGGGAAAGGGAGAGAGAGAATCAAAGACTGGTGCATGGGGGATAAAGACATTTCAAGTGCGGACAGTGAGAGGAACACACGTTTCCATTCCACTTTGGACCCCCTGCTCCCTTAAAGGATGTCTGATATAGTGTCCGTCCTCTGGGCTCATTATAGCTCCAGAAATGACCCCTCCTATCCTGTGGGGTCTGGAGGCTGCTGGAGAGCTCCCCCGTGTGGCAGGCAGGGCTAACTGCAGCATCTTGAGCTACACACCTTAGAAGGTAGCAAGCGTCAAGACACCGCACACTGCTGCCGGCCAGGGGGGCTAAGACAGATTCACCGTCTGGGAGAACGGACCCTGGCCCGCACCGACAGTGCAATTACAACTGTTTTATCTGTGCAGGTGGCGGGCTCCGGCACTCATTTTTGGGGAATGAGACTTATTTTTTTAATAATCAGGCATCACAGTAAAGGAACAAAGGAGAGAAATGCAGAAAGGAAAGAGGCAAACGGGAAGAGGAAGGAAAAATAATCTCCAGAAGTGAGGTAAAGAGACAGGAAGTGTAGGGCAGTAGAAGAAAGAGGGGTGAGGTGGAATCAAGACCAGGCAGCCTTGGTATTCATGAGATAAAGAGACAGGAAGTGTAGGGTGGTGGAAGAAAGAGGTGTAAGGTGGAATCAAGACCAGGCAGCTTCGGTATTCATGAGATAAAGAGACAGGAAGTGTAGAGTGGTGGAAGAAAGAGGCATGCGGTGGAATCAAGACCAGGCAGCTTCGGTGTTCATGAGATAAAGAGACAGGAAGTGTAGGGGGGTGGAAGAAAGAGGCGTGAGGTGGAATCTGAACCAGGCAGCCTCGATATTCATGAGATAAAGAGACAGGAAGTGTAGGGTGTTGGAAGAAAGAGGCATGCGGTGGAATCAAGACCAGGCAGCCTCGATATTCATGAGATAAAGAGACAGGAAGTGTAGGGCAGTGGAAGAAAGAGGCGTGAGGTGGAATCTGAACAAAGCAGCCTTGATATTCATGAGATAAAGAGACAGGAAGTGTAGGGGTGGAAGAAAGAGCGTGCGGTGGAATCAAGACCAGGCAGCCTCGGTATTCATGAGATAAAGAGACAGGAAGTGTAGGGTGGTGGAAGAAAGAGACATGAGGTGGAATCAAGACCAGGCAGCCTCGGTATTCATGAGATAAAGAGACAGGAAGTGTAGGGCAGTGGAAGAAAGAGGCGTGAGGTGGAATCTGAACAAAGCAGCCTTGATATTCATGAGATAAAGAGACAGGAAGTGTAGGGTGGTTGATGAAAGAGACATGAGATGGAATCAGTATGGGTCAGTCTGGGGATTCAGCAATCCCAGCATTCAGCAGCACAAGTGATGGACTCCTACATTTTTATTTTTATTGAGCCTCACTTTTGGGTTTGAAAGGTGTTCTAAAAAAATAGAAGAGATGGCAACCCCGCTCACAACCTCCCAAACCTCCCCAGGGAAGGGCAGGACCAGTAGATGCAAGAATAGGCAAATGGGCTTGTGTCTGCAGCAAAAAAATCACAAAATGACAGGCAAGCTTAATGCTTGCAAACTTGAAAGTGTATCAACGTGTTTTAGTGCTGAAATTATTTGTTTCCTGACAGAAAACGTAGCCACAAGAGCAAAATAGACATGCGAAATGCCCCATTGTTGAACAAAGACTGTCATGAACTTTTGTAGCACTTATGGAGAGAAGTCATGCAAACCTTCATCCTACCCTTGATTCTAATTTCATTTTATGTTATTATTGATTTAAATTTAATTAATTAAGTAACTCTGACTTTAAATTATATTGAACTAAATGAATCAAGCATAAATAAGGTAATCATAATCTAACACTAACCATAACCATTCAATAAGATAATTTAGCGTTGAAGTGATATTATTAACAAGTAGAAGTAATGTCAAGGCGACAGCCTGTAAACTAAGTTTTTGTAGTAATATTTTACTATAAAGGAGTCAAAATACTACTGGTGCACCTTCTTTCTAAAACCACTTCTGAATTTGGGGTCCCCTCTGTTCACATTTCTACCAATTCCCCCTTTTGGACAGTCCTCCTCAGGTCTACTTTTGGGGTCTCCTCACCCCTGCGTACCCCTCATTTGTTTACAGCTTACTAAACCACTGCTCTTCGTATTTACAGGGTCACTGTGGGTCCTGTTGGGCTTTCAGTGCTACAGGAGCCCTCGAGGGACAAATCTTCAAGAAGACTGGACTGCTGGTGTCCTTGAGTGAGCAGAACCTGGTGGATTGTTCCAAACCTCTGGGTAACAAAGGATGCAGGGGAGGTTACATTAGCAGGGCGTTCGAGTATGTGCGTACTAACGGAGGAATTGACCCGGAAGCAACCTACCCCTATGTGGCGCGGGTAAGAAGCCAGGAGGCCTCCTTCTAAAAGTCAAAATGACTAGTTGTGAAATCATTGGAGTCGTTTCCTACCAGCGCAGAGGAATATAAAGTCTTTCTACTTGTGTGGAACATTTTTAGGTGTGGCGCAGCGGCCAGGGCGGCTGACTCCGGAGCACGGGGCTCGCGGTTCAATCGCCGGCGGCAGCTCAGCTCAGCATCATGTGACTCTGGGCAATAGCTCACTTAATCTGCCTCGATGGCCCCTAGTGTCCTTAGGGGTGATTAGCACTTGCTTTACAAGTACCAGGTTATAGGTGATATATATAAGAAGAACAAATATAGAGCCTTGTCATAATAGAAGTCCAAAAAACTGATTTAGAAAAAAGCATAAGTGAAAGAATTGGTCGATAAAAGGTTGGGAATTTTGTTAATTGGGTATCTTGTAGGGGCCTGCTTATGTTGGAATGAAGGAATGGAAGCAGTCAAGCATACATTAGTAGGGAGAGAGCTCCAGATTTTTTTTAGGCTTTGCCTGAGAAGCTGGGCTTCATGGAGGAACTCCTGTTGTACTTTGAAAAGTCGTGGCATGGGGAGGCCCTCCCAATTAAGTCTTTGCTCCTTCTCGATTGGTCAGTTTGTCTTCCAGGTACCTGGGGGGTCTTCCTGTGTACGGCCTTATAAATTGCAGCAAGGCAATTTAAAACAAGCATTGGCATAGCCAATAGGTCTCGCCTTTGGGACCTTATAAGTGTTTAGCCATGCAACAGTTGCATAACTAAATACTTATGAGGTTGCAAATGCGAGACCTATTGGCTATGCCAAGCGGCCATACGGCCGCGAAAGTGAAAGTGATCGCGATCAAAGTAAACATCAATGGCAGCGAAAATTAAAGTAATCGCGGTAAAGCGCGGCACGCGCGCCCATGCACTGTAGCTCTAGGCTGGCCTGGTAGCACTTTTTGGAGCCCTCTCAATAAGTCTCGCCAGACCAGCGCATGCGCTGGGTCAGGCGAGACCTAAACACTGAGGGCTCGATTCACGCAGGTACTTACGTGTAGTACAGTTACGAGTGCGAAGTCTCCACACTCAGGATGGAATGTCCGCACTCGCAGCGGAATCTCTGTAAGGCGCACTCTCTGCAGTGCGCCGTGACGAGATACCGCCACGAGTGCGGAGACTCGTGCCCTCGTAAATTAACTTACACGTAAGTACCTTCATGAATTAGCGCCTAGGTCCTTTTAGGCAAATGGACCTGGCAGCAAAATGAAGTACTATTTTTAGGTCTCGATTCTGAGTGGAGATAAAAGGGCGCGGTGCCGTTGTTACCAGATATGGTAAATATCTTATATTCTGAGCTTTCAGTTAGAAAATGGGCCATTGCATGTGGAATTAGTGTTTCTACCAAACAAAGGTGCACGTTTTAGAGTTGTGTGCCCATTTTTCCCTGATAAATATCACCAGGTTTCACTGCTGACATATGTTGAGGAATATTGCGGGAGATGTTTGCTGTAATATTCAGAATTTGGATCCCTGCTCAAACTCCTGTTTGCATAGGGACTGGAATTAAACCCACTCAGAATCTGGGCACCATGTGGAGTAAGGAGTGACTCCAGGAGGCCATACCACTGGGCAGTTCTTGCTATCACCCTAGCTGGGACCAGGCTCTTCAGCTCAGAATTGCAGAGTGTCTGATGTGTCGTAAATGTTTTGAAAATAACTGTATCGACTTCAATATCTGTAAACCTGCTTACCATAAGTGTATAATATCTGTATATTATGTTATTCCGCTTTGATGGGTCGCAAAATGCTAAAAGCACCCCGGAGTATGCCTCGCGGTGCTGTGAGAGGGATAGGGAAGGAGGGATGAGCAAAGCAGCGGCACTGACTCTAGGACCTAGAGCCTAACCAGCACTATTTGCTTCATATTCCTCAAACTTCTTCTTTTCTGAAGTTTTGACCAGGGCCTTCCTATGCCTTTAGAGCTGAGGATTGAGCTCTTGAATGTCGAGTACAAGAATATCGTGGCTCACTAACATCATGGGCAAAGTATTGAAAGTTGAATGCAAAGAGGGAAATAGATTCAGTAGTCTTAACTCAAAATCTATGTTGATGATATAGATCTCGTCAAGGTACATCAATGTTCGCGTTAGGTATAGAAAATGTATACACACTTATCTTTCCATATTTTGTCTCTCGATATTCTGTCCACAATATTAGCGTCTCACGAGATTAGTGTCCCACAATATGCCCGACCAGGTGTCTCCAACCAGTCGATCGCGAGTTACCAGTTGCTCCCAGACACCTTCGGAGTAGCACGAGGTCAATTACTTTTAAAGTTAAGGGAAGTTTGTGTTTATTTTACATTATTATCCTCAGATTTATTATCATCAGCTTGCAGAGGGCAGGGCCTGATAATCAGCAGTGCTCAGTCTGATTGGTGCTCCAGGGTCACAGAGGTCAACAACTGAAGCCCTGAGGTATAAAAGTCCTTGTCAACTCAATATTGGACCTGCAAAGAAAAGTAGGTTTCTGAATACTTTTAAATATGGGAAAATTAAAATGAAAAGTTACCTTAATGATTAAGTTAACTCTTCATTTTTGCCCATTTCAAAGTTTTATAAACAACAGGCCACTTGCTCTCAGTGGCCAGTAGACACGGTTCAATAAGTATAACTGAAAAATACAACCAGTTATTTTAAAGTACAGAAATTTAAAGTGCAGGCATTTTTTCCATATTACAAATATTTTGGCAGAAAATGTTTCTGCACTCTAAATTTCTCCCATTTGAAAAAATAATTATTGTATGTTTGTGCTGTACATGTAACGGTGCTACATATAGCGAAAGGTATGTCCTGTACTGCAAGGACATACAACACAGTCTCTCAGTCACCCATGATTCATATACACACATGTTCATACATCCCCAAAGACCACACTCTCACTGACACACATGGCAGCGCTGTCATAGCGTGCCAAGTCAAAGTATTTTGTTTAAACCATAGTGTCTGGCTCTATGGACATTTGGGCATAAGGCTTAAAGTCAATGAAGCTGGACGTGAGGGTATCTGGTAACCTTGCACGAGTGGCTTGGCCTTCAGTAGCTCACAATGATTTTCACTGATCAGAAGTAGCTCTCACTACAGAAAAGGTTGGAGACCCCTGTGCCAGACTCTCATGCCACTGCCAGCATAGACATTAAGGGTGAGTCCACCACGGGTAGCATGAGAAAGGGCTCTCTTATGTGCATCGCAGAGACTTTATCCCCATATCAAATCTTGTGCCTCTGCAGGCAAGACAACATTACCATACAAGGAGCTATGCTATGGCAAAACTTTAAATGCGCTGCTCTGTTATCAGCTGCAAGCGTTGCTTTAGACGGGGTGGAGTAAGTGTTTCAACTTCCCTCACCAGGACTTGTGCAACAGTACAAGCTGTAGACTGAAATGTCTTAACACAAGTTTAGGCAAGGCAGCTTAGCACGCTTCATTAACTTATCAATATGCAATTTGTCATTGTTACAATATATGTTATTAATTGATATGCCTCCCAGATTTTCTGTGCAGTAACATGCGTAGAAAAGGGGGCAAATATACACAGCTGCCTTGAGCAGAAACTTTGCTGTCTGATATCGAGATATGCAATTTTAAAGTTTTCCTGCATGTCTGGGTTTTCCAAGAACATGTGCTATTCTGAAGCACGCTGTGCGATATATGTAGATATCACAAAAGATGCTAGTGAAATATAGATAAAAGTGAAGCATATGAAGACAGGTATCTCTTTAGCGAGATGACATTGTAGTTGTATTTATATAGCACTTACCAACCCTTTAAATGATTTTCACTGAGTAGCACGCTACTCCGGACCCAAAGATGGATTAGTGGTGGATTAGTAGAGGGAAATATAAAATGTTTTGGGGAGTGGTAGACACTTGAGTCTGTTAGTTGGATGAGTAGGACAAAGGATGGGTAGAGGAGGGAGGAGTTAAAAAGAACCGATTTGGGAGTTTGTAGTAAACAAGAGGTTTGGGAGGAATCAGAGAACCTGTTAGTTGGCGGAATAGGTTAAAGGATGGATAGAAGGGGGAAGAGTTTAGAAAGATGCAAGTATTTTCCGAAGTACTTTTGATAGGCCTTCCAAGATCCAAATTGGCTGATTACAGGTTCTGCCATGCTCAGGGCATGCCTTGCTCACACATTGGTGCCTGTGGAGTGTTTGTTTTCCATACAATGTTGAGAAAGTGCAAAGGCACACTTGGTATGTTTCTGAAGAGCTCAGGTGAGGACAATAATGCAAAATGTGATCAAAATGCAGCGAATGTTGTAATTTTGCCGCAAAAAGAAAAAATTCTGATTTTAGAAATTTGCAGAAATTCAACCATATCAACTCTACCAAATCTCTACTCTTTGCCACTGATAGATGGAGGTAAATTAACACAAATGTGAAGCATTAAATCTGCTTCAGTACCGGTACTGCGAGCTTTGAAATATTCGCTCGTGGAAAGACGACAAAAACCGTAGAAATATGTGTTTATAACAACCCTATCATACAGGGCTTCAAAATATGGGTTCTGGCAAAGTAGCTGCCTATTAAGAGTGCATTTAAAGTAGTTGTATATAGTCAGAAGTTCCACATGCAACATCAAATATTGATGAGAAGCCGCTCACATATTTGACCATTTGCTGGAATGCATTGGTAAAACCGGCCATTTTAGATGCCTTACCTCTGCTGTGCCATAGAGACAAGGCACTTTAAATCAGGCGCATGTTAGGCGCCTCCATGGTAGAGGCGGTAAATTGCCTCCAGCAGAACTAGAATTTATAAAGGCAAACTTTAAAAATAACCAAACCCATAATTTCTTTACAACAATTTACACTTTGGACTTATCTCATGGCCAGGTATAGATCGCTAACATCTCCACTTAGACAGCTGTGACATTTTTTGGGTTCTATGAATACAGTTGAGTAAATGTAATCTGAAGATACAAAATGACCTTCAGAAAAGAGAAATTTCCAGGCTACAACTTTAATATCTGGCAGTCCAAAGGTCCCGGCAAAGCACGGCATTTCGCAGGCACCCGCTGGAGCACTCTTGAAATGGGCCAGTAGAAGCATTGTGACCTTCATCATCCGTGCATGCAGTGACCTCACACAATGCACAATAATGCGGTGCTCATCTCATTAGTATGTAGTACAATGTGCAGAACAGCGACTGACATGCAAGCATTCTGTAAAGCTCCTCATTATGTCGGCCATCTTCATTGTAATGCTTCTGGTTGAGTCAGTCTCTTCACAATGTGGTCTTTGAATTTCACATAGGTCAGCACATTCTGCTGCCTGTTTTTTTCTCTCCCCATTAAAGATGGATGTCATCGGTGGGTAGACCCCAGGAGAGGGCGTGGTTTCTGGGTTTCTTGCTCTCAGGTATACAGGGCACAAAGACAGCTATTGTTTGTACTTTGAGGAGTTCATAAGTACCAAGGTGTTACTAACATCCAATTTCTGAAGTAGGACATCACGTGAATTAAGATGCGCTAAAAACTGAAAAGAATTACTTAAGGGGGGTTAAAGCACACGCCCCTAGAGTCTGGTTTAGATATATACGTTTAGACCCTCTTCCGGGTGGTCTGAGAGTCCTTCCAAGAAGACAAAACATTATAATAATAAGTTACTTTGGAATTCTTTTCTAACATCAGATATACATCTAGGCCAGCTTTTGGCCTTTTTACAACACACACCTGCGTCCATATGAGTGTCGCATGTTACGTCTGGTGATGTCAAATCTCTGCTGCTTGGAGCTGCACTGGCGCCACCTGGGGCCCCTCCTAAGATATTGCAACATTTTCATTTGTATCCATTCATCACACGGGGATATCTCTAAGATTAGAAATGGTAGATAAAATGAAGTTGTGAGAAAATTACTTGGCAAAAATAAGTAGTGTCCCCATCCTTTCTGTTTAATCTCTTTGTTCATCTTATTTTCTTTCCACGTGACTCTGTCTTTAAGCTGCTTTTTTTTTTTAGCCCATCCCGTCTTAAAATGATCTAAAAGCAAACAATGCTATGCTGAGTAAAAACTGCTGGAAAATGACCGGATGAAAAAAACAATATATGGAGCTTGAGGGTTGGGACCGGGTCAGACATAAGAGGGTCAGGCTTATAGGGGAATGTGGCGATAACAGAATACGGTGGGGTCCTCGACAGACCAATATGGCAGGGACAGATACAGACCTAGTAAGGTGGCTCGTAGGAAATGAATATTGTTATTAGATTATATTTGTAGAGCACCAATCACCCAAGGTCTCTAGGCACTTACAGCGTGGACCAGGAGCCGGAATCCCTTAGTCCCGAAGATACTAAATGCACAGTGGGTGGATTTATTCAAATGCCTCGGTAAACAAGATGGTTTTAAGTTTTCTCCTAAATGGTAGTAAAGTGGTTTCCCATATATATAGTGCTTTATGTCATTATATGATCGCCTCAAAGCACTGAGGATGGCAGGAGAGATGGAAAATGAGGGACTGGAAGAGCGCAAAGGGGGCGGGGGGGGCAAAGAGAGGGAGAGGCTTAGACAGTTTTTCGTCTAGGTTCGCTTTATAGAAATACTACATTCTTACATACATACAGATTTTCACAGGGTAAGGTCTGCTTTGCTCGTGGCAGTTTAGCAGTCATATTGTGTGGTTGCTTTGCTTCAAGAAAAAAGCTTTTTCAGAAACTAGATTAGCATTTGTTCTTCCTGCCCCTTTCCCTGCTCACCCCATGTTGATCTGTGATTGCTTTCTAAAAGCTATAAATTGGAGGATAAGGCAGCAGGGACGCCATTTTGTGTCTGCGTAGATGAGAATGTATATTTATTGCATCCTTGATTCTTGCATAGGATGACCAGACGTGCCAGTATGATCCTGTGCACAAGGCTGGCAACTGCTCCTCCGTCGTTGGCATCCAGCGTGGCAACGAGTCTGATTTGGAGGCGGCCGTGGCATCCGTGGGTCCGGTCTCTGTGGCCGTCTACGCCAGCCTTTTCACCTTTCGATTCTACCGATCAGGTAACTGAAGACAAGTACACAAATCAAAATGTAAGTTTACTAAGTGACTCCATGTCATCAGGGACACCATTTTCTGAACCTTTCCTTTGCAAAACTGCTGTGATCTTGAAAGGTTGATCCCATTGCTACAGCCGAGGTGCCCAACACTACAAATCCCAGAAAGCAGTAGTATTTAATAAAAGTCTAGTGCTGGAACATGTGGCTCTTGCTGACTTATATCTGGTGGCTTAGTGGACTAATGCGTCCACTGTAGGGGCCTGTGTTCAACCTCATGGTCGCAGGTTCAAATCCCAACAGGTCCACTCAACCTTTCATCCTTCTGAGGTCGATAAAACAAGTACCATTGAGTTGGGTAACAATAAAACATCTGCGCCAAGATACCCTTCTGGGTGAGCGTGCGCTTTACAAATACACATTATGTTATCAGGCATTCTTAAATTTGGGGAACATGATTGCCTCAAAGGTGGGAGAATTTCCAACAGGTCGTGATAGGACAGAGTCACTCTTATCTGCTGTGGCCTGTGAGAACTCATCCCATCCTCCTACAGTAATTGTAGGGAAACTTCAGAGCCAATAGTAGTAGTGGCACATAGTAGAACATATCAAAAGTAGGCGTGCAGCAAAAACTTCATGTGATGGCATCATTACTTCCATCCTTGATGGCCTCATGGTTAACTGGCTTTATAATCGTTAAGCATGATGGTACAGAGTTCTTGTTGAATGCAGTAATCAAATAATTTTTAATTCTTTAAAGTTGGATGCTGTTATTTAATCTCAAGTTCCTGTCTTGGTGTTCTCAGGACCTTGTCCTAATGTTCTCAGGTCCTTACCGTGCTGTTCTGAGCTCCTTGGTCTTCTGGCGTTTCCCCGTGTTCTATAGTCTTCGTCCAGGTGTTCTCAGGTCCTTCTCCCGGTGCTCTCAGGTGCAAACACTGAGGTTGGAGCCAATTTGAAATCAGTGTTTAGGTGTTCAGGGTTTCAGGAAGCTTTGTTTGAATCTCAGGAGAGATGGTGAGCATTCCAGAGGATGCTGTCCTGGATGTGAGAAATTCTCCACCTACCTTCTATACTGGAATGATTGTGAGGCCGGTATCCTTGGAAGGTCTCGACTAAGTATTGTAGACTTTGAAAGTTCTTCCTCCTTATAGAGCAGGTCCATGATATTGAAGGCCCATGATAGGTCCCGTAGTGGTGTTCGTCCGTCGTCATGGTCACAAATCTAACTGGAAACTACCGAGCAGGTCATTGAACTTGAGATGGAGAGGAGGGGTACCTAAACGCCATTCCAGGTTTTTGGTGATGCAGGGCACTGAATAAAAAACAATTTTTAAAAAATTTGTTTTAAATATCTCTTCATTCAGAAAATTCTTCCGTTTGTAATCATCGAAACCAACAGGTATTATTGTTACCTAAATGGTACTAATACTCTTTACCAGCACGTAACTGCAGACGTCAGTGACAACAAGTGTTTGTCTTACTTTGCCGACTTGCCAGCATTTTTAGGGCTGGGATCATGGTCTATGCTTGTAAAGTGAGTACAAAAGGGGGTGGTGATGGACGGAGCATCAGAACCAATCAAACACTCACACCCAGTCAACAGATCTGGGTTTGATCCATCACCGTTCTTTAGCCCACTCTGCCACCCCAGTTCAGACATGGCCATATGCAAATCAGTCTGACCCTGTG
This sequence comes from Triturus cristatus, assembly GCF_964204655.1. Lineage (NCBI taxonomy): Eukaryota > Metazoa > Chordata > Amphibia > Caudata > Salamandridae > Triturus > Triturus cristatus. The sequence goes on from NC_140595.1 coordinate 45,864,785, forward strand.
CCTCATGGGAACAGTCCAGCCTGAACTGCCAAGCCATGCCTTCCCTGGACCGGAAACAAGCTTCCTAGGACCGGTTTCTGGCATTTCAGCCGTCTTCAGCCAGGCTTACTTGAATCCAGTGGCAAAGTGAGCAAGGGACTCACGTCTGAGCATACCCTGCCAACTTATGGCGAACAAAGCGGTACAAAAGGGGGTGGTGATGGACGGAGCATCAGAACCAATCAAACACTCACAGCAAATGCAGAACGTCACCCAGTGGCAGTGCCAAGTTATTGAAAAGGCCTAGAAAATTGCCTTTTCAAGACCACAAAGAGTTCTCCAGCAGGCCGATTACTATTGTGTCTTGAGCACTGAACTCCTCGTACCATCCTAGCAGAAAGGCGCTTGGAGATATACAGGGTTCAGAGCCCATCTTTGGTTTTCTCAACAGTGTAATGTTGTGGCCTAGTACAGTGTCATCATAACAACTCTCATTGTGGTCGATTTCGCAGGTGTGTACTACGACCCATGGTGCACCGGCACAGTGAACCATGCCATGCTAGCTGTGGGCTACAACACCACTCAGGTGAACCAGAAGAATGTGGACTACTGGCTCATCAAGAACAGGTATGGCCTGAGGACTTATGAGGTGGGTGTGGCAACAATGTAGGGCATAATTAAAAAAAATTTAAGACGTTCAATGACTCAAAGTTATACTTAGGAGCCACCGGCAGTGCTGCTGAACGCTGGTGTTTCCACCTCATGTCTCTCCTTCCCACCCCCAGCCCTTCCCTTCTCTTTATCTCATGAACTCCGAGGCTGCCTGGTCTTGATTCCACCTCCTGCCTCTTTCTTCCAGTGCCCTACACTTCCTGTCTATTTATCTCATGAACTCCGAGGCTGCCTGGTTTTGATTCCACCTCATGGCTCTTCCTTTCACCACCCTACACTTCCTGTCTCTTTATCTCATGAACTCCGAGGCTGCCTGGACTTGATTCCACCTAACGCCTCTTTCTTCCACCACCCTACACTTCCTGTCTCTTTATCTCATGAACTCCGAGGCTGCCTAGTCTTGATTCCACCTCATGCCTCTTTCTCCCACCAACGTACACTTCCTCTCTCTTTATTTCACTCGTGCACATTTTTTTCCATCCCTGGTCCCCCCCCTTCATCACTGTTTTCCTATTTTTCTTTTCTTCTTTATTTCTTTCTTGCCTTTCGACCTCTCTCGCTTTCTCTTGCTCTGGGGCAAGGCCAGACAGTAAAAAATAAGTTGAGGTCCCAAAAAATTAGATTGGTTGCTCGCCACCTGCTACAACTGGCACAAATTAAGTACTGCTGCAATGCCTGGGGACTAACATGACAACCATTCATCATCACTTTACCTTTGATGCAGACGCTCTTATCGACTTCCCTGTAGGATTTCTAGAGCCACTCTGTTTTCTAGGCATGGATGGGCAACTCTCCTTTTTTCTCTTAACTAAAAAGCTGGTATTCTGCACCTTGTTTTTCTTGGTTATCACTTCTAAAGAACTCCTGTCTCTTGGGCCTTCTCACCCCTTGGCCCATACTCACATGGTTTCCTAAGACTTGCCTCTGGTGACTTCTCTTTATCTAGCATGAGTGTGGCAAGTACCCAATATAACCTTATTCGAACATCTGCATTCAATCACTCAGTGCCTTCATTTCTCTCTTTCTCTACAGCTGGACAGAGCAATGGGGTGAACAAGGCTACCTGCGTCTGAGGAAGGGTGCCAGCAATCACTGCGGAGTGGCCGATCAGGCGTTCTATCCTGTTCTTTGAGGGTCCTTGACAGCCGGACCCTCACTCATGGATCGCACCAGCCGAGCTTCAGATCGAGAGGTCCAAGACCAGATTGTCCATTTTATCAATGACATTTTCCCGGTAGGCTGCAGGTTAAAAGGGAAACTTTCACAATAGGATGGCTGTCAGCCATGACCCAACCATGCCCCCATAACCCATAATAGTGGCAGCTTCTGATCAATACTTTTGCCCGAGCTGATTTTGGCTTCTGGTCTGGCCCTTGAGTGACCCTCCACCCCCATTTGGAGTTTTCTCAAAGCTAGTTCACTGCCTTTTAAAAAAAAATATATATATATATATATATATATATTACCTACTGGCGGTCGCCAGTAGGTAGTTATAGTTAGGACCACGTTTCCATAGGAAAACCGCAACATTCTATTTTGAATAACTTTCGCGCCGGTCGACGAATCCTCGCGATTGTTTCAAAATAGGTGGGGCGCTACGCTCCGCTCCTACCCTGAAAGTCTCGGGGGGATTCGTCAAGCGGGGGCTGAGATAAAAGGGGGGTCCCAAAACGCGTTTTTCCCATGCATTTTTCCATATGACCTTTAGACACAGCTACAGCCCGAACGGCTGAACAGAATTACTTGAAATTTGGCAGAGAGGTAGTCCTCAGGTCAAGGAAGTGCCTTTTGTAGGTTTGGTGTAAATCTGTTTAGTAGATTCTGAGAAAATAGCCTTTAAATCAATATATATATCTGATTCAGCTTACGGTGCGCTTACGGTGCGCTTACCGTACGCGTACGGTGACGTGCGCGAGCACGATTCTGATTGGCTCTTAGATCTTAGTAAACATTTGAATCGGTCGAAACCAGGAAGCGGCGGCCGCCATTTTCTCTCTCGCTCTCAGAGTTGGGCAGCAAAAATGAAGCCCAAAAATGGCTAAAGGGGCAGTTTCTTCAGAACCTAACCACCCATCAATGATATAGGGGTCCTCAAAAACCCCCCAAGCCCCGGGGTTTTCGGAAAATCGGCGATTACGCTTACCGTACGCGTACGGTAAAAAACTTTTTTTAATAAAATTATCCACACTCTCCCCACCCCGTGCGCAAATGGTGCCCGAAGGGCAACATTTGTGCATGGCTTATCCCACCAATAAAATTAATAAGAATACATTTCTCAAAGATGCGCATAATATGTCCCCCATGTGCGCACGGTGCGCGAAGCGCATCGTGCGTACATGGCCCATCCTGCATAACGTGGGCACGCGGTGCGCGCAGCGCACCGCGTGACCACCGTGCGTGCACGGCACTAGCTGCGTAAAGTGGGCGCGCGAAGCGCACCGTGCGCGCACGCAACAAACTGCGTTAACTGGGCGCGCACGCCACGAATGGCGTAAAGTCACTTAGCATTTAAAAAACCGTACAAATTCACTGAAAAAACCATAGGTTTCACACACGTTATAGTTAGGAATTAGCATTTAAAAAACCTTGCAAATTCACTGAAAAAACCATAGGTTTCACACATGTTATAGTTAGCTGTACATTTCACTCGTAAAAAACCAATGAAATTCCCCCGTTATAGTTAGTGCAGGCAACTATAACTCACGCGACCGCAATCTTCTGCTGATGACATATGTGTCTTTATGAAAAAAAAATATTTGTAATATATGTATAGCTAAAATTTAATGGAAGAAGACATGGGCAAATAAGTGTCTAAATACAGTATTAGCATCAGCAGAGGATTGCGGTCGCGTGAGTTATAGTTGCCTGCACTAACTATAACGGGGGAATTTCATTGGTTTTTTACGAGTGAAATGTACAGCTAACTATAACATGTGTGAAACCTATGGTTTTTTCAGTGAATTTGCAAGGTTTTTTAAATGCTAATTCCTAACTATAACGTGTGTGAAACCTATGGTTTTTTCAGTGAATATATATATATATATATATATATATTTCATTCCGTTCCTGTAAGTGGGCAATCCAATCCTGTAACTCGATCCTTGAAAATGCCCTTGCACTATCTTATGATCCCGTTTTTATTTTCAAACATCCTATGGGTTGCTATTTCACCATTTGATCTGAGATGGTCTTTTCTCCATCCTAAAAGCAAGTCTTTACCTACCCAGACACTTGACCATTTTTTTCTCTAGGGTAAGCCGTAGCATGCTCCACATCAGTGGTTCGTAACTTTTTGACTTCTGTGGACCCACACATTTAATCATTACAGGAACCTATGGACCCCCACTGAGTCATTACTGGAAGCCGGGAACCCTGACATAAGCATTTTTTATGATTTGAAACACAAAACAAAAAATACAGAAATATGCATTCATCAAACAAATATGTAAATGATGAAATATTTTATTTAATCCACAAGCAAATATTTAAAAAAAATCGTAATTTTAATGGGAAGGATAGAGCTTTTTAAAATTAAATTTAGGCCACTCATTGTCCATACTATATTCTGTTTAATGAACTTGTATTTCTCCAAGAATCAATCTGCGGAATTTTTAGCCTCAAATTTCAAATTCCTTTACAATTTATAGAACATTTTAAAAACCTGAACTTTAAATTTTGCTTCTGCATTTCTTTACACTTTATTAATTTCCCAAGCAGTCGTGGACCCTCTGAGTAGGCTCCGTGGATCCCCAGGGGACCCCGGGCCACAGATTAAGAGCCGCTGCTCTACATCATCTGCACTGCTGCGCCGCTCTATCCCTACCAGTTTGGCTGGGATTGTTTTTGACGTGGCACAGGAGGAGCACTTCCAGTAAAAATGTATGCCAAGACAGAATTATTTGTTACTTTTCAGAAAGCAACCTCCCCAAAACTGTGGTTGAAATTTAAAAAAACAAAATTAGGCCATTGCTAATTTTTTCTAAACGGGACTCCATGCCTTGCGTGCCAGACATGGACTCAAGATGAGGGCTTCACCGGAGCTCCTGAGAAAGCGGCCATCTTGGAGCCCTGCAAACCCAGCGCCCCGAGAGCCATTCTGGGAGGGTTGGGGCACCCCTACCTGAGATGAAGCGTTAGGAGATATGTTACCAGGAGAGTGTTTGTGACTACTGCAGTTGAGTGAATGAGGAAGATATTGAGTTATGTGAACCCCCAATATGGAGTTGCACCTTGCTTTTCTGACAGTCGTCTGTCGTTTGTGCTTTGCATTTTTCCCCGCTGTATCAGGGGCTGTTTATAAATAAAACTTGGAGTGTATGACATCTGCCAGCTTGTGAGTGTGTTTCATTTTGGGTGATGAACACAGAGGAGTTTCTGGGCCCAAAGCCAGAATGGAGGCACTTGAATTTGTACAACCTACTTAACCTAATACTATGCCCAGGGCCACTGGAAATATGTGATTCTGCAGCGCTTTTAGCACAATTATAGATTTGCTGCATTTGCCACATAATCCATCATCTGATGCATAATCTGCAGATTTTAACAACAAAAACTGTTTCTAGCTCAAACGGTTCACAAGTTACTAAACACGCAACAACATGTGTTGCAGCGATGTGGAACGCCCTTTGCAAAGGTTGGCTGGTCACTTTTTTGTTGCTTATTGCTATCATTAAGAGTTAAACCTGTACCAATGAGGTGCAAACTATGCCAGACAGTATTAACATGTGTAATAAGCATTGGCAAAGTCAATAGATCTCACCTATGCATAACATAATATAACATGTTGTTCACCAGCGTAGCTGCTGTTCGGCATCGCTAAAAATTAGTAGCGTAGAAGAGAGTGGCGCGGAGTATTGTAGAGTGGAATGGCGAAAAGTGGAGTGGAGTGGCGTAGAGTGGACTGGTGTAGAGGGCTTTGGCATAGAGTGCAGCAGAGTATAGTTGCTTACAATGCAGCATCATAGAATGCAGTGGCATAGATTACAGTGGTGCATCGTAGAGTGCAGTGGTGTAGAGTGGAATGGTGCAGAGTAGAGTGGCGTAGAATGCAGTGGCATAGAGTGCAGTGTTTCAGAGTAGAGTGGCAGAGAGTGCAGTAGAATAGAGTGCAGTGGCGTAGAGTGGAGTATATAGGTGTGGGGTACAGTGGAGTGCTGCAGAGTGCAGCGCCATAGAGTGTCATAGAGTTCAGCAGCAGAGAGTGCTGTGTTGCAGAGTAAAGGGTTGTACAGAGCAATGGTGTAGAGTGGCAGAGAGTGCAATGGCATAGAATGCTGTGACAGAGTAGAGTGGCGTAGAGAGCAGTGGTGGAGAGTGCAGTCTCGCAAAATAGATTGGCATAGAGTGCCGTAACAGAGTAGAGTGGCGTACAGTGGAGTGGCATTGAGTGCCGTGACAGAGTAGAGTGATGTAGAGAGCAGTGGCGAACACTACAGTGGTGCAGTGTAGAGTGCAGTGGTGTAGAGTGTATTGACATGGAGTGCAGTGGTTTTGAATAGAGTGCAGTAGTGTGGAGTGGCGCAGAGTGGAGTAGAGTGCAGTGGCATAGAGTAGATCATTTCAGAGTAGAGTGAAGTGGTGTAGAGTAGAGTGGTGCAGGATAGAGTGAAGTGGTGTAAAGTAGAGTGGTGCGCAGTAGAGTAGAGTGGCGTAGTGTAATGGCGTAAAGTGGTGTAGAATACAGTGGCATAGAGTGCAGTGGTGTAAAGTAGATTAGAGTGGCATTCAATGGACTGGCATAGAGTGCAGGGGTGTAGAGGGGAATGGTACAGACTAGAGCGCATTGGCATACAGTGTATTGGCATAGAGTGCAGTGGCGTAGAGTGCAGTGGCGTAGAGTGCAGTGTTACAGAGTGACGTGGATTATAGTGGTGCAAAGTGGAGTTGCGCACAGGACAGTGGAGTTGCCTAGACTGGAGGATGTGCAGTGTTTGGCGAAGAGTGCTGTGGTGTAGAGTAGAGAGGCGTAGAGTGCATTGGCATAGAGTAGAGTGGTGTAGAGAGGCATTGAGTGAAGTAGAGTGGTGCATAGTAGAGTGAAGTGGTGTGGTGTGAAGAGGCATGGTGCAGAGTAGAGTGCAGGGGCGTAGAGAGGAGTGATACAGACTAGACTGTATTGGCATAGAGTGCAGTGTTGCAGAGTGGTGTAGATTGTAGTGGCATAGCGTGGCGTTGTGCAGAGTATAGTGGAGTAGCCTAGACTGAAATGATGTAGAGTGCATTGGCGAAGAGTGCTGTGGTGTTGAGTAGAGTGGCAAAGAGTGCGTTGGGCCACAAGTAGTTTCTGGAGGCCCATAGGTGATTTTGCAAGCAAGAGTGTGGTCAGCAAACATGAGCGTCGGAACCCTCATGCCTGCAAGACGAGGGGCTTCAATATCACTATTTTAAAAAATCCACTAAATCATTTAAAAACAAGGTAAAAAGGGTGGGGTCAAAACACAGCCCTACCTTACTCCACGCTTGACAGGAATGGGCTCAGTAACCTCACCCAGCCTACCACATCTGATTTGCGCATAGTTATTCTGATGTAGTCTCTCTATTATACTGCACAGGTAATCAGAGATGCCCAATGCATTTCCACAACCAAGTTCTGGGTACCACGTTGAACGCAGTTCTAAAATTAACAAAAATTGGATAGAGCCTACCCTTCTCAAAGCTTACGACCTTCCAGTAGATCAACTGTAGTCTAAAAACCTGGTCAACAGTAGAAGTATTGGCTCAGAAGCCAGCTTGAAGGGGGCAAAGTTATGTTGTTCTCTTCAAACCAGTGCTGAAGCCTGCTTAAATTACCCTGCTAAAACGTTTCTGTGTGGTATCAAGTAGGCAAATTGGCCCATAGTTGGCAGGGTCCAAGGGGCACCCTTTTTGTAAATGGGAAAAATCTCAGCCCCAGCCCACGTTTTGGGAATGCTGGTTCCATTTAAAATAGATTAAAAACCACAGTAAGATACGGTGTCCAGACATCTATTTCAGATAAAAACGGATCACCAGGGACCTTATCCATGCCGGGGGCTTTGCATGGTGCTATATTTCTTATGGCCACTCTTATCTCTGTACACGTTATCAAGGGAAAGTCCTCTGTGGCCCAAAATACAGGGGGGCAGCTGGAAGTTCCGGGACTGGGTCCTCATCTGATTTTAGTTTATATAAATTTGTAAAATGGGCTATCCAAGCCTCTGCCTCAACATTATTGTCAATTTTAGATCTTGGAAAAAGTCCACCTTTAGTCTAGTAAAAAAGGAGTTATATATGTCTTCAACCTTTGGTATAGCTATTTCCTCAAAAGGCCCTGGCTTCAGGGTGCAAAGTGTCTTCTGGGCTTGTCCCACCTTGGTATATATTGATCTCAGGGCCCTCTCGGACCTAGCCACTGCAGACCAAAGAATTCTACATTTATTGGTTAACTTGCACCTCATGTTAAGTGGTTGAGGGAGAGCTAGCTGGATTTGTACAAGTGGAAGTTCCAACTCCACCTCAAGCGCTTTGTGGTCATTATCGAGCCTATCCACCACCATCATGTCCGCTACAAATGGCCAAGGTTTAACATCTAAGAGGATGTAATCATTAAGGCTAGTACTGCCTAGCCCTATTCTATTAAAGGTATGGATACCCTTTCTGTCAGATTTAGTTCTTCCGTTACATGCTCAAATCATGCAATTCAGGGAAAGGGCGTTTATTTGTATCGCCAAGGTTGGCATAGAGTAGAGTGGTGCAGAGTAGAGAAGTGTGAAGTGGAGTTGTGCAGAGTGGAATAGAGTGCAGTGGTATGGTGTAAGGCTGAGTGGTGTCGAGTACAGTAGTGTGGAGTGCTGCAGAGCAAAGTGCAGTGGCGTAGAGTGGATTATGCATGGCGTGGTAGCACACTGCTATTACAGACAACGCATTTTCAACTGAAATGACCATTACATTTGCTTAGACATACAGTTTTACTTATAAAACTATACAGTGCACAACTGTAATGTGTGGAAATGGCATCACCTAGTGTTTTGATTTGCTTTGATCATATTAAAGTATATATTTCCAACACACTTCAGAATTGACAAAAAATGTACTTTTCTAATTCTGATATATTCTGAAATACTTGCACAGTTCATTTAAATGTTGCTGTGTGCTAGACAAAAACAATCCTACCCCAAACCCCACCCCCGTATCCAGCAAGATTGTCACATAAATCCTCTCACTTTGATGTCAGAGAAAGAAAAAAAAAACAAGCTTCCTCAGAAGACAGAGCCTGACATTTGACCTCTGTGTTTGAATCCACAGCAAATGTGACAAGATAAGAACAAGACTTACAGGCTTGATTACAGAAAGGAGCACTTGTGGAAAAATACAAGGAGAGGTAGTGTGAAGCGGCTTTGCTCCTTGGGAGGGATGACCTGAAGCTGGGCGGCCGAAGACAAATAAAGCCAGCTAATAGAAAGCCAGAAAATGTGAGTTACAAACCACAAAGCCAATGTTAAGCAAGAGGCGGGATGCATTCCCAGGGAAGCTTTCTGAACGTACCCAAGATGTCTTTAGCAAACCAAACAGCTGTGCTGTCTGGTAGGCTTCGACCTAAAAAGGGGTATTACGAAGCCAGCTCTAGGAACAAGGACAACGGCAGGCGGGTGGATGGGAGGGAGGGGGGATGATGGTGTGAGGGAGGTGACAACACAATCAATGGCAGGAGGGGGCAACAGAAACAACTGAGGGATTGAGTTTGGAGGGGACAGCACGACAGACAGCGTAGGGTCTGTGAGCGAGAGGAACACAGAGGAGGTAGAAGTACACAAGGGAGAATGCTGAAAAAGACATACTCCAGTAGAGTGCTTAAACACACAGAAAAAAACATAGAGCCAGAAGAAGTGAGCAGTGGAAGGACATGAGTAATGCACCCATTCTTCAGGGGAGGGACAAACACACGAAGAGGAAGGACTACACCGCAAAGAAAAAAAAGCCATGCTTGACAAAAATATCATGATTAAGGAAGCTGATAAAGGGGGGAACATAGTAGTTATGCGTAGCAGCGACAATGAAAATGACATACTATCCCAACTAAGTGATCAACAATGTTATGAACACCTTTCAAATAATCTGATGTGGTCACTAATTGATCACATCAACAGACATCTGAGACAATGGCATGGGCAGGGGCTATTGGATGATACAGAACTCTCATACCTGAGGGTGGATAGGCCAAGATACCCGTGTCTATACACCTTACCAAAGATACATAAGGACTTGCCTTTCCCGCCGGGCAGACCAATCATATCAGGCAATGAAGGACCTACAGAGAGAATCTCAGAATACGTAGATACATTTTTGCAACCCCTGGTTAAAAACCTGCCGTCTTACATACGCGACACAAAACATATTCTGGGAATATTGGCAGACCTACATTGGGAAAGAGACATGACACTAGTCACTCTGGACGTAACTGCTTTATACACGAGCATAAGATGAGACGTAGGCCTGGGGGCTATCAGAAAGATTCTTAATACAAGGTCAGCCAGTACATGGAACCACACCGAAATGGTGATGGAAATGATCGAGCTAATGCTGGATAACAATGTGTTCCTCTTCAAGGAGAATTGGTACCGACAGAAGCAGGGAGTTGCCATGGGATCCAGATTCTCTCCCTCGTACGCGAACCTTTTCATGGGTTGGTTCGAGGAGATGAGGATCTGGGGTCCCATGGGAGCAGAGTGGAATGATTCCATTTTGTACTGGGGCAGGTATATAGACGACTGTCTCATGATCTGGCCTGGCACGACACACAAACTAATGGAGTTTTTTTCTTACCTAAATGACAATGATTACAACATAAAGTTTACTTTTGAACACAGTACCAGTAAAGTGACCTTCTTGGATGTAGAATTATACATTAAGGATAATGCTATTGAGAGCAGACTGTTTCGTAAAAAAAACAGCCTGCAACGCAGTGTTACACGCAGCAAGTGCTCATCCTGCGCATCAAATAAGGGCGATCCCATATGGTGAACTCATCAGAGCCAGGCGTAATTGCAGCTATGAACCTGAGTTTCAAAAATGCAAAACGCTTATGCTAGCCCGTTTTCAGAACAGGGGTTACAAGCAGGACACACTAGTGAAAGCAGAACAAAAGATACACAAGGTCTCTAGGAGAGACACACTGAAGGAAGGCGGGTTGGTGAAACACAAGGGGGACAAAATACGAGTAATTACGGGCTTCAATAATTTTTCTACATTACTGATGCGCAGCCTCAAAAAACACTGGCATCTACTTAGGGCAGACAGAACCCTTAGTAATCACAGCACAGACAGACCCACCATCACGTACAGGCGAGGTGTTACGCTGAGGAACATGCTGAGCCCTAGTTACCCCAGACCAGAAAGGAAAGAGACATGGATGACGCAACGAACAAAGGGTTTCCATGGTTGCAACAATTGCAGTGCCTGCAAATGGGCTTGCAGCCATATAACGGAATTTGTGGGACCTGGCGACAAAACATACACAATAGGTTCCAATATCAATTGTCTGACAAAGTTTGTTGTCTACATAATAGAGTGTAGGTGCAAAAGAAGATATGTTGGGAGTACTATCAGGACCCTGCACGAGAGAATGGGGGAGCACATAAGAGCAGTCAAGCAGGGTGATGTGAAATATCCAATTGCTGCGCACATCTCACAATGCCCTGCACAGGCCACACACAAACGCTTTGATTTTTATGGGATTGAACATATTTATAGACATCCAAGAGGAGGCAACAGGGAGTTGGCACTACGCAGACGGGAGGCACTTTGGATCCTTAGACTGCGCAGTACCGAACTGGGACATAATGTTGACCATGAGCTTCATTACTTTTTAGGCAACTGAATGCACATGGTCGCAATAATCTGTGCTTTATGATTATCATAATGTGGATCAGCGAATAATCAATTTTAAAATGCTAACATTTATTGTAATCTGTACCATGACTCTCCAAGATTGAGGGACTTATGTCGCCAAGTGACAAAATAATGTATGATTTTTCTCCTATGCTTGGTTATTACAATTTCCTATTTGGATTCTCATTTTCCTCTAAGATGGAAGACGTTTATACTTAGCTTCACTTGAACACAGCCACGGATGATCGACATATGATCACAAAAGGAATTAACACACCTCACCTTTCAGCACCGTGACCATTTATAGACAGCCTAGGGTACTCCTTAGATGGTATTCTCCTTAAGTGGCGCCATTTTTTCCTACATCAAAAACCACTCACATCCCTTCATAGACAAAAAGCCATTTCACCTGTAGTGAAAGAACTTTCCTCATCATCTGGTGAGTTATAGTTGAAGGAGCGCGTGGCAGCGGCAGGTCTGTACCAAAAGGAACAGGGACAGAACCGACAAACAAATCTTGATGAAGGAATCGTTTGAAGGAGATGGTGGTATGGCTACGTGAAATCAATGTCAACTGTCAAAAATTTCCATTTTGCACCATACAACATATCGTGGTTCCGCGGTCACATACTGATCCCACCTTGGATTAATCAAGCCTTGGAGCCAGGCAGAGGGATGATTCCTCCAGTGATTCTAAGCACTATATATTTCAAGAAAATAAAGGGTTGTATCCAGTTCAACTCTTTTTTTGGGTGGGGTTCCAGCACTGGACTGGCAGGTAGGTAGATCCCAGTAGTGAAACAGCTGATGGGTCAGGGATACTACGTCAGGACTGGGGAAGTTTAGTAGAGTTGTGTGTGTGAGAATATGAATATTGAAAGGGTGCGAGGTACTGTAGAACAATTTCAGGGAAACGGCCACTACAACGCGGCTGTTTCCACGCACAACATTAACCACGCATGCATTACAACACATGCGTGGTTACCACGAATAGCCTTTACCACGCATACCTTTACTACGAAACACGTAGTAAAGGCATGTGTGGTAAAGGCTATTATTAAAAAAGGGGGATTGGGGGGTCTTCACCCCCCCCAAAAAAAACATGCGAAAAAGAAGGGGGCTTGGAGGGGGTCTCCCCCCCCCAAAAAAACTCACCTGTTTCCGTCGCAATGTGGAGGCAATCGGCGTCGTTAAAGGAAACGGAAAGACACTTCCGCTTCCTCTTTACGGCATACAACGTCACAACGGAAGAGCTTGAAGAGGAGAGGTCGAGGAAAGGTAAGGGGGATTTTCGTTTTTAAAAATGTTAGGGATGAGGGGGTTGTGAAGAGATGGGGCAAATTATTAGGGTTAAGGGGAGGGGTATTTGATAAAAGGGTTTGTGGGTGGGAATCAGGAGCAGTTTATAGAATTGGGGCAGGGATCGGAGATAACCTTTCCCAAAAAAATGCTAATAACATGCATAGATTTACAACGAAAATCGTTGTAAAAATATGCGTGGTAAACTCATTTTCGTGGTAAAGGTTATGCGTAGTAATTGCATTTGCGTTGTAATGCATGCGTGGTAAAGGCATGCGTTGCAACGGAATGCGTTGTAACGTCATACAACCACAATTTCGTAGTGCGCTAAAGATCAGTGGAGGAGTCACAGTACTGGAATGAGGGGTGCTCTACGACCAGTGCTGAAAATGGAAATATAGAAATGCCTGTAGGTAGCCACTACCAAAAAGACCTGTTTCTACCAAGAACTGCCTGTACCCCCCCCCCCCCTCCCCCCCCCCCCATTACAAGTAACGCACCACTGCTGGTGCTCTCCCTTTCACATTAATTAAAGTGCAGGTACTCAGTACCTACCCATTTAAAGCACTGTCTAGGACAAGACAGCCTCAATAAAAGTGCTGCCCCATACCTATTGGGGTCCCTGCTTTGTAATGGGACTACATCACCGAGAGTGCATTTTTGTAAGTGTGTGTATTGTGTCAATCTTGAAACTTGTTTTCGAAAGTGAGCACATCTTGTCTGGGGATTGGAGCACCCCTTACAAAACAACCCTTCGATTTAATGACAGATATTTGTAAACGTGACATCTCCGTCCGTGTCAGCCACCCATGAATGCACGCCTAGCTTTCCTTTTATGAAGCGAGGCTCACCCGACATGTCAGTACTGCGCAATATGTGAGCCAAGACTACAACTCCCAGAATGCATCAGGTTGTCAAAGAAAAGCCTCCGACCAGTGAGCCAGGGCTGGTGTAATTGAGGCCGGTGGCAATTCTAACTCGTTCCTTTACTTCCCTTTATTCCACCCCCACACCAGGGCTACTTCCCCTACAGCCCCAGTCAAGAAACTGTGCATGAGACGCCCATATTTATTTCTATTATTTATTTCAAAACGCTATAGATATACGCCTCTTTTAAATGAATGATCCGAGGAGAAAAGGGCCCATAATGATAAGGCGAGTCCACTCCGAGCCGCCAGAATTCCACTTTCGTGGCTGTTACCTGCCCACCCTCTGGTACCCAGAAGCCTCCGGGAGATAGAAAGATACTGTCTCCATCACCCGAACACCACGTGGCCAATAACAGTCTCCGCTCTCACTCTGGAGCCAATCAAAGACACCTGGATTGTGCGCCTGGCTGAGCTTCATCCCTCGAGCTCCCACCTGCCCCCTCGCTCCCGCCAAGATCTCAGGGAATCCCTGGATTGGCCAAGAGATTGTCACGTGACCGCAATAGGCGCGTCATGTAATTACCATAAAGCCTCTGATTTGTCCTAATGTGGCCACGTGACCAAAGGCCGCACCTGCATTATAGATTTAAAAATGGGCAGAGTGGGTTCTCCACTTCTCTCTGTTTTCATTGTGCTAGTTGGTTTGTATAACAAATGTGTGGGGTTATGACCGTTTTATTTTTAGCTGTTGTTTGTCTGCTCTAAGTATTATCTATATGCTTGTGTCGTTGCTCTTCGTAGTTTTATGGAGTGCCATTACTTATTGAACGTTCCTGGGTGATTTTGGTGTCCGTCATTTTCTTTTTTTGTAGTTTAGGCTTTTCATCATCTTCAATCGAAGGCGAGCGCGGATGAAGACAAGACGGAACGGTTTTTCGGAGGTGGGTGCGCGAGCGTTGGGGGTGAGTATTTGTTTTGCATATTTTATTTATTTTGCAGTTTTCTATGATCGGTCGGAAGATGTCTAATTTTGACCATTATGTGTGAGAGGCTGTAATTCAATTGAAGTCCCAGAATCGACTACTGCGTTCTTTTATTTGTCTTGTAAATGCTTTAAGTAAACGTTAACTTGTTCAGAACAAAGCGTTTTAACGTATGTTTAATCCATATGCATTACGACTGACCGTCTTGAGGTGTATGTATGATTGCGAGGTTTATTTAAAAAAAAAAGTGATAAACATTCTCCTCTGTCAAATGTTTCCCTCCGCCATCTCCCGAAAATCTGTATTTATGTTAATCTGGGGTAATTTATGGTAGGATGACTTGTCAAGGAAGTTTTACACTTTTTTTTATTTTTAATAAACTCCAATGGTATAAGTGCTATTTGGAAGAGACGGATTGGCCTAGGAATAGTGGAGTTCTCTAAACACTTTATCAAGTGAGTACTTTGGTAGGTTATATTTGAACTTCTAACTAGCGATTGCACTGCAGCTGTGTTGTCTGGCAAAGAGAAGAGTGAATCTCCGGGGTGTGAAAGATTGCTCTCTTGAAGCTTGCAATGCTTGTTGTGGGAACCTGTGAGGTGGAAGAGGGGACGTTTATACAGCATTTGGGCTTTAAGCTGGTGGGTGGGCATTTTCATACGGGTTGTTGCCTATTAATGAATCGGTTTCATGAGCTTGTACTGTACAGTAATGCATTTTGGTATAGAGTTTGCTCCCCAGGAGTCTGGCTTTCAGGTAAGACGGCAATGTTAGTGTCTTAGGATGCAGCTCAAGTGAGGAGGAGGGTGGCTTCTGCAAGGTTATTTATCAAAAGGTACACACTACTTGGAGCACTGGGGATTCAGTTAGAGGAAGTGTTCTTTATGGTTGTGGGAGATACTCTGCCAACTGTGTCCTGGACTTATTATACTCTTCAAGAGGAGAGGATGTGGCGTTCGGGCCAGAGCTGCCAACTTTGCAACCAGTTTTGAGCCTGGGTGTCGCCTCAGCATCCTGTGATTCTGGGCAAATCGCTTCATCTCCCTGTGCCTACCAAAAAATGATTCTGTCACTGTGTAACATTACTGGTGCGCATGTAAACGCTCCAGTAGTTTCTGATAGAGTTTGCGCTACATAAAACTGCAAAAAAAAATGTGGAACTCTTGAGTTTAATCCCACATAACAGTTTTTAGCAGCTGTTGGTGGTCACGGTCTCCTGGGTCGGCAGCTGCAAGATCAGTGCAATTCCTTAGTTTAGGTAGTTTTGGGTGTTAGTAAGAAATATTCCTCGTTTCTGTCCTGCTTTTGACCAGTACAAGGGGCCACCGTTGGTAGGTTCTTTATGTATGGGGCATATTTCTTTCTACTGACGAAAGGGTTGTCTGGTATTCCAGTGGGAGCGCTATGTTGAAGCGCCATCTTTTTCTTCTAACTTCTTATTTATTTTATTTTTTTTCCATGCAGGCCTATAGATAGTTTTGTCTTCTGGAACTTCTCATTATTTTAGTGAGTACAGGCCACTGTTCGAGGTGGGGATGTAGCGGGATGGTATTTTCTCCGCTAGCCTCTGATCTGCCGGAAGGTGGTCTTCAGTGTGGGGGGGCTCAGCTGTGGCCTATTTGCTTGTACACGCCCCCCTTCCCTCTCCAAATTGAGTGGGCTGTTTTGGCTTGAGTTTGCTTTAACTCTTTGTTCTCCTCTTTTAGGTTTTTGCAGAGACGCAGTGATCGAGTTGGTACACCATGGTATACTTTACATTGCCAATTCCAAGCCTTAGTTTCTTTGGCTGCCAGTCCTTTGATGGAAGTTCTGGTCACTGAGTTCTTCCCTGGTTATCTAGTGGGTCTTGACTGCGGACAGGACTCCACGAGTGACCTCTCCTCGACCGCTAGTAATCATCTGCTAGCTGCTTTCTCTTTGCAATTTTGATTCTGCTTGTTTATGTGGACTATACACAACTAGTGTACTCCTTGACTTCGTAGAATTCGGTGTATTCCAGAAACTACTAAACTGTTTGAGCCTAAAAAGCGTACCACTTTCTCGAGGCTAGACAATCAGACCAGGGAATAAATTCAATCTACATCCTGGTTAAAGGATGGACTTACCCACTTACAGTTAAGTAAACCTTTCATTGCGCTCCTGCCTTTTCCTTGGAATCTGTCAACCGAACTACCACCAGTGTGATAAAGCCAGCCCCACCTCAAACTTCTCGCTGCCCCCATGTGTCGCAGTTCATAGCTGGGATTCTACCACCCCCTCATTCTGAGCTGCTCTGTGAGCGGGTGGCAGCTTTTGACTTGGATCAGGGACTTTTAAAAATAGAAATTTAAGGGAAGGAATGCTACTACACTTTACACTGTAGGTCCTACACATTTGGTTCATGATTAGGGCCTGTTGTAACAGTTGCTCCATGTTTGCAGTGCTCGTTTACAGTTTTTGGGGGATTACTATTATCTCGTATCACTATCAGCTGGTTTTTAGGCTGAAATCGATCCTGTGCTCCTCACTGTGAAAGCCACGGCCAGTTGTAGAATTGAATGCTCCAGATGTAGCTTTCCCTAGCAGCTCTTAATTGAAGAATGGCTTCATTTGAAGGTAAGTAGCTGTGTCCTTTTCTGTATTTTTTTTTTATTTTCCCTGTTTCTTGTCCCCTCTAATATATGGCCGCGACTACATAAATTGCCTTAACTATTAGAAATTTCTTTGCAGAAGGCTGAATGCTATTTATTTAGCAATGTTCTGAAGGTGCAAGTTGGCCCATATTGCTTCCCCCCCCCCCGCTAGTGTGTATTAATGCACAGTACCCACAATGTTAAAGCGCCTATGTCTGTGGGATGACTGCGGTCTGACTCGTTTGCCTGTGCTGAATACAGTCACAGTACACTTGTGATATGCTCACCGGTTACTCCTTTAGTCTACTGCGTGGATTCCAGTGACCATTCTGTGCTCCATGTGGTGCATTGGCTACCGCTTGCTCAGTCCCACAACCCTCTCTTCTGTCCCAACCTTTTCTTCACATTGGTTGTAGGATTCGCAGTCTTTCTGGTCGCCGCACAAAGGATACAACTAGCAGTTCCTCTGAGCTATGGGATTATATAAAGGAATGTTTAGGGTCTCCTATGCTTTCATGTGTAGTTTCAGTAGCACTTTTAGTTTTGGAAAGCAGCATTTTTCACAAGCTATTGACAGTCCTGAAAGTTCAAGTTATTAGATTCGACCTTTTGTAGCGTGATAAGTGTAAACTTATTTACGTCCATTTTCTAGTGTTCTACCCTCTCCTGGGCACCTTACCCTCGTATGTGCATTTACAGTTATCTCTGAATGCTCCTTTGGGCTGTTATACGCTAATGTTGTGGCTGCACACCATCTTGACTGTGCCAGATTATGTGACTATTGCCTTGTATCATTTGGAACATCATTTTAGCCTAGGGCTCTGGCTTAGCTTGAATCTTTTAATGGCTTATCTAGCAGATCTAAGCACAGTCTTCCAGCAAGACCATCTTCCCCAAGCTGCGTGGTTCAAGATTTGTGAGATCGTAGGATTACACCTGCATTAGTCCCGCCCCCCCCTCCCCTGCGGCAGTTTTAAAGTTCTTTTCTACAGTTTAGGGTAGTTGACATTTGAGTGGCAACTGGAACTCTTGGGTAATGGGGTGTCCTGATTAATTACTTCTGTCAGTTTTTGTTTCTGTAGTTATTTTCCTAAAGCGTTTCTTTCTTTGGCACTTTATGCAAACCCCTGTATCTTGCTACTTCGTACGGTTTGTTGGTAGTCAACCGCCCTTGTTTTTCCAGTTAAACTCTACACATCTGCTTAGTGTAGAGATCGGCTTTTCCTGACTTTAAACATCCTGCATGGCTCTGATTTACGTTAACTGACTTGTGGGCAGAACGTTTAACAAACCTCCTCAAATAGCGTTTTTGAAATTTTGTGAGCGCAGCGTCCATGTTGCGGCCTTTTATTTGAATTGGCGAGTTACTGCCGCCTTGTTTGGCAAAGGAAGGTTCAGTGTCCAGCTAGCGCCATTGGTTCTAACTAGGCCTATAAATGGCAAATTAATAAATTAAATTGAATACCAGTGTAGTCCTTTACTAGTTCTGTGGTCTCTATAGCCAGCCTTTGCACAATATCCTTGCCACTAGGAGATGGTCTTCACTTTTGATTTAAAGTTTACTTGTAAACCATCTACAGGAACTTTGAGCCCCAACCCACTGACCTTGGATGCCTCCCCCCTCACAAGCCACTGATTGCATGGGGACAGCGCATGACACCAGCTCACAACACTCAATCCACTCGGGAGCACCCACGGACCCACTGCTTTCTTCAACCTGAGGCAATGTTCTCAATTGCCAGCTCTGCACCATCCTCACCGCATCCATCGAATAACAGCCTTTCCAGACTCATGGAAACATGCAGAAGTCAGACCCATGTCCAGGCAAGATGCCATTCCAAGATGTAGACACTACTACAAAGCCCTCCATGACGTAGGACCAGCATTTATCAACCACCCCTTGAACTTCCACCAGCTTTCCAGAGACCTCTGCTCTGCTGCCTTCAAGCGTGCACACCGCATATGCCATTCCATCTCCTACCTCGGTGCCAAGTCCTGGAATGTTTCTCCTTCTCGCTGGTGGAATTTATGAAGACTCTACCTGGCTTTTCGACTGAGCCCAGCAGCCTAGTGCTTGGATACCCACATGGGTGATTAGCAGCACTTTACAAATACTGATTGCTTGTTGCAGCATGGTGACTGCAATACTTGAATGTGCCAATTAAGGCTGCCCAGTCCACAATTTGAGCTGCTAGTCTCCCGTGCGGGATGGTGAATGGAAGTGTGTTCTGCATCAGTCTTTTAGATGCAAAATATTTGGTTGTTGAATACCACTAAGATGGGTAGCTGATACCCGCTGAGTACCAACAGAATTTTTGCATTTTGTTACAGCATTTATAAAGCCTCTTGTCTTTCTCCTATCCGTGTGTATTCCCACTTTTTCTACCTTCTTATTTCTTATTTCTATTATGTGATGACTAAATTGAGAAAAAGTGGCTTTTTTTTTAAAGCCCGACCTCAGCACTGCAGCCGGGCCCCATGTGGGCACCAGTTTTGTTTTGGGGCGGTGTCCATGTGGGTAACCCGGCTGCAGTGCTGACGTCAACTGAGAGGAGGCAGAGATTGGCTCTGGTCTGTCACCTCTCTCGAGATAGCCTGTATTCTGGCACCCAAGGGCCGCATAGAACGCCTCTATTCAGGCATCTTGCAGTGAAATCTACTCCAGTCACTGGAGTACCACCCCCCCCATGGCAGAGTAAGAGCTGCTACCTTTTGACACTTCAAGGCTTTATTGCTGGTGCAGTATGCCCAAATATGTGTCTCCTTCCTACCTGAAGATATTGGATTCTCCACTTGAGATTTGTACTAATTTGTCGTTGCTATCGATTACAGATTTCCCACCGCTTTAGAAGCAGCCTTCTGCGTCTTGGTGCTGCACCAATTCCTGAAGCACAGATGGTGGTGAAGTTGCCTACATGTCTGCTTGGAACTTATCAAATTAAAGCTTCAATATTCCAGGTAAATCATGGGTTTATACTATGTTAATTATTGGTAATTAAATCTAAGGTCACTAAATCATGGTAATCCAATTTTAAGGCTATTTAATTCAAATTACTAAATGACTCAATATTTTGGGTTGAAGAGGGCATTCTTTCTGCAATCGAATGTACATGAACAATGGGGAAACTGCCAATGTTAAATCTTAGTTTAATATGCTATTTACTGTTACCAAAAAATGCATTTAACAACCTGTCTATAGAACCGGACTGCATTTTTATATGTTCCTGAAAACTGTGTTATCTAGGGGGAAAAACTATGAACCTTGCAGAAAACTAAAGCACTGTTTTTCAGGATTATAATTTAATCTATACCTAGTGTTTGGTAAATGTTTGTTGGTTGCTTTCTATGAAATGGGGCATGCCATTCACCCCGGAGTTATAACATGAAATTTTTCTATAGCCTTATAACAGGGTTCGTTAGGTGTGTGTGGAGAGAGATACATAAGTGTGTATGCTAGTGTCTATCCATAAGCCTGAGGTGGAAGTTGAGCAGGGTATGATGTGGGGAGGTGAAGATTGTAGGCTGCAGTAAGGTCTGATGGGAGCTTACAACTGTGCCCTCGTGAGTGCCTCTTCAGTTAGGATGTTCTAATTTTAGTCTGCCATCTTAATATGGTGGATCTAGAATGTGTACCTTGCTACAAATGGTGCTTGCTGCTTCCTCACAAGTGTACATGCGGGGGGGGGGTAGTGCCTAAGATCAGTTTGTACTCTGAGGTTTGTATCCAAAATGTGACGCAGAGTGCCATTATTGCCCATGAGAATTATTTAAATTGTGTAACTTGAAAGGAAGTACATGGTATGTAAACATGTCCACTAAAGTGGAAGATATTGGTCTAATCTCTCTCCTTTCTAATTCTGGCATCTGAGCACTTGAGCACTTGAGTGCTTTTCTTGAGACTTGAATCACCCTTGGAAGGGGGATAAGCTGGTGCACTAAGACTAAGTAGTCCTTGGCTGTTGGCACATTTTGAGTGAATACCCTCTTAAAGTTTGCAATTGGTATAAAACTTGGGCCTAAAGTCACTAACTGAACAGAGGTCTTGTTGGTTTCGGATCCTAATGTTCTGTTTTCCGCAGCCTTCTGAAGCTGACCTGGTGTTACTCAGTTGTCCATTCTGCTGTGTGAAGCCTGTTTTTGCATCTGACTTTGCCTGCACTATTAAAGGTGAGTTATGGGTTCATAAAGTGTATAACCTGCATGATACAAAAGTATGTGACTACATTTGTTATAGTAGTTTTGATCGCTGCCTTCTGAGGTGGCTGCATGAGTTAAGTAATATTGCTGGGAGGAGTACATGTTGGGTGGGTTGGAGAATAGTAAGTATCGAGGTTAGAGTAGTTTACGGTGCCATGAGAATACATCTGATCACTAACAGGTGTCCTGCGCCAAGTCTGTAACCTCTGGTTGGTAAATCTAGAAGGGTTTAATAGTCCAGACCATGAAGGTGTACAAGACTAAGCTTACTTTGTGAAAACTTAGAAAGGAGGGATGGGGGATATTTAACCATTTGCACAAGTCTCACTTGCTTGGCTAAAGCTTTAGCAGACTGCAGGAAAATGAGGAAACTGGCAAAGGTGAAAGGGTGCATAGAAAGCATCCTTAAGTCTTGTTGGAGGAGCAAACAGGAACTTTAAACCTGGTCCAATGCTGATACATGTGTTCCCTTGCAGAAGACTCCATTCATCTTACATGGCTTGTCTGTCTGCATGTAGGGTTGTAGGCGTCATAAAAATGATGCAGCTCCCAGATGCTGTAAACTGTTTGCAAAGGGTAGCCCAGCAATGAATTTAAAGGAGTCAAGTATACATATGGGGGGTTGTGTGTATGTATACAAGTGTTCTTGAAACCTCAATTTAGAACCAGCTCACCTGGCATTGACCTCTGCATACTCCTTTTCTACTTTCCTTGAACATACTGGTGTGCTTGGGAGGGCCTTCTCTCCATTCTCGGTTAAAGGAGTAATATTACCTGTTTGGTTTACAGCAGAGGGAGAAGTAGACTTGTAAAGAATCTGTTAGTCTTAGTTGATTTTTAGTTGCTTCAACATCTCTGGTGGCTGTTGCTGTCCTCACTCATGTTCCTTTTGTTTTATTGTAGGTGACTCTCCTCCCACAGGAAGCCTCTTGGAGGAAATATTTGGTGACCAGACCTGGTCTTATTTCCCAGCTTCACATTATTGTAAAATAAAGTATTTAAATTGCATTATTGTGTCTGTGCTAATTTTGAGAATGGGATAGTGATCAATGTTTTCTCAGAGGGGCTCTCCTGTGGGTTGAGTGTTTGCAAATGGTGTTCAGGCCCATCTTTAGGAGATGGAATAAATCACTTTCTTGTGATGGGTAGGGACTTAATTTACAAAATTACTCCTCCCATAAGTTTCTGCCAATGCAAGCTGGCTATTAGAATTGGGTGTTAGTTGGTTGGGGTGGGGGGAAGGGGATTGAGTTGTTGTGCTCTCTACTATTTCATTACATGTACAGTGTCCTGGTGTTCAACTCTAAATTGTTCACTAGTTGCACATGTGAACCTGGCTCTAATGCTTCTAAGAAATGGCTTTCATTTAGGGTTTGTGTGCCACACCACCTGGTGACAAGGGGTGCAATGCGGGTTCTGGGGCTTGGTCTCCTCCTGCATTGATCCCAGATTTCTGATCTATTCTGGCCTCATAGTTCCTTCTGACACCTGGCCAGGCAGTATTTCACAAAGCACATCAGAGGTCTGACCCTGTTGAAACAGCTCAGATGCTCCAGGTGACTGTACCACACCACAACACCCCACAAGATCATGCCCAGCAGTGCCACTGGTGGGGCCCATAGAGCATTATCTTTGCAAATCATGACTTTATTTCCATCACTCAGTACTTGGAGATGCTTGTTAGGAGAGACTGTTAACCATGCCTGTTACTCCTCTGAGTATAGAATTCCAGTTCATGTTTTTAGACCAGACTAGGACTCGCTTTCTTCCTATATACGTAGGTGATCCAATAGGTACTTGGCCTGCCTCACCTTGGGAATATCCGCCTAATGTTTTCCGTGACTGCTGGAATCAAACGTGCTTAGTCTGGCATTTGGCAGCCTGGACACGTGAAGGGAAAACTGATTTTCTGTTTGGAGGGTGAGTGAGGTCACAGTCTAACAAGGGTCCTTCCTGAAAGGACAATGGGAGACTGTTGGCAAAATGATAGCTGTGTTCTTCCCCCCCCCCCCCCCCCACAAGGGAAGGGAGGAAGCAGAACATGCAGCGAGGATGCTTCATTGGTGCACAATTGGCTAAGAAGATTGTGGGTAAAGCAGAGCAATTGATAGTATCTTGGTGTCCTGCAGAATAATTCACTTCAAGTATGTACTGGGGTGGAGGCACTGCACTTCAGGGTGCGTGTGCTGCGGCATAGATCTGCATTTTTGAGGCTGTAATTTGGCATTACTGCTGTAGTTCTAGTATGAAATTTATCGGATCCTACTTTGTCGTCTCAGGGCTTAAAAGTGCCCATAATTCTGGGGGGTATTTGGTAAAATGTTCTTAAATCATTGTCCAGTGATGCTGCTTAGGTGATGGTATGCTGGTTAATGTTTCTGGTTTGCGTCCAGTTGGCTTAATCAGTCTACTCTTGTAGAGACAACTTGTGGTGTAGAGGGTAAGGTGTGATGGTCAGCAGTTCTGTGAGATGCTTTTAAGTGTTTATGGGCCTGGTCAGGCTAGCATTGTCATGCAGAGGTCTGTTATGTGGCACGCATTACGGCAGTGAACTACTATAGGGGTTCCAGTGTACTTTGAGTTCCGGGGACAGTTGCCGAAGGGGAAAAAAAAAAATGGAGATGTGTACAGAGTCTGACGGGGAGGTTTGGTAGAAGATGAGTTTGTACGACCACGTTAGAGTGGTTAAGAGGAAAGTGAGATTGGAAGGGTGGTGATGACTCTTATTTGGGTATGGGAAAGGTATGCTGCAGTGTTTAAAGGATGGCTGTTGGGGGCTGGTATTAGGAGGCAAGGCAGTTATGGGATAGGATTATTCGTTAATGTGAGTCTCCTGGATCATGGTACTTTGTGACTGGTCATTCGTTGATGTTCTGGTCTGCTTGGAGCAGGCTTCAGGGCCACAAAAGCCTATGGTGGCTATAGGCAGGACCACTGGAATTGAGCTTTGTTGGCCATGGCATTTTCCTTATGGTGTTACTGAATCCTGTAACATGTTGCTGCAGTGTGAAGCTTGTATATTGCCTTTGGTTGTCGGCCTGGTACTAATGAGGTAAAACTTTTCCCTGGTTAGTGTTAGCATGTCTAACAAGCATTGGCAAAGCCAATGGGTCACGTCTATACAAGAGCTATTGGCTTTAGCATACATTGCCAAAACATACTGGCAGAGTGGCTGCTGTTCATGGTTGAAAGGTAGTTTGGTAAAAGTGTTGTACAGTGTTGTGGAAGGGGTGTAGAGGGGTACTATGGAGTAGCATAGGGCTGAGTAGTCAGTGTAGTAGAGCATCGTGGAGTAGATTGGCGTCTAGTACTTTGGTTTTGAGTAGTGAGCAGGCATGGAGTGGCAGAGTGAAATGTTGTTTAGTGGCGTAGAGTAGAATAGGGCAGAGGAGAGTTCAGAGTAGAAGTCAGTGGCACCAAATGCAGTAGAGTAGTGGAGTGCACTGGAGTGGTAGTGTTGCAGAGTAGGGGGAGTGGTGAGTGTGGTGGTGCATAGTAGATTAGTGTGGGGTAGTGTTGATCCAGCGGTGTACCAACAGATACTCTACTACCATATACTCACCTGGGCCCATAAACACACAATTGATTAAACTGCTGGTTTGTCAAAGTTTTATTTTCACATTGTTTAGGATTAGTTATTTGATACTTATGCTTATTTCTGACTAACCCTTTCACTGATCACAAAGTTCTTTCCTCTGGTCGATGGACCATTAGTTAAACTAGTTGATAACCTAAAGTAAATAACCAGACTCAAAAGTTTTAAATCTTTATCCAAACTAAATGCATGTGAACCACTTCAAAAATACAATACAGTCCCCATCATTCATAGGAGAGAATTCAACACCAAACCTATACTTCGGACTCATACAATGATAAATGCTTAGAAAAGAGGACCGAGAAAAGAACATCTGCAAATAAAGTGAAATTATAATTACCAAGAGTGGTGTGAAACAGCAACCCCCTGGCCAAGGAGCTGGTAAAGGTCCCCCGGGATAGGTCAGGCGACAGACTTCAGGACAGGATTCAGGCCAGGGTAGTTGACCTCTCTAGAATACAGACTTGCGCCGCACCCCTGTGACACTCTTACTCCTTAATATTCTTCTGCGATCTTCTAATCTAACCCAATTAAATTTGGCTCTTCATCAGCATTTCTCTCAGCATCTCTTGCTACAGACAGCATCCCGAGCTCTGCTGCATCTGGTTCTCTGGACTATCTAACTAAAGCTATCTTAATTATACATTTCGTTCTTCAAGTTCCACCCACTAAAGTTTCAATATTCATAAAAATATGAACTACGATTGGTCGGGCAAGGAGGAAGCTCCATTACACCATGCTTACATTTCATTAAATTCAACTCCACCATTGTTTGCAAACCAATCCCCTTCATAAGTTTTGGTTCACACACGCATTCACATTTCATTTGAAACATTTTAATAACACTGTGTGCGAGTCCACATCGTTTAACTTTTCACCATCCGTTCCCAGGGTAAAACATGTTGCGACCTTGGCTTCCGTCCAACATCTGTCATTCCGAGTTAACTTTCAGTGGACATGCGCAGTCTTTCCTTTACCCAGCTTACTTAAGTTATACCATGAGGCCCAAATGTGCACTAAAAGTCAAAGACCAATATTAATTTCACAACTAAAGTGGTCGCACTGTATACCACCCACCTCTACGCTATTCCCCTTTACTTATTAATACTCTTCCTGCATTAGCGTTGGTGAAATAGCTTGTCGTTTCAGCTAAGCAGATGCCATGCAGGCGTGTCTTCAGGACTACATTTTAGTGCCTTTTACTCATGCGCAAGAATTTCCTTCCAAGCGACAGCTCGTCATACTACGTAGATGACGCATGCACAGTAAAGTTTTCCTGTTTAAAGCAGTTTTAGTCCTTTGTTCATGTTATCCACGTTAGTAAACACAAGCTTCGCTAACCCGCGTGGTCATATGGTGCGCATTAGTTTTGACCAGTTATTAAAAACATTTAACTGGTTAGTGAGTTAAAGCAGCAGATTGCTTTTGAGCAAGTCTCTTTTCTACGAGTCCTTGCTCAATCAGTGTTTTGGCATGGAGTGGCGATGAGAAGAGTCCAATAACATGGAGTGGTGTGGGGTAACTTGGAGTATGCATGGTATGGTGGCATACTACCATTAGAAACGCATCTTCAGTTAAAATAACCTTTGCATATCCACTCGCATGCAGTTTTACAGATCACTGTACAGCGCACAATATGTGACTGTCCGTTTATCAGCACAATTCATTTAGACATTTAAAGTGTGTAGTGCTAGGAAGAGGATAACATAACACCGTACTGCCTTCCTAAACCAGACCCCAGTAGCCAGCATGATTCTCACATAAATCCTCACTTTGAAGTTGAAGAAAAAATAAATACCAGGCTCCTTGGAAGACAGACATTTTACCTCCATCTTTGAAGGCGCAGTAAATGTGACCAGAGAAGAGCAAGATTTAAAATAAGGTTTGGACAACGGGATGGATCAACTCAAGCGGGACAGCCTAAAGCAATGAAAGCCAAGAAGTGTGAGTCATAAACCACAAAGCCAATGGTGAGCAATGGGTGGAATGCATTTGTAGGTCAACATTTTTGAATGTCCACAAGTCTGGTAAGCTTCGACCTTAAAATGAGAAATTAGTCTCCATGTGCTACATCACACAGAAACCATACCCCATTCTATGGCACCGGTTTTCGAGCATACTATGAAATACTCCCCTACAGCAGGGAACAGACAGTGGCCTATTTAAAAAAAAAATATATATTTGATGCAGAATGCTTTTTTTTAACACACTTCAGTAAGAGGGCAGATGTCCGATTATGGACGCCACAGGCAGTGTAGATTACTTGTGTTGCCCGCACAGCCCTTAATGCGAATGTACCCCAGCTCTACCAGTCCACCTCTGTATTTCATTCTGTTCTCAATGCTGCACTCCCCTCCCCCAAGCCCTGAACAGAAGCTGTGAGTGACATTTACGCTGTTGAATGGTTAATTTACACCTACAGTTCCACTGACAGCAGTGCCCATTAGCACACCAGGCCCTGAGGCCTAGGAGATGCTGATGGCGGCTTGGCCTCTGACAGGCCTGTTTGCAAAAGGTTAGAGAATGTGTTCCCTTTCTCTGAGCCTTGGAATTCTGCTACTGTACTGTATACATGGTATGAAATGTCATTTACAACCGGTGACCCACCGCCTTGGACACTACGGAACTGTGATTGGATTACCATGTTACTTCCTGTGTGCATGTATCGGTGTGCTGAAGGCGTATAAAAGGCAATTCAGTTAGTGCTTGTTCCACGGCCAGCGCCAGCCTCCCTCATGGAATCCTCTCTCCTTTGACTTCTTAAAAAGCTCAAAATTAATGGTATCTTACTGTGGTCATATATGGGCCCATTATCCAGCGTTTCGAGCAAAGGCATGTTTGGTCTAACTTTAGACTACCTTTGCTGCTATTCCCCACTCCATTCTTAACCAAAAGTCCCTCTCTGGTGGCCACATTGACACACTTTACCTCAAACATGCATAAGTTCACAGCCTGATCATTGAGATCCACCTTTGTATTAGTCACCGGATCACGGCTTAAACCCTGGTGCAATCCTGTCATAGCCCATGGCCTCTGATCTTCCACCCGTTTTCCCCCACACCCGGTACCCTATCCTTAGCTGTGACAGAGTGGAATGCCGCGTAGGTGGCTTAGCCATCATCTTCCACAATGTTTTCCAATGCGGCACGTTCAACATAACTTCTCTTAAAGTAGCAGAAAGTCTATATTTTTGCTTCAAGATCAGACCCTCCCAATCCTTTACTGGCTGCCTACTCTGCCACCCACTGGGCCCACCTTTCTGGCCAGCCTAGGAAAGGCTTTGGCACTTTCCTACCCCAATCGACAAGCTCCACCACTCTGGGTGATTTCAATTATCACTTTGAGGTCATCAATAATTTGCAAATGTCTAATCTCGGGGATGCCCTAAACCTAATTGGCCTCACTCAACTAGTGTTTGCACCTACCCACATAGCGAGACACACCCTGGACTGAGTCTGTACCAATCACCCTCAACTAGTAATTGTAGATCTTAAAAATGTCCTATCATGGTCTGATCATAGCTTAGTGCCCTTCAAACTTCTGATCAACACTCCCAATCCCTCCACTCCCAGTACTGATACGGTCCCTTCCACCCTGCGCAAATGGAACAAGATGAGGACAAACCCTAATCTTACCTCCCAACTGTCCACTACCTCCTTGTCCATCACAGGAAGTCTATTTAATGACCTTAACTCATTCAACAAATGGATTATGAACACTAGCGCCGCCAGTTTACCCTGTAAACACAGGTCAACTCCCTCTGCACCAGGGTTCTCCCAGAAAATATCGGAACAGAAGCGGATTGTTAACAGCCTGAACGCAAATGGCGTCAGGCCTACACACCTGAGGACCTGTTCTGCTATGCCAGAAATCCTACCATATTCTGATCAAGGAGACAGAGCCAATTTCACCTCCTAAATTGAGGAGGCCCACTATGACCCAAAAATATTAAATATCTCATCTGTCCTATAGCCCAAAGCCCTCCAGGGAAATCCCCAAACCCTCTGTGACCAGATCTCTACCTTCTTTAAGAAGATTCAGACCATACAACAGGGCTTTTCAACCACCATTGCCCTAACTGACCATTCCTCAGATAGCCCCTCTAATGCCATAACTGCAAAGCTGGATGGTTTTCAGGAGATGTTGCTCTCACAATCTCGCCAAGCCATTGTTTCCTGTAAGTCTGGCTCTCCCAGTGCCCAACAGCTATCCTCCACATGGCCATCAATACAGTCAACCCCTTAAGATCCTCAACACATATTTATGTACGACCATAGTCTCTAAAGATTGGAAATCCCTACAAAAAGATCCTGGCAGAACCCACCATCTTGTCAGACCTGTGGCCCACCTCTCTACTCTCGTAATTGACCAAGATGCTGGAAAGAATTGTAAATGGTCAACTTATCTCAGTTTTAGAAACCTCCAATTCACTGCACCCCGACAATCCAGTTTCAGACCCAAACACTCAATGGAGTCCGCACTACAAGTTCCCAAGACGAAATGGTTCTCGATGCTGGTAACCTGTGGTACTGATGCTGCTGGACCTCTCTGCAGCGTTCAAAACCATCTCCCACTCCATTCTCCTCCACTGGATCCAAGACAGTGGCATCTCCCATAAGGCTCTGTCCTACATCCAATCTTTCCTGACTAACAGGAGACAAACGATAGCCTATGTCAATTTTCATCAGCAGAAAGACCCGTGATATTGGAAATCTCACAGGGCTCCTTTCACAGCTATGCACTATTTACTATCTATACGGGCCCCCTTATCTCCCTGGTAGCTTAATTTGGCATCACTAACACATCCTATGCTGATGATACACAGCTGAATGAAGTGTAGGTGTGCAAAACTAGGCATCATTAAAATGCTGGGTTTAAACAAAGTGATTACCTGAGCATGGTGGGATAGGGAACCGCTAATTGCAGCTGCCTCTAGCAGCCCGCCCATTCATAAAAACTACCTATTCATGCGAAGTTTACCTTAAAGACTACGAATTTATCATGTCCTATAGTTAGGATTGGGAACCCCCACCAGATTACCCACCGTCCACCCTTTATGCTGATCATTTCAAAAAAATATTCAACAGCTGGGTTAGTTTAATGTTCAGCGTTGTGTTGCATGGGTCTATGGATTCCAGCAGTGCTGGCCAGCAAGACCTAATTCCCCGGTCAAGGAACTCCCTTCCTAACAGAAATCTTCGTTGGGCCATCAGCATAGGACAAAGGCATACAATATGGAGCAGTCTCGTTTCCCTGGTGGCATAAGCGGCAGGGCCAATCTTCTCTAAAGCCAACCATCCTCCATTTTGGCACGAGGTCTAGGGTGGGTATCTCTCCAAATCTTAAGGCAAGAAATTACTGTTTAAACCTTCAGTGGAAGGGTGCAGCCAGCAGGGGTGATCCTCTTAGAATGGAATATGATTTCAGCACCAGCTACCCATGATTACGTCTAGACAGACTTTCCTTATCGGCAGTCCAGCTTTGCAGTCTTGCTTGATTTGTTTACCATTTTCTTGAAGGTTTGGCCAGAGGTGTTAGAAATCCACAAATTTCCCAGTTCAAGCATCCTAATGCTATTTTCTGGATGTTTCATGTAAAGGCCATTTCCCTGTTGTACGTTTATTTCAGTGCAGACTAAATTAGCCACGATGTTTTCAGCTGCTGCATGGTGATTATGACAAAACTTTGCGGACACCGCCGGCCTAGCAAGTGTCTGTTTTGTGAGTAGAAATTCTAGCCAGAGCTGTGCAGGCAAGGGAGCGTAAAGGTTCGGCTTGCCAGGCAGAAATATAAGAAAGCCCAGGACTTGGCAAAGAAATGCTGGGATGATAATAGATGGCAGGATCTAAAAAGGGCATGTGAAAATAAAAACCAAAAAGTAATTTGGGATGTAGTAAAATGGGGCAGAGAGGGTCGTCCTTTAGAGCCGATAAACCATGTAAGCCAAGACCAATGGGTAACGCACTTCCAATCCCAATAGCATAGATGATCGGGAGATGCCCGAGCTTTCATATACTTCTTATGATGGACCGGCTTTTAATGAAGACGATATCGATATTGCTCTTGGTACCCTGTTGGGAGGTGAAGCGTCAGGCCCTGATGGAATCCCAGCTGATACATTCCTTTCCAATAAAATTAAATGGAACCGATATATCCCGATTTTAATGAACGAAATTGCTAAAGGTCTGTCGGTACCAGAATCATGGAAAGGAGCTGAGATAATTCCAATACACCAAAAGGGGGATAAGTCATTGCCTGGGAACTATAGACACATAAGTCTAATTGACTCATCATGGGACGCCTGGTGCTAAATAAAATCCAGGATTGGATTAGCGAACAAGATATTTTATCATTTTTCCAGACAGATTTCTGGGCATGTACAAGCACTATTGATCAAACCTTTCGCTTTACACTACTTTACTGGAAAACTGTGGTTTTGGAAAAAGGCAGCTTGTATTCTGCCTTTGTAGACTTACAGGCAGCTTTTGACCTCGTCTCCCGCAATAGATTGTGGAGAGTATTGCAAGACCTGAAGATGCCCCATGCATTATTATCTCTCATAGCCAGACTCCATGAGGATACTTATGCAAAAATTAGGTGGGGAAGCCAGAGCCAGGTTACCCCCCCCCCCCCATTCAGAGTGGAAACAGAGGTAAGACAAGGCTGTGTGATGGCCCCAACTTTGTTTTCCATCTTTATTAATGGGGTTGTAAAATTCCTGGATGATATCCCAACGGACGCTCCTAAATTGGCGGGTGTAAGAATTCCAATTCTTATGTTCGCCGATGATATGCTGCTAATTGCAAAAACACCGAGCGGCTTATAAATGTCTCTAAAACAAAATTACATTTAACCTCTATAGATCCTTTAGTGGAACGATGCTGCTGAATAAGCGTCCGTTAGAGCAGGTAAAAAAATACACATACCTTGGGGTCATCTTACAGGGGGACATGAAATGGGGTAAGCAACTGGACATGGCCACATTGAAACATCGCCAGTTAGCTGGTACCTTATTAGCCGAGTTCAACGCATCTTTCACAAAACCAGTTAGCCCAGTCCTGACCATTTACAATATGAAAGATGTTAGCGCAGTCCGTTATGGGGCAGCGTTATGGGGTTTTAAAAATCTCTCTAAATTGACTGTAGCGGAAAATAGTTTCCTACGAAAAATTACTAATCTTCCGCAAAGCACCCCAACGCAGCCATTACTTAGTGACTTAGGTAGGAAGGCATTGGCTGACAGTGCCAGACTACGCCCCTTGTTGTACTGGGGTAGAATTTGGACAACCCCAGAATTGTCACCGTATGTTGAGGGCCTTAAAGATCTAATAAGAGCTGACCAATTTAAGAAAGTCAAATGGTTACAGAATGTTAGATCAATGCTAGTACATATTGGCATGGTTGCCCTTTGGGAGAACCCAGAATATATGCGGTTTCCATCGAAAGTACAACTGAAGGAAAGATACTGGGGATGGGTGGAAGCCAACACTTTCAGGAATAGTGATCTATTGACACTGACAGGCCAATTTCTTATGGCTAAACCTATACAAAGGCTAGAAGTTTATTGGGACACTATTACAAAGCCTCTCGATAGAAAGCTTTTGTTTCAACTGAGAGTGGGCACACTACCTGTTAAGTCTTTCACTGCAAGTTGGGGGATAATAGATGATACTTCCTGCCCCATTTGCCATGTATCCTCGGAGTCTTTGGCTCATTTGTTTGTCCTGCCCACACAGTTCCGCGGCGCACATAGTTGGCTCCTATTTGTCGTGCCTTGGGCACTCGAAAATGTGAGGTTGCACTCAGATTCATTCGTACCGAAACATGGTTACCACTTCTTGTAGCTATAGCTAAATTTTTAGGTTGGGTATGGATCATAAGATCGAAAGTGATTGCAGCATTATAACCCATGTATATTGCATTGTCTACTTCCCTATTTTGATCTTTGCATATAGGTATATATTTAAGATGAGAAGTGACTGCGGCATTATAATGAATGAAAATTGTACGCTACATCTTTTATTATTTGTACATAGGTATATAGTCATGAGAGGAGTTTATGATTTTTATCATTGCTGTTTTTATCTTTTTATGGTTTTTATACTTGAGGGATAATTTCGCGTTTTTAACAATCTCATATATTTGTTCATTTACTGTGTAATGGACTTTGCTTTTATGACAAACTGTCGAATAAAGCATTTTATGACTGACTGGTTTGTTTATAGGCTCTTATCAACAGTATGTCTAGCAAAGGTGCGTCATCACCTAGCATTATCTCCAATCCATATGGGAGGGTTGGAAACAATTTGGCTTTCATGACTGTTCCCATGGGTTTAAGATCATGGCCTCAAATGGATCTGGCCAGTGACGAGAAGCCATAATTAATGGCCTGTCATTCCACCCTTATCGCCTTCTTTTGAGAAACAAAGGAGACGTTTGCATCTATTTTTACTCCTAAGTATACATAGAGTTTAACCTCCTCAATTCTATTTCCCTTGATACACCATTTTTGATTTTTCTTGGAAGCACGATTACATACCATCACACTTGTTTTTGAAATGTTTATTTCCAGGCCGTTCTTTTCAATGTAAGTCCCAAGGGAATTGAGCAGCCTTTGAAGGCCTATTCAAGTATTTCTAAACAATCCCAGATCATCAGCATAGAGGATGTGTGAAATTTGTTGTCCTCCTATGCTCAGTGCATGGGCCGTCTGCTCATCAAGCTCTGTGGGGAGATCTGACAAAAATAAATTTAAAAAAAGTGTGTGGGGGGGGGGGGGGTTAGGACACAGCCCTTTTTCACACCAGTTGTTGTTTGCACCTTCTTCGATATGCACAAGCCGTCTCCAATTTTGATCTTGACCCATGTGTCTGAATATACCAGTCTAATTGCTTGTAAAATATTGGGTGGGATATCTCATTGCGATAGTGGCACAGGCGACATCTACATGTTGTAAAGACCTATGCCCCATGGTGTCAGTCATATTGGAGTGGAGTAGATATGTGCGTAGGCGCTTCCAAATATCTTGAAAGCGGGAAGTTGGCGGTTGTGTCTGGGCACACAGTTTACTGATTGTATCACAAAAGACAAGGCTCTTAAGCCATTGTGCTATAGTAGGGCGTGGTGCACTTCCGCAATGCATGCCAACCTCACGCTTTGCAAGAAGGAGTACGATTGCAACAAACTGTTGGGTCTCCTTTGGGCTAGCATGCACATAGCCCATCAGTGCTAGCAGGGAGTCAAGCAACATTGTCGTGTCCACCATCTAGGATATGTGTGCAAACTTCACTCCAGTAACTACCTATGTGGGGGCACAATCAAGCCCAATGTAGAAAGTCCGCATCAGCAGCGTGACACTTGGGGCAAGTCGATGGGCGGGTGGAATCAATCCTAGCCTGGAGGCTGGGGGTCATGTATGTGCATTGTAAGAATTAAAAATGTAGCAGTTTTTGTCTATGATTGGGGGAGACCAGCTTGGTCTGCGCACAACAGTAATACCAAATATTGTCTGGCATGGGGCGTTGTAGGCCCTCCAACCAAGCCTCCTGCAGTCGGCCATCCGCAGTGGGCAACAATTCCAAACAGGTACTATACAGTTTTGAGACCAGGTGTTCGCCAGTGTCATCCTCGATGAGGACAGTGAGAGGAGCGAAGTCTTCATGAGCAATGGGGTAGGTCGGAATGTGAGCACTCAGGGCACTCTGTATACGATGCAGAATAAATCTGTCCAACGGTGTGGCATCAGTAAAACAGGTGTCCTCTGACCAGGAGATAGCATGGCTCTCGGGGAACAGATCTCCAGTGGTATGTAATGTAAATCGACTGAGTGTGCGCTTAATAATGGATTCTACTATCAAGGGGCCAGCGATTGTCCATAAGTGGGAGCGCAGGCGAGTACAGGCGCTCCGCACCCAAGAAACGCTGCAATTGGTGCCACGCCCAACAGGTGGTGGAGAGTGTCTGAATGTCCTTGGGGTCGACCGGTAGGTAGAAGAACATTAAGGGTATGGAGCCGACCAGGTCTCTGTTGCTCCGGCTATAAGGAAGACGCACATTCCAGTGGTACCAATGGTATGCATACTGGCACTGGGCTATTAAATAATAAAGAGTAAAATGGGGCACGCCTAAGCCACCCCTTGCGTAAGGGAGGGTCAGCGCACACCAGCCAACTTGTGGTCTGCGACTGGCCCAAATCAATCTCAACAAGAGTCCCCTCAGAGTGTCGAAGTAGCGTTGGTAAGAAGGATGGGTATATTAAGAAGCAAGTAAAGAAATCTAGGCAGGACAACCATTTTAATTATGGCAATGCACCCCGCTATTGATAACAGCAGTTTGATCCACCATTCAATTTGCAATGTTATTTTATCCACAGCCGGGCCATAGTTGAGACTGAGAAACCTGCTCCCTATCGCGGTGGACATGAACACCCAGATATTGAACAGTGTCAGCACACCATTGCAGTGGGAATTTGCTGAGCAACTTCTTTCAGTGGAAAAGTTCGGACTTGTTCCAGTTAATCTGGAGTCCTGACAATAGTCCAAATCTCTGAATTTTCTGCAACACTGGGCCCAGATGTGTGGCAGGGTGTTGAAGAAAAAGCAGGATGTCGTCTGCGTACAGTGATAGTAGGGGCGGGCCGATGTCAAACTGCAACCCGCACCCGATGTACTTCTCCTGCAGGTGTCAGACTAGTGGGTCCATCGCCATAATGAATAGGAGCGGGGAGAGTGGGCACCTCGGTCTCATGCCCCTAGCCAGTGTGAACGGAGCAGTTAGTGAGAATGCGGGCCGTTGGATAAAGAAGTTGAATTAGGGATGTAAAGCCACATGGGAGACCGAGTTTCCGCAGCGTTGCCCACAGAAAAGGCCACTCAAGAGAATCAAAGGCCTTCTCTACATCGAGCAAGGCCACATATGGGGATATTCTATTGACCACGGAGAACAGCGTGCATAAATTTATAGAGGTAGAGCTGTGGGGGACGACACCTGACTGCAGTGGGGAGATAATGGTTTTGAGGAAGAGCGACAGTCTAGCTGCCAATACCTTTGCAAGAATTTTATCATCAAAATTCAATAGGGACAGTGGTCTAAAGACTGACAATGCAGTGGGTCCTTGCACGGCTTTAACAGCAGGACCTTAACTCCTGGTTTATATGGGAATCTAAGCTTAGTGCCAAGATGCTCAATTGTGAGTGACAGTGCGCTCTACAAATTCCTCATTCATTCATACGGTAGTGATGTTAAGCAGTCAAGGCTACTTGAGGAGCTAGAAGAGGGGTCTAGTCTCGGATACATGTATTAATGACACTTAATAATCTAAAAGTCGATTCATAGCTATAGCTTTTAAAATGAGTAGGTATTTTATCTATATACATGGAAGTGTGAGACCTAGAGTTAAAAAGAACATAAAAACCATAAGGTCCTGGCATCTTCTGAGGCTGAGATAAGACCACAAACATCCTATAGCGCTTATGTAGTGAGGCACTATCAACAAATAACTTTGGTCTCTATGGGCAATGTTACGTATGAAGAAAGGTTCAAGCACCCCTGGCAACTTGCAGGACTCTCTGGTTTTAACAATTTCGCAATCGGCAATACAGAGAAATCTGAATCATTGGAGAGAAGGTACCAAACGCAATGCATCAAGCATGCCACAGTCTGCTGCTTCCATTTCTTGGTGGTCCTGGGTGCAAGGAGAAAAACCAGTGGGTTTTGGACTAAGTGACTGGGAAGCAATAAAAATAATCCCAAAACTCCATCTAAAATGAACAGGGGGGGAAATCATGGAAGTGAAAGATGATGATACAAATGTGTCTAAGAGACAGGGTCTCAAAATCAAGAGAGTTTTGTGGGCCAATTCACAAAGGTAAATATACATGTATATATTCTAATCAGTAGATTTTTACTAACATTCACGGCCGTGTACTATACTTCACCCAAATTGCCACAAAATCCGAATGACAGTCATATTATCCAAGCTCATTTAGTTTTCTTGGGGAGATATTGATAGAATACATTTGGTACAATTAAATGACACAATATTATGAATATATTGTTTACAAAAGTTCCAAAATCTTTATTCAATATTGATACTAGATTTCAGTGTGCATAAAAACATTATTTGGAAGGCGTTATAGCATGAATCCTTGTCTTTGTACCTCTGAACAGAAAACATCTAGTCCATACCATCAAAATTCCTTAGTTTGACATTCTAGATATACATATAATCCAATAGCCGGCCAATCAAGTGGGTCTCTCTTCTGTAGGATGCATAGACATATGTTTGTCTACTGAGGGAACAAGATGTATTCTATTCAGAGCTGTTACAAAAAAGGATTCATGCTAAATGGATCTGCAAATTATGTTTTTACGCACAGTGAAATCTTTCATAAATATTGAAAGAAGATTTAGTAAATTTGTAATCCCTGGAAACATGTTGGCAGTGACACACCAGTGGTAATCTCTAGCAACATGCTGGCCTTGGCATATTGGTGGTAAATCCAGGCAACAAGCTAGCCCTGCTTCAATGGTTGTAATTCTAGTGTGAATGGTGGTCCTAACAAAATGGTAATTCCTGGCATCACGATGTCCCTGGCACATTGGTGGTAAATCTGGGAATAGTGTAGTAACCCCATGCTGGCTCTGGCACAAGTAGTTCCTGGTAAAAGGCTGGTGCTGTCACAGTGGTGATAATCCCTGGCAACTTGCACACCATGGCACAATTCCATGGTAGTAATTTCTTGTAAAATGCTGACTCTAAAAAAATGATAGTAATCTATAGCGACATGTTCTGCTACTTCAAGTGAGGTAATTCCAGGCAATATCCCAGCCGTGGAAACATGATGGTAGTTTCTGGTAAAATGCTGATCCAGGTACAATCGTGTTCACCTGTGACAGCCTTCTAACCCTGGCACATTGGTTGTAATTCCTGGAACAACAGTGGTAATCTCTTATAACATGATGGCCCTGGCACAATGGTAGTAACTCCTTGTAAAATGCTGACCCAGGCACAGTACAGTGGTGGTAATCCCTGGCAACAAGATGGCCATTGCACAATGATGACAATCCTAATCAACATGCTTGTATTGACAATTTGGTGGTAATCGCCTGAAGCATGGCGGCGCCAAGCAATGTGCTGGTCTTGGCACAATGGTGGAAGTCCCTGGCAACATGCGGCCCCTGGAACAATGAAGGTAACTTCTGGCAACATGATGGCCCTGATGTAATTGTGATAATACACTGAATGATGGTGCCAATGCACAAATGTACATTATGCTGAATATATTAAAGCTCAGGGAGACTCATGGAAGAGAGAACCAGTGCAAGTGAACATATGTGAAGGATATGTTAGTGTAGAGACTTAGCCAACCCCTGCTAATCGCCTTTGCCTTTCTTGAATATTAGGAAGAAAGTGAAGTCTATAGTATTTGTAAATGCATGTTTTTCTAATAGTTTCCCCTACAATAGAAAGGTTTCATCAATGTTTTTAATAAATTCTAAACCCTGAAAGAGCTACACTGGCTCCCCTTCAATGTATTGACAGTGGTAATAACCACTATATAATTAAAATGTAAAGGCTTGATGTAATGTCATCAAATAAGTTAATTCGTTCTCACTACTGACAGTTTTCAAAATTTGACAACTCCGTGGGTAAACTCAATGCAACCCAAAATATCCTGTTTCAATGTTATTGCAGAAAAACAAGGCATTTCGATCTTCTGTGAATACAATCAGCAACACACAGACGAGCAACTATAACTGCCCCCGACGCGACCTACTACAGTTTAGTAATACAAGAATTTGCCAGGCATGTCAACTTTTCGAAGCAGGATAGAGTGAGATAGTGAAAGCAAATTGAGGTAATTACACCTCCCCCCTCCTTCACTAAGATTAAAACAGAGACTATTTCAACTCTAGGCTCAGACAGTACATTTCTTGTTCTGCGCCCAGGCACTGAGCTCCTCTGAGCCCAGTCCTTCTATTTCCACGTTTGAACACTGCATCCATTGATGCCTGCCCGGCTTGGGCTGTCAGTGCGTGGATTGTCCCTGTCGAGGCCCCGTAGTCATGGAATGGCACGCCTCCACGCTGCTTCCGGCTAAGCCGTATGCTGACGTGCCGCTCAGCTGTTCTCCTGTAGTAAGATGGCGCCGCAGGTCAGGCAGAGTTGGGTGTCCGTGCCCGGGCTGCTCGCCGCTCTGACCCTCGCGCTGGTGACGTGCGGCGGCGCGCGGGGGGAGGACCCGCCCCCCAGCACCGTGGACTTTGACGTGAGACCCGGGGGACAGGAGCACTCCTTTTCTCGAAGTCTGGTGAGTGCTGAGGAGACCCGAGTGCATTATAGGGATGAGGTTCCTCGCGAGGCTGCATGGAGAGCTGTAGAAGTGGTTCACCCGGGAGTAGCCAGGAGGAACCGATTCTGCACGCTAAAATTATTGCATCAGCTTTATCCTGCCTGTAGGGTGTATTACTCCAATGCAAATTAATGGGGAATTAAATAACTACGATTTTTTTTTCTCTGTGAGTCTTCCACTTTGGTGTTACCACATATTTGCATGCACGTGAATGGGGCCTTATCAGGTTACCTGGGGGTCTCTGTGTGATCAGGGCTGCAAGATCCAGTTCTTATGTTTACAAACTGTTATGTTGAACCTTAATCCTAGTGGGTCAGTGGAGCTAATCAGGACTAAAATACCCAGAATGCATTTGTTAACGGAACGCCCAGATCTGTAACATAGCTTCCCTGAGTACACGAAGACATCTCTGGAGGAGCTTTGCAGTGGTGTGGGAGATTCACTGGAAGGGTATACATGTCACGGCCTCATGGGCACTGAGAGGGATACTAAGAAAGGTCTAATTTACACCTAGCTCAGAAGTGTGGGCCTCGAAAGATTCTGTGAGGTCCAAAGGATAAGTTGTGAGTGGGCACTTGAGGTGACTGATGGGAGACTGATGGCACCTTAATGCTTGGTTACTTACTGGTAATCTTCATTACTTCGGGTCGAGGTCTTCCTCGCCACAGTCAGAGTTCATCAGGTGATGTATGTGGCAAAGAGGGAGGAGAAAGTAATGCCCCAATTAGTTACTGGTAATCTTTATAACTTTGAGTCAAGGTCTTCCTCGCCACAGTCATCACCTGATGATCCTTGAAGGTGGTGAGGGAGACGGATGATGAGATAAGATGTACAATGAGTGTCTGGGACTCACTGTGGGCTCTAGGCGCCCACTAAGGCTGTAAGTGGAGAGACTATTTTTTTGGGTTGCACTGAGAGGCATCCGAATGGACTAGAGGGTCTTTTGAAGGGTGGCGATTGAGAGGAGTCCTCTGAGCTTTGGGCTACCACTGAAAGGCTTTTTGATAGAAGTCTGATTGATTAGTACCAAGGTAAACTCGGTGTTGCCTTCTGACTAGTATTTTCCATACCAAAATAGATTAAAACATTCTTTTTAAATTACCATCCAGTATTTTTTCCCTTTCGAAAAAGAAATGCAAAATAAAAACACATCAAAATAATAATGTTGACTATGCTGTTACAAAATTGTTTTCACAGCAAATAGAGATGGATTTGCTGTCTCAAAAAAGAATGCAATTTTACACACACCACTTTTTGAGTTTCATCTCCTGGTCTTTCTACAACGCCCAAAATACACACAAATGATTGGTATTTGTGCATGTGAAAAGTGGCAACCCTAGAGACTGGGCTGGCATTAGAGATACAAGTTTTGGATCTTTGGTGCTGCAGGCAGACACTATGGCTGCTGATTGAGCGTTTGGTGTTCTCTGTGATAATCCTTTAGTGGAAACAGTGTTGCAGACTGTAGCGTCCTCCCTAGACATGGAGCATGTAAGAGACCACACAACACATGGAGCTCTGGTGTGCATGTATTCATTCTTCAGCACTCAACCGTTACCTGAACGCACTGCGTCACAAACTTTATTAAGCACACCCATCAGATTACATAATACTTGTAAGAAGTCTACCGAGGGCCACTGGAGGCCACACACACACAATAAAACATCTCCCCGTTTGTTAAATAAAGAGTACCAACAAAATATATACACATCATAACTCCTCGATGAGTCCTCCAGGTGCTAGCACCAGTCTTCCAGATCTAGTTGTACGAGAGAGCAGAGGGGCACCTTTTGCTGGCATCTCTGGAGAAGAATCAGATGCTTGACTTGGGCACTCAGATGGCCTTGCCCCACTCCTGGTCTGGACCTGACAAACATCGAGGCAAAGGCTTAAAGTGTGATGAGCCTCTGGTTATGGATTTTCCAGGTTGTTGGTCAGTTACCATATGTCCTTTGCTCACCACAACTTAACCGTTCAGCATCAAACGGAGCATCAGTCTTTCGTGTTCACTTTTGCTTGACAAGAACTCGGTCTCCATTCTTGAACAGCGTGTCTCAAGCGCATCGGTGCCTGATGGCGTAAGCCTTCATTTTGCATTTGCGAGAGGTCAGTGACATGAATCTCATCCGGGTCTATTGACCGACTGGTGATCCATTGTGGTATCTTCGTTTTAAGTGCTCTCCTGAACAGCAAGGTGGCTGGACTTTCTCCTGTCGTGGAATGAGGAGTGGAACGGGTGGCACAGAGGGCTGGGCGTAAAGTTGACTTGAGGTTGATGCCTTCCTGCGCAGCACACTGTATCACCATTTTCAAAGTACTCATAAATCGTTCAACAATTCCATTTGCGTGTGGTCAGCAAAGTGTATTTTTGTGATGTTTGATGTTCACGTAATTAAGAAAGTCTTTGAACTCTCTGCTATTTAAGGGGGAGGGACTGTTGTGAGATTTGAGGGAACACCTCATGCTGTGAAAATGTCATCCAGCCTCTGTCGTGTGGTTGATAATAAGTCTTTCACTAGAGGAAAACGCGAGTACTCATCGACAACTACAATGAGATGATGTCCATTATGATGGTGTCCGAAGAAGTCCACTGCAATTCTCTCCCAGGCTTTCTTAGGAAGATCAGACATGCTTAGCGGGTGCTGAGTCATTTTGGGAGACAGACAGTTGCACAGATGACTATCTTTAAATTCCTTTTCAACTTGTTAATCAAGGTGCAGGAACCACACTCTATCCCTGTTTTTTTTGTTTTGTTGCGGCAATGCCACAATATCCTTTGTGTGCCATTTCAATAACTTGTTGCCTCAGGCTTCCAGGAATAACTGTCCTTGCCCCTCTTAATATGACACCATCACGTGTAACAGAAAATTCTTCCCCAACATTCTTTAATTGCTGGTACTCAATCTCATCTGTAAGCGGTCGGGCATTTTTCCTCCATGATTGCGTTGGAATGATATCTTTGAGATTAAGCATGTCATGGTCAGTATTAGTATCTGTCAGAATCTGTTCAATATAAAAAGCTGCAGACACACTTGACTTTACTATGAAATTGACATAGGCCTCAGCCACTTTGGACGTTGTACTATGACGCTGTAGCGGCACTCTTAAAGAGTAGTCTATGGGGTTTTGATTCTTCCCCGGTTTGTACACGGAAGTGTAATCATACTCCTGCAGATGCAACCCTCACCTCTTGATGCGGGGAGGCATCTAGGCTTTTGGATTTCCAAAAATGGTGAGCAATGCATGATGATCTGTGACAGGGTGAAGTGCTTTCATTATAGAAACACATGGAAGTGTTCACACGCCCATACTATAACAAAAATTTCTTTCTCAGGTAGCGAGAAGGCACATTCAGTCTGAGATAAGCCCTGGCTAGCATATGCCACAATCTGTCTCTTAGCATTGGGCTGTCCATTTTGTTAGGTAAGGATCGTGCACAACCGCACCGGGTTTGCATCCATTACAATCTCTGTATACAATTCTTAATCAAAGTAAGCCATTTCAGTTTCAGTGGCATGTTTTATTTTCTTGAAACTTCGGTCACTTTCAGATGACCATTCAAACAGAACATCTGTCTTTGTTAGTTCTCTTAGCGGGGCACTCACAGTGGCAAAATCACGAATGCACCTAGAGCAGAAGCTGCCCATACTAAGAAGGATCGCAGCATGGTTACACCTTACGATGGGCAAGCAGACAACAATGCTTGTACCTTTTCAGGGTCAGGAGTCATTACTTTTTCATAGAAAATATGCCCAAAGTATTTAAGCCTGTTTTTATGAAACTCACACTTCTTTGCATTTAGCTTGAGACCTGCATCAGGAAGCAGACAGCAAGTAATCATCACTGTAGTTAAAAGCGTGTGTGACAGGCTGAATTATTCGATGAATGACATCATGAAAGAGTTCTGGAGCTGACAACACACCTTAACTGAGTCTTTTGTATCTGAACAAACCAACTTGAGTTGAAAAAGTAGTAATGTACCTACAGTATTCTTCCAGTTCAAGTTGATGGTAGCCTTTGCTCAAATTAATAAAAAATAATGGGGTTGCCCTGTGACCCTCAGAACCTGGGTCTATATGATATAAGCTGCAATATGTTCTGTCAAGTAACTCAATTGCTATGTGAAATCTGAGAATAATTTATCATAAAATATAGCACACAGATCCGTCTTAGAACTGAGGCCTTCAGTAACCAATACATGAAGAATAAAATGTGTGGTCCGTGTTAGACCAATATTTGACACACCTGTTTTACTAAGAATGCACAATGGATATAAAACAACACACCGCAGTAATATTCATCAGTTTGTATATTCCAAATCATATTTTTGGGTGATAGGTATGATTCACTTCATATATGGCTGTCACAGACATAAAACGTGACTTAGTGAAAAGAGTGACATAAAGTGCAACAGTGTTTTATACAATACAACAATTAAACAGAATATATATAGATGTCTGTCTTTTTTTACATTTTTAGTTGGAGCCTAGCGCAGCGCGCATGCGCTGCTCTATGAGGAGGCTTCTTGTAATCACTCTAAACTACTTCTTGTGGGTCTGACTCCTACCACATATAGGATTGGCCTTTGCGTGTGGCTCT
The DNA here is from genome assembly GCF_964204655.1 of Triturus cristatus. NCBI lineage: Eukaryota > Metazoa > Chordata > Amphibia > Caudata > Salamandridae > Triturus > Triturus cristatus. The sequence continues at coordinate 45,908,789 of NC_140595.1, forward strand.
CAATAATGAAAGCGCGCAAATGACCAAAGGCGGGCGCATGTCCCACCTCTTTGTTTACTGGTCACTCCCACGGTGTTTTTCTGTCGGGAGCGAGCAGGGTGTCAGCTGCATTCCTCGCATCCCATGGCGTTTTGCCTGCGGGAGCGAGCAGTGCCTCCTTGTTTATCTTTCCATTCCTGCCTCGCCCCCCCCTTCTTCCCTCCCCGCCCCCCTTCTTCCCTCCCCGCCCCCCTTCTTCCCTCCCCGCCCCCCTTCTTCCCTCCCCGCCCCCCTTCTTGCCTCCCCGCCCCCCTTCTTCCCTCCCCGCCCCCCTTCTTCCCTCCCCGCCTCCCTTCTTCCCTCCCCGCCTCCCTCTTCCCTCCCCGCCCCCCTTCTTCCCTCCCCGCCCCCCTTCTTCCCTCCCCGCCTCCCTTCTTCCCTCCCCGCCTCCCTTCTTCCCTCCCCGCCTCCCTTCTTCCCTCCCCGCATCCCTTCTTCCCTTCCCACCTCCCCACCCACCTCCCTTCCCACCTCCCTCTTTGCTTCACACACCTCCAGCAGCCCCTCTCGTGTTTTGCAGCGCCTGATTGAGGTGCTCCCCCTCACCCCTCCTTTGGCACATCGCAGTGTGTGTACTGAGAGTGAGAGGACGTTTTTACGGCGTGCACCCCGCGCGTCTTAGAGGTGCTAGATGTGTAACAAGGGCGCGATCGGTTCGGCTTTCTGACATCTGAGCCCTTGGATCATGGAGCAACTCAGCGCCCCGATTAGGCACATCTGTTGTAGGGCAAGTTACTGCTGACAGGTTGTGGGACCCAACTCACTGGAAGGCGTAATAAACGGTCTTCTAGCGAGTGCACTATATAAAGCATTTATTCTCAGATGTTTACATGTACGGAAACATATAACTCTCACGTCACAACTCACAATTTCCTTCACAGCTGCATAATAAATATAGATATTTGTAATTCCAAAATCTGGCCTGCTGCCCGCGGGGAGGGCTGTGTGTGGCAATCGCAGGGTGACAGAGGTGCTGTCATGACTGTGAATAATGCGTCCAAAGTGTGCTCCCTCTGTTGTCTGTAGAGCACAAGCAGTGCCAGAACTGGCAAACAAATTAGACGGGGTTCCAGTTACGCTGCAAGAACCAGTTTTAACCCTTTGCTTCCACACTGCACTACAGGTGGGATGCTCGGGGGGGGGGGAGGGGGGGGGGGGGCTGGGGTATTGCTCTTTAAACGGACCCGAGACTGGAATCCCCAGCTTCGAGGTCGATCGCTCTAGCCGTTATGCCACATCTTCTTGTGAATGTATGTGGCTGGGTGTGGCAATCGCAGTCTGACAGAGGTGCTGTCACGACTGTGAATAATGCAAGCAAACACGAGAGTGTACGTACAAAGTGTGCTCCTTCTCTTGTCTGTAGAGGACAAGCAGCGCCAGAACTGGCAAACAAGTTCGTTATGCCACATCTTCTTATGAATGTATGTGGCTGGGTGTGGCAATCGCAGTCTGACAGAGGTGCTGTCACGACTGTGAATAATGCAAGCAAACACGAGAGTGTACGTACAAAGTGTGCTCCTTCTCTTGTCTGTAGAGGACAAGCAGCGCCAGAACTGGCAAACAAGTTAGAAGGTGGATCCGGTTACGCTGCAAGAACCAGTTTTAACCCTCCTACGAGCAAGCTCCAGGACAGCACAGCAGCTAAATCGTTCCCTGACCATTTCACCATCCCACGTGAGCCACCCGGCCTCAGACTGGACTTAGTGCCAGTGCAGACAGACACTACATGTGTGCATGCATATACAGGTAACGCGCAGCTTCACGATCCCACGCGATTCACCCGGCCTTAGACTGGACACAGTGCCAGTGCAGACAGACATAGTGTGTGTGCATGTGTATACAGGTAACACACAGCTTCTAAGAGCGGACTCTGGGACAGCACAGCAGCTAAGCCGTGCCCTGACCATTTCTCCATCCCACCCGGCCTTAGACTGGACACAGTGCCAGTGCAGACAGACATAGTGTGTGCGCATGTGTATACAGGTAACACACAGCTTAGCTTCTAAGAGCGGACTCTGGGACAGCACAGCAGCTAAGCCGTGCCCTGATAATTTCTCCATCCCACGCGAGCCTTAAACTGGACCTCGTGCCAGATAGATAGAAGATATAGATAGAAAGTAGATAGTGCTCCCAACACGGTTCCACAGCTTCGTGCTTGACCGCTCCAGCCGTTAGGCCACATCCTCTCCCCATACTGATTGATAGTGAATGTTCTACTTCTGCATAGCTTTTTACTTTAAAAGCATGGCGAGGTTGCCTGCGCATTTGGAATGGTGTGTGGCTAAGACACCGGGGGCATATTGTGAAGGTATGCAGTCGCCCAGCGCACAGCCTGTACCGTTTCAAAAGTCTCTTTCTGACTATCCCGTGTCTCTCCACAATCTGTTTAATTTCATTCCCTCTGCCCTCCCCGTTCATTTCTTTGTGACTCATTCTCTTATATATTTGTCGTCCCTCCTCTCCCTTCCTCTTTTTATCTCCTTTATTCTGTGCCTGCCTGTTTCCCCATTCCTTTATCTCAATCAATGGCTTTCCTCTTTCTTTCCCTCCCTTCAATGTCCTCCCACTCTGTCGCCTCCCTCTCTCGTCCGATCTCTGACCCTGGCTTTCCTCCCCAACAGTATCTCCATCCTTTTATATTCATCCTCCTACTCGCTTCTTCTCGCCATCTGCTTTTTCTTTGTCTCTCTCTCTCTCATCCCTTTGCTCCACAGCAGAAACACAATTTCTTTTTCTTAGGAGACATCACTCTGTGGGCCTCTGCCATGTGTTTCTGCCTACGTTTCATACCCAATGCTGATTCATTTTGGATTGTTTCAGCTTCCATATCGGCAGCTTGTTGATCAGCTCGTTCCTCCTGCCTTGCATCCATGAGCACCTTCTCCAAACGGATCGTTTCGCGCAGTATGCAATGTCAGAATAAATCGGAGAGGCAACCATCGATGATGACTCTAAGGCGCATGGCTTCTTCATCATTGAATTAAATGAACTTGCATTGCTTTATGAGCGTATCAAGTCACTCAACAAACTCACCACAGGGACCCTGCGATAATGCTGGACAGTGGAAATTGTGGATGGAAGTTTCTGAATGTACATGGAGTGGATCCATTCCTTTTCACTCCAACCAAGAAGTAAGGATTTGTCCGTGCATTTGTCCTTAGACCGAGTTCCGTATGGCTATCATTGGTGAATCCCTCTCTGACCTACTATTCTGTGTCTACATATTGCCTGTGGTGCAGTGTCTGTAGCAATATCAGGAAATCTTCCAAATGTCACTTGATGACACACAAATTCGCTTGCGGTTAGAAAACAGACTGGGGAATGAAGACACAATCTCCTTGTGCCTGATCTTGTTCCATTGCCAGATGTATGTTCTCTTTATTTTCTCAGCCAAGTCTCTGATTGTGGAGCAACAAGGATCAGCGCCTGGCGTATTAACCTTTTTGCTTGCCAGCAAAGTTATCAATGCCTCCACCTGTTCTGTTGACAGTGAGGAACATGGGAGTTCTTTTCAGCTCCGAGCTCTTGTCTTGTCCAAGTCAATGCAATGGACACCCTATAGCTCCTTCGGTCCTTTAAACTTCTCCCGTTGTTCTGACTCAACTGTTGAATGCTGCTTCAAGAAGCCAGATGACGGTTCACTTACAGTCCCTCAACATAAATTACACTGCGCTCCCTAAGAAATTCCCGGAAGGGTCGCAAATGCTGCAAAATCATTGTCCAAATCATCTTAGAACTTAAAGTGCAGTTGTATCAAAGTGGTCATCAAAGTGCTTACGGCTGCTGTGGTTGCAAGGATGATGGATGTTCAAGGTCTTCTGCACTTGTAAATATTGGCAGCCTGCCGGCTATGTGCACAGACGGAAACTCTGTCCGGCAACTAATGCCAGGTCGACCAATGCGGCTGCTCAAACATGGAGCAGATCTGTGGGAGCCCAGGGGCAAAGGCTGTGGAATGCCACCAACCCAAGCCTGAAGGCAAACTCAGACTACACTCTAATTGCGAAATTACAAAACTCACTTTTGATTGAACTGCATGGTGGGGATAATTGCAACTGAAAAATGATGAATACGCTCCAATCCACGCCTTATTATGCTCATAATTTCTCTCACACCTGTCTTCACAAAGGCTTTTGTCAGAAACGACAGTGGCGTGAAGTGAGAGTAGGGTGATGGACATGGCATTATAAAACATCTTCATAAACAATAATGGAGTACTTACATATTCAAATTCCACGTGACTTTAAACTGGTTATCAACTAAGAGTGTATACTAGACAAAGTGCTGATATAATAGATTTTGTGGAAAAAGGTGGGCGAGGTGAGCAGGCTGCTATATAATACAAGTGCTTTCAATTCTGCCATGGCCTTCAAGTGTCTTTAATGCAGAATCATCTAGGAGCTTGACTGCAGAGCTGAAGTGCACTGATTAAACATGGGCCTCCCACACCAAGTCCCTACATACACACCATCTGAGTATTTATCTCCAGCCTGGATTGCACATCGCTAGCATTAGCCTCACTCACTGAGTGCAAACTCATGAGTGTCCCCCTATGAGTCTTAAACTCTGATGATAGACTTCTACCACCCCATTGAAAGTTTACCCATGAGTGTTCGTACCCCGTTGACTGCAGACTCTTGGCCTGGGTCTCCCCAAGGACCAAATGCCTTAAGCATAGAATCGCCCCGCCCACAACTTTCTTGAGTTCAGAATTACCTGCTCACTTAACCTCAGATCCACATCCTATAAATGCCTTGCACCCCGTTCCATTGCAGGCATGTTCCCAGAGACAAGTGGTAATGTACTATTCATGACCGACCATAGTCCGATAGCAACACATCTAATAGACTACCTACATCCATCTAGCAGCATAGTTTCAGGACAGTCCACAGTGGTAATGGAACACACCCAAGGCAAATGAGTGCTAGTGAAATGCCAGTAATGTGTCTATGAATGTAGTAAAGCCATTACCCTAAAGAGTGTGTGCAGTCAAATAAATCAGAGTGAGACCTTTTTGATTCCTTCTCGGTAGTGGTGGTTCACCAGTTGTTGATCTGGCTTTGATTCATATTCTGGCCCTTTGGCACCAGTTGAAAACAGAATATCCTGTGTAGCATTTATGCAGCATGGGAAGACCAGTAGATAAAGGTGAAATGGGGGCAAAGTTGGGGCCCTTGACTGACGATGGAGACATAGGAGGGCTGAGTCAGCGAGACCGTGTTTGATGAGAGTTCCACACAGCAGGGTAGCAGAAGGTGATGGTCTGATTGCATGGAGTTTGCAACCAGAATGAGTGTTGGTGTCACAGAAGAGACGGGAACTAGGAGATTATGGGCAAAAGGATAACCCAAGGGTGAGTTGAGGAGGTATGGCTTTGGGAGACAGTGCAGGGTAAGACTGCCATTTGTGAGGGAAGGCTGGGGAAAGTGTAGAATGTCTAAGGGAACATTGTGTGCTTCAGAGAGAAGAGTACGGCACAAAGGGCCTATTGAGACTGAAAGGGATACTGGGGCCTGCAGAAGATAAAAAGGATTCTGAGGTGAGAGTGCAAGTAAAAAGAAAGAAGCAGAGCTTTGTTAGGTGAAAACTATCTTGAAGTAGATGCCTGGCAGGAAGGACCCTGGTGAGTATGCAGTCCCCAGGTGTAGTAACGTTACTGAAAGGAGAGAATTTAAATAGCATTCTTGATCAATGGCTTAAGAGCGGAATCAAATGTCTTCAAAACGGCAACCAGGGTGCGTAGGGTGAGGAACTTGAACAGCAGGTTTCTATCCACCACCGCCTGAACATTGCCCAGAAGGATACTGATAATGCTTTTACCTCCCCTCAGGCTAGAACTCCTCTTTTACAGCAAAAAATAGTACTTACATCTTCATATTTTTTTTTTTTTTTTTTTTACAACAAACCCATTTATTTGAGTTTTGTATAGCGCAAACATGACCCGTCGGGGTATCCGAGCGCTGTACAAATAGCCGACAAGCTATACATACAGGGAGAAATTCAATAAGGAATAAGCGAGGAGCAATACAGATAGAATATAACAGATTCAAGATCCGGCAGTGCCCACAGAAACCTAGTCAAGCTAAGTGGCATCAGGGCTACTATTGAAGGAATCTATTCAACCGAAACATTTTTATTTCTTTTTTGAAGGAGGTTAGTTGAGGGGTTTGACCTGATTTCAGGAAGCAGTGCATTCCATATTCTTGGGTCTAGACCGGAGAAGGAGCGATTGCATGTTTTCTTTTTGTTGAAATTCTGTGGTTTCAGCAGTAGGGAGTTAGCGCTTCTTAAGGCACGACTACCATCAGACAGTTAAAGTTTGTGGGCTAGGCAGATGGAGGTGTTATTGTGGAGAGGTTTGTGTGTCATGTAGGCTATCTTCAGCTGAATCCTTGCTTCAAACTAGAGCCATTTTAAGTGTATTAGGTCTGGATAATGTGGTTGAATGTTCTGGAGCCGGTGATGAGGCTCGCAGCCGAGTTCAATGTGGCCCTTAGTGGTGCCAGCCTTTCTTTGGGTAAGCCTGCAAGAGTCGCACTCCCGTAATCTAAACGGGACATGACTAGGGATTGGACTGCTACCTGAAACTCATCAGGGGGCCAAAAGGGTTTTAGTTTCCTTAGAGTGTTCAGTTGGAAATTGGCTCCCCTGGTGGTTGCACTGATATGATCGTGCATATTCAAGTATTTTTCCAATGTTATACCTGTTTGTAGGAAACTGGCTTTTTATGTAGTGTACCAAAATGAGGTCACCTATGTAGAAAGTCCAGATGAACCTTATTGTCTTACAGGGCTTAAATTAATAATCTCAAATGCTTTTTTTGTGGTAGTGTGGGCGAGCAGTTTAGGTTTATCAGAGGGTACTGTTACGCATTTGTTGTACACACAGAGTCAATAAATGAGACAAACGCTCAAGAAGAAACTCAAACCAATTTAGAAATAAAAACAGATATTTTTATATAATTTTAGACACCAAGATCATCGGACTTTAGACATTATAAAATTTTACAGTAGAAAATGACAGCTGTCAGATTTGTAACATAAGCCTCAAACGCGGTAATGTTATCCTATAGGAGAAATATTCCCTGCATAGGGTCACTTGTAAATGAGTTACAGGACTGATCTTCTGGACTTAAAGTAAGTAGGGTCCAAGGTCCATGAAAGTGCCTAGCGTTCAGTTTTTTGTGCCCTGAGGAGTCTGGGTGCAGAGGTGCTTTCAGCGATGGTAGCCTCGGACTCTGCACACTGTAGTCAATGGGAAAAGTACCTGTGGAAACGAGGCTGCAAGGGGGAATGGGGGACCATTCTGGCAGAACCCAAAGGGAGGCTCCACTCTTGGGGGTTTTGGACTGGGGTAGTGGTGGTGTTCAGGCTGAACACAAACAAGCCTTGGTGCTCGCGACAGGCTCTGGTACCCCGGGTATTGCTGTAGAGTGGCTCCTTTGGTCCTGGCATTTCCAAACTCGCTTGGGAGACAGATATGACTGCCTTGAGCACACTGATCTCTTCCTGGGTGGCTGCTGCTTTGGTGGACCCAGTGGTCAGCAGATCGGTGTACCGGATGTCACGGTTGGTGCCTGCAGGCAAGTGGCTCATCCACTTCCAGGGAGATGCTGACTGGTTGGTGAAGTGCTTGTGTCCCTCTGGGGCTTTTGGAGGATGCTCAGCTGCAGTATGAGTTGGGTCTTTGCAATTGTCGAGACAGGAGCAGGTCAATAGTTATTGCTTTCTTCAGCTCTTCTTTGTCCTTCTTCTTGAGCCAGATGAATCTGAGTTCCTGGTGTCAAGGGGCCTCCTAAATACTGAATTTAGGGATGTTAAGGGGAGTGAATGGTAGTAGTCAATGTCCCAGAGTTCCTAATTCCACCAAAATCAAAATGGTGGAACTCTTGTTTCGTGGAGAACATCAGGTAGCCTACCTTTTGGCTTTGCCAGTCTGGTGGTGCAACATGCCTAATTGCATAGCTAATTTCCTGCCTGTCCTGGTGCCAAATGGCCTCGGGCAGGGGGAGGCATCTCCCAGGTCTAGGGGAAGCCAGGGTTGCATTTCAAAGGCAGCAGGGACTTTCAAGCCCCTGACCTTGATATGTTAAATCACTAACCATCCTGCTGGAAGAGGTGTGAATACCTTCCTATGGAGCACGCATTGTTCCTGATCTCAGAGAGCATGGGCCCTCACCTGCAAGGGGGTCAGAAACATGTCTGTAGTGGCAAGCTGGATGACACCAGTCAGCCAGCACACTAGCTAGTGGTAGGTTTTTCAGGGTGCACCTCTAAGGTGCCCTCTGGGTGTATGCCATAATAAATCTACTACTGGCATCAGTACAGATGTATTAAGACAAGGTGTTTGATACTAAACACCCCAGATTTCAGTGAAGCCATTATGTGCCAGAGAACTCGCAATGAACGGTGCCCAGTTCATGTACTTAAGATAGCTTCCCTGTTCACGTGTACCATCAAGTAATTGAACTAGACAGCACTGGGGCATATCTGCTCCTGCAGATATGTCCTCACATGTAATATAATGCACCCAGCCTTAGAGCTATAAGGCCTGCAGTAGGGGTGACATGCATATATTGCATGCAGTGTCTGTAGGCATGACACACAGGTTGCGTGCCATGTTGTGTTTTCACACTTGTGTGCACCATTTCACGCAGACTGCAATAGCATTCTGCATGAGTTTGGTGGTGGGTCCCTTCGGGTGGCACAATACATCCTGCTGACCCTCTTTAGGTACACATGCCCAAGGTACCAGTGGTACCTTTAACTAGGGACTTACCGAGGTGCTAAAGTCGTGCTAATTGGGGGTACAATTGAACGGTTACCTTGGTTTAGGGAAAGAGTACTGGCCCTGGGGACCAGGTTAGCAGGAACCTAGTACACTTCTGTCAACATTGCATCAAATATCTGGCAGAAATTGGAGGTGGCCATGTCAAAAATGGACAATTTCCTACACTAGTGATCTAGTAGAGTAAATAAAATGGGGTACGCAGTTGAGAGCTGTGAGTTGTTTGAGCCATTCTTCTACGGGGGCAGAGTGATTTTGAGGGGCGATCAAAAAGAATTACTTTTTTAGTGTTTTGAGCATAAGGTGATTGTGGATTAACTATTGTTGGGTTTCAGTAGGGTGCAGTTGAGAGTTTTGATATCTTGGGGTGAGGACATTTTCGATTACAATTGTGTATCATCAGTAAATGTGGTAATGAATGTTTGAGTGCTTCATAATTACGGTAAGTGGTTTAATAACATGGGTAAGAGCGTGGACCCATGGGGCATTCCATTCGAGACCGGAGTAGTGTCAGAAAGGGTTTGGTTTACTTTGATTCCTGTTATGGAGGAACGAAGCAAAGCAATTTAAAACGGGACCAGTTATCCCCATCCTTTTCTCAAGAAGGTCAATCATGCTGTTGTGTTTCACTGTATCGAATGCAGAGGAGATCAAGGAGTATAAGTAAGCATTGTTCATTCTTTCTAGACAAGCATTCTCAGGGCATCATCTACAGCGTGCGTTACAGCTGTTTCAATGCTATGCCCCGTTCTGAAGCCAGATTGGCAATGGTCAAGGAGATGAAACTGGACAATTTGGTTGCACGTGTACACATTTCTCTAGTAACTTTGCTAATGTCGGAATGTTGGCAGTTGTTGATGTCGGACTGGTCCGCATTTGTTTTTAGGTCTCGCTGGCGTTGCAGCGCGAAGCGCTGCCGCCAACGAGTACTATTGTTGCCTAGTTGCCTGCCAAGGGAGACAGACCGGGGCACGCGCAGCGATCGGGGTCTGTGGACGCGCAGACGCACACACAGACACACGCGTGCGCACACACCCCGCCGCTGCCGACCCGGCTGCCTAACGCGCGCGCACACACCTCGTTGCTGACTTGCTCCACGGAGACGGCTTGTTGATCTCGGCACCGCGTGAATAACCTGGTGAGTTGATCACAAAGCAGTTGATCACAAAGCATAGTGCTGACCGTTACGTTTTTGAATGTTTGATCACCAGCCTTTGAAAACAGGGCGCAAGTTTAAAGAACTACTCTGTCTAACACGCAGTCAATACCATTTATATAACCCATGCAAAAGTTGCACACACGCGGCGGGGGTTATTCACAATTTGAGGCAAGCTGCGAGTAGAAATAATAGACGGCGTGCGAGTTACTTGTTTGGAGGGCCAGCGCATCACAACGTGGGAGGCCTACAACGTCTTTAAATTGGAGTTCTTTTCCAACTACTTGGAGCTGTGTGGTAGGTTTCAGATATAGCACCCTGGGTATTTTGGCAGAATATTGTCTAGGGGCTGCAGACAGAACCCATCGGCTGTCTCCGACTCTCTGGGATGCTGCTCCTCCCAGCCCTCGCCTCTACGCTGCTGCCTTACCTTTGAACATCAACTGATGTGCCGTCTCTGCACGATTTTACCCCCGGTTTCGTCAGTGAAGGGCGATGTTCTTGAGTGATCGGCACACTAGGGCTTGTGCACCACAGACGAGCTACGCTGGCGTTTCTCGTGATGTACTCGGTGTCACAGCCTCGTCCCGGTGCGTCAATCCTGTGCCTTCCAGGCCGCTCACGCCCCCTCGAAAACCTCCGCATTGGGGCACTGTCAGCCCACAGACGCTCCAGTATGCCCCAATACAGATCACAATCGGGCAAGTCTCAGTAGGTCTGCTCCGATAATTACGTCCGTCCGGCGCTCTCCGCTACTTTATTTTCCGTAGCGCCCCCTCCTGCACTTTGTAGGCTTTGTTGTCAGGACTGTACCTTGCGTAGTCGGGCCGAACTTTTGCCCGATTCACTCAGTTTCTCGATCGGGTCACTCCAGACAGGCTCCAGTACAATTTCCGAAGGTCACAGAGGTATTCTCTATGGATAAATATGGGAATTTTGGCTTCAACGTGCGTGTTTGGTCGGAGCTGCTCTACTACGCAGGTCATCTTACTCAGCGGTTGGCCACGCCCCCTCTCATGCAGTCTTAATTAAAAGACAGAGATTGGTTTTGGAAGGAAAGCATTAGACTGGCTAAAGTATTTTCTGAGTGATCGCACCAGCACGGTGCAGTGAGAGTCCTTTGTCTCACCAACCATAGTCTTGGATTAGGGAGTGCCACAGGGATCTGTATTAGGTCCCACTCTTTTTAATATTTATGTGGCAACACTAGCACGAGTGATAAAATCCTATGGGTTTGAGGTTATCTCCCATGCAGATGACACTCGGCTTGTCATCACTATGGGACCTAATCCAGAATCCACCAAGGAGCGGTTCTGAGACTGTATGAATGACATTGCCACATGGATGCAGCAAAACTGTCTGCAGCTTAACACAAGCAAGACCGAGATCGTTCTATGTGGTAAAGCCCACTCGGTATGGTCGGATGACTGGTGGCCGAATAGCCTGGGTGTAGTCCCAACTCCGAAGGTTGTGGGCAGAAACCTGGGCATCATGGTGGGTGAGGATCTTTCCATCAAAGAACATATTAACGACATCACTGGCGCTTGCTTTGGATAAAGCGCATGCTCAGAAAACTATCTGCGTGGCTACCACTTCAGTCAAGAGAATCCTTAGTCCAAGCTTTGATAATTAGTTGCCTCGACTATGGAAATTCGCTAATGGCTTCTATGAAAAAAGGATTGATTGCTAAACTTCAGGTGGTTCAAAATACAGCTGTACGGTAAGTTGGTCATCTTCCACCTCGGTTGCCATCTGAACCCATTCTTGGATGCCTGCACTGGCTGCCTATAAGAAAGTGATCATTGTTCAAACAGGTATAGTGGGAAATGTTTGCTACATCCTCGATGTATCTGTACTGCCAGATATGGTTGCAGATCCTTCTTGTATTTGGCTCCTTTGCACTGCAACCAGCTTCCACTACACTTACGTATATGCACTTATTTTAAAAAAGATCTTAAAACATGGTTGTTTTAGCACTTCATTTTTAATTGGCCTGTAATTTAATCTGTTGAAAGAAGCAGCGCCTAGAGACCCCTCAGGGTGACTTGTCACGCCTAATAAGAAACAATAACATAATATTATATATTATCAACATTTCGTTTCCTCTGCTACAACTTAATCTATGGCACCAAAATCATCTTCTCCTTGCCATTTGTTGTAGACCAACTTATGACTTCCAAGACTAACTGCCTCACTGCCATCCAATACAGAATAAGCATGCACTGCATCATGAAAACCCAGCCAAGAGAGGGACCATATTTATCCTACCTCTAAAGGAAAAATAAACAAACCTACTTCCACTCTATAGTCTCCCATCACCTCAACTCATATTCTCAGGGTCTGTGCGCCTCTTGTTATTGTTAATGCTTGTGCTCTTTGCTATACCCATGCTGACAGACTGCCACTGTACTTGGCTATCAGCTCGAAAAGGAGGTGGGGAAACTTCACTTGGTGTCATGGCTTACTGCTGCTTCTATGTCAGTTTTAGCACCTGACTAAGAAACATCCACTCAAATTCAAACTGAGAACACCTCCGCTATATTTAGAACCTTAAATAATCCCTCTGGCCACTACTAACACGATACGGTATATCTCTGCAAAACTAACATAGCTGAAAACAAAAGCTTCATTTCTGAATTGAAGCTTAAGCTCCTGGTTCGCACAACAGGGTTATATCAAACCCCTACAAGAAAACGAACACTACAGAAAGCCCATAATAACCACTAAATTCAATCGCACCTTACTTTATGCTTTGCTGCTGAACAATACACCAGTCCTGAAGAAAAGGTATGACTGCTGCAAATACCCATCCTCAGACTCTTCTATTTAATGATATCCTTGCATCCTTCCAACATCTTTATTTACCACTCACTAGCGACAGCAAGTGAAACAGAGGCTTTGATCATTTTACCAACATTCTAAATGTGGTCTACGTCTGGTAGTCTCCATTCAGGCAATTCGAGCACTGCCTTCTCATCAGCCCTATGTATTCTCAAAATGCATGTAATGTTCTCTTTGGCAGCTCCTTCACTTAAACGCTGCAGTACTAACGTCAGACTCCTTTAAAAAGATCTCAAATGCAAAATGCTCGAAACTGAAAAAGGCCATTTGACCTACTACATACTACACCTCATAGTGTTTGGAGGGATATAACGTTTGCACTTGCCTTTTAATGTATGAGCTGCCTTTTCTGTGTGAAATACTGTTTTGTGTTGCCATCTCCATCGTTTACATGCCCCATACTTCTGATGGCTCCTCTGCAGAGCATTTGTGTTGTGGGATGCCACATGAATACAAATATTGCCAGGCAACTTCCTGCCTGGGGAATCCTCAATTGGCCACATACACGGCAACACAGTCACCCAGTTGAGATGCACCACATAAAAACAGTGAAAGTTACTTATGGCATCAGTACATTTTAACAGAACAGTAGCATAACTAGTTGAAAATAGTGTTATTTGATATAGGAAACAAGTCTACAACCAATAAGTGTTTCTGTGCTTTTGCACGGGATCCATGATAAGGTAATTTGTGCGAAGTATGAAAAGCTTTGCTTGAACCTGGCATCTCTAGGATGATCTGGGGAAAAAAAGGATGAAAGCAACAGCACATTTAAATCACGACTTTATAAAGAGAGTGCTGGGTTGCAGTTGTCACTACTTTGGAGTAATCTTCCATCTCCTGGGCAGAGTTTCTCATCTCCCTTCGAACCCCTACTAGTGCGCATAAGCCACGCAAAGATCATAACTGGTTATGCACATTCACTCTCCACCGCATGCCTCAGTGTGAAAAGGTTTTTGAATTACATCAAGGCTATAAAGCGGTTTTTTTTAAATGGAGCTTGGTACCACAAAATACTTGGTATTCTTTTGCACTGTTAAAAACATATCATGAAATACAATGTACAGTCAGAAAAGAACTAGTCAGTTCTGATGCCGGACCACTGGAGCGGGATAAGGCAGAAGTGCCATAAGTTCAACTCCTACAAAGTTCATCATAATTGATACTGGACTCCCTTCACATTGCAGAAGGCTATCCCAAGCCAGTTCCTACTGGAGATGGAGACTGCTATCATGTGACCCGTTTCATAGGCTGCGGGCATGCCTGAATCTTGACACGTACTGGTCAACTGTAAGGCTCAAAATGGTCACAAATAAAGTCACTGCTAAATGTGCTATTATACACAATGTATCCAATGTTGAATGCGGTCCACTGCAATGGTGTACATGGGTAGATAACTCTGTGGCCAAAGTGCGCATGTATTGTAGTTAGTATAGGAGTGAAGTAATTCAAGTAAGAGTAGGTTCTTTATTTCATGTTAGGCCCCAAGGCTACAGCAACAAGAAAAAAGGTCTTGTCAGACCCTCATCCTCCCTCCAACTCTACATGTTTGCCAGCTCCCACTCCTTCACCGCACACCAACATTCTAGCACATAATTCAAGCCCTGATTTCCATGCATCAGCCTCAAAATTACAGGAAATTGGGACACACATGATAGTAGAGCACACTTGTGCCCTGAAGAATCAGAATAGTTACAACACATGGATAATACATGTCAGAACTGATGTTTCAATCTACCTGCGAAAGGGTGATGTACAAATACAAAGTCAACTCTCGATGTCTGAGCACATATGGGGACATACTCTAGACTCTTAACCTGTTCTGTAGTGACGATTACTGTTTTATATGTACCCTCACTAGAAACATTACTTTCCTCCACTGCCTCTAGGAGGCTGTGTTGGAGGAAATGTTTTTGTGATTTTACTGTAGGTCCTCACAAAATCTTTCATCTCCTCCTTCTAGAAAGAATTGCTCTGTTAGCTGTGGGGAATGCTTGAGATTCGACCACACCTATTTGATCTCTTTATTTCACTCTACTTCCTCTGCACCTTCCATTTTACCTACCCATCCTTTGACTCTTTTTCCACGTTTCATGACCCCTCTCCTTACTAATTCCCCACTTTACTCATCCTCACCCCCCCCCTCTAATCACATTATCACTTTTGTCATTGGACAGTACAGCGTTACTCCTGTGTAGCTCTATAGGACCATTATTCACACCACATGTACAACTATTTTCAGGTTTAATATAATCAATGATGGCGGTGAAGGCGACTTTATGTACCTTATACCACAGAGTGCTGAAATAGCCACACAAAAAAAACAATGAAGAAAAAAAAAAAAGAATAATGCACAATAAAAGTGTGCTTTGAGAAGATTACTGACTAATTCACAAGAAGCAATGGATTTGATGTAGTTCTAAAGTGATATACACAAATGTTCAAGGAACTGTACGGAGTGTGGCACAGCATCGTGTTCTCCAGAGGCAACAAAGAGACATCTTTTTACCAAGACTGCTGCAACGGTCACTGCTCAGGAGTCAATATGTCCATTTCGGACTTTAAAGCTATATGTTCCTAGCAGTTGATCCAACTTCACAGTCAGCTGAATAGTATCCTTCAACAAAAAAACACGACCACTGTAATCTGCCCAGAATCTGAAGAGGATGGATGGTTGAGGCAACTTCACCTGTTGTGAGAACAAACACTTTAAATGGGGTTTTTCTCAATTACAATTTTAAACAATGCAGTATTGCTTCTTTAAGTGCTTCAGCATGTGCAACAGTGTACCAAGAAAGGAAGATTGGCATATTAAAAAACGAGCAAGGATCTTATTAAAATTGCTGCATAGTCCATGATTATGTTTGATGTCTCGGTATGAAACAGTTGGTCGTTGCAGTCCTGGTCACTGTGTCTGCAAATACACTAAGAGAGTACATCACACTGTGGTTCATAAAACAAAACTTACTAAAAGGAAAGATACCCGTTGTTCTGATTTTTTAAATACAGACCTACAGTTTTTTCATTTTTAGGTCTCGCTTAGTCAGCGCGCATGCGCTGCTCAGAGATACTTTTGTAGATGAGTTTTCAAAGTGCTGCTGGCTGGCCTAGCGCTTGCGTTCACGCGAGCGTGCACGTGCGCAGCTGGCAGCTTTGCAGTGTGTACAGCTAGCCGCGATCACTTGCGCGCGCAGCCTACTTTCACTCTTCGCGCGCGCGCACCACTTGCATTTCTTGTTCTTTCTCTGGTTGAGCATTAAGCCCACTAGCAGTGGAACCCTCCAATGCAGCTGCTGGGTTCCGTGGAATCCCTCCCCCCGCGACAGGCACTTCCTGATATAATAGTTCTCTCTCCCAAGGATGCCACGCGCAGAGGAGCCCGCGCATTTGACTAATGTATTCGTGCCATTTACACGTTAAATTCGACATCCCATGTGCAGGCACAGCCTGTCTACATGACCTTCAGTCTCCTTTAACTTCGTTAATTCCGTCGGCAATGATGTGTCATCCTCTGTGTTCTTGGTATAATTAACTTATCCAGTGCAGCCGGCTGGACAGACAGACAGACACACATCACGGACACCTCCAGACCGCCGCTCTCAGTAATAGCCTCTCTTTGCTGCCACGCGCAGCTCGAGTTTCCCGGAAGCACTCACGAGTTACACCAGCACAGGGGAATTATTACTTTATAACAGGGCCATTATCGAATGTCACACGGACTCCTCTTCCTTTAACAAGTTCACAGTTAATCTTTTTCTGCACATCTAGTAAGAGTTGGGCAATATAAACTTTAAATAAATTATAATATTTTTTGTATTTTCTATAACGCCGACAGACCCCCACATGTGAGGTTCTGACCTAGGGTGGAGGTATCATTTAGTTGAGGGGGGTCGCATTTAGTGCTTTGATGTTTAACCATCATTTCACAGATTTCCTCAATTCGAGGTGCAATGTGGCGAGTTGCTCATCGTTCCATTTAGGTTGTTAGTGTGTTCTGCATGGGTTCAGGATGGTTTCTAACTGGACAGGACTGGGGCAAAAAAATTAGACCAGGGTACCAAAACAAAAGTGGCCGCCATTATTCAATAAGACAACAAAAGAAGCATTTGCAATGCATTAGGTCTCGCATTTACGCGAGTTTGAGCTATTGACATTGCAAATAACAATGCCTATTGGCATTGTCATTTACAATGCCAATAGCTTTAACTCGTGTAACTGCGAGACCTATTGCATTGCAAATGCTTGTTTAGGATAGGGGTGACTTGACCTATCTTTAAGCAATCAGAAATTATGCCCTGAGAGAGAGATGCATTGACAGGTTAGTCCAAAGCGGGAAGCTCTTTGATGAGCTTGGCGGACAGAGGATTATTGAAGTGAGTGGAGGGATTTATTGATGAGTATCTCGGCTTCATCTGGAAGTTTGAAGGAGTATGGCCAATAAGAGGGGATCTCGCCAGGTTCTGTACTGGGAGGAGACTGGGCTGAGCTTGGATTTGTAGGCGCTGGGAGGCGAGTTGAAGTTCTGATTCAATCTTCTTAGTCTTTTCAATTAAGTAACCTAGGAATTCATCTCTGCTGAGTAGTGACCCATTGACCGCCGATTGGTGGGTAGATTTGCAAATTGTTTGATGATTTCAAATTGTTTTTTTGGGTCTGTTTTTATAGTTGTCAAGTTGCACCCTAAAGTATTCTGCTTTTGATCTTCTGATGTTGTAGGAGCTTCCTGTCGACCTCAGGTGTTTGAGGTGTGCTAAGGAGGGAAAGATTCTCTGAGATCTCTCGGCGACCCTTAAGTTGCAGCTTTCCTCATTAAGGTTGCAATTGAATCAGGGTTTAGAGGGTCTACTGGGTATTCTTTTTACCTGTTTTGGAGCAATGTTCTCAAGTATGTCTGACATGGGGTGTATGTAATGTTCGGTAAAATCATTCACATTTGTCATGTTTGTGGGAGGAGATAGGAGGCTGTTGCTTATAGAAGTGAAATTGGCTAAGTTAATATTTCTCAAATCTCTGGACCATTGTCTGGATTTAAGAGGTTGGCCTGGTCTAATCAGTACCTTTTCCAAAGTGAGGAAGGAGATTAGGTAGTGATCTGACCAGTCACAGGGGATATGGATTCCAATTGTACGAGATTATCCTTGGCTATGATTAGATCGAGGGTGAAGCCTCTATTGTGTGTTGGGCCATTACAGAACTGGGTATGGTTGAGGTCCGAAAGGAAGGCCTTGAAGGAGTTCAGTGTGGGGACATTTGGGTCATCCCAGTGAATATTAAAATCGCCAAGGAAGTTCTGGTTGGTGTGTTGGCTTGCGTTCAAGGAGATGGTCTCCATTATTTGTTCACTAAAAGATAAGTTATTTCCTGGGGGGTGGTAAATTGTGTGGAGTTAGTGCAGTCTTGTCATTGTTCCATATTTCAGTCCCTAGGTATTCACACAAAGACAATAAAGCAGTTTGTGCATGTTTCAAGGTAAGCATAGAGTGGTAGATGCACGCTATGCCGCCACCATCTGTTCCAGATCCATCCAATCTGAGGATGTCATAGTTGGGAGGAAATAGAATGCCTAAAATAGGTGAGGAGGTGTCTTTGGGCGACGTTTCAGTTAAGATTAGGAGGTCGAGATCTTGCGCTAGGACGAGATGTGCGATGTCCGCTGTTTGTCAGCAGTTAAAAAGCATAGACTTGATATGGGATTTGGTTACTAATGCCTCTTGGTGTGTTATGGGGACATGCAATCGATTGTGTTTGTTGAGTACGAAAATAAAGGACCCCCTGAAAGTTTTAGAAATTCCTAGGACAGGGAAACAATTCTTACTAGAATAACATTCCTAGGCAACTATGGACTATACGAAAATCAAGTCCTATACATAATGCAATGATATCTACATAGGCTCAGTGTACTACAAAAATCTGTTAACAATATTTCATTTTATTCATATAAAGTTTAAAATTCTGGCATGGACAAGCATAATGAAACATCAATAACATTACATACAATATACGACATTTTGTACATAAAGAAAATCATTTGGGACACAACCATCAAACAATAAACTAAAAAATGTCAAACACATAGAATCGATATTTAAGTGGTATGAACCACGTGTGGCTAGATTCTTTTTTCAGATGTTTAGTAATTTTCTCTACGCGTGTTTCTGCGTGCAGGACGCCTTCTTCAGGAAAAGCCACATGAATGTCTGTGTGTGAGAAAACACATAAAATACATGTAAGACAACAAGGTACCCTGAGTCTGTGTAGGGATATGGGTTGTACAAGATACATATAATAGGGTGGGCTCGATTGTGTTTGTTCATGGTTTTGTAGTTGAGGCTGGGTTTCTGAGTTGTTTGCAGGGAATAGTTTGGATATTGAGCGGCGAGGGTGACTAGTCCTTATGTGTACTGGCATATGATAAAAGAAGGGAGTGAATGCCAGCCTCAGATAAATGGTCTGTAACCCTCTGGGGCCTGGAGGAGGATTTGGTATGAGGTCTAGAGCTCCAATGCAAGATCGGTGAGTTCTTTTTTATCGATGTCCCATGCCAGGAGTAGTCCGGCCTTCCCCTTGTGGGTGGATTATATAGTTTAGTGTGTGTGGTTCTGTTAATCCCGGATGTCAGGTTGTGATTCCAAAGCTTCAAGGTGATGTGTAAAAGGCTCTGGAGATTGGTTTCAACTAGCTGAAGTTTTTGATGTCGATTAGTGAGTTTGTCCTCCGTGCAAGGCGGGTCAACAGTATAGATGGGAATCTGATGTGGCCTAGCGAAGGGAGACGTGTGTGGTCTCTCCGGGGAGGGGGGACTGGTGAGCACACCGGAAGTGTTGAAAGAGGTGAGGGATGTAATAGGAGAAGGGATTGGAGGATGCAAGGGCTAGTGTACGTTATACTAGAAGTGATAACTGGAAGAGTGGTAGGAGGAAGTCTCATAGGTGTGACAGCGACAGGCCTCTTGTATTGTTAGGAGAACGATTTGAGTAGGTTGGGAGTCGAATGGGTCGTCCCTAAAGTCACAGATTGGGTAGGCCAGGGGCAGCCATTGATCGAAGGAGGGCGATCAGTATCCCTGAAAATCTTCAGGTTAGGGCTGACAATTTTCGTGTAGTGATCATTAGTTCCCACCCTACTATAGTCTTAAGGGAAAGGGCAAGTCAGGTGAGTGGATTATGGGGGAAGGGCAAGAATTCTCGATGTTATTAGGTGATCTGGGGCCAAATCTTATAATATTTTACAGACGTCCCCAATATTTTATGTAGGAATGTAAATTCAAGTTTATATGCTGTTGAAATGTTCAAACCTTTAAACAAAATGTGTGTCTCATGTATATATTGTGTTTGCCTTGAACAGTCTAAAGGTGCATCAGTGTCACTTTACTGACTGTAAACTTCCGCTGAGCTCAGGGACAAGACAACATAAATTGTTGAGCTTATAGATGTGAAATTTACTTTGTGAATTTTATACTTATGGTTTTACAGATTTTGGAAAAACACAATTAAACCATTTGCAGTTTAGATCAGTGCTTCAACTGTTTTGTTATTTACACAATGCTGTAAAGGCTACCTGGGATGCGCTGATAATAATATTGTGAATCGTTCTTCTCTCCATTTCAATAAGAAGAGATGCCTTTTGTGTTGCATGCCCTCTTTCGCACTTAGAAACTGTTTGCACCTTTGTTAGCGCCTCGTCTGAGATTTCCCTGCTCCAATCGTTTTAGCTTTGGTTGGGTGGGCAGTTATGTACAACATAAAACTTTTTTTTTTCTTTAAATGTGGTATCTGCCACTGCAATAGTTTTGAAAGTCTCTTGAAGAATGACACGAGCTTGTTGTCTTT
Source organism: Triturus cristatus (assembly GCF_964204655.1). NCBI lineage: Eukaryota > Metazoa > Chordata > Amphibia > Caudata > Salamandridae > Triturus > Triturus cristatus. The sequence continues at coordinate 45,929,441 of NC_140595.1, forward strand.
TCATGTGATGCTTGCATGACATTGCAAATGGTTGTTCTCCTTCCGACTTGCATCACCCCTTTCGTATTTATAATGTATGGAAACTAAGCACTATGCATTAAGATTGCTAAATGATATAGACATTGACAGTCATGCTGTCGTTTTGCTGTAACACTCTTTAACCAGTGCTAATTGTCTACCTCTCTGTTCTTCTTTTCCAGGGGGAATGCACATGTGTATTTTCTTATGCTGCTCAGGGAGGCACCAATGAGGTAAGTGATTAAGGCCTTGGAGCGCTTTCTGTAAATGGGCTCAGGCAGCTGCTACTGTACGGTTTCCAGGACACGAGATGTCTGCGAGGCACAGAATTTGTTTATCACACGTTGGGGTTTGTGGTTGGATGATGTGTCTAGCAGCTTCCCATCTGTGACAGTATATCAATGCAGATTTCTTTTCTGAATTTTGGAGAGTATAAATCAAGAAGTCAAATATGAGCATGCGCAGCTCTAGCTTCACTTTTCTGCTGAAGGAACAAAAGGAGGTGTAGATAATCATGCCTTTTGTTCTTTGCCTTGAGATTGGGCGTTCGCCTTTAGTCTTCTGCCAGATTACGCAGGCCCTGCTGTAACAGTAACCCCTGGTGACCACGTGATCGTTGGTTCACCAAAAGATCAGCAGTGGTGGACGCGAGATCATGCACCCGTTGAAACCCCCTGCCATCAGTCAGGTAAAGACAGGGACTGCCTGTCCAACCCTCAGGCCCCCAACAACATATTTTTGCTGCGAAGGGATTGGATGAGGTTGAGAGGAATCTCCAGAAAGTAGACTGGGCTCTTATCGCCTTGTCTTCTTTCTGTTCCTGTCTTCATGGCCCATGGGAGCATCGGAGAGCAAGAACAGATCGAGGGCAAGCAGTGGGTAGCAGCTGTTACATCTAGATTTCCTTAAGCGACATGCGTGGGTGGCCAATAGGCACAGCTGTACAAGTGCAGTTGCTCACTAGTCACCGGGTTGAGATATTGATCGTTGATGTGACAGCAGGCAGTTCTGGATTGCATCTGATTGGTAAGTAACTCTGCAGGTCGCACAGACACTGTTAGGCCTTCTTTCCTGTCAAGTTGATGAGCCTGTGAGGCGAGCTGCCATTGGTGTTTTGGGAACATTTGTATGGAGGATCCATCCATTTTCATCTCATCCCAAGAGCAGTAAATGCAGATTACCCTACTTCAAGGTTTAAAAAAAAAAATAATTACTCGTGCCGAAGACCTTGCAACAGCTTAATGATGCGGAAGCAGTTACAGCAAAAATAACTAATAGTGCCTTCTTTCACATTCATGTATCATCAAGGGAATGAAATCACAGATGTTTGTATTCTCCTGTTCTTCGAGTCACCCAGTAAGCCAAAAGACTCAAAACACTATTTACTGACCTAATTTAAGTCTTTCTTTTCTTCCTTTTTTAACTCTAGGCCCGTTTATTGTATTGTAATTTATATAGCGCTTACTACCCCTGATGAGGCAACGAAGCGCTATTCCAGCGAGTAGCACTCTACTCCGGAACCCATAAAGGATTAGTGGTGAATTAGTATAGTGAAATATGAAAGTAATTTGAGTGGTGGATATGCTAGGCAGTTATTTGGATTGAGAAGGATAGAAGAGGGAAAGGTTTGCATTTATATAGCATTTATATAGTATATATATATATATAATATCTTGTTACCCCTGATGAGGTGTTGAAGTGCTTTTTCGGCGAGTATCACGCTACTCCGGGACCCAAACAGGATTAGCAGGTAATTAGTATAGGGAAATAAGAAATTAATTTGAGTGGTGAACATGTTAGCCTGTTATTTGGATTGAAGAGGAATAGTGGAGGGACAGAATCTATAATAGTTGTTTTTTTAGTTCATAACAGTAAAAGGGTGTTGGAATGAGTAAAGAGAAGGTGGAGACAGAAGAGTCAGAGGAAAGGGTTAAGAAAGGCTTGTTTCGGAGATCTGAATAGTAAAAGAGGTATGAGAAGATGCAAGGAGGGAAAAGTCTAGAAAGGGTTATTTTTGGGATCACAGTAGTGTTATGGGGTTTTAGATGAATGAGAGAGTTGAGATAGAGGATATATTGATAGAGGTATAGGGTGAGAATAGTGTATTGCATTGGAAAGAGTAGTAGAATGAGGTTTGAGATGAGCCGGGGAGTTGGAAGGGGCTAGCTCTCAGCCTTGTAAGCTGATGTTGCGAGATGATCAAGAGCTTGCAGGCTTTGGACCACCGTGGGAAGAGAGGCTTCTGACTTGGTCAGTGCTAGCATTAGATCGTCAGCGAAGAGTAGGGCTTTGTGTTGTTGCGCCCTGGTGGGAATGCCACAGAGAGTCCGGTCTTGCCTTAGGCAGCAGGCCAAGGCTTTCACCACAAGGGTGAAAAGCAAAGGGGAGGACAACCCTGTCGGGTGCCCCAGTGGAGTGGGAATGATTGGGTGGCCTGGCCATTCACCCGTATGGTGGTCGTGGGCTCTGCATAAAAGGACATGATTTTGCTGATCGTGTTGGGGCCTAGACCTATCTTATGTAGGACGGCACGCAGGAAAGCCTAACTAGCCCGGTCAAATGCCTTCTCCGCATTCAGGGATTTTGTGCATTTGAATCTTGAGAAGCAGAGGGTGTGTGGTCCTTAACTGGTTTGGGAACTAGTGCAATTTCAGCCGCAGATATAGTTGGCATGAGGCCTGTAACATGTAAGAAGAAGTTCTATAGCCCAAACAAGTGGTCTTTCAGATGGGGGAGGAAAAGTTTATAGAAGATGGCCAGCAGGCCGTCTGGGCCCGGAGTCTTTCTGACTGGGAGCCACTTGAGGGCTCTACTAAGCTCTGCTGCTGGGAAAGGGGCTTCCAGGTCCTGGGCAACCCAGGGATCTAAGGGGTGCCAGGGGAAGTCCTGCAGATTGGAGTCAATGGCCGCGGGCTCCTCCCCTTTGCTGTAATAAAGGCTTTGATAATAGGCCTCTTGTTTGTCTGAGTCCCAGATGACTCAATCGGAGGCCCCTGTCTGTAGGTTAGAAATGTGGGTGTGGGCATATTGTAGCGGTAGTCTATGGGCCAAGAGGGTGCCCACCTTATCGCCCCCACCCCATAAAATACTTTTGCTTGATTGCCAGTTGGGACGTTTCTCTTTTGTTGACCCGATGTTCCTGCAGCTGACCTCTCAGCACCACCAGCTGCTGTTTGGCATGCGTCGAGGGGCGCTGTTTGTCTGAGTGTCACAAGGAGCGGATCTCCTCAGTGAGGTTAGTTTCAAACAGGTGGGCCTCCCATGTTCTGGCTATAGATATGAAAGATATGACACCCTTGATAGTCGCATTGAAAACGATCCCAGAACATATGAGTGGGGAGGTGTTTGTAAGGGCGTTGAGCTCAAAGTGTTCAGTTATTGTCCCCTTTATAGATGCCGTGTCTACCGGGTCGTGCCAGTGGGGGAGGGGCCTCGTGTAGGCTTCCTGCAGGGCCCATGTAAGTTCAGGTCTGAGATGGAGCTATCCAATAGCTGGGCCAAATCGAGGACCATCAGGAAATAGTGTGAGGAATATATGATCGATGCGGGAGTAGAAGAAGTGCACATGGGTGTAGAATGAGTTGACCAAGCCCACGTCTGCAAGCTCCCTCTGATGCTGTCCGCTCATGGCTCCTGTGCCCTGGAAGTGTGTTGTGTTCCTGTCTAATTCAGGGTCCTAGAAGAGGTTAAAGTCCCCTCCTACTATGAGAGCACCCCTTTGGCAGTGACCAATTTGTCCTTGAGCACCGTTCGAATGAATGTGTCTTGCGCTTGGTTCGGGGCGTAGTGGTTGAGGAAGGTCAAGGCGGATCTCCCCCTCTCAACCGTCAGGGTCAAAAATGTCCCTCCCAGGTCTCTGGAAACCTCAAGCAGCTTGGAACAGTATCCCTTAAAGAGGATTGCAACCCCCAATGCTTAAGAATCGGTGTATACCCAGTGTTGGCAAGGATGTCAGGGGTGGGCCATTCGGTGACAGTCTTCCCTAAGCAAGTGCGTCTCCTGCAGGAAAATGATATTAGGTCTTGCTGGAGCATGTGGGAATTGAGTCCTCTGTCATTCAGAGACAGAAACTTAATGTTGGTCCAGGATCCCATGGCCTACAGAAGATGGGCAGTATAGGAGCAGCACAGTGGCATGGCACCAGGGCTGCGGCGGGCCCGTCACCCCTCCCTCCCAACCTCCTTACACTCCCCCTCCCCCCAATTCAAGGGAGCACGCAGCTAGGAAGAGGAACAAAAAAGAGTTGAAACCTAAATAGAGCAAATTTGCCAACAGGGCCCAATGTGGTAGACTTCCCATCAATAGATAGGTAAAAGAATCTGCCGGTCCCTAAAGAGGCATCACCCTCGACTGAGTAAAGCCTGGTAGAGATGGGGGAGGTGGTGACCGGGACAGCAGCGCTAAGGCCGAGGTCTGTGTAGTGGGAAGTAGTAGTATGCATGCAATCGGGCAATAAGGATGAAGACCTGTTCGGCCCCAGGTCTGTGGGCCCTGAAAGGAATGAGGGAGCAATATCAGCATGCTAATGAATTCCATGAGTGCCTTGTTGTCTCAGGCAGGTGATGTTCAGCGTAAATTATGCATCGTTGTTAGAGACCAGCGAAGGTTCCTTCTTCAAATTATGCAAGTGTTATATGAGGTTCTCTTTGACGGCGTGCAGGGCTTTGGAGTTACGATCTGGGCCATGGCCCCGTACTGTGTTCCAGACTGGACACCAACACTCTGGCCTCTCAGGCGGGGGGGGTGAGGACACCTGGCCGGGTGACCCGTTTGGCAGACCTTCCCATTAACGGAGTGAGATCTGGCAACGAGGATTCATTCTCCTATGGTGACCCAGCCAACGTATTACTTTACACGGCTGTATTCAGGCAGATTTTGGACTGTTTTCAAATATCCGATAGGGGATTTGTTCCCCCTGAGGCAGAGTGGTCATCACTCTCTCCAATCGTACCGTCGGGAGGCTTTGTACCCCTTTTTCTTTGACGACATACTGCGCCTTAGAACACTGCCACAAGGCAGATACAGTGCCCTCCCTTCTTCCCACACGCATCCCTGTCCTGAGGAAGACCCCACTTTGTAAGGTCCTAGTAAACACCTACACGAACCAAGGGGTCGAAACGTCGACACAACATAACTGCCAGTATTATCACCAGTACATGTTGCACTGTGATTCTCATCCTACATGGCGACATTTAAGTTCTGTGTATTGTATTTTGTGATTGGATCTATGCATAACATGTGGCATTGATTACATAATGCCGACCAATTTGATTGTTACTAAGTGGATATACCGCTGTTTTCACTTTTCCCTCAATTCCACACTCAATCACTGACCCCCCTTTCCCCTCCTCCCTCTTCTGGGCACATCTATTATATCTTGTTGAAAGTATTTTGCTTAATAGATTAATCAACTATATGATAATTGTAGTTCAGTGTGATTAAATAACACTTGAACTTCCTTTAGTTTTTTGTCTAATTGTCTATTGATGTTTGATTTATATGGTTTGTTTTGTGCTGGGACCCCTTTTTTCTATACCGTTTGGCAGACCCAGCAGACATTTGACCTCACCAGTCTCTGTCTGCCATTGCATCGGAAGAGAAGGTCAAAGGGGTGAACCCATTCATACTTGAGCCCCAGGTCACATAGCTTCTCTGTGACTGGCTTGAAATATCTCCTTTTCTTGAGCGTCAGTGGAGAGAGGATTTGAAAGATTTGTACCGTGTGACCTTCGAAACCAATATCTGCCTTCCCCCGCGTGAACCTCAGGATAGATTCTTTGTCCTGGAAGAAATGGACCCCCTGGTGAGAATGTCAGTGGTGCCTTCTGACAACTGGCTAGGGTTGAGATGCGATGTGCCCTGTCAAGGGTAAGGAACGGATCCTCCGACCTGCCCAGACAGCCTGGAGTAGATACCTGGAAAATGTCATGATGTCCTCCCCCCTCTGCGGGACCCCCAGTATGCAGATGTGATTTTGCTGACTGCGATTCTCAAGGTCCTCCTGCTTGGCCTGTAGCTCGATCTGTCGCTCTTCGTGGGTGAACACGTGGCACCAGAGCATCTCCTGGTCCTCCGCTCGCGAGTTCATTTTTCGCTCCAGATCATCCACTCTCGTGATATTCTTGTGAAGGTCCTGAATGCAGCTCTTCAAGTCCGTTTTGAGGGAGCCAATCCCGAGACGATTGTCATTTAGGAATTTCTCCATGAAGTCTTCTGCGATGAGAAGGGCAGTGGGTACCCCAGGGGTCTGCGAGGGCGGCTCACCCTTGCCACTCATGTGCGCGGAGGAGGATTTAGGAGGATTTAGACCACAGGGAGATGACCAGGCTGTCTCTGGTGGCTTTGCTCCTTGAGTTAATAAGGGTGGGAGGTGCTGAAGCAGGCCAAGTGCCTATCGTTAGAAAGGGGTAAGCTGCCACAGACTACCACTGGCACAGGTCAGTGCCCCACGTCCCATCGGCGAGTCATGATTTCAGTCATGGGGGTGGGTATCTAGGCCGGGACACCGCTGCGGCAATGGCAGGGAGGCAACAATTCCGGAGTGCCCCCTATAGAAAAGGTCAAATTGTATCCGGTTGGCCCTCACAGGATTTCAAAGTCCGTGGAGCAGGGGGCATGTGCAGCAGCGAGGCCCCAAGGCCACTCACGCGTGGGCAGGTGGGGGAGGAGATGAGCTCATCGAGAGGCACTAGACAGATAGGAATCTAACCCTTTGCCGCAGTGCACGGGCCGTGGGTGAGCAAGATGGCCCTTGCCAGAGGGCCACCGCCGAGCCAGGCAGGCGCATTCTCTCTGGGGCATGAGGCCGGGTTTCGGGATGGGCCCCTCCAAGGCACCTAGCACAGTCCACCCCCTGTGGGTAGGTGGGGGGGGGGAGATCAACGGGTAGTATCAGACAGAGAGTAATTCAACCCCTCGTCCAAATGCGGGGTACCTGGTCGGGCATGAGGATCACTCCCAGGGGAACACCCTCAGACAGGCAGGTGCAGTCTCTCTCTGGGGCCCCTCTGGAGCACTAGGCCAGGATGCAGAGTGGGGCCCTCTCCGAGAAACCAAGTACAATTCACTCCACTCCGGCACTCAGGTCCTGCCGCTATCCGGCCCAACTCCCCTCATGGACAGGGCGGCCTAGTCTCTCTCACCTCTTGGTTTCAGGCCCCCACCGGCCAATTCGGTGATACTCGCAGGCCCGACCCCCTTCTGCAAACGTCCCCATTGCTGCACCAATGAGGGGCATCGTCAACCTGTCACTCTCAGGAGCTACCTCTCAGGAGAGCTGCGCCGGGCCTGCAACACAATTCAGGAGTGGATGCCGCCTTAAAGACAAAATGGCGGCCGGCTCCTCTAGCCACCCGCCAAGTCGCCATGCACCGCGGACATGGGCCTCCCAGAGCTGTCCGTCTCCTCAGGTTGCCGCCCCTGTTGTGATGCTGCCATCGGGTATCGACCTGACCCCCTCCCCCCCCCCCCCCCCACGGTCTCGCTTCCACACAGCCAGAGGACTGCGCCAAGCCCACCACAGCTCCTCTCACTAGATGGCCCTGACTCCCAGGCTCACAGTAATTTGGCACTGTCTCCATCAATCATCTGCTTATTTAAGTAGGGGGGCCCATCACCAGCTATGTAGCCTCTGTGATATATCCCTGGGCCCCCTAGGACTTGATCGTTCTGTGGTACTGGGTCGCGCTGGGCCTAGCCTCTGCTCCCCGACCAAGATTGCGCTGGCTACCGGGCTCATGGGCCTGGAAGCAAGTCGATCTGCCCTGGCCAAGAGGATGTGCGGCCAGAATCGTGGGCAATCTCTGACTCGAGCCCCACAAGGCGTTAGGACTGCCCTTTTGGGCACAGATGGAGCTGCTGTAACATGTGTTAAGGCCCATGAGAATGTGGAGCTTGGGCGAACAGCATTCTACTCCATTCCCAGTCAGGCCATGGTCCCCCCAAACAGCGGCGGCTCCTCCGTTAAGGCAGAGGCGCGTCGTCCCACTGCTTTAAAGCAGTACAAAGGAACATAAAATGATAATAACGGAACGCTATTACCATTTTATTTTTAGTATTGCAGTTGCAGTCAAGTTAGGGCGGGCAGGGCTGGGCTCTCGTGACCCAGAGGGAGGAGGAGTGATAGCTGCTACGCCTTAAGTGTGCATGGCAGTTTGGCCAGCTGTCTTGGGCCGGCCAAACCATCATGCACACTTTGCCTGTTCTCCACAGGACGCATTGAACCGCCCTGGGTGGAAAACATGCACAGCCTCCCAGTCCTTCTCTGAGCGCCAAACCACGGCGCTCAGACCAGTCACAACGCTGCAGTAAGGCACCTTCGCGGGCGACCAAGTCAAAAATAGAGAAGATCACATTCAATGCGCACATGTAAATAGAAGGACAGTGCTGTAGTGTTAGTGAGGGGCGCATGTTATAGTAAGAGGAGGAGAGACCGAGAGCAGGGTGGGGATAAAAAACAGAATCAATCTGATGGGTCCTGTGCAAGGGAACGTAAATAGTCTCACAAGGGTTGCCAGAAATCTTTAGCACAAGATCTGAGAGGTTGGAGTAGCACATAGTCCTTGCTGACACTATCGCAATGTGTCATATTTTTAAGCCAGGCTGAGGAGATGGGAACCCTGTCACTGCCCCAATGTATAGCAATCTCATGCTTGGCCAGCAAAAGTGCCATCGACACAAAGTCAGTGTGTGGGTTTAGGTATGTCACTAGTATACCCCAGGAGAGCTAAAAGGGGATCTAGTGCGACCACCACACCAGCCACTGCTGAAAACAGACACCCAATATGAGTATATCTTTGAACAGGTCCATGTCAAATGTGCAAAATCTGCTTTCGGGGGTCAAGCATTTGGGACCATGATTCGATCTTGTGGGATCGGATCTGGCAATATTGTAAGGGGAGAGATAAGCACGGTGTATTGATTTGAAATGCAACAACTTGTGTCTGTGGTTGACTGAGATATGTTGGGTCTGCGAACAACAATAGGACCATATTTTATCTGTATGGGGAGACCCCAAGTCTGCCTCCCGGGCATCCCACCTGCGTGTAGTGGTGTCAGGTTTCATAGCAATGCAGAGTTGGAATAGCCTGTAAGTCAGCTTGTCTATGTTGGTGTCTGAAACAATGATTGTCCGAGGGGGGGAAATCATCTGGGGCTAGGGGATAGGAAGGAAAGAAGGAGAGAACATACAGTATTGCTCAGTCTTTGGAGCACAAAGTTGTCAATGTGTGAGGCGTTTATGGAAGCGAGTATCGTTGGGAGTGAGTCAAAACGTGTCCATTGGGAAAAATGTCCCCTAGGGTGAGAAAGTTGTGGCGGTTTAGAGTGCGTTATACTAGCTTTTCACGTGTGAGTGGCAGCCAGGTGTTGTTCGGTATAGAAAGAGCGAGAGAAGAGTGCCGCCGCCAAGTATTCGTCTAAGTCTCCGTCATACCCAGCAGGTCGTGGACACGGTTTGGATGTCCCTGGAGTCCATTGGGACGCCTTTCGGTAAGATCAAAGAGTAAGAGAGGTCTCCCAGCGGATCCTGCTCAGGCCTCAGATATGGGATACGGGCATCCGGGTGGTACCAACGGTATGCATATTGGCATTGAGCCGCAAGATAATAAAGATGGAAGTCTGGGACCCCACATCTGCCACGGTTTTAGGGGACGGCGCACAGCCCAGATGAGGCGCGTGAGGAGGCTGCGCAGGGTGCAGAAGAAATTCTGTGTAGGGGGATAGGAGAATTCCTCTACGGAGAGCGGTAGCTTAATCCAGTGCTCCACCTGAGTTGAAAGGGCATCGAGAGAAGGACCATAATGAAGCTGTAATCTCTGGTCTCTGTGGAGCCGAATGCCAAGATATTTGGTGCTGTCTGAGGCCCATGCTAAAGGGTAATCCGCAGAGGCAGGATGTGATGCTTCTGTAAGGGGGAAGAGCTCCGGTTTGGTCCAACTGATCTGGAGCCCAGAGAGGTTGCCAAAGCTTATAATTTCCTGCATGAGTGGGGGTGGAGGTTGTCCGACGGATGAAAGATAAAAAGTTAAATATCATCAGCATACAAAGAGAGACGGGGCAGAGCATGGGCTGAAGGCCTTGATGTAAATGACGTTCCGGCATATAACGGACCTGGGGCTCCATTGTGATAATGAAGAGGAGAGGGGATAAGGGGCAAACCTTTCTTGTCCCGCTCGTGATGGGAAACGTATCCGTTAACGAGCCATTGACTCGTAGGCGAGCCACAGGGCTGGAATACAAGTGCATGATCAGGGAGATGAAAACAGTGGGGACTCCCAGTTTGATCTGGACTGTCTTCAGGAAGGGCCACTCCGGGGAGTCAAATGCCTTTGCAGCGTCTAATAAAGCAACTACCCCAGGCGTCAAGGGGGAGATACTGTTAAGGACTGCAAAAATGGTGCGTAAGTTAAAGGAGGTAGATCTGTGGGAACAAAGCCCGATTGGGCAGGGGATATGATCTGTTCCATTAAAAGAGACAATCTGGTAGTGAGGACTTTGGCTAGAATCTAGTACCAAGACACCCACAGGTATTCGTGCGCTCTACAAGTTTATTAACATAACATTGTCCAGATTTAAATGGGATAGGAAGAGCATAGATGGGAATCTTTTGCTAGGTTTTAATAGGAGCTTAAGAACTGCTTCGCGCAGCGTGGGTGGTAATGCGCCAGCAGCCACAGACTCAGTATACAGCGCTATAAGATGTGGTGTGGGTTGCCGTTTAAAGGCTTTGTAGTAGACCTCCGTTAGGCCATGGACCTTTGACCCATCTAGAGCATTGATCACCTGGATGACCTCCTCGCAAGTGATCAATTCACAAAGAAACTGCTGCTGGCCGTCAGTAAGCCGGACCATTGCGACCTCCGCCAGATACGACGAGATTTCCTGCGTGTCTTCAGGCATACGAGAGTTATAGAGATGATCATAATAGCGTTGGAACTCTGCCAGGACGTCCTCACCACCGAACACTGAGGACCCAGAGGCCATGTATATGTCAGTGACATAGTTATTCAGTCGATTGAGACGCAGTAGCAGTACGAGGGTACGTCCGCGGCACTCTCCCTCACCATAGCACTGGGCCCTAGCATGTTTCCCCAAGTATGCAAGCTCCCTGTTAGCAAGGTCGTGAAATTCGGTCAATAGGAATGAGTGGCGGCTTGTTCTATGTCCTGTAGATCCGTTTCAATGTGTTGTATTTGGGAGCGGATATCATGAAGGATACCAGCATGTTTAGATATGCACACCACACAAAAGTTCGCCTTAAAAACATTCCATAGGGTGGCTTGCGTCGAGACTGTACCCATGTTTAATGTTAAATATTGCACTTTGGAGTTGTGGAGCTTGCTGCGAAAGACCTAATAATGAAGAGCCTCGCCACGAAACCTCCAGGTGTGCCCCAAGTCACACCCATAGGGGATCTGTAGGGTAAAAAGAATAGGACTATGGTTTGATAGGGTCCGTGGTAGTAATGTCACCTCGGTAGTCCAAACCGAGGCATTGGCAGAAAGGAACCAATAGTTCAGCCTCATCCGAACTGTGTGAGGGGCAGAATAAAAGGTATAACCAGGTACAGACGGGTGTTGGATGGGCCAGATATCTGGCAGCATACGTGTCTGTGATGTTTCGGAGTACTCCCACGATTGTGGCTCACCACTACGATGAGTGCTGGTGGAGTCGAGGTTAGGGCAGTGTACCATATTGAGGTCTCCACCCAGAATCACAGTTGATATCTGTGTCCCATTTGAGCAGAGAGCTCCTGAAAAAAGTCTATGTCCCCAATGTTTGGGGCATATATATTCACAGCAAGGGAGCCATATAAGAGTATATAGCTACCATTCGGGTTCGAGTGGCAATTCTGAAGGGAAAGTGGGATGCTTTTATGTATAAGATCAGAGACCCCACGGGAATATGAACTATAGCAGGAGAAGTAGTGATGCGCGACCCAAGCCATGCGTAGGGATGAGTATCATTCGGTGAGAGGTGTACTTCTTGAAGAAAGGCTATTTGTGCCCCATGTCTGTTCAGGTAGGACAGTACTTGTTAACCCTTATGTGGATTTTTTAATTTCGTGTATATTCCACGTAATGAGGGTGACATCTATCACCCTCTTCAGCCCTGTGTGCGATGCATGAGAAAGCTAAGTATATGGAGTATGGCGCATTGTCGAGAGATGTTGCAGGGTATGTCTGATGTTATTCATTGCACAAACATATAAAACACTTGAAGGAAAGCAAAAAGAGATCCACTCTGCCCCCACCTCCCACCCACACTAGATAATAAAACATTCAGTAAAGCCCAAAAAGGAGAAACAAAAACCCAAGCAGTCACTACAACTTTAAGGCGGTGTTCACCATGGGAGGGAGGCGACGGCATGGCATGGCTTGGCCTACTGAAAAAGAAGTGTCTGAAGAGGATATGGAGAATCTGCCGTATATAAACAACATTGGTTGAATAGAGACATAGAAAGATAATAATGAGCGGTGCACAGTGTCGGAGGCAATTCAAAGATGTCCTGCAGGCGCGGTCCACGGGCAGGGAAAGGATCCAGTACATCAGGCCGGCTCAATCCGGAGGAGTTGAAGATCCAACATGTTCCGGTGAGGTTCGCAGAGGCAGAGAGGGCTTGGAGGACAATGTTTGCTAAAAGCGGCCACCTCTGCTGGGGTGGTAAAAATGCAAAGTTTTCCATTGATCTCCGCCCGAAGGCAGGCAGTGTCGATAGAGCATGGCATATTTGAGGCCTAGCTTGCAGAAGGAGTTCTAAGCATCATTAACATTTTTGACAGGACTCCTGGACAGTGGCGGTAAAGTCCAGATAGAGTGAGATGGATGCGCCTTGGTAGCGGAGGGAGCCTTGTTCTCGGGCAAGGAGGCGGGTAGTATCTCTATCCCTGTAATTGAGAAGACAGTCTGTTAACAAGCGAGGCGGAACACCCTTAAGAGGCTGAGGGAGCAATGAGCGGGTTCCACCGTAAAGGTGGAAGAAAAATTGTTATGGTCAAAAAGATTGGTCAGGAGTTATTCGACGAGCACACCTGTTCTTCCTGTGTTCGTGATTTCCACAATTCCAGTGATGCGGATATTGCTCCTGTGGAACCTTGCCTCTAAATCTTCGTTTTTCATGGCGACTGTTTTAAGAATGCGTTCCATTTTTTTGATGCGCTTCAGCACAGTGGTGCCGCTGCCACCAGCCCCAATAGCCGCTCCTCCGTGCTGTCAATCTGTGCGCCCTGCCGGTCGAACCGCTCCCCCAGTCTATCGATGCGGCCAGGGCGTCCATAGCACGGAAGCCCGCCTAAAGTTCTGCCATAACGGCAAATGTGCCAGTGGCGGCGGCGTTGGATTCTATGTCCGGAGGTTCAGCTATGTCTGAATGTGAGCCTTACTGCCTCGCAGGTTTTGCTTGATCGAAGAGCAGCTTGCGCTGCTTGAGATCTGTGCGTCCCATAGATGCAGGAACTCTGGCTGCGTGAGGAGATCGTATGTAGGTATATGCTCCAGCAATGATGGGAAGGTCCCGGGGGGCCCTCGCCAGGCAAAGAGACAACGTGTGAGGGATGAGGCAAGATGGCCGGCGTCAATGGATCTCCAGGGCAAATGGCTGAGGGGTAAGTTAATCCAGGCGTAAAGTGGGAAAGGTAGAGACCACCAGTCCACAGAGCCCTGTCAGTCGTTGCAATAAGAGGGAGCCGGAGGTAACCTGAGCTAGAGTTCTTAGGTGGACCAGTGGTCAGGGCCAATGACTATCCTCTTAGCCATGACCGGCCACAGCGATGCTTGAGTCGCACCAACCAGTGCATCAAGACCCTAGGACCTCGTAGAGGGCAGCAAGATGAGTATGCCAGTTATTGTGGTGTGCGAATAGTAGGGAGCAGCATAAGGCCCCATCCAGCTGCTCAAACCCACGGCCCCGGCAGCCAGGGGGACCAGGGCACCACAGGCGCCAGGGCTCAGAAGCAAGACAGGCCCAAGAGTAGTCCAGGCCCCGCCGTGTGCTGACAAGGGTGGAACAAGGCAATGGAACCGGAGTGCAGGGGCATACAGCACCCCCGCGGACGGTGCACTCACCGGTTTACCCTACAGCTCCGTAGAAAGGCTGGGGACACAGCACGCCAACGCAGTGGCTGTGTGAATCCCGTCCCAGCTGCTGGCCACAGCCAGGGCAGCAGGAGCGAGACCTGAGCAGCCCGCAGCACCGGTGGGATCGGTTGGTCCCATCCTCAGGCTTGCCTGTGGCCCTGTTACCCCGGGGCCTCCGAGGCAATGCCAGGCCTCGTGGGCCACTCAGTCCAGAATAGTTGGTTGGGAAGTGCCCGCCATTACAGGAAATCACGCACTCAACAGCCTGCTGATATCTGGAACAATAGCGATGCACCATCTTAGGGCTAGAGGCGACGATGGCAGAGATTCAGCGCAGATGAAGGCCACAGCTGCCTTAGCCTCACAAGATTGCGGCCATTTTGGTGGCTGCCGTGGCCACGCCCCGGTCTTTAGCCTAGTTGAATGGCCAAGTTGTGGTGCTGCTCCAAGGTCACTGTTTTTCTTTCAGTTAAGTACAATTTTCATTCAGTCCATGAGCGAAAGTAAGGGCTTTATAGCTTATCCTGCTCCTTGTTTGTGGTGTATCACCCATGATTATCTTCTAGGTCCAGAGGCGTATCATGTTGATCATTGTATGAAAAGCAGCACAAGAGGGGGGCTTAAGGGTCACCGGAAAGGGAAAGAAGTTTGGATTGTGAGGGGGTTCTTAAAACACAAAATAGCCATGTTTTAAGACCCTCACAACAGAGAGACGAGAGGGTGTGTGTGTATGTGTTTTTGTCTGAGTGAGTATTAAAAAATTTCAGGTGAAATCAACAGTTACCTTACAAAACTCGACTGAAAGCTCCTATACTCAACTATTTGTTTAATAATACATTTATTAGGGTAGTATAACACCCCAAACGCCTCTCCTGAACTATGCCCCTGTCTAGGTCACACAGTTTCACTTGACATCAGAGGACTTTTTACCATAAACTTCACCACAAACTTGTATGTGAGAATATTTAACCTGGGCCGCCCTATAACCACTACAGCTCCATATGCTAGGGAAAGGAGAGCGCAATATTATTTCATAATCGTTGCCAGCGTGTGCTTTGGAGGTGGTACAAAAAGTGCTATTCTTTCCTCCTCGAAATAGTCTTCTTTACACTCCCCTCTGATACATTGACACATATTTGACACCTTTTGGTGCCAGTTGTAAATAACTCCTCCACAAAAGCCTGGTGCCTGCAAGCTTGCCATCTGCGCAGAAAGAGAAAATTTTTTCACTTTTGACGCTTGCTTGATGACCTTTTAAATAGACATATCAACTGTAAATTGCTTCTCAGTTACTCTTTCCCTTCTGTTTGCAGCAATGGCAGATGAGTTTGGCTGTGAGCGAGGGCGGCGGCCTATTCTCCTGCTCCATATGGAGGTAAGTCTTGGTGGGTCTCAAAGTTTTGAAGGGGAGGCGGAATGAGAAGCGATGGACCACAGTGGATGGGATATTCTGGCGTTATTGGATTACGGCCTTTTCTTTGTTGCATGTTGTAACTGCCATGCTGTAATAAAGTAGACTAGAACAGATTTGCAATTGGTACTTGTAGGAAGCTGTCTCTCTATATATTAGATCAAAATGAGGTACACTGTGCAGAGAGTCCAGGCAACCCTTATTGGTTAACAGTGGCAAAAATGATAACACTAAATGCTCCCTGTTGTGGTAGTGTGGGCGAGCAGTTTAGTCTTATCAGAGGGTAGTGCTAAGCATTTGTTGTACTTACAGAGGCAGTAAATGATACACACACTCAAATATAAATCCGATACCCATTTAGAAAAAAGTCGTCTTTTTATATAAATTTTGATAACAAGAACTCTATTATCAAGTAAGTACTTTTTTAATTCGATTTTTACTGGTAAGTACAATGTTCACATACATTTTTCTTTACGCATCAATTCTTTCCTGTGGGGGGGGGGAAAAAGGCAAATGTTGCATACAGTTATTTAGGGTCGGTTTCTGGGTGCCTCCTTCAGAACTTAGGGTTGTAGGGGGCCAAGGTCCAAAGTACAACTAGCAGTTACTTGTTACCTGCCCTGGGGCATCCGGGTGCAGAGGTTCTGGTTGGGTTGGTAGCTTTGCGTTCTACGCCGGTGGAACGAAGGGGGCCACCTTAAAGCAGGCTGAAAAGGGGGACAAGTACAGGAGCTCCCCATGGGGGCTCAGATCACAAGGTTCGTGGAAGCAAGATAGCACCGTTGATTCTCTGGTACCCGGGCTGGGATACTCGCGTGTAGAGTAGATAGGTCAGCTGGGCTCTGTGCATTAAGGCCCTTGCAGTTGTCGGTCTCGCTGGTTAAGGGTGCAGAAATCAGTACAACTGGGCCACTCTAGAAGTGGGTCTCTGCAGTGCTGACGTCCCTCGATGACCGCTCGATCTCGGTGTAGTGGGAGTTCTATTTGGACTCTCACAGATTGTTTGGTGCAAGGGGTCTGGTACCCTGGGTGTGGTGCTGTACAGCTCGGTTCAGTCCTGGTGTTTTCTCTCTTGATGGGGGACAGATCCAACCTTTGGGACCACTGGGCGGCTGCTGCGTCAGGCTGGCCAGTTAGCGGCAACACAGTGAAATGGACTAGGCTTCTTTGGTGCCTGTGGACTGCAGGGGAGTAGTTCCTCTACAAGGGAGATTGCTGGCAATTTGTGAAGGGCTGGCAATCTACGGGGTTCTTGGCAGTTGTTCAGCTGCAGGACGAGTCACTTGGTCACAACTGTCGAGACTGATGTAGACGGGCAGGGATTGGCGCCAAAAGTCCACAGCAAGTCTTCAGTTCTCATTTTCTCCTAGCTCTTCTGTGTTTTCTTCTTCTGGATCAGTCAAATCTAAGTTCCTGGCATCAGGAGTGCCTCAGAAATTCTAAATTTAGGGGCATTAAGGGCAGTGACAGGTAGTAGCCAACGGGCTACTTACCTTTAGGGTGACTACTCGTCCTATATGACCACTTTGTGTGCGAAAGGACATAACCGTGACCTAGTGAGCCTAATTCCACCAAAAACCAAGATGGCGGCATTCTAGTTTCGATGTTCATATCAGGTAGCCCACCTAAGGGTTGGAACTAGTCTGATAGGGAACACGCCTCCTGCCTTGCTAATTTTACTGCCTATCCTGGTGCCAGATGGGCTCAAAGCAGGGGGTGGCATTTTCCCAGTCTGGGGGAAGTCTGGGTCGCATATCGCAAGTTGATCCCTTTTTCTGTTCAAAGTAGTGAAGCACGTGTGTGCTGATAGTGTCTCTTTATACCGCTTCAAGAAGGACTTTGTCTGCAGTCTCCACATTGATATCAGTGCCCGAACTCAACCCTCCCCCCAACTGAACCCAACCCAAAGAGGGCTGTGGTACGATATAGTCTGGCCCAAGTACTCAGAATCTATCACATCTGAAAGAGACTACTAGTTATAGATTCCTTACCTTAGAATGACCCCCAGGCGTCAGACTGGATCCGGAGAATTTTTTTCTTAGCAGTACCCCTGCGCGTCGGTAGGTGGCGTCGGTCGACTCCACGTCCGTCGTGGTCGCCAGGATGACGTCACGGTGTTTACTTAGACGCCGCTCCTGTGCGCTGACGTCAGTTCTTCATTTTCCGCACCAACCAGCGCAGATCCGGAGAGAGCTTGCCCCTTAGTCGCTTTTTGACTAACCTTTTTCGACGTCTTTTGAGTCTTCGACTCCTGGTGCACTAGGGATGTACAGCCGTCTGCTCAGTTCAAGTCCTGTGACTCTTGTCACAAGTTGATGTTGGTTACCGATCTGCACCTTGTGTGCCTTTGGTGCCTGGAGCGCGACCATGACCCGAAGTCATGCTGCGACTGCCGTGCCCTGAACCCGAAGTCTTTGCGGGAGCAGTCCCGAAAGCTTTTGGAGGCCCGGCAGTCTGCTCCGGACCCCTCTAGATCCCGGGACAGGTCGCCGAGCCATCACCACTCATCATTGAAGTCTTCGCACTCTTCGGGCAAGTCGAAGCACAAGAAGAAGGCGAAAAAGCATCTTCGCTCTTTCCCTTTTTCCCATCCCTCTTCCGACGCGGGACCTGGGGTGTCATCACTCTTTGGCTTATTCCTCGGAGCCCGCTGGGATGACTCCGCGCTTCCCTCCTTTTCCCGGAGCCGGATTGTCCCGTGCCCAGCTTCGTCAATTTTACGAAGCTCTGCTGAACATCTTTGTAGTACAAAACACAAGATACACCAATACTGATGATCATTCACTCAATCTTTATTTCGAAGATCACATAACATAATCTGTATGATCTGGAAAAATATTTTTTATTTTCTTCCCCTTTTTTGTTTGTATTTAGAAAATGTTTCTTTTGTTAGATACGTGCAACATTTATATAGGAATTTAAACCTACACTGAAGTCACAACGAAACAATAATGATCAAGGAACACATTAAATGACACATTACAATCATAGTACACAAAAACATCACATTATGGATGAATAACATAAGCCACATATATAGCTCTGGTTCTGTATGGTTTTTATCAACCACAACAATATTTACAACCAATATCCCTGGATAGTATCTTGCTCGATTGAATTTTGATTATTTCCAGAGGTCAAGACCAAATGGTGACCCTACTATGCTCACTCTAACTTTTTGAAAGACAAACACAAGAGAGGTGATTTGTGAGCAGAAGTGGTATGTACATTAACCTGAACACCTATTTGGGCACCCCTACTCTGCAGGCGGGCCTTCGGGCCCCACAGACTCGGCTGGGGGCCCTGGGCCTTCGATGCCTGCGGCTCCAGCTCCAGCACTGCAGGGTCCCTAAGGATTCAGGCCTGGATCCGGATCGGTGCCGGTCGACCTCACGGTACCTTCCCCGGCGCTGAACCCAGTGGCGATGCCTCGGACGCCTGTTGTGCCCCTTACGCCTGTTGTGCCCCCAACCAGCGTCGACCCCAGCCTCACCCCTGACGTTGGCACCGTGCCGGACTGACGTCGGTACCGGTGCCGGAGGGTACTTTTGTACTGCTGTTCATCCCTGGCGTTCCCTACCGCCCTGAGTTTCATCCAGAGGAGGGTGGGGAGGACTGGGAGGGGTCTACTGGCGAGAGGAGTTGGGTTTTGCCAGTGGTCTGGATACCTCTCCAGACCTTGGTATGCTTTCTCCTCCTGCCGTGGCTACGGAGGAGGGAGCCTCCTACGCTGTGGTGTTGCATATGGCGGCTGAAGCCCTGGGCCTTGAGCTTTCTACGGTGGCTGTCAGGACTATCCTCCTGACAGAGGTGCTTCAGCCGGCAGCAGCCTCTTCGGAGTCCCTGCTGCCTTTTAATGAGACCCTCACTGACATCCTTCAGGGCACTTGGTCCAAGCCTAGCACAGGGGCTCCTGTGGACAGGATGATTGCCCGACGCCACCGCCTGGCCCCGAGCAATCCACTTTTCCTCTCCAACACTCTACCCCCGAGAGCTTGGTGGTCCAAGCCTCGTCTTCTAAGGCCGCATTCCCTACTGCTCCCCCAGATAGGGAATCCAAGAAGCTGGACGATATTGGAAAGAAGATGTTTTCTTCCGCCAGCTTAGGTCTGCGGTGGATGAACACCGCATGTCTCTTGGGCTGATAGACACGGTGTGCGATACGGTTGCGCAAGTGCTGCCGCAGTGCCCGGAGGAGGCCCGGGCCGTGCTTACCCGCGCTGTTGCTGAGGGTCGAGATGCAGCAAAGTTTACCATCCGGTGTGGGCTGGATACCGCTGACCCGCTGGTTAGAACGGTTTCCACGTCGGTAGCCCTGAGGCGCTACACCTGGCTGAGAACGTCTGGCTTCTCTTAGGATGTCCAATCTACCCTTTTGGACGTGCACTTTGATGGCCATCGCCTGTTTGGTGACAAGCCGGACAATGCACTTGAGCGTTTCAAGGACTCTAGGGCTACGGCCAGATCCTTGGGCCTCGCTGCAACTTCTCGCCCCATGCAGTCTGCCTTTCACGGCTACGGAAGGGGTGCCCCACCACGTTCCACAAAGAGCCACGGGGCTGCGCAAGCTACCCAGACTCTGCGAGGTCGGGGACGTGCGACCCAGCGTCGTGGCTCTGGGGGCCTGCTGGCAGGCCAGTCCACCAAAGCCCCCCTGCAGCAGCCTCCAAACCTTCCTAGTCCGATCTTCCAGGGCCACCAGTTGCCAGTGACCGGCAGGATCTGCCTCTCCTCCCCCACTGGCACAACATCATGTCGGACAGGTGGGTTTTGCAGATAGTCCGAAGGGGCTACTCCCTCTCCTTCAAGACTAGCCCTCTCTCCATGCCACCAACACTCCATCGCATGTCAGAGGATCATTTAGCCCTTCTCTGCCAGGAAGTTAGGACTCTCTTGGCCAAGGAAGCTATGGAACGCGTCCCTGTGCCAGAAGTAGGTCGTGGTTGCTACTCCCACTATTTCTTGGTACCCAAGAAGGACAAAGGCCTGCATCCTATCTTAGACCTCAGGGACTTCAACTGCTTATTCCGGAAGGAGAAGTTCAAGATTTTGACCTTGGCTCAGGTCTTGTTTGCCCTCGACCCCGGAGACTGGATGGTTAGCGTTGGACTTGCAGGACTCTTACTTTCACATCCCTGTCTTGCCTGCCCACCGGCATTACCTACGGTAGGCTACTAGCATTTTCATTTTACCATGCTCTCCTTTGGTCTTACCAGCGCCCCTCGGGTGTTCACGAAAGTGATGGCGGTGGACACAGCTCATCTGTGCAGATCAGGGGTTCCAGTCTTCCCTATCTCGACGACTGGCTGTTGAAGGCGGGCTTGCCCTAAGCTGTCGTCTCCCACCTCCAGACTACAGCAGACCTCCTGCATTCGCCGGGGTTCACAGTCAAAATGCCGAAGTCGCACCTGATTTCCTCTCAGAAGCTCCTTTTCATCAGAGGATCTGGACACAGAGCAGTTTTGGGTCTATCCTCCCGAGCAGCGAGTCCGGGATATTCGGGCTATGATACCGATGTTTCAACCTCTATCCCCGATTTCAGTGAGAATGACCCTGAGGCTGCTGGGCCTCATGGCCTCTTACATCCTGCTGGTGGATCATGCCAGATGGCATATGTGGGCTCTGCAGTGGGACCTGAATTTCCAGTAGGCGCAGCACCAGGGAAATCTTTCTGATGTTGTCCAGATCTTGGAGGGGACTGCAAGTCAGTTGCAGTGGTGGCTCACGGACCAGGATTGGGTCAACAGCAGATCCCTCTCCCTTCCCCAACCAGAGTTCACAGTAGTGACAGATGCATCACTCTTGGGATGGGGCGACCATATGGGAGAGGTGGAGATCAGAGGCCTCTGGTCTCAGGTGGAGTCCCGGCTCCACATCAACCTTCTGGAGCTCTGGGCGATTCTTCTTGCACTGAAGGCATTCCTTCCTTCTGTCGAAGGAAGAGTAGTGCAGGTGTTCACGGACAACACCACCGCCATGTGGTACTGCAACAAACAGGGCGGGGTGGGGTTGTGGACCCTATGTCAAGAGGCTCTTTGCCTTTGGACATGACTGGAACATCAGGGCATATCTCTGGTGGTTCAACGCCTGGCAGGTTCCCTGAATGCCGGGGCGGACAAACTCAGCCGCCGATGCCTGGAGGATCACGAATGGTGTCTTCACTCGGAGGTGGTGCAAGGTCTCTTTCAGCAGTGGGGAGAGCCTTGGTTAGATTTTTCACCACCGAAGAGAACGCGCAATGTCAGCAGTTCTGCGCGTTGGAGTTTCCAAGGAGGCTCTCGCTCTGCAACGCTTTTCATCCTGTACGCCTTTCCGCCTGTACCACTTCTGCCCAGAGTGCTGAAGAAGATCAAGCACGACCGGGCCCAAATCATTCTTGTGGCTCCGGACTGGGCACGAAGAGTCTGGTACCCCAAGCTCTTGAGCATGGCCATCGATCCTACGATCAGACTGCCTCTTCGGGAGGATCTTCTGTCGAAACAGCAGGGGAAGGTCCTCCACCCGAACCTGTCCAGTCTCCACCTCTTTGCGTGGAGATTGAGCGGTGACAGTTGACAGCTTTTGACCTTCCTCCAGAAGTCTGTAATGTCATCTTGGCAACCAGGTGTCCCTCCACTAAAACTGTATACGCCTGTAGATGGAACACATTTGTGGCCTGGTGCACAGCAAAGGCTGTGGATACCCTTTCCGCCCCTCTATCAGAGGTTCTCCTCTTTATTCGGCCCAGCAGGGCTCTGCTCTGGGCACTCTTAAAGGCTATCTTTCGGCCATTTCGACCTTTCTTCGCCTTCCTGATCAACCTTCTCTTTTCAAGTAGTCTATTGTTAGCAGATTTCTGAAGGGCATTACTCATCTCTTTCCTCCTCCTCCTTTCGTCATGCGCCAGTTGGACTTGAATCTTGTCCTCACTTATCTTATGTGTGCTCCCTTTGAGCCACTACATAATTGTCCCCTTCGCCTCCTTACTTTGAAGACTGCTTTCTTGCTTGCCATCACCTCTGCTCACAGGGTGAGTGAGCTTCAAGCGGTATCTTCCAGGCCTCCCTTTCTTGCTGTCCATACGGACAAAGTAGTCCTTCATACTAGGCCCTATTTTCTGCCTAAAGTGGTGACCTCTTTCCACATAGCTCAGACCATCACGTTGCCCACCTTCTTCCCGCCTCTGCACCCTTTCAAAGAGGAGGAGAGACTCCACCGTCTGGACCCCAAACGTGTGCTGTCTTTTTACCTTGAGCGCTCTAAAGACTTCCGGGTGGACGATCAACTCTTCGTGGGTTATGTGGGCGCCAGGAAATGTCGGGCAGTGTACAAACGTACCATCTCACGATGGGTCATCTAATGCATTAAGATCTGTTTTTCTTTGGCTAAAGGAACCTGAAGTTGGACTGCGCGCCCATTCTACCAGGGCAATGGCAGCTACTACTGCTTTGGGACGTGGAATTCTGCTGGTTGACATCTGCCAGGAAGCCACGTGGGCATCCCTGCACATGTTTACTAAGCATAACTGCCAGGACAGCCAAGTCCAGGCAGTTCTCCAGGACTTCCTGGTGTGAACTTAGTTCGCAGAACCACCTCCGGGGTTGGTATTAATGGGGTATCTATTCTAAGGTAAGTAATCTAAAACTAATAGTCTCTTTCAGATGAGCAAGTTACTTACCTTCTGTAAGAGACATATATTAATTACAGATACCTTACTGCCCCACCCATCCTCCCCGTTCTGCGAAGTGACTTCTAGAGATAGGGACCCCCTTTCAGGGCCCTAGTTTTGTGCACCAGTGGTCAGTGTCTTGCATGACTCTGCGCTTCTGGTGTGGAAAGTCGTGCCAGAACTGACAGCACGCAGGGGCGGCTTTTAAGTAGACACCGCGACGTCATCCCGGCGACGCGCAGGGGTACTGCTAAGAAAACAATTCTCCAGATCCAGTCTGATGCCTGGGGATAATTCTAAGGTAAGGGATCTATAACAAATATATATCTCTTACAGATACATCTTTACCGAAGGTAAGTAACTTGTTCATCTGAAAGAGACTTGTTCTTGAGGCCAGAACTCAGATTTACAGAGAATGTAGTCTAGTCTAGTACGTACTTGGTGCCCCCGGGCATAAGAGTATTCCGTCTCCCCTGGGTGAACCATTTGCCGAACATCATGTAGTTTGCTACCTCAGTCCACTGCCTAAAGTGCTTATTCGTGCAAGCCTGGCAAAAATAATAAGTAAACTGCCATTTTGGAGCATTACCAAAGTAACAAAATCCCTAAAAATCTATTTGTGGAAAAATATATAAGACTTTGGTTGGGAACCTGTATCAAGTGTGTGTTTGTGTTTATATGTACTAAAAACTTCTATCAATTCTTAAGACATTCAGAAATAATACATGATACAAATAAAGGGGATGTAGTTTATGGTGGGTATAAAGGCCATGAATGCCTCTTTTTCTGGAGGGAGGTTGAGGGGGGGCACTTGTCCAAGTCTTTGTATTTTAATACAGATGTATTGAGAATAGGTCCCTTGGTTCTTTTATTCTTCTAGAGCCTGTGTTTTAAGTGGCTCTTCATTCAGTGGACAGTTAGTAAATATATCTTCTCTGTTAAAAATGCAAGGTGCTTTTCTGTGGTTTTATGTCACACATGTTCTTGCTCCCTTTTCACCATACCATCTAGGCCTCAAGGCGTCTCCTATTTGTACTTCATGCAGTTCAAAGTCGAGGTCAAAGGATGCACCATTGAGTATGCCGAAGCCTACGTAAGTTAAAGTTAAGCAACTTATTGTAGGGTATGGGGTAGTTGGTATGTCTGACTGAGATTATGTGAAGAGAATCTACAGCAAATCACGTCCGGGCTGCCGCCGAGAGGGTTAGCAGACTGCTTGTGGGCTGTCACTCTCATCTCATTCATCAGTGTTCAAGTAAATCTCAAATAAACAAACAAAGGCTTTGAAGATAATCAGATTACTTTGATGTGCCACTTAATTTCTACCTGAAGTAGCTATTTTAAACAAAAGCTTTGGGAAGAACAAAGTTTTCTCAACTTGCATTCCCTCTTTTAATGTTAGCACTGAGGTGTGGAGAGGAACATCAGAGTATTTCAGGGCTGTACCTTAAATATTTTGATCACATCTATTCCTGACCCTCAAGTGGTACCTAAAATGCATCCTGAAGTCATTCTTTGTGTCTTTTAAACTTGATGATTAGTTAAGTCGGGTTTAGAAACTTAGACCTTGTGTTCCCTTTATGATTATGGGAGAATGTTACAGGTGCAGTTTGGATGGGTTGTGAGGACACAAAGTGAAGCCTGGACTCCAGCGTGTGGAAGGGAGTCTGCAGCACCAGAAAAGGCAGTGACAGAAGATGTCACAGGAGTTTTGTGGCCTAGTGAGAGCAAAATAAGTGGCAGATTTAGCAGCAACAAGGATGTTGTGGGAGACTGGCAGGAGCAGGGAGACCAGAGGCAGCAGAATGAAGATGACGAGGGAAACGCAAAACAGCAGAGCGAGGATGACGAGAGTGAGGGAGAGGCTAAGAGCAACAGAACATATATATATGGCGAGGGAGACTGACAGGAGGGTGGAGGTGGCAAGGGAGACTGCCACCAACAGAGAGATAGCGGAGAGGGTCTAGCAGCAACAAAGTGATGATTGCAAGGTAGAGTGAAGATGGCGAGGCAGATTGGCAGCACAGACAGGATGGTGAGCGAGCCTGGCAGCAGAGCGAAGGTGGCATGGAAGATTGGGAGCAACGTAGAGGAAAACTGGTGGAAGCAGAGCGGGGTTGGTGAAGTGGACTGACAACAGCAGAGTGGGGTTGGGAATGGAGAGTGTGGGCAACAGAGTGAGGATGGCAAGGGAGAAAGGCAGCAGGTGGGTGAGATGGGAGACTGGCACCTGCAGACAGAGGATGGTGAGGGAGACTGGCAGTGGAACATTGTGGCAAGGAACACTGGTGGCGATAGCGAGGATTGCAGGTAAGGAGGGTGACCAAGTGGAAATGGCCAGGGTGAGTGGCAACGTCAAGGAGAGCAGTGGTGGATTTAAGATGATGAACACAGTGGGTGACTGGGTAGGCACAGTAGGTCACGGCTGAGCCTGTGAATCTAAGGTAGAGAGAGAGAGCACAGTGGGGCACAGCTGAGCCTGTGAATCTAAGGTAGAGAGAGAGAGCACAGTGGGTCACAGCTGAGCCTGTGAATCTAAGGTAGAGAGAGAGAGCACAGTGGGACACCGCTGAACCTGTGAATCTAAGGTAGAGAGAAAGAGCACAGTGGGACACAGCTGAACCTGTGAATCTAAGGTAGAGAGAGAGAGAGCACAGTGGGACACAGCTGAGCCTGTGAATCTAAGGTAGAGAGAGAGAGCACAGTGGGTCACAGCTGAGCCTGTGAATCTAAGGTAGAGAGAGAGAGCACAGTGGGTCAGAGCTGAGCCTGTGAATCTAAGGTAGAGAGAGAGAGAGCACAGTGGGACACAGCTGAACCTGTAAATCTAAGGTAGAGAGAGAGAGAGCACAGTGGAACACAGCTGAGCCTGTGAATCTAAGGTAGAGAGAGAGAGCACAGTGGGTCAGAGCTGAGCCTGTGTATATAAGGTAGAGAGAGAGAGCACAGTGGGATACAGCTGAACCTGTGAATCTAAGGTAGAGAGAGAGAGCACAGTGGGTCAGAGCTGAGCCCGTGAATCTAAGGTAGAGAGAGAGAGCACAGTGGGATACAGCTGAACCTGTGAATCTAAGGTAGAGAGAGAGAGAGAGCACAGTGGGACACAGCTGAACCTGTGAATCTAAGGTAGAGAGAGAGAGGACAGTGGGACACAGCTGAACCTGTGAATCTAAGGTAGAGAGCGAGAGCACAGTGGGACACAGCTGAGCCTGTGAATCTAAGGTAGAGAGAGAGAGCACAGTGGGTCAGAGCTGAGCCTGTGTATATAAGGTAGAGAGAGAGAGCACAGTGGGATACAGCTGAACCTGTGAATCTAAGGTAGAGAGAGAGAGCACAGTGGGATACAGCTGAACCTGTGAATCTAAGGTAGAGAGAGAGAGCACAGTGGGACACAGCTGAACCTGTGAATCTAAGGTAGAGAGAGAGAGCACAGTGGGTCAGAGCTGAGCCCGTGAATCTAAGGTAGAGAGAGAGAGCACAGTGGGATACAGCTGAACCTGTGAATCTAAGGTAGAGAGAGAGAGCACAGTGGGTCAGAGCTGAGCCCGTGAATCTAAGGTAGAGAGAGAGAGCACAGTGGGACACAGCTGAACCTGTGAATCTAAGGTAGAGAGAGAGAGAGGACAGTGGGACACAGCTGAACCTGTGAATCTAAGGTAGAGAGCGAGAGCACAGTGGGACACAGCTGAGCCTGTGAATCTAAGGTAGAGAGAGAGAGCACAGTGGGTCAGAGCTGAGCCCGTGAATCTAAGGTAGAGAGAGAGAGCACAGTGGGATACAGCTGAACCTGTGAATCTAAGGTAGAGAGAGAGAGAGAGCACAGTGGGACACAGCTGAACCTGTGAATCTAAGGTAGAGAGCGAGAGCACAGTGGGACACAGCTGAACCTGTGAATCTAAGGTAGAGAGAGAGAGCACAGTGGGTCACAGCTGAGCCTGTGAATCTAAGGTAGAGAGAGAGAGCACAGTGGGTCACAGCTGAGCCTGTGAATCTAAGGTAGAGAGAGAGAGCACAGTGGGACACAGCTGAACCTGTGAATCTAAGGTAGAGAGAGAGAGCACAGTGGGACACAGCTGAACCTGTGAATCTAAGGTAGAGAGAGAGAGCACAGTGGGACACAGCTGAGCCTGTGAATCTAAGGTAGAGAGAGAGAGGACAGTGGGACACAGCTGAGCCTGTGAATCTAAGGTAGAGAGAGAGAGAGCACAGTGGGACACAGCTGAACCTGTGAATCTAAGGTAGAGAGAGAGAGAGCACAGTGGAACACAGCTGAGCCTGTGAATCTAAGGTAGAGAGAGAGAGCACAGTGGAACACAGCTGAACCTGTGTATATAAGGTAGAGAGAGAGAGAGAGCACAGTGGAACACAGCTGAGCCTGTGAATCTAAGGTAGAGAGAGAGAGAGAGAGCACAGTGGGTCAGAGCTGAGCCTGTGTATATAAGGTAGAGAGAGAGAGCACAGTGGGTCAGAGCTGAGCCCGTAAATCTAAGGTAGAGAGAGAGAGCACAGTGGGTCAGAGCTGAGCCTGTGAATCTAAGGTAGAGAGAGAGAGCACAGTGGACGCAGCTGAGCCTGTGAATCTAAGGTAGAGAGAGAGAGCACAGTGGGTCAGAGCTGAGCCTGTGAATCTAAGGTAGAGAGAGCACAGTGGGTCAGAGCTGAGCCTGTGAATCTAAGGTAGAGAGAGAGAGAGCACAGTGGGTCACAGCTGAGCCTGTGAATCTAAGGTAGAGAGAGAGAGCACAGTGGGTCACAGCTGAGCCTGTGAATCTAAGGTAGAGAGAGAGAGCACAGTGGGTCAAAGCTGAGCCTGTGAATCTAAGGTAGAGAGAGAGAGAGAGAGCACAGTGGGTCAGAGCTGAGCCTGTGAATCTAAGGTAGAGAGAGCACAGTGGGTCACAGCTGAGCCTGTGAATCTAAGGTAGAGAGAGAGAGCACAGTGGGTCACAGCTGAGCCTGTGAATCTAAGGTAGAGAGAGAGAGCACAGTGGGTCAGAGCTGAGCCTGTGAATCTAAGGTAGAGAGAGAGAGAGCACAGTGGGACACAGCTGAACCTGTGAATCTAAGGTAGAGAGAGAGAGAGCACAGTGGAACACAGCTGAGCCTGTGAATCTAAGGTAGAGAGAGAGAGCACAGTGGGTCAGAGCTGAGCCTGTGTATATAAGGTAGAGAGAGAGAGCACAGTGGGATACAGCTGAACCTGTGAATCTAAGGTAGAGAGAGAGAGCACAGTGGGATACAGCTGAACCTGTGAATCTAAGGTAGAGAGAGAGAGAGAGCACAGTGGGACACAGCTGAACCTGTGAATCTAAGGTAGAGAGCGAGAGCACAGTGGGACACAGCTGAGCCTGTGAATCTAAGGTAGAGAGAGAGAGCACAGTGGGTCACAGCTGAGCCTGTGAATCTAAGGTAGAGAGAGAGAGCACAGTGGGTCACAGCTGAGCCTGTGAATCTAAGGTAGAGAGAGAGAGCACAGTGGGACACAGCTGAACCTGTGAATCTAAGGTAGAGAGAGAGAGCACAGTGGGACACAGCTGAACCTGTGAATCTAAGGTAGAGAGAGAGAGCACAGTGGGACACAGCTGAGCCTGTGAATCTAAGGTAGAAAGAGAGAGGACAGTGGGACACAGCTGAGCCTGTGAATCTAAGGTAGAGAGAGAGAGAGCACAGTGGGACACAGCTGAACCTGTGAATCTAAGGTAGAGAGAGAGAGAGCACAGTGGAACACAGCTGAATTTGTGAATCTAAGGTAGAGAGAGAGAGCACAGTGGGTCAGAGCTGAGCCTGTGTATATAAGGTAGAGAGAGAGAGCACAGTGGGTCAGAGCTGAGCCCGTGAATCTAAGGTAGAGAGAGAGAGCACAGTGGGTCAGAGCTGAGCCTGTGAATCTAAGGTAGAGAGAGAGAGCACAGTGGACGCAGCTGAGCCTGTGAATCTAAGGTAGAGAGAGAGAGCACAGTGGGTCAGAGCTGAGCCTGTGAATCTAAGGTAGAGAGAGCACAGTGGGTCAGAGCTGAGCCTGTGAATCTAAGGTAGAGAGAGCGAGCACAGTGGGTCACAGCTGAGCCTGTGAATCTAAGGTAGAGAGAGAGAGCACAGTGGGTCACAGCTGAGCCTGTGAATCTAAGGTAGAGAGAGAGAGCACAGTGGGTCAAAGCTGAGCCTGTGAATCTAAGGTAGAGAGAGAGAGAGAGAGAGCACAGTGGGTCAGAGCTGAGCCTGTGAATCTAAGGTAGAGAGAGCACAGTGGGTCACAGCTGAGCCTGTGAATCTAAGGTAGAGAGAGAGAGCTCAGTAGGTCACAGCTGAGCCTGTGAATCTAAGGTAGAGAGAGAGAGCACAGTGGGTCAAAGCTGAGCCTGTGAATCTAAGGTAGAGAGAGAGAGAGAGAGCACAGTGGGTCAGAGCTGAGCCTGTGAATCTAAGGTAGAGAGAGTGAGCACAGTGGGTGCCATCTGGGCCACAATGCAGTTCTTTATCAGGTTGGGTGACTACGGTGTCAAAACGTCTGCTGGTGCTTCTTGTGGGAAATATGCTTCAGAGTGTCACGGTCACCAGAGGCTGCCAGACTCAAAGCACTCAAACTAATACTGAGCAGAGAAGCCTGACATTACTTTATTCTCGTCCCCATTTGCAAGTGAACTATCTCCGTTTTCTGTGTGGATTTTCTTTCAGTCGCAAGCGGCGTCGAGTTCCCATAAAGACCTCCCACTGAAAAGGGAAGAATACGAAGTTGGTGAAAGAACAGGTCAGTGTTTCTACGGGTCCGACATTGTCTACAAAATTGATGTGCTTGTAAGGTGCCAACGTCCCCTGGAAGGGTTCACAGGGTACACTGGGTCTAACCGGCACAGAAAGGGCCCCAGAAAAATTATTAAACTGTAACCTAGTGCAGTATTTTAATGCCCACCCATTGCTTCCTTCGCTTTCCCTTCTCTCAGAGTTCAGTAGAGGTTCTTAAACGTTCGATCAGGGTCTGCGTAGTTGGGCAGTCAGCCTTTCTGTTGCTGGTGTTCTCTGCTCCTTTGTGGAAGGCATGTAGCTCAGTAAAGGGTTTTACAATTCTTTCCTTTATGAAATGAACAGTGTTATATTTGGGATACGGTCTCTACTGAGCACAGCACGATTGTAGTAGTAGTGACACAATGGCTTTAACTGGTGTTTGCTTTATTTGCCCACAACAACATGGACTTCTTAAACTCCTGACTTCATGGGAGTAAGTCTCTTCAAGATATACTCTCCTTTTGCTCTTGGTGTGTTTTCTTATCCTTGGTCCTTGCCATTCCCTAGCTATTGCTTCCAGTAAGGACTGTGCGGTTCACAGTGGTCTCTGGTGAACACACTACTATTGAGTAGTGGAGGGCCCGGGGACCCTTACCAGCCGGGCCAGAATGCGTACCATTGATATCCATATTTTAGCGTAAGCCAGCAGGATGTCCTGCAAAAGTATAGCCCTCTCTATTTTAAATTCACAATTATTGTAGTAGATGGACTTGTAGTTTGTATTTTCATAAACTATCGGGTCTTTCCAGCTCTATGACCACATACGAATGATTCTCCTAAAAAATGAAGGAGCGAGGGGAAAGATTTACACGTCCGTAACATCGTTCCAAAATAACATTTACCAAATAACAGTGGACTGGCGGCAGTGGCCTTGGAACCTCTTTATCCACCTGTCCAGTGAAAGATTCCTCTAAGGACGCAGTTCATAGTTTATGGACAGGCACCAGACGGGGATAGGGACCGCAGGGGGCTATTTGAGATGATGGGCAGCAACATTGGAGTTGTGTTACACCAGACTTATAAGCCCAAGTAGAAGATGGATACATAAAGAAATATTAATACCCTTTCCCATCTGCCAGGGTGCACTATGAGATGAAAGCTTTTTCTAAAAAGTTGCTGGCCACCCACTGGTCAGGTGACTAAGATGGCCCACTTCACTCATTTCCTTCTTGCCACATTAATGGGGTTTCAGAACTTGAACTCTGTACGCACAAGGATATCCCGCAAGTGTGGACATTCATACCATCATGGTGGATTCCATGTCTATTTGCACCCCAAAGAACTCTGACCCTTTTAGGACATGTTCTGTGCTGCACAAGCTCACTCCTTTTTGGATGCACTATGGTTTCTTTTCATCGAAGCATGCATGCTATTGTTTCTGTGTCCAAGACGTTTGCTTTTCAGTTTTCTATTGGCACCTTACAGACTTCTCTGCAGTCAGGATTATATGTTTTTTAATATTTTTTATTAATACTTGTGTTCCTTTGTTTCCAGTGATGCACAAGCAAGGGACGTTCAAGTCTATGCTAGCCAAGGTTGCGATTGTAGCAAAATCTCAGCACAACGAGCTTTGATCCTGGATACAAACCATGCAGGGCTTGTTTTGGGCAACGACGGGATTTCTCGCTTGTTGATGATCGCCCATGCCAACGGTTTGTTACTGACATGTTGGACTCCAAAGTGATGGATGTGGCACAGAAACTCTTTTTCATACATGGACACGTGAAACAAAGCAGACTTTCCTTAAGCAGTAGTTTTTATGTCCGGTCGGTATATCTTTTTTCATTGTTCTTTTGGGGGGAAGGAAAGATATTTGTCTTTTTCAAATGGGGCCTTGAGCCTACTGCATTTCCAAAACACTGTAAATGAGGGAACAAATAAAGCATCAAGTTACATTTTCAATAAGACAAAATCTAGCAACGTCCTTACTTACTTTCTAAATTGATGGATCGAATCCTTTTTTTTTTTTTTTACTGCGACTCTGCCTCTTGCCATAAAACGAGAAAGCTGGGAAATCCTGGATGGGAATACACGTTGGATATCTGTACTTACTCCATTGTGCCTTTTCTGTTCTCACCTTTTCCCCTTCTCTCCTGAGTGGTTTCCCATTCATTGACCAGACGTGTTTCCCAGTGTTTTCATTGACTTTGCACGAATGAGTCTAGACTGACTTCCACTTCCTTTGACATTTGTAGCCCCTCACCAAGTTGATGATATACATATCGTAAGAGTGTATGGGTAAAGCTCCTATACGACAAATATATATTTCATCGTGGCAGCGAAAGATTCGCAATCACCAAAAATGTATAATGGGCTATTTGTTTAAATCCTGATGCCTACTGATTCTCTGACAGCATGCATCCTTACCTGCTGCAACCCAGTATACTATTCCTGTTTGCTCCAAGGACATACTTTCCCAGCTCTCAAAGCACTGATGTTTAATTGCACCTATTCGTAGTGTTCTTGAACTGCTAGCTTCCTGCATCTTACCTTAATTCTTTCAGGGTCTCTGACTGCACGCTTCTTGTATCTGCAGCTTAAATCAGGGTGTTAGGCTGTGGTCTAAACTCTGCACTCTCTACAGTGTAATACACGGTCTTGGGCTCCCCATTGAATGCATGCTTGTTGTTTCTGTGACACAAACCAAGGTTGTTTGCTCTATAACCTGCATGGCACTGTACCTGCTGTGAGATTATCTAGTTGCGTGGATGCTCTGTAACTGCATTTGTCCTGCAGTCGCTTTACTGTGCCAACTGCTTGCCAGGGAAAAGGCGTGGTCGCTGGGTGCTCTCTTGCTGCATGCTTATTGTACTTCCACTCAAAAGATAGTTCCTTAAACTGTGCGCTGAGGGCAGACATGCCCAGACTGTCCTGGAAACACTGTGGTTCTTAGATGCTCTAGCTGCATGCTTTATAGAACCTAGCATTGTTATGGTTCAGTCCAGGACTTCTGTCTTACTGCATGCTTTACGCGGGGTCCTTAAAAAAGCGAGGTACCTGATTGTTCTTACTGCAAGCTTGTTGTGGCTGCCTTGAAACCAGCATGGTATTTGATGGTTCTCCGACTACAGACTTATTGATCCTTCCCAGGAAATGCATGGTTTGTGACAGCCCTTTGGTCATGGTTCTAGTACCGCATGGGGAAACAGAATCCATCTTCACAGCTATGTAACTGATTGCTGATTTGTCAGTTTACTTAAAACATCATAGTCCTTGCCTGCTCTCTAGCAGTACACTTGTTGCGCTGCTCTAAAGCACTTTCAAATTTGAATGGTTTGCCTGTAGTATGTGCTCTCATAGCAAAGTCCTGGAAGACACTAGGAATGTACCTGCCCTTGAAACTGCAAGATACTGGACGGCTCTCTTACCGCAGGCTTGTTGTGCTTGCCGCCCTGACAATAGCCAAGCCTTTATCTGATATAAGATTGTGGTCTTATGTTACATGCTGGAAACAGAGTGATGCTTCATTTATCTTTTACTGCTTGTTTATTGTACCTTCACACGAGATAACGATGACTTTCAATTTGTTTTTGTCGCTATATACTTACTACCTCAGTTTTGGAACCTGCAATCTTTTAAGCTGCTCCTTGAAAATCATGCTTTTTGTACTGACCCAGGAAAAAAACTGTGGTCTGCAGCACAGATGTGAATGTTACTAGACCAAGAATTGGAAACCTCTTCTTATTCACTTGAAGACTAAGCCGAACCCGCTGGCTTACAGAAGCTATCGCACTCTCTCTGTGTCATCAACAGAAGTGAAGTCCTCTTCTACTTTCTTCAAAGCGGAACATAGTTTGTTAACTTCAAATAAAAGGTGCTATGGATAACCTACTTTTTTACTTGACCTGTGGACAGAGTTTTTTGAGGATATTCAGTCGAACAGGGGCCTTGTTGTACCTGTCCTGGAACAAATGGCCTAGCTTGCTTCCTAGAAGAACTTGCAGTTTGTGTTGCTTCTTAGCATGCTTACGGGACATGCCCAGTACACTGTAATGCTGCCCCCCCCCCCCCCCTGAGAGCACTTGTTGTATAAACTTTGCATAACAGAAATGGCGATCTTGCAAGACATTGAAACACTACGTGCTTATGCCATATCAAGCTTTCATCCAAGAACGACCCGGAAGTAGCGGGTCACCCATCCACAAATGCGTTCCAGTGCCTCGTCAGTGGCATGAAGTGCTATGTGAATGCAATTACAATCCAATACCAGGTCTTAGGCTTCACTTAGTAACCTACTGCCTATTGTAGAAGCTTTGAAATCAGTCCTAGGCTGCACCGCGTAACTGCTCGCTAATTGTATTTGCTATTGAAAATGTTATGTTCCCAGCTCCAGCATGCTTACTGGTCCAGTCTTGCTGCCAGTAAAGTCAATGGCAGTCATGTAGAACATTCATGTTGAGGCCCGGCTTCCTAGCACAGCTGACTACATGATCTAGTGTTAGCAATCATTTTAAACATAGATTTAGTTTGCTTTGGCTCCATTCAGTGGTGTGTCTCTCTCATGCTATTGGCTGTTTTTGTGTCATTCCGCCTCTTATGGAGAGTTTGTGCTGCAGTGCTAGAGGGGCTATCTTGCACCTGAAAAGAACACTAAATCACCGCACACTGTATTCTTTGACATATAAGTGTGGGCTACACAGAAAGCATTTTTTCATTGCGGCAGACTTTAACCTTTTTAAACTTTTTTAGTCAACATTCTCATTTTACATACTGGAGTGCTTAATACACATTTATATGCAAGCATTGACAAAGGTGGTAGACTTTAATGTGGCAACACAGCATACACAAATAATGTTTGCATACTTTCGCTCAATGCCAGACCAGTTGGCACTGTTATTTCAGATGTATCTGTCCCAGAAAATAGGATGTGATTGGCAGTCCCTTTTTGCAGAACACTTGTTTCTCCTACACAGAAGTTGTGCTCTCTCCTAAGGGGCGCCTTCCATACCAGATCTTTCATTTTAAATAGCACTGGGGGTGAATGTTTTGCCAATGTGCAACATTCCGTCCATTATCTTGTGTGTTTTGCTGTTCGCCCTATGTGGGAAGGATATGCCCAGACGTGGGTCCCGTGCTCACTACGCCACTGGAGTCAAGCTATCCTGGCTGAAGAGGGGTGAAACCCCGAAACCGGTCCTAGGATGCTTGATTCCGGTCCAGGGAAGACATGGCTTGGCAGTTCGGGCTGGACTGTTCCCATGAGGCACAGGGTCAAGACTGATTTGCATATGGCCATGTCTGAACTGGGGTGGCGTGGTGAGCAAAATAACGATGGATTAAACCCAGATCTGTGACTGGGGGTGAATGTTTTGCCAATGTGCAACATTCCTTCATCATCTTGTGTGTTTTGGTGTTTTGGTTGCTGTCTACAGTAGTGTGCTTTACGGCATTGGTTTCTGAAGTCATATGGACCTTAATTTCTGTGAATAACTGCATGCTTATTGTGTTTGTCCTAAAAGGTGATATTCTTTACCTGCATATGTGCCCAGTGACAGCGGTACCCTTAGTTGATCACTGTACCCGCTTGCTTGTTGGACCTGCCCTTGGCAACAGTGACATTCCTTGCGGCGCCCTAGATCCGCTGACTTATTGTAGCTGACCTGGAGTCTTGGATGTCCTTGGTTGCTCACAAACAATGGCTCTATTGTACTTCTTCAGAAACTTAGATAAAAGTAGCTGCTATTAGCGCGTGCATGGTCCCATGATCAAAATACAGCCGCTCTGTCTTTATAAATAGTTTAGTTTATCGAGTTATTACCTATGGAAACGCCTACGTCCTTATGTTGATGACGTGAGTTTGAGAGTGCAGGTCTAGAACTGGGTTCAAGGCGATCGCCCCTACATTTGCTGGCTTTTGTTTTATGATCTCGCATCCGTGTATGCCCTCCTCTACGATGGACCGCGTGCCCTATTACATTGAGGGGTTTATGCTAGCTCTTGTGCCTCAGTTCTGCCAGTGTCTTGGCTACTGCATGCCATTTTAACTCTGTATAATTACCACCCCTATTCACTCAATGGGAGTTAAAGCAAACCATACTATTTGGGTATAGGAATGACCCTTAATGTCAAGAAAAGAACGTTCAGGAGGGCAGAGGTGGCTAAACTAGCCGCAGTAGGCCAGTTTTGGGAGGAAGATGTTGTTTATATGGCGGTCCCGCCTGCGCCGGACCTGCTCTCCAGGCTGCCTGCCCCTTCGCTTTTCGCTCCTGCTTTCTATTTAGCCTCTTCCTGCTTGTTTGTGAGCTTTATTTAGCCTCTTCCTGCTTGTTTCAGACCTGTATTTTGCCTCTTTCTGACCTTTATTCTGCCCGTTTTCCATTTCTTCCCACCGTTTCCTTCTTCCCCCACCCAGCGCCCTCCTCTCCTACTTAATGGAGGCCAAAGCACGACCCCATTGAGCAGGTCCTCATGCCAGCTCCCTCTGCGACAGTCCTCCTGTTCAGTTTGCCCTCAGTCCACTACACTCTGCTACCTTCGCATCGACACCTCCTCTGTTTATTTTCAGCTTGTTTTTCTGCCCCTTCTCTGCTTGCTCCTGCCCTCTATTTTGCCTCTTTCTTTCCGTTATTTTGCCTCTTTCTTACCTTTTATTCTGAAGTTGCATCCACAGCGCCCAGAGGTGACAGTGCAGCGCAGTACAAATGCTGATTGACTGACATATTGAGCAAAATGATTAGTTTGATGGCTACCCCGGTGCGTGGCTGAGCTGCGTATAAGAGGGTAAACTTTGATAATAATGAAGCCATTTATAGAGCGCCTGGTTACTCCAGATGGAGTGTCCCCGCGCTACGAAGACAACCACTGTGTAGACCTCTACAACCAGGTCTTGAGCTTCTTGCGAAAAGCTGTGTTTGACCTTTCCTTTCTCAGATCTAAAGGCAAGGTATTCCATAGTTTGGGTGCCGAAAAGCGGAAAGGGTGCCCTTCCTTGCCGCACACCTTTTTTACTCTGGGGATAACAGTAAGCATGGTCCCTACGGACCTAAGACTTCTGCATGGTTGATACAGCTTCACCATCAAATGTAAGTAATGGGGTGGGGTCCATTTCCCTTTTGCAATTGTATGGCTTTAAAGGGAACTCTCTTTCTCACAGGAAGCCAGTGCAGTTTACAGAGAGCCGTCCCCATAGGCGACCGCCTTGGAATATTAAGCAGCATCCGTAATACCACATTCTGGAGTCTCTGCAGCTTGACCAGACTACCTTGAGAAACTCCCAGGTATAGCATATTACAGAAGTCCAGGCCTGACTTAACCAAAGACTAGACTACTTATTTCCTGGCTGCCTCTGGGATGAAAGCCCAAGTTGTTGCTCAGACATTCCAGAATACCAAAGCTCTTACCTGCCAGACAAGATATTTGGCTGGTGAATGATAAATTAGAACTATTCCAGATGCCAAGATTTTTCACTTTTGGCTCGAGAATGGGTACCAGGCCAAGTACGTTTGGCCACCAAGCAGAGGACCAAATCGAAGGTTGTTTCCCTACTAAAAGAACCTCAGTTTTTCCAGCATTTAGCCCGAGGCAGCTATGGTCCATCCACTCTGCTGAGTCAGCCAAGCAAGATCTAAGCCGAGCTGCGGAGGATCCCTCATCCTGAGACAAGGTGAAATAAGCTGCCTGTCATCGGCAGACGATATTAAAGCTGTGATGCTCGATGACATCAGCAAGGGGGCGCACATAGAGATTGAACAGTGTAGGGTTAAAAGCAGAGCCCTGATGCAAACCCTCCGCAGTTGGACAGACTCTGACAGGAATGGTTGCTGAGCCACCTGAAATGAGTGAGCCTGAAGGAAGGAGGCTAGCCAGTGCAAAACCAGTCCCCCCAACACAGCAGTTCCTTAGCTGCTCCAACAGGAGGCCATGGGCTACGGTGTCGAAGGCAGCACTTAAATCTAACATAATCAACGCAGCAGTCTTGCCCTCATCAGCTCTCTGCCTGAGAGAATCGGACGCTAACAATAGCGCCGACTCCGTGTTAAACTGTGGACGTAAATCCGATTGGGTCTTATGCAATAAGACCTCAGCCTCCACAAACCTCATAAACTATTCATTTACATATTTCTCTGCCACCTTAGCGAAAAACAGGAGCAGAGAAATAGGCCTAAAATGTTCTGTCTTTGCTGGTTCCAAAGTAGTTCTTTTTTAAGTAAAGACACAACAATAGCCTGCTTCCACCTCAAAGGGACTTGCCCTAATGCAAACGATTTATTGGGCAGATCACATAGTCCAAGCAGGATTACTTCCCTTCCTCTATCCAGGATCAAGGGTGAGGTGGTGTTATTGGGGTAGGCTGATTTAACCCTATCCATCAAGGCATGCATCACATCCATGGTCAGGGACTTAAAATTGGAAACCCTTCAAGCCTTCTCTTAGCATCCGATGGTTGAAACCAGATTTCCAAACAAGGGGCATCTGTAGCATCCTTCGGGAAAGGAATCATAAATATTCGAAGCCTTATCCTGAAAGAAACGAGTGATCGAGTTACAACTCTCCACAGACGGAACAGCAACGGCAGACACCCGGTCCAGGGAGGGTAATGATTTTACAATGGAAAGTAACTCCCATGAGGAGTTCTGAGCTTGCTTGATCTTTTTAGGGTAAAAGTGGGTGCCCGTAACTTTAATCTGTTTATGATAGTCCTTCAGTGCCTTACGGTAATTGGCTGCATCCACGCCACTGAAGTTATGACGCCACAGCCGCTCAAGGCGTTTATAAATCTGTTTTTGTGTCCAAAGCTCATCATTGGACCATTCAGTCGAGGGTTTGAAGCTTTTAGTCATACAACTGGTCACAGGTGCCCTGATGCATGTAATGTACCTCTTCAGTGTAAGGGCATGATGTAGTAAACCTACGCTTGGTGGGTGTCCTCGTGTATTTTGCAGTTTCACTTGATTGCGTCGCCATCAGTATGGTGTGACTGATAGCACAAGGGCACTGACATGTTGTCCAGCTTCTGTGCCGCACTGACTCCTCACCTGCCTTCTCTGGTGCACATGGTAGATGCACACTTTGCCACACAGACCCTGTAAGGCATGAACAGACACTAGTAGGCAAGGGCAGGCTCTGGGTAACCGACATTAGAAGACATGCATGTACGTGAAAACTGAAAAACACTGAGAGACAAGAGGAGCACCAAGAGATATCTTTAGGCACCCCCTCCGCATTGGTAGAGGCTGTGATATGCAGACACGGAGAACACTGAGACACTGACCTGGAGAAGCAGTATCCGGGAGGAAATAGGTGGGCACAGTCACTTGCATACAGATGCTCATTGGGGGACACCAGACACACCACAAGCTCCAGGAGACAGGAAGGTGTAGGGTAGGTAAGGCCACAAAGTGATATGGGCACGGCATCTCCAAACCAGCCTTCTCTGCACTACATACCTGGGCCTGAGTGGAGTTTTTCATAGTCTGTCCTACATGTAGCACAGGTTGAGCTTTGATGCTCACCTACGGAGTGCAACACAACCTTGGATGGGGTTTTTCTAAGATGGACAGTGGCGCGATTAGAGGACGTCTTTAGGTTTCATTTAGTTCATAGTTCTAACATTGTATGACGTGGAGAAAGTAGTACTGTAACTTGGTGTCCGCTAATAGCAACAGAAAAGCTCTAAGAACTTGTTTTTAGAACCTTTATTTCCCATTAAACCTTCTCAAACTGTTTGAGTTACGAAGCATCCATCGTCTTTGAGCCCTGTCTCGCTTCTGTCCATCAGCATAGTTAAGAGCCATTTTGTGTCTTCCTGTGTAGACTGTGTATAAAAATATATTTTAATTAAGGTGGATTGAGGTAAAACATTTATGTGCATGTGTGTTTTCCCAGGCTTGTCTTAAATCGCATTAGGCTTCCTTCATTTCCTCTTAAGTCATTTTGCTAGCAGTTTAGGCTAAAGACAACACAAACATTTCAAGACCACACAAAAACAACTATAAGGCCTGAATTAGAGTTTGGCAAAGCATTTGAAGTTGAACATCTTCCATCAATCTTGAGCACGGTTCTTGTTGGTCTTAGCATCAGAGCTCGGTTGATCGTCGACTGAAAGCAGCACATTGGGGTGGGATGAGATTCACTTTAGATCAGTTGAGCCCCACTTTCACAATAGAAGGTATGGGGTCTCTTTCCTCTATAACCAGGGAGCTCCAGTGTCCGGTTGGGAAGATCCAACAAGGGCCAGACAAGCTGTCCAATTCTCCAGGGCAAAAGGGCAGCTTCCATGTTGTGCAGCCCTGCACATGGAGTCCCAAATGGACAACCAATGGCCACCTGTGGAACACCCAAATGTCCACAGTGATCCCACACGTGAGGATGGGCAAGGACCCCAGAAAAGGGGCAAGTTGAAGGGCCCTTAGGAGGCCGCCCAATCTGGGATCTAGATAAAAAGGCCTCTACTCCTCAATTTTATCACGCTGCCACAGCCACCAGTCCGCCTCAGCCTGGCAAGACGATGACACTAGCCACTGTTACTATGGTTGGGGTACACTTTGGGAGTACCCGCTTTCTGCAGAGCTACCATATTCCTTTCTGCAGAGAACTTCACAGACCGAAGAGTCAAATGGAAGAAAAACAAAGCCTGTCGGAAAAGGCCAGCATAGATTTTCCAATTCTTTCAGAGAACTTTTTTCCAAGCACTGAGAAATGTAATTATCTTGTGCACTGAACTCACTGTTTCAGCTTATGTACCCAGAGATGTTCCACTAGAGTTTAGTCTTTAAAGCAGAGACTATCTGAGGCATATACAAGGGTAGGGTGGAGAGCTTTTTATTCAACAACACTGGATAGCCTCTGCCCCACGCCAGGTCCTACCAGCCTTCACTAGGAATGAGTCCTTTGGGAAATCTGTTTTGTCTCTATTCAGCAAACCTCTTCTTGGCAGGAGATGTGGTCTCTTAACTTAAGTTGGTTATTGTGGTCCAACCTGGACTCTCTCCCAGCCTTTCCGACTTGGCCATATCACTTAATGTTTCACCCCTCTGCTATCCATTCAATTATCTGCCAACATTACGAGCACTTAGGACCAGCTCAACGCTGGGCTATTGCTGTAATGAATAAACAACTGACAGTTAATGGAAGCAGAGGTGGTGCATACGTCCGAGCCAAGGCTGCCTCTTATGCTCCAGGGAGGCGTATGCTTGATGGATGGACGGTAGCCATTGTCTCCATGTTGTCTTCAAGTGAGGCCTGTGGTGCTGCTGGGAGACGCTATAAACAAACTAAGGGAACACAGAAAAACAAGTAATGTGAGGAGAATGTGAAATATGTGTTCATTCTTTTAGAGAATAGAGTGGGAGGAAGTGAAAAGGGCGCTGTTCTTTCACGCGTGACTGGCTCTTCTCTGGCCAAACTGGTCTTTTATTAAAAAACCATCTCACTGCCCGTTGATGGCACTTATAGGACATTTTTTAATATGCACCGGTCAGAAGGGGTCAAGTCTGTGCATATCCAATTTCGAAGTGCAATTAATGCACATTAAAACTGCGTATGCCACTCAAATTCTGCACTTCTATCTTGGTCTCTGGGAATCATGGTACCTAGTGGTGGGGTGGACGCTGCTCCTATGGATGTGCGAGTGTTCTGCATGCACAACCTTATAGGTGCATACACTCCTTTACCCCCACATAGGTGTGCCATCTTTCCAGTCCAGCTTTTTCTGCGCATTGGTGAGGAATTGACCCTGCTTCTGCTCTGGTTTTGCTTTCATACCCTTTTACATTTCCCACTCCTTCACTACTTCTGTACAGGCCAACTAGCATATACCTGGTACTCCTGCCTGCAGCAGATGACCCATGTGACTTATCTGCTTTCTGTTCTGAAAACAGACGCATGGTCACCTCTGGACTGTGTGGGCTGCTGCCATCATTAGAAGGACTGTCTGGCAGGCTTGCGGACCAGGAGCCACCCTCTATGTCAGGAGATGCTTTGATGAATCGGAGGTCTGAAGCATGGTGGTGCCTGGAAGCCATCATGGTACTGGGTGCCCTTCCGGTCTGGAGGAGGAGATACAGGTTATAAAGTGCTGAGTCCGCTCACACTCACTTCACATTTATGGGGGTGACCGGTACCACATGCCAGCGAGAGTGTCTGCCACTACTTGGTGATGTCGAATATGCGGGTCTGGTAGTCGATGAGCATGCCACAGGGAAAAGATTGGAGGGATGACTAGGTCGGTGGAGAAGGACTGCATGGTTGGGCGGTTGTACATGAGGAAGGCTGTGCAGAGAATGCGTGGGAGTGGCGCAGGGGTTGAGTAGCATTGCGTGTAGAGAGGAATGACGGTGTGGTCATCATGGTGTCGCCTATCGGTGTGTCACAGGTGAGTGTGAGCATTGCCCAGTGTGTTCGAGATGTTTGTTCATTGGCTTTGGCTTCAATAACGATCAAATATGTCTCCCAACCTTCACCTCCATACGAGAATCGCCCCTCATATGGAGCAGTCTAAGAGTGTGCGCCTTGGCTCTGGTCCATGTCAGCAGCACGCGTAGCCATCCCCGAATCTCTGGAGGAACAGGTGACTTCCAAGGCATGGCTATGTTCCACTTAAACAGATTGAAGTCCAGGTCAGTGAAGCAGTGCAGGTGTTTGTCTCCCTTCGCCCGGGGTCGTTATCCCAATAGGCAGGATTCTGGAGTGGGGGTGAAAGGGTGTGTAGACAGCTTCACTACTGTTCAGGTGACTTCTTTCCATGCCAGTGATAGTGGTGTGCATGCCCATACCATGTGCATAAAATCTGCACTCTGCAATTTGCACCAGGGACATTCCGGGGAGATCGTCGGAAACGTGCTGAATATGGCCAGGGAGAGAAAAGTGTGATGAATGTAATTATTGTGAGTAAAGCAGAACCTGGGGTTGCGGGAGACATTCTTAGTCATATGTAGGGTGCGAGCCTAAGGTGCGTCAGTAAGTAATTGTTGTATAACTGCGTCCCACTTGGCATGTCCCCTTGTTGCATGATCGGGTGGGATGGTGTTGAGGGCAGAGTACAAGAATGTGATGGCATGTCGTGTGCTGTTAGCCGTCAACAATGTATTTAAGGCCTGTGACTTTGGCGGTTCTGCCTCCCCACTGCCACATGTCTCGTGGACCACCCGTTGTACAATGCAATATGTTAAGAACTGCCCAGCGTTCAGTCCGTAAGTCTCAACCACTTCTTGGAATGGCATAAACGTGCCCTCGTAGAGATCACCCACCTGTGTGATTGCAACATCGCTCCACAGGCCGAGTCAATGTGGCTCGGTTTCCTCCGTAGCAACAGCAAGACCCAAATGGGGATCGAGGGAGAGGAGGGAAGGATTAAGTCCTTGGGGTGCAGACGCCTACGCCAGCAGGAGCAGGCTATTTATTTATATTTGTAAGGCGCACAGCTACCTGGAGGTCTCCCAGCACCAACTGACACAGTACGAAAGAAAGGGCAACATCTGCTGATTAAATAGCCAAGTTTTGACGCCCTCACGAAAGTTTTTGTGTCTGGTTTCGCGATGGAGAGGTTTGGGTAGGGAATTCCACAGTAAGGGGGCCAGATCCGAAAAGGACCGTCTGCCCATATACGTGACAGTTTGAACCTAGGGACTAGAAATTTGGCTTGAGAGGAGGATCAAAGTAGGCGTGTCGAAAGGTATGAATGGGCTAAGGAGCTCAGGTATTGGGGTGCTGTGCCCAGCTTGATCTTATGCATATAACATAAGGCCTTAAATTTAATACGATTCTCTATCCTGAGCCAGTGGAGGTCGCGGAGAGCGCCTGAGGTAGAAGACTTTTTCGGTATATGACAGAGCAGTCTAGCTGCAGAGTCCTGAACCACTTGCAGTTTGCGAACCACCTCCTTATTTGCTCCTAGGCATAGGACGTTGCCATAGTCCAGCCTTGACATATTCAAGGCCTGGATCATAGTTCTTTGTGTGGGACCAGGCAACATCCAAAGTATTTTATGGAGCCATTTTAGGATGGTGAAGCAAGTTGATGCAACCTTGACTGCTTGCTGCCTCATAGAAAGCTGATCATCTATGACCACGGCTAGATTACGTGCTGTTTGCACCGGTGGAGGCAGATCGCCCATTAGGGGGGGCCAGTGACTAGGGCCCCAGAGGTCTTTGGTTTTCCCCAGTATTAGAACCTCAGTTTTTCCACCATCTAACTTTAGCCAATTAGTGTGCATCCAGCTAGCTATCTTTTGCAGCCCTACCTGTAGAGATGACACCGTGGATGGCTCGTTAGAGGATAAGGAGAAGATAAGCTGGGTGTCATCCGCATAAGAAAAGATAGACAACCCAGCTTCTTCCGCAATTGTAGCTAGAGGGCTAACATAG
This sequence comes from Triturus cristatus, assembly GCF_964204655.1. NCBI lineage: Eukaryota > Metazoa > Chordata > Amphibia > Caudata > Salamandridae > Triturus > Triturus cristatus. Next base: position 45,973,680 of record NC_140595.1, read on the forward strand.
AGATTGAATAGCGCAGAGCTAAGGATCGAGCCCTGTGTCAATGAAGAACCTAATTTTTTTAGGGATAAAATAATTACCATTGAAGAGTCGTTTTCGACGTCCCCTAGGAAGCTTAGTGGTGCGGTGCTGGCGTGGTCGAGGGAAAAATCTGCTCCTTCCTTCTCTGCGTTCAGACCGATTGATCTTTCTAGCTCTCTTAAGATTCTCAAGGCACTAAAATCGGGTTCACCTAAAGACCCGTGTGCGGCTAGACTTCTGTCTGACGTGGCAGATACTATCAACTTAGAAGTAAACTATATGATAAATAAATCACTTCATGAGGCGCATGTTCCTCTCTCATGGAAGCAGGCGCTGATTTTTCCCCTCCTAAAGAAGCCATCTCTTGACCCTCCGCTACCTAAGAATTACCGCCCTATTTCGCTTTTGCCAAGTTTGTCTAAAGTCTGTGAGAGGGTGGTTACGTCTCAACTTACTGTCTTTGTCGAGGTATCAGGCTTGCTTCACCCGGCTCAGTCAGGCTTCTGTGCTTTACATAGCACGAGGCAGCATTGCTTGAGGTGACGGAGGCGATCCGCGAGTGTTTGGATGCCGGTGGGAAGGCAGCCTTGGTGATGTTAGACCTCTCGGCTGCTTTCGACATCGTGCCCCATTCTCTGCTCCTTGACCGTCTCTCAGAGATAGGCATCTCTGGCTCGGCTTTGCAGTGGGTCAAGTCGTTCTTGGAGGGTCGGTCGCGGCAGGTCTGGCTTCCTCCATGTTCCTCTGCGCCTTTGCTGGTGACTACGGGTGTGCCTCAAGGGTCATTACTTAGCCCCTTGCTTTTTAACATCTATATGACACCGCTGGTTTATCTTGCGGAGTCATTGGGGGCTAAGGTGATGGCTTATGCTGATGACACTCAGCTCCTATTTTCTTGGACCAGGGATGATGATTCGGCTGCAGTTGCGCAGCTTTGCTTATCCTCAGTATTTCATTGGCTGGCGAATGCTCAGCTGAAATGCAATGAAGGTAAATCCGAAATACTTTTTTATGGCTCTTCTTCAGCGGAGTTTAGAGATAGGCTTTGGCCATCGGATTTTCCTTGACCAACTACTAGTTAAAGCGCTGTAAAAAATCTTGGCATCTGGTTCGAGTAAAACCTGAATTTTTCGACTCAGGTGAAGAAGCTGGCCGGTACCTGCTTTGGCACTCTTAGATCCCTGAGTAAGTTTCTTCCTCTGTTGCCAGGTAGTGCCAGGGAAACTGTGGTCCGCGCTCTCATTTTATCACGTTTGGACTATGCAAATGCCCTTCTGGTGGGCAGCCCTGGTTTTCTAGTTAAGAAACTGCAGGTGGTGCAAAACTCGGCGGTTAGGCTTCTTATGGGCCTGCTATCAAGGCTTAGTGTTCGCACTCACCTGCGCTCCTTGCACTGGCTCCCAGTCAAAGCCCCTTTAAAATATAAAATGTTATCCATTGCTCATTGGGCCCTATATGGCCTGGGACCCATTTATCTGCGGAAGAGATTTGCCTTTTACACTCCAGGAAGACAGCTGCGTTCGTCTGCTCAGCTGCTGGTTCAGACCCCCAGGTTTAAACGTCAAAGGCTTGGGAGAAACTCCTTCGTACGCAAAGCTGGCCTCGCCTGGAATTTATTGCCTTTGGCACTTCGGGCTACTCAGGACCCTCTTCTGTTTAAGAAAAACCAAAAAACTCTGCTTTTTTAGTCTGGTTTTTATGGGCACTTCCCTTTTTTTCCTTTTTTTTTAAGCTAGCCCCGGAACACTTTCGAGTAGCCGTGCGCTGTATAAATTAAATATAACATAACATAATTCCACTCTGGCCAGCTGGGTGCCGAGGTGAGGTGTGTAGAGTAGGAGATCAATTCTAGTATGGACGTCATGTACGGGAGAGAAGAAGGAATACTCACGGCCCGTTGGATGTTTGAGTCGCCATGCATTTCGAAGTCGCATGGGGGTTAAGATGTTGAGTGGCACATTCGGAAGCAGCTGCTCGGAAAAGGGGCGTGTAGCGGTCAAGAACCAAGTCTGGAATTCATTTGAAGTCTCTGCCCCAGAGAGCGAGAGGATAGGTCGCTAAAAATTGCCGGGGTCATGGTATTCAGAAACTCGCCGTGGTGAGTGTTGGGAACATATATTGCGGCCAATGTTAGTGGTGAGCCTCCTAACTGAACTTTCAGTGCCACGTATCTGCCCGCTGTGTCCACCTTCTGAGTGGTCTCGACATATGGTACTCCTGGCGCAATCCATAATAGGACCCCGCAGGCAATGCATAACTACCTCTTTCATCAGATTCAGTGTGAAGGTTCCAAAAGATTTCTTAGCTTTGGTCACTTCGACAGCCCACTCAATACCACAGCGCTCTTTCGATGCTTCCAGTTACTCTTATGTTCAGTGCTTCTTGGCCCTCTACTTTCGAGTGCACCACCAGGCGCCTTATCATCAGAGTGGTTTCTGCTTGGTCGAACATATCTGGATCTCAAATAATTCGGCCTCTCTCTGGAATTTATACAACTCTCCCAGAGGAGATTCAGCCTGCCTATGGAGTGGGATTTTGTTATACATCTCTCCCTAACAGCGCTCAGATTGTATTTCTGGTTTGAAAGAAGGTAGTCTGTGCCCACTTTGCCTCTCCTCTAAGCGCAAACATCCCGTCAATTAAATATTCATACTAGAATGAGATGGCAGTGGTAGACATGAACAGTTAGCACCTCCGTTAAGTTTGCAAGTATAAGATCACTGTTGTTAAAGCGTGCTCGATGAAAAACACTATGCCATCATATTAGTGTTACCCAGTATGAGGATTTTTTTTCTCCATATACTACACAATAGAATATATGATTCAGAGCACAGTCCAAGATAGTTTAAAACAGACTCTGTTGTCGGTTTGATTTTAATTCACACAACACTCCAAGAAAAAAAAAGTTGGACAGTGTGATAGAGTCCGTATGTAAACACAATATTTGAATCGGTTGTTAATTTGTTGACACGTAGGTAGAACGTAGACAGCCGACACGTGTTTCGTCGTGTAGACGACTTTCTCAAGGCTGTTGAGAAAAGTAAATCCACTACTATAAACCACAGATGGAAATTGCAGATAATTGTCTTGGTGTCAACCACTTCAAAAAAAAATTGTCATTGACAACTAAAAATTGAAAAGTATCACGTATAAAGTTCCCAAAAGTAAGTGCTCGATAGAGACATAGTCAAACTTGACTATGGTGCAAGGTGATACAAAGTATCCGAAAAAGGGAAGATAAGAAGGATAGAGTTTTTTAGACGAAATGCCCAGTGAGAATAGTCCTTATGTGCTCATAATATATAATTTATTACTAGTGACATATGTCATGTTTAAAATTATGCTATAAGTGGACTAGAAAAAGTCCCAACATCAAACACAGGAAGTAACCAGAAGGGTAGCAGTTCAAATCGAGCACTGCGGAAGAGGCACCATCAACTGTAACTATTCAGTCGGTTATTTGTAAGCGCTGGACAGTTTCCAGTCCCCTTGGTGTACTGGGGAATTGGGCAGTGAAAACTTCTAGAATATCCAAGGTACAGCAGGTATACTTTCAGAATCTGAGGTGACCTCTCGGGTGAGAGAGTCAAAATGCAGGATAGAAAGAGTGCACTTTAATTATTTCATAATTGAAGGATGCAGTACATCACTTATCACTGGATTACAATATCCCTTATAGTATAGCTGTTTAACTCTCATACTGTCAGATCGATCTAATGTAAAAAAAAAAAAATTAGCCAATACACCAGTCGTGTGATAGTCTCAATGCATAGGATACTCTAAACAGGAGATGTACAGTAAAGCTAATGGTAATCTGACCAATACCTACACAAACGGCAGGCATTAGATAGATGCAACATCAGTATGTAAGTTCACGTTGGAACTAATAAAGTGACTGCTGCATTCTACACATCGCTCGTCTCTAAAACCCTGTGTTTGGCATCTACAAGTAAGAGTGCCACAAACAGCCAGTGTGCAAATCAAGATTAAAAGATCAAAGTTATAAATCCTGAAAAGGGCGCATCAATAGTTAAAATGCTCTTTTGGCCCGTACTAACCAAGACACGGATCTCTAAATTACGAGCCCGTCTTACCTCACAAAACCTGTATTTGACCTTCTTGTTACGATAGACGAGAAACAATCCTGTAACACCATTGATTAAATAATTATCCCATTATTCATGCGAGGCGGCCTAATGAATATAAAAGATTGTACAAAGGCGTCCAAACAAACCACTGTAGTAAAACAGGTTCAATAAACTGTAGTAAAACAGGTTCAATAAACTGTAGTAAAACAGGTTCAATAAACTGAACAGGAAGTTCACCCGTTTCCGCAGCATTCCCGAATTCCCTTGGTGTCAGTCCATGAGTGGCCCATGGCGTGGCTACGTTTTTGTAGCCTGGGCGAGATCAGGTGCTTATTAGACATAGTAAGAGGAGATTCTAATACAGGAGGTACAGTGAAGATCGGGCACCATCTTTGAAGAGGAAACTTCGTTCTTATTTACAAAGACACTAGCTACTACGTCGTAAAATAAGTATCTCATGAGAATATAGTCCATATGCACAGTGCCTGCATCTATATTGAATTGCATATCTTTAAAAAAAAAATTGAATTCTGCGGCGAGAACAAGTGCCAAAGCTATAAAAAGGGGCTTTATATGTGACAGTTGCGCGAAGACTGCTAGTCATTCGAAAATTAATCCCAAAAGTCAAATAGAATGTAACATAAACCCACGACTAAACAAGTGCCTTACTCGTATCTTCTAACATATGATTATCCCTGCTTAATTTGTTAAAATGAACACTAGGAACCTCTTTCGAAGGAAAGGCATCTAAAGCAGAGGAAGTGAATAGACCAGATGTAAGAGCCCAGAGTGGAGTTAAAAGCCATATTGTAGTGAGATAGGTGAACTTTACAATAACTCCGAAAGTGGTCATTCATATCCATAGAATGGCCAAGTACCCCCAACCATTAGACCACAGTGTTTGTGACATATTCTTGGATGTTTCTCTAAGACATTTGTAATTATCCGAGAAATCTTTGTCACCCATTAACAGTACAAATTGTAGCCACATACTAACATATGTTTAGAACATCTTCGGATAGAGACACGTATGCTTAGCAGATACACATAAATGGTTACAATGAATTGGTGATAGTCATTACTCATACAGTAGGATCCGAACTAACCAAGATTACCAGGAGACATGAGGCAGATTCGGGGAAAGGACATAAACACAGTATACATGGCTCAGAATCAGTCCTTTAGAAATACCTACATTTCCCTGTCCACATTAAGACCCTCGTCAACTGCCCTGAGTTTACTAATCCAGGTTGCTTCCAATTTGTCTAAGCAGTGTACTCTACCCCCCTCCCCCCCCTCTGGGATTATCATCAGCCGTTCCCAACCCATGGAATCTCACTCGAGTGAGCTCCGCTGTCCCATGAGTTGCATTGAAATGGATGGCCAGTGGGTAGTTGGTTTTTGCTTTCCTAATGGTTTTTATGTGTTCTTGCATCCTTTCTTTATTTTTTATTTTACGGAGCTGCCCACATAAATGCTGTTGCACACACAAATAATGCAATAAACCATGAACTTCGTGTTGCAATTCATGAACGATTCTATCTTGTACTCTGTGGTAGTGTTATATTTGAAGCTCTTGGTTTGTCCAAGGTGTAAGGGCAGATGTTGCAGTGTCCACACTTGTAAAATCCAAGCCCTTGTGTATCTTTTTTTGCATGTTTGGGGGTTAAAGAAGCTTAGCCAGAGAATGTTCTGTAATGTTTGCCCCCCGTCTGTATATTACACTGGGTTTGTTTGTAATAATAATATTCACAATGGGATCTACCTGTAGGATGTGCCAGTGTTTATTCAAGTTTTTAATGTAACACATGGCTTGCTGAGTTATATGGGGTAATTAATGACACTATTTCCTTGTACTCGGTACCTTTTTTGTCTTGGTTTTATTGGTCAACAGACAATTACGATTGAGACCAAGTGCCTTATTCCTTACCTTTTCAATAATTTCCTGGCTATACTCTCTGGCCCCAAACCTAGTGATAACCTCACCCATTTCTTTCTTGAAAACCCCACCTCCGCTACAGTTACGTCTGATGCGTGTTAATTCCCCGAATAGAATGGATTGTATTTGTGATTTGGGGTGCTCAGTATCAGCATGCAATACTGCATTGCAAGCTTTGGGCTTTCTATACAGTGCGGATAAGATGGTGCCATTCTTAGCATAGAGTTTCCAGTCTAGGAAGGAAATTTCCTTCTTGTCATATTGGTGAGTGAAGACAAGGTTGCGTTTGTTAAAATCTTGGTGCTGTGCTCTGAATCATGTTTTCTATTGAAATATGCATGGCAGCTACTTGGGCTCCTCCACACATCTTCTGAGGTAGTTTTAGATGCCAAAAAGAAGTGTGGACTTATGTGCCCCCTCAGAATGACTGACCAATGCTGTACAAGGTCACACCACGCGGCGTTCCATCCAGGGGGGACTATAGAGCCACCACATGCTGGCACCTTCAGTAAAGGAGTCTCAGGAGACAGCTCTCCCCTTGTTTCCTGGTCATCAACACTACTAGAGGAGACACCAACACTACTAGAGGACACAACAACACTACTAGAGGACACAACAACACTACTAGAGGAGACACCAACACTACTAGAGGAGACACCAACAATACTAGAGGAGACCCCAACAATACTAGAGGAGACCCCAACACTACTAGAGGAGACACCAACACCAACACTACTAGAGGAGACAACACTACTAGAGGAGACACCAACACTACTAGAGGAGACACCAAAACTACTAGAGGAGACAACAACACCACTAGAGGAGACACCAACACCACTAGAGGAGACACCAACACTACTAGAGGAGACACCAACACTACTAGAGGAGACAGCACTACTAGAGGAGACACCAACACTACTAGAGGAGACACCAACACCACTAGAGGAGACACCAACACCACTAGAGGAGACACCAACACCACTAGAGGAGACACCAACACCACTAGAGGAGACACCAACACCACTAGAGGAGACACCAACACCACTAGAGGAGACACCAACACTACTAGAGGAGACACCAACACTACTAGAGGAGACAACAACACTACTAGAGGAGACAACAACACTACTAGAGGACACAACAACACTACTAGAGGAGACACCAACACTACTAGAGGAGACGCCAACAATACTAGAGGAGACCCCAACACTACTAGAGGAGACAACACTACTAGAGGAGACACCAACACTACTAGAGGAAACACCAACACTACTAGAGGAGACAACAACACTACTAGAGGAGACAACACTACTAGAGGAGACACCAACACTACTAGAGGAGACACCAACACTACTAGAGGAGACACCAACACTATTAGAGGAGACACCAACACTATTAGAGGAGACAACACTACTAGAGGAGAAACCAACACTACTAGAGGAGAAACCAACACTACTAGAGGAGACACCAACACTACTAGAGGAGACATCAACACTACTAGAGGAGACACCAACACTACTAGAGGAGACACCAACACCACTAGAGGAGACACCAACACTACTAGAGGAGACACCAACACTACTAGAGGAGACATCAACACTACTAGAGGAGACACCAACACTACTAGAGGAGTCACCAACACCACTAGAGGAGACACCAACACCACTAGAGGAGACACCAACACCACTAGAGGAGACACCAACACTACTAGAGGAGACACCAACACCACTAGAGGAGACACCAACACCACTAGAGGAGACACCAACACTACTAGAGGAGACACCAACACCACTAGAGGAGACACCAACACTACTAGAGGAGACACCAACACCACTAGAGGAGACACCAACACTACTAGAGGAGACACCAACACTACTAGAGGAGACACCAACACTTCTAGAGGAGACACCAACACCACTAGAGGAGACACCAACACCACTAGAGGAGACACCAACACCACTAGAGGAGACACCAACACCACTAGAGGAGACACCAACACTACTAGAGGAGACACCAACACTACTAGAGGAGACACCAACACTACTAGAGGAGACACCAACACCACTAGAGGAGACACCAACACCACTAGAGGAGACACCAACACCACTAGAGGAGACACCAACACCACTAGAGGAGACACCAACACCACTAGAGGAGACACCAACACCACTAGAGGAGACACCAACACTACTAGAGGAGACAACACTACTAGAGGAGACACCAACACTACTAGAGGAGACACCAACACTACTAGAGGAGACACCAACACTACTAGAGGAGACACCAACACTACTAGAGGAGACAACAACACTACTAGAGGAGACAACAACACTACTAGAGGAGACACCAACACTACTAGAGGAGACAACACTACTAGAGGAGACCCCAACACTACTAGAGCAGACACCAACACCACTAGAGGAGACACCAACACTACTAGAGGAGACACCAACACTACTAGAGGAGACACCAACACTACTAGAGGAGACAACACTACTAGAGGAGACACCAACACTACTAGAGGAGACACCAACACTACTAGAGGAGACACCAACACCACTAGAGGAGACACCAACACTACTAGAGGAGACCCCAACACTACTAGAGGAGACCCCAACACTACTAGAGGAGACCCCAACACTACTAGAGGAGACCCCAACACTACTAGAGGAGACCCCAATACTACTAGAGGAGACAACACTACTAGAGGAGACAACACTACTAGAGGAGACAACAACACCACTAGAGGAGTCACCAACACCACTAGAGGAGACAACAACACTACTAGAGGAGACAACAACACTACTAGAGGAGACAACAACACTACTAGAGGAGACACCAACACTACTAGAGGAGACACCAACACTACTAGAGGGGACACCAACACTACTAGAGGGGACACCAACACTACTAGAGGAGACACCAACACTACTAGAGGAGACACCAACACTACTAGAGGAGACACCAACACTACTAGAGGAGACACCAACACCACTAGAGGAGACACCAACACCACTAGAGGAGACACCAACACCACTAGAGGAGACACCAACACCACTAGAGGAGACACCAACACTACTAGAGGAGACACCAACACTACTAGAGGAGACACCAACACCACTAGAGGAGACACCAACACCACTAGAGGAGACACCAACACCACTAGAGGAGACACCAACACTACTAGAGGAGACAACAACACTATCAGAGGAGACACCAACACTACTAGAGGAGACACCAACACTACTAGAGGAGACACCAACACTACTAGAGGAGACACCAACACTACTAGAGGAGACACCAACACTATCAGAGGAGACACCAACACTATCAGAGGAGACACCAACACTATCAGAGGAGACACCAACACTATCAGAGGAGACACCAACACTACTAGAGGAGACACCAACACCACTAGAGGAGACACCAACACCACTAGAGGAGACACCAACACCACTAGAGGAGACACCAACACTATTAGAGGAGACACCAACACTATTAGAGGAGAAACCAACACTACTAGAGGAGACACCAACACTACTAGAGGAGACACCAACACTACTAGAGGAGACACCAACACTACTAGAGGAGACACCAACACTACTAGAGGAGACACCAACACCACTAGAGGAGACACCAAAACTACTAGAGGGGACACCAACACTACTAGGGGGGACACCAACACTACTAGAGGGGACACCAACACTACTAGAGGGGACACCAACACTACTAGAGGAGACACCAACACTACTAGAGGAGACACCAACACTACTAGAGGAGACACCAACACTACTAGAGGAGACACCAACACCACTAGAGGAGACACCAACACCACTAGAGGAGACACCAACACCACTAGAGGAGACACCAACACTACTAGAGGAGACACCAACACTACTAGAGGAGACACCAACACCACTAGAGGAGACACCAACACCACTAGAGGAGACACCAACACCACTAGAGGAGACACCAACACTACTAGAGGAGACAACAACACTATCAGAGGAGACACCAACACTACTAGAGGAGACACCAACACTACTAGAGGAGACACCAACACTACTAGAGGAGACACCAACACTATCAGAGGAGACACCAACACTATCAGAGGAGACACCAACACTATCAGAGGAGACACCAACACTACTAGAGGAGACACCAACACCACTAGAGGAGACACCAACACCACTAGAGGAGACACCAACACCACTAGAGGAGACACCAACACCACTAGAGGAGACACCAACACCACTAGAGGAGACACCAACACTACTAGAGGAGACACCAACACTACTAGAGGAGACACCAACACTATTAGAGGAGACACCAACACTATTAGAGGAGACACCAACACTATTAGAGGAGAAACCAACACTACTAGAGGAGACACCAACACTACTAGAGGAGACACCAACACTACTAGAGGAGACACCAACACTACTAGAGGAGACACCAACACCACTAGAGGAGACACCAAAACTACTAGAGGAGACACCAACACCACTAGAGGAGACACCAACACCACTAGAGGAGACACCAACACCACTAGAGGAGACACCAACACCACTAGAGGAGACACCAACACTACTAGAGGAGACACCAACACTACTAGAGGAGACACCAACGCCACTAGAGGAGACACCAACGCCACTAGAGGAGACACCAACACTACTAGAGGAGACACCAACACTACTAGAGGAGACACCAACACTACTAGAGGAGACACCAACACTACTAGAGGAGACACCAACACTACTAGAGGAGACACCAACACTACTAGAGGAGACACCAACACTACTAGAGGAGACACCAACACTACTAGAGGAGACACCAACACTACTAGAGGAGACAACAACACTACTAGAGGAGACACCAACACTACTAGAGGAGACACCAACACTACTAGAGGAGACACCAACACCACTAGAGGAGACACCAACACCACTAGAGGAGACACCAACACCACTAGAGGAGACACCAACACTACTAGAGGAGACACCAACACTACTAGAGGAGACACCAACACTACTAGAGGAGACACCAACACTATCAGAGGAGACACCAACACTACTAGAGGAGACACCAACACTACTAGAGGAGACAACACTACTAGAGGAGACAACACTACTAGAGGAGACGCCAACACTACTAGAGGAGACACCAACACTACTAGAGGAGACACCAACACTACTAGAGGAGACACCAACACTACTAGAGTAGACAACACTACTAGAGGAGACACCAACGCTACTAGAGGAGACACCAACGCTACTAGAGGAGACACCAACACTACTAGAGGAGACACCAACACTACTAGAGGAGACACCAACACTACTAGAGGAGACACCGAGGAGACTACTAGAGGAGACACCGACACTACTAGAGGAGACACCGACACTACTAGAGGAGACACCAACACCACTAGAGGAGACACCAACACCACTAGAGGAGACACCAACACCACTAGAGGAGACACCAACACCACTAGAGGAGACACCAACACCACTAGAGGAGACAACAACACTACTAGAGGAGACATCAACACTACTAGAGGAGACACCAACACTACTAGAGGAGACACCAACACTATTAGAGGAGACACCAACACCACTAGAGGAGACAACACCACTAGAGGAGACAACACCACTAGAGGAGACAACACCACTAGAGGAGACAACACCACTAGAGGAGACAACACCACTAGAGGAGACAACACCACTAGAGGAGACAACACCACTAGAGGAGACAACACAACTAGAGGAGACAACAACACTATCAGAGGAGACACCAACACTACTAAAGGAGACACCATCACTACTAGAGGAGACACCAACACTATCAGAGGAGACAACAACACTATCAGAGGAGACAACAACACTACTAGAGGAGACACCAACACTACTAGAGGAGACACCAACACTACTAGAGGAGACACCAACACTACTAGAGGAGACACCAACACTACTAGAGGAGACACCAACACTACTAGAGGAGACACCAACACTACTAGAGGAGACACCAACACCAGTAGAGGAGACACCAACACCACTAGAGGAGACACCAACACTACTAGAGGAGACACCAACACTACTAGAGGAGACATCAACACTACTAGAGGAGACACCAACACTACTAGAGGAGACACCAACACTATTAGAGGAGACAACAACTCTACTAGAGGAGACACCAACGCTACTAGAGGAGACACCAACGCTACTAGAGGAGACACCAACACCACTAGAGGAGACACCAACACCACTAGAGGAGACACCAACACTACTAGAGGAGACCCCAACACTACTATAGGAGACACCAACACTACTATAGGAGACACCAACACTACTAGAGGAGACACCAACACTACTAGAGGAGACACCAACACTACTAGAGGAGACAACACTACTAGAGGAGACAACAACACTACTAGAGGAGACACCAACACCACTAGAGGAGACACCAACACCACTAGAGGAGACACCAACACCACTAGAGGAGACACCAACACTACTAGAGGAGACTCCAACACTACTAGAGGAGACACCAACACTACTAGAGGAGACACCAACACTACTAGAGGAGACACCAACACTACTAGAGGAGACAACACTACTAGAGGAGACAACACTACTAGAGGAGACAACACTACTAGAGGAGACAACACTACTAGAGGAGACAACACCACTAGAGGAGACAACACTACTAGAGGAGACAACACCACAACACCACTAGAGGAGACACCAACACCACTAGAGGAGACACCAACACCACTAGAGGAGACACCAACACCACTAGAGGAGACACCAACACCACTAGAGGAGACACCAACACCACTAGAGGAGACACCAACACCACTAGAGGAGACAACAACACTACTAGAGGAGACACCAACACTACTAGAGGAGACACCAACACCACTAGAGGAGACACCAACACCACTAGAGGAGACACCAACACCACTAGAGGAGACACCAACACCACTAGAGGAGACACCAACACTACTAGAGGAGACACCAACACTACTAGAGGAGACCCCAACACTACTAGAGGAGACCCCAACACTACTAGAGGAGACACCAACACTACTATAGGAGACACCAACACTACTAGAGGAGACACCAACACTACTAGAGGAGACACCAACACTACTAGAGGAGACACCAACACCACTAGAGGAGACACCAACACTACTAGAGGAGACACCAACACCACTAGAGGAGACACCAACACCACTAGAGGAGACACCAACACCACTAGAGGAGACACCAACACCACTAGAGGAGACACCAACACTACTAGAGGAGACACCAACACTACTAGAGGAGACACCAACACTACTAGAGGAGACACCAACACTACTAGAGGAGACACCAACACTACTAGAGGAGACACCAACACTACTAGAGGAGACACCAACACTACTAGAGGAGACACCAACACTACTAGAGGAGACACCAACACTACTAGAGGAGACACCAACACCACTAGAGGAGACACCAACACTACTAGAGGAGACACCAACACTACTAGAGGAGACACCAGCAACACTACTAGAGGAGACAACAGCAACACTACTAGAGGAGACACCAACACTACTAGAGGATACACCAACACTACTAGAGGAGACAACAACACTACTAGAGGAGACACCAACACTACTAGAGGAGACACCAACACCACTAAAGGAGACAACACCACTAGAGGAGACAACACTACTAGAGGAGACACCAACACTACTAGAGGAGACACCACTACTAGAGGAGACACCAACACTACTAGAGGAGACAACACTACTAGAGGAGACACCAACACTACTAGAGGAGACACCAACACTACTAGAGGAGACACCAACACTACTAGAGGAGACACCAACACTACTAGAAGAGGCACCAACACTATTAGAGGAGACACCAACACCACTAGAGGAGACACCAACACCACTGGAGGAGATACCAACACCACTGGAGGAGATACCAACACCACTGGAGGAGACACCAACACTACTAGAGGAGATACCACTACTAGAGGAGACACCAACAATACTAGAGGAGACACCAACACTACTAGAGGAGACACCAACACTACTAGAGGAGACACCAACACCACTAGAGGAGACACCAACACCACTAGAGGAGACACCAACACTACTAGAGGAGACACCAACACTACTAGAGGAGACACCAGCAACACTACTAGAGGAGACAACAGCAACACTACTAGAGGAGACACCAACACTACTAGAGGATACACCAACACTACTAGAGGAGACAACAACACTACTAGAGGAGACACCAACACCACTAGAGGAGACACCAACACTACTAGAGGAGACACCAACACTACTAGAGGAGACAACAACAACACTACTAGAGGAGACACCAACACTACTAGAGGAGACACCAACACTACTAGAGGAGACACCAACACTACTAGAGGAGACACCACTACTAAAGGAGACACCACTACTAAAGGAGACACCACTACTAGAGGAGACACCAACAATACTAGAGGAGACACCAACACTATCAGAGGAGACACCAACACTACTAGAGGAGACACCAACACCACTAGAGGAGACACCAACACCACTAGAGGAGACACCAACACTACTAGAGGAGACACCAACACTACTAGAGGAGACAACAACAACACTACTAGAGGAGACACCAACACTACTAGAGGAGACACCAACACTACTAGAGGAGACACCAACACTACTAGAGGAGACACCAACACTACTAGAGGAGACACCAACACTACTAGAGGACAACACTACTAGAGGAGACACCAACACTACTAGAGGAGACACCAACACTACTAGAGGAGACACCAACACTACTAGAGGAGACACCAACACTACTAGAGGAGACACCAACACTACTAGAGGACAACACTACTAGAGGAGACACCAACACTACTAGAGGAGACACTACTAGAGTAGACACCAACACTACTAGAGGAGACACCAACAATACTAGAGGAGACACCAACAATACTAGAGGAGACAACAACACTATCAGAGGAGACAACAACACTACTAGTGGAGACACCAACACTACTAGAGGAGACACTACTAGAGGAGACACCAACACTACTAGAGGAGACACCAACACTACTAGAGGAGACACCAACACTATCAGAGGAGACAACAACAACACTACTAGAGGAGACACCAACACTACTAGAGGAGACACTACTAGAGGAGACACCAACACTACTAGAGGAGACACCAACACTATCAGAGGAGACAACAACAACACTACTAGAGGAGACACCAACACTACTAGAGGAGACACCAACACTACTAGAGGAGACACTACTAGAGGAGACACCAACACTACTAGAGGAGACACCACTACTAGAGGAGAGACCACTACTAGAGGAGACACCAACAATACTAGAGGAGACACCAACACTATCAGAGGAGACACCAACACTCCTAGAGGAGACAACAACACTACTAGAGGAGACACCAACACTACTAGAGGAGACACCAACACTACTAGAGGAGACACCAACACTACTAGAGGAGACACCAACACTACTAGAGGAGACAACAACAACACTACTAGAGGAGACACCAACACTACTAGAGGAGACACCAACACTACTAGAGGAGACACCAACACTACTAGAGGACAACACTACTAGAGGAGACACCAACACTACTAGAGGAGACACCAACACTACTAGAGGAGACACCACTACTAGAGGAGACAACACTACTAGAGGAGACACTACTAGAGGAGACACCAACACTACTAGAGGAGACACCAACACTACTAGAGGAGACACCAACAATACTAGAGGAGACACCAACAATACTAGAGGAGACAACAACACTATCAGAGGAGACAACAACACTACTAGAGGAGACACCAACACTACTAGAGGAGACACTACTAGAGGAGACGCCAACACTACTAGAGGAGACACCAACACTATCAGAGGAGACAACAACAACAACACTACTAGAGGAGACACCAACACTACTAGAGGAGACACCAACACTACTAGAGGAGACACTACTAGAGGAGACACCAACACTACTAGAGGAGACACCAACACTATCAGAGGAGACAACAACACTACTAGAGGAGACACCAACAATACTAGAGGAGACACCAACACTATCAGAGGAGACACCAACACTACTAGAGGAGACACCAACACTACTAGAGGAGACACCAACACTACTAGAGGAGACACCAACACTACTAGAGGAGACATCAACACTACTAGAGGATACACCAACACTACTAGAGGAGACACCAACACTACTAGAGGAGACAACAACAACACTACTAGAGGAGACACTACTAGAGGAGACACTATTAGAGGAGACAACACTACTAGAGGAGACACCAACACTACTAGAGGAGACACCAACACTACTAGAGGAGACACCAACACTACTAGAGGAGACACCAACACTACTAGAGGAGACACCAACACTACTAGAGGAGACACCAACACTGCTAGAGGAGACAACAACAATACTAGAGGAGACAACAACACTATCAGAGGAGACAACAACACTACTAGAGGAGACACCAACACTACTAGAGGAGACACTACTAGAGGAGACACCAACACTACTAAAGGAGACAACAACACTATCAGAGGAGACACCAACACTAGTAGAGGAGACACCAACACTACCAGTGGAGACACTACTAGAGGAGACACCAACACTACTAGAGGAGACACCAACACTATCAGAGGAGACAACAACAACACTACTAGAGGAGACGCCAACACTACTAGAGGAGACACCAACACTACTAGAGGAGTCACCAACACTACTAGAGGAGACACCAACACTACTAGAAGAGACACCAACACTACTAGAGGATACACCAACACTACTAGAGGATACACCAACACTACTAGAGGATACACCAACACTACTAGAGGAGACACCAACACTACTAGAGGAGACACCAACACTACTAGGAGACACCAACACTACTAGAGGAGACACCACTACTAGAGGAGACACCACTACTAGAGGAGACACCAACACTACTAGAGGAGACACCAACACCACTAGAGGAGACACCAACACTACTAGAGGAGACACCAACACTACTAGAGGAGACACCAACACTACTAGAGGATACACCAACACTACTAGAGGATACACCAACACTACTAGAGGAGACACCAACACTACTAGAGGAGACACCAACACTACTAGAGGAGACACCAACACTACTAGAGGAGACAACACTACTAGAGGAGACAACACTACTAGAGGAGACAACGCCACTAGAGGAGACACCAACACCACTAGAGGAGACACCAACACTACTAGAGGAGACACCAACACTACTAGAGGAGACAACAACACTACTAGAGGAGACACCAACACTACTAGAGGAGACACCAACACTACTAGAGGAGACACCAACACCACTAGAGGAGACACCAACACCACTAGAGGAGACACCAACACCACTAGAGGAGACACCAACACCACTAGAGGAGACACCAACACCACTAGAGGAGACACCAACACCACTAGAGGAGACACCAACACCACTAGAGGAGACACCAACACCACTAGAGGAGACACCAACACCACTAGAGGAGACACCAACACCACTAGAGGAGACACCAACACCACTAGAGGAGACACCAACACCACTAGAGGAGACACCAACACTACTAGAGGAGACACCAACACTACTAGAGGAGACACCAACACCACTAAAGGAGACAACACCACTAGAGGAGACAACACTACTAGAGGAGACAACACTACTAGAGGAGACACCACTACTAGAGGAGACACCAACACTACTAGAGGAGACAACACTACTAGAGGAGACACCAACACCACTGGAGGAGATACCAACACCACTGGAGGAGATACCAACACCACTGGAGGAGACACCAACACTACTAGAGGAGACACCACTACTAGAGGAGACACCAACAATACTAGAGGAGACACCAACACTACTAGAGGAGACACCAACACTACTAGAGGAGACACCAACACTACTAGAGGAGACACCAACACCACTAGAGGAGACACCAACACTACTAGAGGAGACACCAACACTACTAGAGGAGACACCAACACTACTAGAGGAGACAACAACACTACTAGAGGAGACACCAACACTACTAGAGGAGACACCAACACTACTAGAGGAGACACCAACACCACTAGAGGAGACACCAACACCACTAGAGGAGACACCAACACTACTAGAGGAGACACCAACACTACTAGAGGAGACACCAACACTACTAGAGGAGACACCAACACTACTAGAGGAGACAACACTACTAGAGGAGACAACACTACTAGAGGAGACAACACTACTAGAGGAGACAACACTACTAGAGGAGACAACACCACTAGAGGAGACAACACTACTAGAGGAGACAACACCACAACACCACTAGAGGAGACACCAACACCACTAGAGGAGACACCAACACCACTAGAGGAGACACCAACACCACTAGAGGAGACACCAACACCACTAGAGGAGACACCAACACCACTAGAGGAGACACCAACACCACTAGAGGAGACAACAACACTACTAGAGGAGACACCAACACTACTAGAGGAGACACCAACACCACTAGAGGAGACACCAACACCACTAGAGGAGACACCAACACCACTAGAGGAGACACCAACACCACTAGAGGAGACACCAACACTACTAGAGGAGACACCAACACTACTAGAGGAGACCCCAACACTACTAGAGGAGACCCCAACACTACTAGAGGAGACACCAACACTACTATAGGAGACACCAACACTACTAGAGGAGACACCAACACTACTAGAGGAGACACCAACACTACTAGAGGAGACACCAACACCACTAGAGGAGACACCAACACTACTAGAGGAGACACCAACACCACTAGAGGAGACACCAACACCACTAGAGGAGACACCAACACCACTAGAGGAGACACCAACACTACTAGAGGAGACACCAACACTACTAGAGGAGACACCAACACTACTAGAGGAGACACCAACACTACTAGAGGAGACACCAACACTACTAGAGGAGACACCAACACTACTAGAGGAGACACCAACACTACTAGAGGAGACACCAACACTACTAGAGGAGACACCAACACTACTAGAGGAGACACCAACACCACTAGAGGAGACACCAACACCACTAGAGGAGACACCAACACTACTAGAGGAGACACCAACACTACTAGAGGAGACACCAGCAACACTACTAGAGGAGACAACAGCAACACTACTAGAGGAGACACCAACACTACTAGAGGATACACCAACACTACTAGAGGAGACAACAACACTACTAGAGGAGACACCAACACTACTAGAGGAGACACCAACACCACTAAAGGAGACAACACCACTAGAGGAGACAACACTACTAGAGGAGACACCAACACTACTAGAGGAGACACCACTACTAGAGGAGACACCAACACTACTAGAGGAGACAACACTACTAGAGGAGACACCAACACTACTAGAGGAGACACCAACACTACTAGAGGAGACACCAACACTACTAGAAGAGGCACCAACACTATTAGAGGAGACACCAACACCACTAGAGGAGACACCAACACCACTGGAGGAGATACCAACACCACTGGAGGAGATACCAACACCACTGGAGGAGACACCAACACTACTAGAGGAGATACCACTACTAGAGGAGACACCAACAATACTAGAGGAGACACCAACACTACTAGAGGAGACACCAACACTACTAGAGGAGACACCAACACCACTAGAGGAGACACCAACACCACTAGAGGAGACACCAACACTACTAGAGGAGACACCAACACTACTAGAGGAGACACCAGCAACACTACTAGAGGAGACAACAGCAACACTACTAGAGGAGACACCAACACTACTAGAGGATACACCAACACTACTAGAGGAGACAACAACACTACTAGAGGAGACACCAACACCACTAGAGGAGACACCAACACTACTAGAGGAGACACCAACACTACTAGAGGAGACAACAACAACACTACTAGAGGAGACACCAACACTACTAGAGGAGACACCAACACTACTAGAGGAGACACCAACACTACTAGAGGAGACACCACTACTAAAGGAGACACCACTACTAAAGGAGACACCACTACTAGAGGAGACACCAACAATACTAGAGGAGACACCAACACTATCAGAGGAGACACCAACACTACTAGAGGAGACACCAACACCACTAGAGGAGACACCAACACCACTAGAGGAGACACCAACACTACTAGAGGAGACACCAACACTACTAGAGGAGACAACAACAACACTACTAGAGGAGACACCAACACTACTAGAGGAGACACCAACACTACTAGAGGAGACACCAACACTACTAGAGGAGACACCAACACTACTAGAGGAGACACCAACACTACTAGAGGACAACACTACTAGAGGAGACACCAACACTACTAGAGGAGACACCAACACTACTAGAGGAGACACCAACACTACTAGAGGAGACACCAACACTACTAGAGGAGACACCAACACTACTAGAGGACAACACTACTAGAGGAGACACCAACACTACTAGAGGAGACACTACTAGAGTAGACACCAACACTACTAGAGGAGACACCAACAATACTAGAGGAGACACCAACAATACTAGAGGAGACAACAACACTATCAGAGGAGACAACAACACTACTAGTGGAGACACCAACACTACTAGAGGAGACACTACTAGAGGAGACACCAACACTACTAGAGGAGACACCAACACTACTAGAGGAGACACCAACACTATCAGAGGAGACAACAACAACACTACTAGAGGAGACACCAACACTACTAGAGGAGACACTACTAGAGGAGACACCAACACTACTAGAGGAGACACCAACACTATCAGAGGAGACAACAACAACACTACTAGAGGAGACACCAACACTACTAGAGGAGACACCAACACTACTAGAGGAGACACTACTAGAGGAGACACCAACACTACTAGAGGAGACACCACTACTAGAGGAGAGACCACTACTAGAGGAGACACCAACAATACTAGAGGAGACACCAACACTATCAGAGGAGACACCAACACTCCTAGAGGAGACAACAACACTACTAGAGGAGACACCAACACTACTAGAGGAGACACCAACACTACTAGAGGAGACACCAACACTACTAGAGGAGACACCAACACTACTAGAGGAGACAACAACAACACTACTAGAGGAGACACCAACACTACTAGAGGAGACACCAACACTACTAGAGGAGACACCAACACTACTAGAGGACAACACTACTAGAGGAGACACCAACACTACTAGAGGAGACACCAACACTACTAGAGGAGACACCACTACTAGAGGAGACAACACTACTAGAGGAGACACTACTAGAGGAGACACCAACACTACTAGAGGAGACACCAACACTACTAGAGGAGACACCAACAATACTAGAGGAGACACCAACAATACTAGAGGAGACAACAACACTATCAGAGGAGACAACAACACTACTAGAGGAGACACCAACACTACTAGAGGAGACACTACTAGAGGAGACGCCAACACTACTAGAGGAGACACCAACACTATCAGAGGAGACAACAACAACAACACTACTAGAGGAGACACCAACACTACTAGAGGAGACACCAACACTACTAGAGGAGACACTACTAGAGGAGACACCAACACTACTAGAGGAGACACCAACACTATCAGAGGAGACAACAACACTACTAGAGGAGACACCAACAATACTAGAGGAGACACCAACACTATCAGAGGAGACACCAACACTACTAGAGGAGACACCAACACTACTAGAGGAGACACCAACACTACTAGAGGAGACACCAACACTACTAGAGGAGACATCAACACTACTAGAGGATACACCAACACTACTAGAGGAGACACCAACACTACTAGAGGAGACAACAACAACACTACTAGAGGAGACACTACTAGAGGAGACACTATTAGAGGAGACAACACTACTAGAGGAGACACCAACACTACTAGAGGAGACACCAACACTACTAGAGGAGACACCAACACTACTAGAGGAGACACCAACACTACTAGAGGAGACACCAACACTACTAGAGGAGACACCAACACTGCTAGAGGAGACAACAACAATACTAGAGGAGACAACAACACTATCAGAGGAGACAACAACACTACTAGAGGAGACACCAACACTACTAGAGGAGACACTACTAGAGGAGACACCAACACTACTAAAGGAGACAACAACACTATCAGAGGAGACACCAACACTAGTAGAGGAGACACCAACACTACCAGTGGAGACACTACTAGAGGAGACACCAACACTACTAGAGGAGACACCAACACTATCAGAGGAGACAACAACAACACTACTAGAGGAGACGCCAACACTACTAGAGGAGACACCAACACTACTAGAGGAGTCACCAACACTACTAGAGGAGACACCAACACTACTAGAAGAGACACCAACACTACTAGAGGATACACCAACACTACTAGAGGATACACCAACACTACTAGAGGATACACCAACACTACTAGAGGAGACACCAACACTACTAGAGGAGACACCAACACTACTAGGAGACACCAACACTACTAGAGGAGACACCACTACTAGAGGAGACACCACTACTAGAGGAGACACCAACACTACTAGAGGAGACACCAACACCACTAGAGGAGACACCAACACTACTAGAGGAGACACCAACACTACTAGAGGAGACACCAACACTACTAGAGGAGACACCAACACTACTAGAGGATACACCAACACTACTAGAGGATACACCAACACTACTAGAGGAGACACCAACACTACTAGAGGAGACACCAACACTACTAGAGGAGACACCAACACTACTAGAGGAGACAACACTACTAGAGGAGACAACACTACTAGAGGAGACAACGCCACTAGAGGAGACACCAACACCACTAGAGGAGACACCAACACTACTAGAGGAGACACCAACACTACTAGAGGAGACAACAACACTACTAGAGGAGACACCAACACTACTAGAGGAGACACCAACACTACTAGAGGAGACACCAACACCACTAGAGGAGACACCAACACCACTAGAGGAGACACCAACACCACTAGAGGAGACACCAACACCACTAGAGGAGACACCAACACCACTAGAGGAGACACCAACACCACTAGAGGAGACACCAACACCACTAGAGGAGACACCAACACCACTAGAGGAGACACCAACACCACTAGAGGAGACACCAACACCACTAGAGGAGACACCAACACCACTAGAGGAGACACCAACACTACTAGAGGAGACACCAACACTACTAGAGGAGACACCAACACCACTAAAGGAGACAACACCACTAGAGGAGACAACACTACTAGAGGAGACAACACTACTAGAGGAGACACCACTACTAGAGGAGACACCAACACTACTAGAGGAGACAACACTACTAGAGGAGACACCAACACCACTGGAGGAGATACCAACACCACTGGAGGAGATACCAACACCACTGGAGGAGACACCAACACTACTAGAGGAGACACCACTACTAGAGGAGACACCAACAATACTAGAGGAGACACCAACACTACTAGAGGAGACACCAACACTACTAGAGGAGACACCAACACTACTAGAGGAGACACCAACACCACTAGAGGAGACACCAACACTACTAGAGGAGACACCAACACTACTAGAGGAGACACCAGCAACACTACTAGAGGAGACACCAGCAACACTACTAGAGGAGACAACAGCAACACTACTAGAGGAGACACCAACACTACTAGAGGATACACCAACACTACTAGAGGAGACAACAACACTACTAGAGGAGACACCAACACCACTAGAGGAGACACCAACACTACTAGAGGAGACACCAACACTACTAGAGGAGACAACAACAACACTACTAGAGGAGACACCAACACTACTAGAGGAGACACCAACACTACTAGAGGAGACACCACTACTAAAGGAGACACCACTACTAAAGGAGACACCACTACTAGAGGAGACACCAACAATACTAGAGGAGACACCAACACTATCAGAGGAGACACCAACACTACTAGAGGAGACACCAACACCACTAGAGGAGACACCAACACCACTAGAGGAGACACCAACACTACTAGAGGAGACACCAACACTACTAGAGGAGACAACAACAACACTACTAGAGGAGACACCAACACTACTAGAGGAGACACCAACACTACTAGAGGAGACACCAACACTACTAGAGGAGACACCAACACTACTAGAGGAGACACCAACACTACTAGAGGAGACACCAACACTACTAGAGGAGACACCAACACTACTAGAGGACAACACTACTAGAGGAGACACCAACACTACTAGAGGAGACACCAACACTACTAGAGGAGACAACAACACTACTAGAGGAGACACCAACACTACTAGAGGAGACACCAACACTACTAGAGGAGACACCAACACTACTAGAGGAGACACCAACACTACTAGAGGACAACACTACTAGAGGAGACACCAACACTACTAGAGGAGACACTACTAGAGTAGACACCAACACTACTAGAGGAGACACCAACAATACTAGAGGAGACACCAACAATACTAGAGGAGACAACAACACTATCAGAGGAGACAACAACACTATCAGAGGAGACAACAACACTACTAGAGGAGACACTACTAGAGGAGACACCAACACTACTAGAGGAGACACCAACACTATCAGAGGAGACAACAACAACACTACTAGAGGAGACACCAACACTACTAGAGGAGACACTACTAGAGGAGACACCAACACTACTAGAGGAGACACCAACACTATCAGAGGAGACAACAACAACACTACTAGAGGAGACACCAACACTACTAGAGGAGACACCAACACTACTAGAGGAGACACTACTAGAGGAGACACCAACACTACTAGAGGAGACACCAACACTACTAGAGGAGACACCACTACTAGAGGAGAGACCACTACTAGAGGAGACACCAACAATACTAGAGGAGACACCAACACTATCAGAGGAGACACCAACACTCCTAGAGGAGACAACAACACTACTAGAGGAGACACCAACACTACTAGAGGAGACACCAACACTACTAGAGGAGACACCAACACTACTAGAGGAGACACCAACACTACTAGAGGAGACAACAACAACACTACTAGAGGAGACACCAACACTACTAGAGGAGACACCAACACTACTAGAGGAGACACCAACACTACTAGAGGACAACACTACTAGAGGAGACACCAACACTACTAGAGGAGACACCAACACTACTAGAGGAGACACCACTACTAGAGGAGACAACACTACTAGAGGAGACACTACTAGAGGAGACACCAACACTACTAGAGGAGACACCAACACTACTAGAGGAGACACCAACAATACTAGAGGAGACACCAACAATACTAGAGGAGACAACAACACTATCAGAGGAGACAACAACACTACTAGAGGAGACACCAACACTACTAGAGGAGACACTACTAGAGGAGACGCCAACACTACTAGAGGAGACACCAACACTATCAGAGGAGACAACAACAACAACACTACTAGAGGAGACACCAACACTACTAGAGGAGACACCAACACTACTAGAGGAGACACTACTAGAGGAGACACCAACACTACTAGAGGAGACACCAACACTATCAGAGGAGACAACAACACTACTAGAGGAGACACCAACACTACTAGAGGAGACACCAACACTACTAGAGGAGACACCAACACTACTAGAGGAGACACCAACACTACTAGAGGAGACACCAACACTACTAGAGGAGACATCAACACTACTAGAGGATACACCAACACTACTAGAGGAGACACCAACACTACTAGAGGAGACAACAACAACACTACTAGAGGAGACACTACTAGAGGAGACACTATTAGAGGAGACAACACTACTAGAGGAGACACCAACACTACTAGAGGAGACACCAACACTACTAGAGGAGACACCAACACTACTAGAGGAGACACCAACACTACTAGAGGAGACACCAACACTACTAGAGGAGACACCAACACTACTAGAGGAGACACCAACACTACTAGAGGAGACACCAACACTAGTAGAGGAGACACCAACACTGCTAGAGGAGACACCAACAATACTAGAGGAGACAACAACACTATCAGAGGAGACAACAACACTACTAGAGGAGACACCAACACTACTAGAGGAGACACTACTAGAGGAGACACCAACACTACTAGAGGAGACAACAACACTACTAGAGGAGACACCAACATTACTAGAGGAGACACTACTAGAGGAGACACCAACACTACTAGAGGAGACACCAACACTATCAGAGGAGACAACAACACTACTAGAGGAGACACCAACAATACTAGAGGAGACACCAACACTATCAGAGGAGACACCAACACTACTAGAGGAGACACCAACACTACTAGAGGAGACACCAACACTACTAGAGGAGACACCAACACTACTAGAGGAGACATCAACACTACTAGAGGATACACCAACACTACTAGAGGAGACACCAACACTACTAGAGGAGACAACAACAACACTACTAGAGGAGACACTACTAGAGGAGACACTATTAGAGGAGACAACACTACTAGAGGAGACACCAACACTACTAGAGGAGACACCAACACTACTAGAGGAGACACCAACACTACTAGAGGAGACACCAACACTACTAGAGGAGACACCAACACTACTAGAGGAGACACCAACACTGCTAGAGGAGACACCAACAATACTAGAGGAGACAACAACACTATCAGAGGAGACAACAACACTACTAGAGGAGACACCAACACTACTAGAGGAGACACTACTAGAGGAGACACCAACACTACTAGAGGAGACAACAACACTATCAGAGGAGACACCAACACTAGTAGAGGAGACACCAACACTACCAGTGGAGACACTACTAGAGGAGACACCAACACTACTAGAGGAGACACCAACACTATCAGAGGAGACAACAACAACACTACTAGAGGAGACGCCAACACTACTAGAGGAGACACCAACACTACTAGAGGAGTCACCAACACTACTAGAGGAGACACCAACACTACTAGAAGAGACACCAACACTACTAGAGGATACACCAACACTACTAGAGGATACACCAACACTACTAGAGGAGACACCAACACTACTAGAGGAGACACCAACACTACTAGGAGACACCAACACTACTAGAGGAGACACCAACACTACTAGAGGAGACACCACTACTAGAGGAGACACCACTACTAGAGGAGACACCAACACTACTAGAGGAGACACCAACACTACTAGAGGAGACACCAACACCACTAGAGGAGACACCAACACTACTAGAGGAGACACCAACACTACTAGAGGATACACCAACACTACTAGAGGAGACACCAACACTACTAGAGGAGACACCAACACTACTAGAGGAGACACCAACACTACTAGAGGAGACACCAACACTACTAGAGGAGACACCAACACTACTAGAGGAGACAACACTACTAGAGGAGACAACACTACTAGAGGAGACAACGCCACTAGAGGAGACACCAACACCACTAGAGGAGACACCAACACCACTAGAGGAGACACCAACACTACTAGAGGAGACACCAACACTACTAGAGGAGACAACAACACTACTAGAGGAGACAACAACACTACTAGAGGAGACACCAACACTACTAGAGGAGACACCAACACCACTAGAGGAGACACCAACACCACTAGAGGAGACACCAACACCACTAGAGGAGACACCAACACCACTAGAGGAGACACCAACACCACTAGAGGAGACACCAACACCACTAGAGGAGACACCAACACCACTAGAGGAGACACCAACACCACTAGAGGAGACACCAACACCACTAGAGGAGACACCAACACCACTAGAGGAGACACCAACACCACTAGAGGAGACACCAACACCACTAGAGGAGACACCAACACCACTAGAGGAGACACCAACACCACTAGAGGAGACACCAACACTACTAGAGGAGACACCAACACCACTAAAGGAGACAACACCACTAGAGGAGACAACACTACTAGAGGAGACAACACTACTAGAGGAGACACCACTACTAGAGGAGACACCAACACTACTAGAGGAGACAACACTACTAGAGGAGACACCAACACCACTGGAGGAGATACCAACACCACTGGAGGAGATACCAACACCACTGGAGGAGATACCAACACCACTGGAGGAGACACCAACACTACTAGAGGAGACACCACTACTAGAGGAGACACCACTACTAGAGGAGACACCAACAATACTAGAGGAGACACCAACACTACTAGAGGAGACACCAACACTACTAGAGGAGACACCAACACTACTAGAGGAGACACCAACACCACTAGAGGAGACACCAACACCACTAGAGGAGACACCAGCAACACTACTAGAGGAGACACCAGCAACACTACTAGAGGAGACAACAGCAACACTACTAGAGGAGACACCAACACTACTAGAGGATACACCAACACTACTAGAGGAGACAACAACACCACTAGAGGAGACACCAACACCACTAGAGGAGACACCAACACTACTAGAGGAGACACCAACACTACTAGAGGAGACAACAACAACACTACTAGAGGAGACACCAACACTACTAGAGGAGACACCAACACTACTAGAGGAGACACCACTACTAAAGGAGACACCACTACTAAAGGAGACACCACTACTAGAGGAGACACCAACAATACTAGAGGAGACACCAACACTATCAGAGGAGACACCAACACTACTAGAGGAGACACCAACACCACTAGAGGAGACACCAACACCACTAGAGGAGACACCAACACTACTAGAGGAGACACCAACACTACTAGAGGAGACAACAACAACACTACTAGAGGAGACACCAACACTACTAGAGGAGACACCAACACTACTAGAGGAGACACCAACACTACTAGAGGAGACACCAACACTACTAGAGGAGACACCAACACTACTAGAGGACAACACTACTAGAGGACAACACTACTAGAGGAGACACCAACACTACTAGAGGAGACACCAACACTACTAGAGGAGACACCAACACTACTAGAGGAGACACCAACACTACTAGAGGAGACACCAACACTACTAGAGGAGACACCAACACTACTAGAGGAGACACCAACACTACTAGAGGACAACACTACTAGAGGAGACACCAACACTACTAGAGGAGACACTACTAGAGTAGACACCAACACTACTAGAGGAGACACCAACAATACTAGAGGAGACACCAACAATACTAGAGGAGACAACAACACTATCAGAGGAGACAACAACACTACTAGTGGAGACACCAACACTACTAGAGGAGACACTACTAGAGGAGACACCAACACTACTAGAGGAGACACCAACACTACTAGAGGAGACACCAACACTATCAGAGGAGACAACAACAACACTACTAGAGGAGACACCAACACTACTAGAGGAGACACTACTAGAGGAGACACCAACACTACTAGAGGAGACACTACTAGAGGAGACGCCAACACTACTAGAGGAGACACCAACACTATCAGAGGAGACAACAACAACAACACTACTAGAGGAGACACCAACACTACTAGAGGAGACACCAACACTACTAGAGGAGACACTACTAGAGGAGACACCAACACTACTAGAGGAGACACCAACACTATCAGAGGAGACAACAACAACACTACTAGAGGAGACACCAACACTACTAGAGGAGACACCAACACTACTAGAGGAGACACTACTAGAGGAGACACCAACACTACTAGAGGAGACACCAACACTACTAGAGGAGACACCACTACTAGAGGAGAGACCACTACTAGAGGAGACACCAACAATACTAGAGGAGACACCAACACTATCAGAGGAGACACCAACACTCCTAGAGGAGACACCAACACTACTAGAGGAGACACCAACACTACTAGAGGAGACACCAACACTACTAGAGGAGACACCAACACTACTAGAGGAGACACCAACACTACTAGAGGAGACAACAACACTACTAGAGGAGACAACAACAACACTACTAGAGGAGACACCAACACTACTAGAGGAGACACCAACACTACTAGAGGAGACACCAACACTACTAGAGGACAACACTACTAGAGGAGACACCAACACTACTAGAGGAGACACCAACACTACTAGAGGAGACACCACTACTAGAGGAGACAACACTACTAGAGGAGACACTACTAGAGGAGACACCAACACTACTAGAGGAGACACCGACACTACTAGAGGAGACACCAACAATACTAGAGGAGACACCAACAATACTAGAGGAGACAACAACACTATCAGAGGAGACAACAACACTACTAGAGGAGACACCAACACTACTAGAGGAGACACTACTAGAGGAGACGCCAACACTACTAGAGGAGACACCAACACTATCAGAGGAGACAACAACAACAACACTACTAGAGGAGACACCAACACTACTAGAGGAGACACCAACACTACTAGAGGAGACACTACTAGAGGAGACACCAACACTACTAGAGGAGACACCAACACTATCAGAGGAGACAACAACACTACTAGAGGAGACACCAACAATACTAGAGGAGACACCAACACTATCAGAGGAGACACCAACACTACTAGAGGAGACACCAACACTACTAGAGGAGACACCAACACTACTAGAGGAGACACCAACACTACTAGAGGAGACATCAACACTACTAGAGGATACACCAACACTACTAGAGGAGACACCAACACTACTAGAGGAGACAACAACAACACTACTAGAGGAGACACTACTAGAGGAGACACTATTAGAGGAGACAACACTACTAGAGGAGACACCAACACTACTAGAGGAGACACCAACACTACTAGAGGAGACACCAACACTACTAGAGGAGACAACACTACTAGAGGAGACACCAACACCACTGGAGGAGATACCAACACCACTGGAGGAGATACCAACACCACTGGAGGAGATACCAACACCACTGGAGGAGACACCAACACTACTAGAGGAGACACCACTACTAGAGGAGACACCAACAATACTAGAGGAGACACCAACACTACTAGAGGAGACACCAACACTACTAGAGGAGACACCAACACTACTAGAGGAGACAACAACACTACTAGAGGAGACAACAACACTACTAGAGGAGACACCAACACTACTAGAGGAGACACCAACACCACTAGAGGAGACACCAACACCACTAGAGGAGACACCAACACCACTAGAGGAGACACCAACACCACTAGAGGAGACACCAACACCACTAGAGGAGACACCAACACCACTAGAGGAGACACCAACACCACTAGAGGAGACACCAACACCACTAGAGGAGACACCAACACCACTAGAGGAGACACCAACACCACTAGAGGAGACACCAACACCACTAGAGGAGACACCAACACCACTAGAGGAGACACCAACACTACTAGAGGAGACACCAACACCACTAAAGGAGACAACACCACTAGAGGAGACAACACTACTAGAGGAGACAACACTACTAGAGGAGACACCAACACCACTGGAGGAGACAACACTACTAGAGGAGACACCAACACCACTGGAGGAGATACCAACACCACTGGAGGAGATACCAACACCACTGGAGGAGACACCAACACTACTAGAGGAGACACCACTACTAGAGGAGACACCAACAATACTAGAGGAGACACCAACACTACTAGAGGAGACACCAACACTACTAGAGGAGACACCAACACTACTAGAGGAGACACCAACACCACTAGAGGAGACACCAACACCACTAGAGGAGACACCAACACCACTAGAGGAGACACCAGCAACACTACTAGAGGAGACACCAGCAACACTACTAGAGGAGACAACAGCAACACTACTAGAGGAGACACCAACACTACTAGAGGATACACCAACACTACTAGAGGAGACAACAACACTACTAGAGGAGACACCAACACCACTAGAGGAGACACCAACACTACTAGAGGAGACACCAACACTACTAGAGGAGACAACAACAACACTACTAGAGGAGACACCAACACTACTAGAGGAGACACCAACACTACTAGAGGAGACACCACTACTAAAGGAGACACCACTACTAAAGGAGACACCACTACTAGAGGAGACACCAACAATACTAGAGGAGACACCAACACTATCAGAGGAGACACCAACACTACTAGAGGAGACACCAACACCACTAGAGGAGACACCAACACCACTAGAGGAGACACCAACACTACTAGAGGAGACACCAACACTACTAGAGGAGACAACAACAACACTACTAGAGGAGACACCAACACTACTAGAGGAGACACCAACACTACTAGAGGAGACACCAACACTACTAGAGGAGACACCAACACTACTAGAGGACAACACTACTAGAGGAGACACCAACACTACTAGAGGAGACACCAACACTACTAGAGGAGACACCAACACTACTAGAGGAGACACCAACACTACTAGAGGAGACACCAACACTACTAGAGGAGACACCAACACTACTAGAGGAGACACCAACACTACTAGAGGAGACACCAACACTACTAGAGGACAACACTACTAGAGGAGACACCAACACTACTAGAGGAGACACTACTAGAGTAGACACCAACACTACTAGAGGAGACACCAACAATACTAGAGGAGACACCAACAATACTAGAGGAGACAACAACACTATCAGAGGAGACAACAACACTACTAGTGGAGACACCAACACTACTAGAGGAGACACTACTAGAGGAGACACCAACACTACTAGAGGAGACACCAACACTATCAGAGGAGACAACAACAACACTACTAGAGGAGACACCAACACTACTAGAGGAGACACTACTAGAGGAGACACCAACACTACTAGAGGAGACACCAACACTATCAGAGGAGACAACAACAACACTACTAGAGGAGACACCAACACTACTAGAGGAGACACCAACACTACTAGAGGAGACACTACTAGAGGAGACACCAACACTACTAGAGGAGACACCAACACTACTAGAGGAGACACCACTACTAGAGGAGAGACCACTACTAGAGGAGACACCAACAATACTAGAGGAGACACCAACACTATCAGAGGAGACACCAACACTCCTAGAGGAGACAACAACACTACTAGAGGAGACACCAACACTACTAGAGGAGACACCAACACTACTAGAGGAGACACCAACACTACTAGAGGAGACACCAACACTACTAGAGGAGACAACAACACTACTAGAGGAGACAACAACAACACTACTAGAGGAGACACCAACACTACTAGAGGAGACACCAACACTACTAGAGGAGACACCAACACTACTAGAGGACAACACTACTAGAGGAGACACCAACACTACTAGAGGAGACACCAACACTACTAGAGGAGACACCACTACTAGAGGAGACAACACTACTAGAGGAGACACTACTAGAGGAGACACCAACACTACTAGAGGAGACACCGATACTACTAGAGGAGACACCAACAATACTAGAGGAGACACCAACAATACTAGAGGAGACAACAACACTATCAGAGGAGACAACAACACTACTAGAGGAGACACCAACACTACTAGAGGAGACACTACTAGAGGAGACGCCAACACTACTAGAGGAGACACCAACACTACCAGAGGAGACAACAACAACAACACTACTAGAGGAGACACCAACACTGCTAGAGGAGACACCAACACTACTAGAGGAGACACTACTAGAGGAGACACCAACACTACTAGAGGAGACACCAACACTATCAGAGGAGACAACAACACTACTAGAGGAGACACCAACAATACTAGAGGAGACACCAACACTATCAGAGGAGACACCAACACTAATAGAGGAGACACCAACACTACTAGAGGAGACACCAACACTACTAGAGGAGACACCAACACTACTAGAGGAGACATCAACACTACTAGAGGATACACCAACACTACTAGAGGAGACACCAACACTACTAGAGGAGACAACAACAACACTACTAGAGGAGACACTACTAGAGGAGACACTATTAGAGGAGACAACACTACTAGAGGAGACGCCAACACTACTAGAGGAGACACCAACACTACTAGAGGAGACACCAACACTACTAGAGGAGACACCAACACTACTAGAGGAGACACCAACACTACTAGAGGAGACACCAACACTACTAGAGGAGACACCAACACTAGTAGAGGAGACACCAACACTGCTAGAGGAGACACCAACAATACTAGAGGAGACAACAACACTATCAGAGGAGACAACAACACTACTAGAGGAGACACCAACACTACTAGAGGAGACACTACTAGAGGAGACACCAACACTACTAGAGGAGACAACAACACTATCAGAGGAGACACCAACACTAGTAGAGGAGACACCAACACTACCAGTGGAGACACTACTAGAGGAGACACCAACACTACTAGAGGAGACACCAACACTATCAGAGGAGACAACAACAACACTACTAGAGGAGACGCCAACACTACTAGAGGAGTCACCAACACTACTAGAGGAGTCACCAACACTACTAGAGGAGACACCAACACTACTAGAAGAGACACCAACACTACTAGAGGATACACCAACACTACTAGAGGATACACCAACACTACTAGAGGAGACACCAACACTACTAGAGGAGACACCAACACTACTAGGAGACACCAACACTACTAGAGGAGACACCACTACTAGAGGAGACACCACTACTAGAGGAGACACCAACACTACTAGAGGAGACACCAACACCACTAGAGGAGACACCAACACCACTAGAGGATACACCAACACTACTAGAGGATACACCAACACTACTAGAGGAGACAACACTACTAGAGGAGACAACACTACTGGAGGAGACAACACTACTAGAGGAGACAACACTACTAGAGGAGACAACACTACTAGAGGAGACAACACTACTGGAGGAGACAACACTACTGGAGGAGACAACACTACTAGAGGAGACAACACTACTAGAGGAGACAACACTACTAGAGGAGACAACACTACTAGAGGAGACAACACTACTAGAGGAGACACTACTAGAGGAGACACTACTAGAGGAGACACCAACACTACTAGAGGAGACAACAACACTATCAGAGGAGACAACAACACTACTAGAGGAGACACCAACACTACTAGAGGAGACACCAACACCACTAGAGAAGACACTACTAGAGGAGACACCAACACTACTATAGGAGACACCAACACTATCAGAGGAGACAACAACAACACTACTAGAGGAGACACCAACAACACTACTAGAGGAGACACCAACACTACTAGAGGAGACACCAACACTACTAGAGGAGACACTACTAGAGGAGACACCAACACTACTAGAGGAGACACTACTAGAGGAGACAACAACACTACTAGAGGATACACCAACACTACTAGAGGAGACACCAACACTACTAGAAGAGACACCAACACTACTAGAGGAGACACCAACACTACTAGATAGAGGATACACCAACACTACTAGAGGAGACACTACTAGAGGAGACACCAACACTACTATAGGAGACACTACTAGAGGAGACACCAACACTACTAGAGGAGACACCAACACTATCAGAGGAGACACCAACACTACTAGAGGAGACACTAACAGTACTAGAGGAGACACTACTAGAGGAGACACCAACACTACTATAGGAAACACTACTAGAGGAGACACCGACACTACTAGAGGAGACAGCAACACCACTAGAGGAGACACCAACACCACTAGAGGATACACCAACACTACTAGAGGAGACACCAACACTACTAGAGGAGACACCAACACTACTAGAGGAGACAACAACAACACTACTAGAGGAGACACCAACACTACTAGAGGAGACAACAACAACACTACTAGAGGAGACAACAACAACACTACTAGAGGAGACAACAACAACACTACTAGAGGAGACAACAACACTACTAGAGGATACACCAACACTACTAGAAGAGACACCAACACTACTAGAGGAGACACCAACACTACTAGATAGAGGATACACCAACACTACTAGAGGAGACACTACTAGAGGAGACACCAACACTACTATAGGAGACACTACTGGAGACACTACTAGAGGAGACACCAACACTACTATAGGAGACACTACTAGAGGAGACACCAACACTACTAGAGGAGACACCAACACTATCAGAGGAGACACCAACACTATCAGAGGAGACACCAACACTACTAGAGGAGACACCAACACTACTAGAGGAGACACTACTAGAGGAGACACCAACACTACTAGAGGAGACAACACTACCAGAGGAGACACCAACACTACTAGAGGACAACACTACTAGAGGAGACACCAACACTACTAGAGGAGACACTACTAGAGTAGACACCAACACTACTAGAGGAGACACCAACACTACTAGAGGAGACACCAACACTACTAGAGGAGACAACAACACTACTAGAGGAGACACCAACACTACTAAAGGAGACACCTGGTGCTTGTCCTGATCAGATTAGGGTTGAAACGTGTCAACACTCCACACACGGGTCCCAGTCGTCTGGCATGGACTGAAATGAGGCGCAGCCCTAAATTCCGAAGAGTGTATCGATGCTCTCAATGATGTTCGGTTACTGTCCCTTGTATTTAGATTAGCGAACGGGAGCAGCCTAAACAAAAGGCAAACCATCCCGATTCGTCATCACTCACATGACCGACCAGTGGTCTGTATCTGATATGTCCAACGAATTAATTTAAAATTGTTTTACCAAGGAAAAGCTATGAAAACTTGCTAAATCTGTTTCTATTTGCATTCTTCCCGCGGGGGACGGTTCTCTCCATTTTTTTGAATGCTCAAACCACAATTGAGATTTTATCTGAAAACATATTCTGTTTGTCCAACGATTAAGCTGGAAGTAAAGTTACTTCTAAAAAGTGTGATTG
This sequence comes from Triturus cristatus, assembly GCF_964204655.1. Lineage (NCBI taxonomy): Eukaryota > Metazoa > Chordata > Amphibia > Caudata > Salamandridae > Triturus > Triturus cristatus. The sequence goes on from NC_140595.1 coordinate 46,010,787, forward strand.
ATGTTTGAAATTAAACGGACATTATTCCGTTAGCATCTTCTGATTTGATTCGTTGTTTCCTGGACCATCACTTTAAGTCACACTGGTCAGATACTTTATTTACTCCGAACTTAGACATCCTGTTATTGAAACATGCGTGGCAGCCCCTCGGGCTCCTCCACGCCTCTTCTCAGGTTTCACAGTTGATGCTTCCTCTTGAAGTGATGCACGTTTTCCTCTTGGGTAGCATGAGGACGTGTTTGCCTGATAATAAACCCCTCTACACTTCCTTCCCCCGCATTTCTCTTCTCTTGCTTATCACATATTGTGACAGGTTGAGAAGTGGAGAGAGTGTGATGGATGAATCTTCGTGTGGACTCCGTTCCTTTTTGTCCAACCCCGTGACCATCACAGGTTGCTTTGGAACTGGGCTGTGTGCACGTGGTCAGTGTGCCACGCGGTGGAAGGGGCGTGTCAGTTTGACACACAACACACTTCTGCCCCCCTTGGCTATGTGGGCGCTGCCTAGATACTTAGGCTGTAGCCCCTCCTCTGTCACCCCTCCAAACTGGGCTATCTGTAATGGACCTTGCTCCCTGTCTCAAGCAAAACATAACAAGGGACCTGCCGAGTACATTCTAACCACCAGCTTGTTACAATTATATCTGTGCGCCTAAATCTCGCATCACTCTGCTAGGCGCGGTGTCCCCTAGAAAAGACAAGAACGCCTCTCTGGAAACTCACACCAACACGCTTTCCGTATAAGATCACACCAGACCCACCTCTCTGCCAATGCACCCCAGCACTGCGTAGTGTGCTGCCCATCAGAAAACGTGCTTCTTTGCCCCACGACAGGGTTCGGAGCGCGATATAAATGCTACAATACAATCGGTGCTTGCGATGGAAATATAAAAATGCATATACTCATTAGCCCAAAGTGCATGTTTGCAGCTGGGAAGTGCAGGTACTTCCCATTATAAGAATTGCGACCCTGCGAAGTGCCGGTACTCTGCCTTTCAAATGAAAGAAGTGCAAAGAGCTCGCTACCTTTAAAGCATTAATACAGATCCCTGCGTCCATGGCACCGAGCACTCGCTGCTCCTTTCCACAGCTACAGATGCAGTTTCCGAGCCAGCCACTAGGTGTCGTGGTATAGACATGTTGATACCGAGCTCTGCCCACGTTGTAGGTAGTGCCTTTGGAATATTAGACATTTTAACACGGATTCATAAACTTAAGTAATCGAGTACGTGTCGACGTATAATGAAGGCGTGCGAGTGGAGGTCTGACGTCACTTGAATTAGTAACGTTAAAAAACGAAATACAACACATTTATTAGAACTAGGAAAATCTATTATGTTTAATACGCATTAAAGAAAAACTCCACCGTTTAAAAATCCAAGTGACGGCGTGGGAAGGGAGTACGGCTCTGCTAGACGGCTGAGTGCTGACATGTGCCTCGGCCAGTCGCTGTTCCGAGTAATTAATGTGAAGGACCGGCCCCTTTCTCTGTGTCCGAGCTGCAGGGAAAAGACCTCAAAGCACCAGGGACAAATATTGTGATATTTGTATCCGCACAATACAGAAATTGCTGTTGTTATCGGTTCGTGGTGCTTTCAGAATCCCGGGGTGTCTTTCACTAGTGGTGATAGCTTTCTTGCACAGACCACTGTCTGGTGGTGCAGAAGTGCTTCCAGTGCTGTGTTTGCCGAGGAGGCTACTTGTGGTTAAGGGTGTGTTCTTTTCGGATTACATTTCTTTAGAGTTTTATATAGCGCGAACTAGACCCGAGACATCGGGTATCAGAGCGCTTTACATGAGCACCAGTTTCGTTACTTGACACATTCAGTTTTGTTGGGCACAGGGAGATTAAGTGATTTGCCCAGAATCACAGGATGTTGAGCGTCGTTGCCGAGACTCATTTCAAAGGCCATATCTATTCTGTGCTCCAGTATAAAACCTATGCTAGACTCATGCACACACCATGGTGCAAAGACGTGTGCGTGGCACGAGGCAGCCTGATTGTGCGCCAACACTTGGGAAGAGAGTCGAAGTGCCCTATCTTTGTAGCTCTGGCGCTCTCCTGCTCGCTCCCTTTCACGCAACGCAGCAACTTCACTTGCAGTGCTGCGTTGCGTTAAAGAAAAGTGCATTTCCCCCTAGATTTCGAGGTAATCAGTGACGTGGGGGGGTCCGCTCTGAGCTGCACGAGTTTGGGGGCGGCAGCGGCCACATCAAACCCCCCTGTTACATGCAGCCGTCGGTTGCAAACGCAGGGACCGCCACAGGCGGCACAATGGCTCGCAATGCCACCGGAGGTAATGGCGCAATGGCCCCATTTCTGTATGTTCATTGGTACTCCTCGTGGATGAGCTACAGAATTGTGCCCCCATCATTTTTTGTTTTACTAATTGCTTTACAAGAGCGATTCAGTTTGTGTGTGATCTGATTCTGGCACACATTATGTTTACGGCAGTTTTACTTACTTCTCCACATTTTTACGTCTGACCATAGCTGTTTCCCCATCCCCAGGTGTATGAAGCTGGCCTTTTATGTAGTGTACCAATATTTTGTTTGAATCTGCTTATTGAAGTTTGTTTTTCAAGCTCTATACATGGTTAGCATAAATAAAAAATTGGCTCGGTATACATGCTAACAGTGGTACTAGGTACAATAGCATGATGTGCCTTGTATCGCATTCATCCACTGTCAGATTCACTGAAACATTTACAAATCGTATTGCTTGCCCCGGGTACAATGTGAGCTTTACGATTTCGGACAAATTATGTGCTGCAACCAATATTTAGCACCAGTGAGGCCAGTTGCCTATCTAGCAATAAACAAGTGAACTGAGTAAAAAAGAAAAGTTAACATTAAAAAAACCTCAACTTTTCCTCCATCCGTCCAACCCCAACCCCAACCCCAACCCCAACCCCAACCCCAACCCCAACCCCACCCCACTGTAAAGCTGTTTCACACATATTAAGTAGTGGATTGGGGTGCGCATAGATGCACTGTAAACAGGTAGTAGCATGGAACCCTGTGTAGGACATGTGGTGTACAACTGGCATGGTGATCAGTGTGCTGTAACCAGGTAGTAGCATGGAACCCTGTGTAGGACATGTGGTGTACAGCTCATAGAGTGCCAGCAGCTGGCATGGTGATCAGTGCGCTGTGTCGTCTGGTTGATGTAGTGGCGAGCTTGTATCTGATGTTGGGGCCGACTGAACCGCAGTCCGTAAACCTGCTTGTATAGCATCCCTTTGGATGCTATAGGGTATTTGCAGAGTCAAAAATTGTCCTCTCTAAGCAGGGCGGCGCTCTCTCCTTGAGCCCAGGCCAGAAGGGACTGCGTCCAAACCGCCAGCACTCCATCTACGAGTGATGAGGCGCTTGGCCGTTATTAGCCCTAGGTCGAGGGAGCACAATGTGACCTTATTTTTCTTAGTCCTGCAACAGAGACCGAGAATGCACACCTCGCAGGTGTGCAGCTCCAAACATCCTGTGCAGACACACAGTTGTCTAGTGAACCCCTGCCAGTAGCTTTGTAGATGCTGACATCCCCAGAGCATGTGCAAAAGGTCAACATCTAATAGAGAGCAATGGTGGCAGGCGGAATCCGTGCGCTGGAAGCATCAGTTTATTTTTGTTGGGGTGAGGTATGCCTTGTGCACTATGTAGTATTGTATTAGGTGAAATCTGTCATTGTGGGGAACATGTACTGTGCCCCGCATCAGCGTTTCTCATACCCCGTCGGTGCAGGGGCGGGCCAGCGCCTCTTCCCACCTGCAACGAAGGGGGGTGAGCGTGGGGGCCAGCATGCAAGTCCGCAAACCAGCAGATCTGGTGTCTGCCCGGTCCTATTGCATGCAGGTATTGCATGGTGAAGTGTGTCGGCAGCTCCAAAGCCATGTCGTCCCATTGACTTCCCATGGCGATCACCAATGAAAGAGGACGGCCTGATGGGGGGCCGTCCTCCTCCATTAGGGACTCGTAGGTCAGGAGGTTATTGTCACTGTAAAGGTCTACGATTGTGTGGATCGCTGCTGCAAACCAGGTGATTAATTCCGCTGACGATGTAATGACGTGTCGAGCAAGTGTATCGCTGGCGCATAAGGGGTCACTGCGTGTGTTAGGAAGAGAGCGCGGCAATAACAGCAGTGTGCTACCCCAACAGCGGAGATTTAGGTGCATGCATGCAACGTATGAATGTGCATCTTGCAGACTATGGGCCGATGCCGCTGTTGCTGAGTCCGCTAGCTGTAAGCCTGACATCCACTTAGCCACCCATTGGAGTTCAGATGCAAGATAGTAGTGCTCAAAATGAGGCACGGTAAGGACACCTCAGTCTGTGGGCAGGTATAGTTTCGACAAGGCTACCCTGCAGCAGGAGTTGTTCCATATAAAATCATGCGTTGCTTTTTCCAGGGATCAGAAAAAGGTAGCGGGGATGTAGAGAGGGAGATTGTCAAATATATAAAGGAGGCGAGGGAGAGCGACCATCTTAAGAAGTGCTATATGTCCCGCCACTGACAGCAGAAGTGTACGTCAGAACGTCATCTGGGCTGTCGGTGAGGTAACAGCTGTTTGTTGATTGCCATCGTATAAGTCCTCTTCCGCGTGGTATACCATGATGCCCAGATAGTGGAACGTGGAAGGTTGGAAGACATGGGTCTCGTTGAGAACGAGATGGAGGCCTGCGTGCGAGCGGGTAAAGGAAACAAACAAGATTTGGTCCAATTGACCCAGAGGCTGGAAAGCTGGGCAAAGTGATCTAGTGTGAGGGAGACAGCGACTGGGATGGAGTGAAGGCAGGCAGCCCCGGCAGGTTCCCCTGTGAATCTGGAATAAGTCCGTTATCAGGGGACCATTTTTGCCCCTGACCGTTGGACTGGTGTATAGTAGCTTCACCCGCTTTAAGTAGCGACCTCCTTAGCAGGTACCTTATAATCAATGTTAAGCAGGGCTAGGGGCTGGTATGAGCCCAGTTCAGTGGGGTCTTTGTGTGGCTTAAGGAGGGATATCAGCAGCACTTTGCGCAAGGGAGTGGGAAGACGGGAGGCTTCCAGAGCATCTTCTTCGAGGTGCAAGGAGCATTGTATATGCCTTGGAAAATTCAACAGGCAGGAACTCTGGACCAGGCGTCTTGCCTGTGGCTAGAGCTTTGAGCGCTTCCTGGATTTCAAATAGTGTAATTAGGTCATCTAGTTTCGCTTTTTGATTGGGTGTAAGACAGGACTGAGGAATCACGCTGAAGAAGGAGTCCATGTCCGATTGAATAGCAGGGAGCCTAGTTTGGTACAGCAAGGCATAGTGTTGGGTTAGTTCTAGGTGTAAGTCTCATTGCGTGTAGACTAAGTCAGCAGTAGTGGATTTCAGTGCCACAATAGGGTTTCGGGCTGGTCCGACCTTATTAGCCATGCCAACAGCGCGTTAGATTTGTCCGAAGCAGCCTGTGTATGTGCAGAGCAGGCTGCATAGTTCAGGCAACACAACCGCTCCAGGAGGGAGACATGCTCACCATTGTGTCACCAGCAGGCGGTGAGAGCTTCCGGGGTTCCGTACTGTATCTATCTCGTGTTGCAGGAGGGTATGTTCTGTATGAGATATATCAGCATCAAGCTGTCGTCTGAGATTCCAAATCACAACCTGACAATGGCACCTGGCTGCCACTTTGACTGCGTTTCAGCTGGATGTCGCTGACCCATGGTAGTGTTTTCAAAGATACTTTGATAATGGAATATAGTGAGGTGCCGAATGGGGGTCTCCAAGTGCCACTGGCTGTAAGCACCATGATGGAACGGGTGGAGGGCCATTGTCTCCTGTTAGCTGGAGACTCTGCGGGTTATGATCTGAATGGGTGCTGCCCAGGTAGTCAGTATGTGTTACAAAGGGCAGCAGAATTCTTTGCCAATGAATCGATCGAGCCTGACATGGAGGTGATGGGGTGAGGAAAACAGGGAGTACACTTCTGTTCGAGTGTTGTGCTGTTCCCAAATGTCTACATTGGCCAATGCTGAATCCAGTCATATAACGCCTGTGTGTTGGAAGTAGCTGGGGTGCTGGGTAGTGGAGGGAAGGATCTGTCAACGTCATTGCTTAGGACACTGATAAAATCCCCACCTAATAACCATGGGATTTCACAACCAGTGAGAGAACATCGCCGACAGCCTTCTGTGGAACAGGGGCTGCTCAATGTTGGGAGCATATATGCTACCAATAAGAATGTGTTGACGGTTGAGGCGGCTCTTGACAAGGACGCAGCGGCCTTCACTATCTGCTAGCACCTCCTCAGTGGAGAAGGGGACCCTAGATCTGATCCATAGCAGGAACCGTCATGCAAAGGAAGAAAAGTTAGTAGCGTAGACCTGTCCACGCCAGCAACGCTGAAGTTTGTTAGCTTCAGTTAGTGTTCAGTGAATTTTCTAAAGCATGGCCACCTGCGTAGAGCAGCACTTGAGGTAGGCATAGTCGGCGTATTGGCAAGAGGGGGTGTTCATGCCCCGCACTTTCCCGGTTGTGAAAGTAGTATTGTCGTGTAGTTCCTACCAATCCGTAGGATCTGCACATTGTTTGGACAACATAAACTAGGATCTTGGTGTCAATACTGATTCCGTACACCCCGGCAGGATATGTTGGCCTATAGACCATCTAGCTCACAGTGCCTCCATAAGCCCCCCTAACCTACCAGGGAGCGAATGGTTTCTGGCAACCACAGAACATGACCACTCCGACCCCTCAGGGATTGTGGAAACAGTGCAGAAACGTTTGCTCAGCCATTCATGCTCACTTTTTCCCAGAGAAGTATACAGAGAATACACAGTGGGACATTTTCAATATATTTATTGAACCAATATTATTCTTGTATAGAATGCATGTGCTGCAATGATTAATAGACAGAAGCAGATAAAAGTGATTACAAGCACCAAAAGCGTGAATAGTGGAAGTAGTCCGACCATTGTGCTAAAACAATGTATATATTCAGGCATATAAAACAAGGCAGTAATCGAACGTACTCCTACTATGCAACCGCTACTCTTAGTGGGTGTAGGTGTAGATCCATGAATCCCCCCAAGAGACGATCCAACCCCATTACCTGGTGGGAGGGAATGAAGGACCCCGTCTTGGTCACAAACTGGACACCCCTCACGAGAGTCAGACTGCTGCGGGGTGATTTCCCCGTATGCGAGCCCCTCTGGTGTCGGCTGGAGCGCCTCCTCTGCTAACTTATCTGGACGCTCATCTTTTATAATAGAAAGCAGCCTTGCGATGTGCGTATAGATTAGTGATGTTATAGATATGGGGATAGCCCTGTCGCCCCGTGGATGAAGATAGAGATTACATTCGTACGTAGTGTGAAAAGAGATCTTGTACATGATGTTCAAGGCATTGTGATAATGTTGTGCGAAGTTAGATGTATAAACAAGTTTAGTTTCAGGGAAACGAAACCCAACGTTGTCGCGCACGCAAATATGTGCAAAAGGTCACAGCTGAAAATGTTATTTGTGAGGACAATGTAAGAAATGAGCTGCTTTGCTACATGGGCCTAACTCTGGAATATAACAGTATGTGGCATGTCGGTAGTGTGAGTACAGAGGGAGGGTTGCTGTCATGAATGTCTTTAGGGACCAAGCTTGTGACTGCGGTGAAGAGGCATAGTGGCAGGTGCCAGGGTGGAATTGATAGGGCATGGATGTAATGCCAAGTGAGTGGGTGGGGGAATGAGGCGTAACCATTTAATACTAGTGGGGCAGACAAACAACAGGTTTGGCTGCTCAAACTTATTGAAAAAAAAAATGTTACTGGTGGGAGGTGCAGTGGCCGAGAGCGGTTTACCCCGTGTAGTGTAGACGTATGTGTTCCAACTGATGTAAGATGTGAAGAGTGATTGTGTGCATGTGTCGCATGAGCTGGTAATATAATATGGATTAACTTTTGAAAAGTGTAATGACAGCCAGTAACCAATAACAATATGTAATGTCCTGTGGTCAGACATAGTTGGCCGCAATGAGAGTGTTATGCTGGTAGGGGGAGTTCAGATAATTCCATCAGCTGTCTGTGGAGTGACCTCTGATGGCTGCAAGCCAAACAGTGGAGAAACCATCATAGCTCGAAGACCTCACAGATCTTTCATCTGGGTTGGTGTCAGATCGGGCGTCGCTGATTGCTACTACAGACTGGAGGGCCCGTCTTCTGTTCTGTATAACATGTTCAGGTACGGGGACCGCGGCAAGCCTAGGAGGCAGTCTCGTTGTTCTCTGTCCCCCACGACGGTGGTTCTGTCCGCACTGGGCTCCGCTCCTGCAGCGGGGCGGCGCGAGTCCGGAGACCTCCAGTCATTCCCAAGCATCTTCTGGCGAGTTAAAGAAGCATGTTTTGCCATCTGTCATAACAGTTACTCTCGCTTGGAAGAGCATTGAATATTTCAGGGTCAGTTCACGTAGATGGCGTTTGACAGTTAGGAGGGAAGCTCTGTGACTTTGCACCATTAATGTGTAGTCTGGGAAGAGCATGATGCAGGCATTATAAACCACAATTTCGTCACGTTTCCTGGTTTTGCTTAGGATGATGTCCCTGTCAAGGTAATGGAGGAGGCGAATTAGTAACTGTCTGGAGCTGGAGCCAGGTAGAGGCCTCCGTGTCGGGACGCAGTGCGCACGTTCTATCAGGTGGAACTGCACGAGGGAGTCAGGCAGGAGCCGGTTCCTTAGCCAGTTGTCGAGATAGTCGACAGAGTTAAGTCCTTCGATGTCTTCTGAAGGCCCACCACGTGCACATTATTACTGCGTGAGCGGCCCTCCATGTCTTCAGCCCTGACCACGATCCGTCAGCAGCTGCACGGAGGATAACAGTTCTTTGCATGCCGACTGGAGTTCAGCAATGGTTTGCTTTGCAGTGCGCACTGTGTGTGCTAGTTTATGATAATCTGCGTGTAGCAGGTTAAGGTCTGTTGCTATGCTGTCGATCTTGCTCTTGAAGGAGACAAGAATGTTCTCCAGTGTTGTCCGGGTACTCTCCACTGCATCCAGTACCTCATCCAACTTGTCTTCTAGGGTCGATCACGGACACCTACATTCTCGGTGCAGCCGACCAAGGCAGCACCACCTCCTCTAGACATCTTTGCAGGTAGGGCGATGGGGTTCGATTGGAGTGCAGACTCAAGTGGCAGGAAGCATGTAGGGTTGGCATGCTTGCTAGCGCTTTGAAAGTCCACTGAAGTGCTGGAGGACTCCACTCCACTCACCACAGCTGCTGGGTCCAAGCACACCAGCAGGCCTTCACAACCAACAGTGAGCAGGCCTCGGCACAGCAGCAGTCACTAGGAGGGTTCTCAGGTGGCCTCCCCGCAAACTGCTGATACCATCGGTTGACTGTCGTCGGAAGGCGCACGATCAAGGCACTGCTGGTGTCCAGGAGATTGCTGGAAGCAGGATTACTCCGGATAACTGGGGTTTACCCGATGGAGCTACCTAAGGCACGTCCGCTATCTTGGTGTCTCTAACCACACCCCCCCCCCCCCCCCCCACCACCCCACCCCCTTATGTAGTGTACCATTGTTAGTGTACACCATGCAAAAGTCCAGATTACCCTTATTGGTTTACAGGGGCTTACTTTAATAATCCCAAGTGCTTCATTTGTGGTAGTGTGGTCGAGCAGTTTAGGCAGTGTTAAGCATTTGTTGTACACACAATAAATGAGACACACTCAAAAAGAAATCCGAGACCAATTTAGAAAAATAGCACAGATTTTTATATAATTTTAGACAGGAAGGTCATCTGAATTAGGTAAGCACTTTCGGAGGTAGGATTTTTTTTAATAAAACGCTCAAATAACCTTTTTTGAGGCATGAGCCTCTAACGCAGTAATGTTATACTATAGGAGAAACATACACTGCATACATATACTTGTGAGTGTTCCTTGAGGGTGCTTTTTGGAACTCAAGTTGCTTAGGGTCCATGGTCCAAGAAATCACCAGCTGTTCAGTTTTACCTGGCCTGGTGAGTCCAGGTACAGAGTTGCTAGTCGCGTTAGTAGCTTTAAGTGCTACACGTGAAAGTCAACGGTAAAGTACCTGTGAAAGAGAGGCTGCAAGGAGGGGCTGGGGGACATGTCTGACAGAACCCAAAGGGAGGCTCAGCTCTTGAGTCTCTCGGGCAAGGGGACTCCATCGGTTTACTTGAACTCGGGCTGTGGGGCTTGGGTGTAGAGATCTTTTGTCCGGCGGGTCACTTGCCTTGGAGGCTCTTACTGTACTTGGGTGACCTGGAGAAGAGAAGAAAACAGAACAGCAGGCCCACTCTCAGCGCAGGCCTCGTTGTGCCTGAAGTCCCTTGTCGGCAGGTCGGCTTTGGCGTCAGTGCTGCCCAGTCTGGACACTCAACAAGCATTGGTTGCTGTAAATACTCCAGTACCCAGGGTATTGGTGATGTGAGGCTCTTGGAGGGTCTAGTGTCTCCAAACACACTTCAGAAACAGGACTAACTTTTAGAACCACAGAGACCTCCATCTGGTGAGATGCTCCCTCGGTGGACCCAGTGGTCAACAAAACAGAGTACTGGACCAGTGCGGTTGGTACCTCCAGATGCAGGGGAGTGGCTCCTCCACCTCAAGGGACATGCTGCTTGGTTATTGACGCGCTTGACAGTCCTCCAAGGGTTTGAGGATGGTGTTCATCTTCTGGACAAGTCGGTCTCCATGATTGTCGCGGTGCCAGCAGTCAGGCAGGGTTTGGCGCCAGTTTCTCGTTTCTCATGTCTTCGGCTCTTATTTGTTCTTATTCTGTTCCCAGGTAGACATATTTGATTTCCTGGTGTCAGGGGGGACCCCTAAACACTGAATTACAAGCGTGTAAGGGAGTGTTGGGTAGTAGCCAATCGGCTACTTCCCCTGGGGTGACTAGAACCCCTATGTGACCACTTCCTTAGTGAGTGGGCATAATCCTGACCCAGAGTTTCTAGTTTAACCAAATTCAAATTGGTCAAACCCTTCCTTGACTGTCCACTTCAGGCGGCCCACCATAGGGGTGTTCTTAGTAAGAAAAGGCAACAAGCCCAATGACTATCTAACTTCTCACCTGCTCTGGAGCCATTTGTGCCCCAGGGAAGGGGTGGCGCTCCCCAGGTCTGAGGGAAAGCCGTTGTATCATATCAAAGGTGGCAGAGGCTTTGAAGCCTCTGGCCTTGACATGCTAATTCACTAGCCCCCCTGCTGGAGGAGGTGTGGTCACCCTCTGAGAAGTCACAAACAAGGCCTGCTTCAGCAGAGTGCGGGCTCTCACCTACAGGGGGTCAGAAACACGCCTGTGGTGGCAGGCTGGTAGGTAACATTCAGCCAGCACACTGGAGGACTAGTAGGTTTGCAGGCACCTCAAAGGTGTCCCCTGTGTATATGTTATAATAAATCTAGTACTGGCATCAGTAAAGATGTATTAAGACAAGGGATTTGATACCAAACACCATTAGTTTCAGTGCATCCATTATGTAGCAGGGTAACACGTGATCTCCAGTGCACAGTACATTCCCTTAAGATGGCTGCCTGATCACTTACAATATCTAGTAATGGAACAAGGCATCACAGGGGCCTGTCTACTCATGCAGATGTGCCCTCACACATATTATAGCCCGAAGGCAGGGGGCATTATAAGGCCTGCTGTAGGGGTGACTTGCATATAGTAAATGCAGTGTATCTTGGCATCGCATACAGGTAGTTTGCACTATTTCACGCGTCCTGCAATGGCAGACTGCACGCAGTCTTTTTGTGGGTCCCTTTGGGTGGAATAATACATGCTGCAGCCCATAGGGACCCTCTTTAGTACCTATGCCCTGTGCACTAGGGATACCATTTGCTAGAGACCTACAGGGGTGCCAAAGGCCTTGCCAATTGGGGTACAATTAGACATTTACCTTGTTTTAAAAAGGAAAGAGCACTGGTGGCCTGGTTTGCATGGACCCAGTGCACTTTCAGTCAAAAAGCATCAGTACTAGGACAAAAGGTTGGGGTGACATGTCAAAAAGGGCACTTTGCTATACCCCTCCACCCACCAAACAAAAAAGATTGAGACTAACCTTTCCCAAAGTGGAAAGGCCATCTGCAATGACATGGTCGGTCCCAGGTCTGTGTTCCACTGTGAAGTCCTTCGCTGGAGGGAGCAGGACCACCTCAATAGGTTAGAATCCCCCCCTCCCCCCCCCCTGATTTGCATCAGCCATCTGAGAGGCCTGTGGTCAGTTTATACAAGGAAGTGAGTACCAAACAGGTGTGGTCTCGGCTTCCTCAGGGACCAAACCACAGCAAAGGCTACTCTCTCAATGGCACTCCAAAACTATTCTCTGTTGAGTAACCTCCTGCTAATAAAAGAAGCAACAGGCTGGTCCTGGCCATCATCATTGGTCTGTGATTGGGCTGCTCCTATCCCATGTTCAGAGGCATTTGTCTGCACAATGAACTCTCTTGTATAATCTGGGGCTTTTAGAATGGGTGCTGAACACATGCTTCCTCCAGTGTCTCAGAAGCCTTTTGACAGCTCACGGCCCAGTTTACTTTCTTGGGTTGTTTTTTAGAGGCCAGTTCAGCGAGGTGTGCCACAATAGTGCCATACCCCTTCACAAACCACCTGTAATACCCTGTTAACCCAAGAAAGGCCCTGACCTGAGTCTGGGTTGTTGGAGCCTCCCAGTCCTGAACAGTCTGGATCCAGGACTGTAAGGGTCGAACATGGCCTCCACCTACACGGTGGCCCAAGTATCCAACCGAGCCCTGCCCTATCTGGCTCTTGCTTGCCTTGATAGTGAGACTTGCACACTGCAGAGCCTCCAGGACCTTCCCACGGTGGATCAGGCGATCCTGCCAACTTGAGCTATAGACAGCAATATCATTAAGAAATGCTGCACTAAAAGACTCCATCCCAGCCAGGACTTTGTTCACCAACCTTTGGAAGGAGGTAGGGGCAGTCTTTACAGATATACTGATATGCCCTTTGGATTAATGTCCATCTGGGGTTGAGAATGCTGCTTTTTCTTTGGCTCCTGGGGTGAGACCAATTTGCCAGTACCCTGGTGTCAAATCAAAAGTACTGAGAAGCGTGGCTGCACCCAACATGTCAGTCAGTTCATCAGCATCTGTCTTAGTGACTGCACTGAGATCCCTGTAGTCCATACAAAACTGCAGCTCTGGTTTAGCTCCCTTGGAATACGGTTTGAGTACTAAGACCACTGGGCTGGCCCAGGGATTGTCAGCGAGTTCAATTACCCCTAACTGCACCATCTTACCGACCTCATGCTTTCTTTGACCAAACTACCTTGAAATTTTGTGTTTGACCCAATGTCCACCAAGTTGTCTGACCGGGGTCAAAGAAAAGAGCTCAACATACTGCCCCATGACTTGCCTGTAGTCAGCGTGCTGTCGGACTGCAAGGGTGTCTGAAAAGAAAACTCCCTCAACAGACCCATCTTTAGGGTTGTTTCAGAGGAGGCCAGGGAGAGGTTCACTCTCTTCTTCCTGATTCTCATCAGTGACCATCAGCATGGTCCCATCAGTCCCGTCGTGAAAATGTTTCAAGTGGTTTACATGGATGACCCTTTGGGGGCTCCTGAAAGTGTCTAGGTCTGCCAGGTTGGTGACCTCCCCATTTCTTTATAGGATAGAGTAGGGACCACCCCATTTGTCTTGGAAGGCACCTTACTGCCCTTCAGCCAGCTACCTAGTGTTTTGACTGAGAAGTCCACAACCTCTACCGAGGACTGAGTCAAGGTTTTGTGAGTCTCTCTGAACTTACTCCTGTACTCCTTCATGAGGGTATAGAACCCTGCAGCTTTCTGATCCAGTGTCGGGAGTCTATCCTGGCACTTTCCTGAGAGAAGCTCCCACAGTAGAGAGCTCCCGTGTCCCTGGTGTAGCCTTCTCATTTTACAAGCCCTCTCAAAGGCTGTAAACCCCTTCGTGATATTATCACCCTAACATATTTGGGACAATTTGGGGATTTTCGGATCAAAAGTTTTCTCTATGTAGTTTGTTGCTGCCACCACTCATGGGTTCTAGACCCATCTCTGCCCTTTCTTTTTCTATAGCCAGGATTTTGGCTTCAAGAGCTGCTCTCTGGTGTCTCTCAAGAATTGCTTCTTCATCCTCTAGCTCTTCCTGACCGGTCCCCAGTAGGGGGAGGCACTCGAGGTACAGCTTTAGGGTAGATGTGAGGGGGTACCTCATCACCTTCTCTGGTGAATTTAGGGGGACAACCTCGTGGACTACTGTCCCCACTCTCATGGTCACTGTCCACCTTCTCTTCTAGAGGGGTGTCAGGAACATCTGTTAAATGGGCTGCATCAGACTCTGCAAGGAGCTCCTGGAGCCGTAACTTGGTAGGTTTCAAGCCAGTAACACCTTTATTACCCTTCGAGAGGAGCCTCAACTGCCTCATATTAAGATGCAGATATGGGGTCAGGTTGAGTTCCTGCAGTATTCCCTCCTGCTGATAAAAGCAACAGGCTGGTCCTGCTCATCATTGTTGGTCTGTGATTGGACCGCTCCTTTTCCATTCTCAGAGGCATCTGTCTGCACAATGAACTGCCTTGTATATATAGCATTTTTAGAATGGGTGCTGAGCACATGCTTCCTTCAGAGTTTCAAAAAGCCTTTTGATAGCTCCCTGTCCTGTTTACTTTCTTGGGTTGTTTCTTGTAGGTTAGTTCTGCGATGGGTGCCACAATAGTACCATACCCCTTCACAAACCCCCTGTAGTACCCCGTTAAGCTAAGGAACGCCCTGATCCGAGTCTGGGTTTTTGGAGCCTCCCAATCCAGAACGGTCTGGATCCTGGGCTGTAAGGGTCGAACTTGGCCTCCACCTACAATGTGGCCCAGGTATCCAACCGAGCCCTGCCCTCTCTGGCACTTGCTTGCCTTAATAGTGAGACTTTCACTCTGCAGAGCCTCAAGGACCTTCATCCGGTGGATCAGGTGATCCTGCCAAGTGGAGCTATAGACAGCAATAAAAGACTCCAGCCCAGCAAGAACTTAGTTCATGAGCCTATGGAAGGTGGCAGGGGCAGTCTTTAAACCAAAGGGTATTACAAGAAACTGTTAATGTCCATCTGGGGTCGAGAATGCAGATTTTTCATTAGCTTCTGTGATGAGACCAATTTGCCAGTACTTTGATGTCAAATCAACTGAGAGACTTGGCTGCGCCCAAGCTGTCAATCAGCTCTTTGAATAAGGTGTGCATCTGTCTTAGTGAATGCATCGAGACCCCTGTAGTCCATACAAAACTTCAGCTCTGGTTTACCTCCATTGGAATGCGGTTTGGGGACTAAGACCACTGTGCTGGCCCAGGGACTTTCAGAGGGTTCAATTATCTCGAACTCCAGCATCTTGCTGACCTCAGCTCTGATGCTTTCCTTGACTTGATCAAACTGCCTTGAAATTTTGTTTCTGACAGGTAGGCTGTCCCCAGTGTCCACATCATCATGTGTACAGCAGGTTGGCTGGCCAGGGGTCAAAGAAAAGAGCTCTGCATACTGCCCAGGACATGCCAGCAGTCAGTTTGCTATTGGACAGAGAGGATGTCTGAAAAGAAAGCTCCCTCAACAGACCCATCTTTAGGGTTAGAAGGGGGATGGGAGCACACTGCTACCTCCCAGCACAGTTCGCCCCTTTGCATCCTGGTACATGCAGTTCAATTTTAAATGCTTACTTGAAATTTTGCAGAGTGTCCCACCAAAGTTGGTGCAGGTTAGTGCTGTTAATCTCTAGACACGTGTGTTTCTGGATTTCATCCTTCTTCAGTAGAGATAAAACGAAATTCATCTGGGGTTTGCTGAGAAAGCTGCCACAATCCTCTCAGGTCTCTGTACCTCTCCCTGGCGCACAGGTGCCTCCCATGAGCTCGTCAGCTCAGTGGCTCAAGGGAGCCTTTTTGAAACAGAAGGGGGATGGGAGCACACTGCTACCTCCCAGCACAGTGTGCTCCCATCCCCCTTCTGTTCCATCTTTAGGGTTGTTTGAGAGGAGATCAGTGAGAGATTCGCTCTCTTATTCCTGATCCTCATCAGTGACCATCAGCATGGTCACATTAGCCCTGTCATTGAAAGGTTTCAGGTGGTTTACATGGATGGGGGCTCATGCAAGTGCTTAGGTCTGCCAAGTAGATGCCCTCCTCTTTTCTTTCGAGGATAGGGTAGGGACAACTCAATTTGTCCTAGAGGGCCCTAGGTGCCACGGGCTACAAAGCTTATACCTTCTGCCCTTGCTGAAACTCAACCACTGCAGCCTTTTGTTCAAACCATTGCTTCCGGAGCTCTTGGCTGGTCTAAAGTTTTTTTTTTATTGGCTTTTTCCATGTATTCAGCCATCCTTGAACGCAGGCCAAGCACATAAACCAAAATGTCAAGTTTGGGCTCTTTGAGGGCTTCTCCTAGCCTTATCTCACTAGACTCAGTTGTCCCCTAACAGGATGGACAAACTGAAGCTCAAGGGGACTAAAGCCCACTCTTTTTGTAGTACCTCTCTGTAGGCGAAAAACAGTCATTGCAACAGGACATCCCATCTCCTTCTGAGTTTATCAGGATGTCCCATGATCATACCTTTAATGGTCTTGTTGAATCTCTCAACTAGACCATTGGTTTGTGGGTGATATGGGGCAGTAAACTTATTTTATTCATTTTAAATCTGTTTTTTATTACTCAAACAATAGCAGGGTGAAGAAGTTGACATTTCAATATAAGTTACATTGTCAAGTGCATATTTGTTTCTCTGTTGGCAATGCAGCATTACAGAATCATTATTGTAATACAGAACAAGTCTTATATTTCGGTTTCACATGAACCAATGGATAAGTAAGCAACCATGTACTAAGGATATTAGGTTAAAGGTCTCTATGTGTAGGTGCGGTTATTGAGTGTTGATGCATATCATGTTGTAGAGTCTCCAACTTGGTACACTGACAGAATGCAGATCCTAATGTAACTCAGCAATAACGGGATGCGAAGGGGGAAAAGAACAAAGAAAGATTACATGGATAACTTGGCCCAACTGAGGTTTCCACGGCACACACCTTTCGCCCCCAATCTGTCAAAGATGTAGACAATTGGCACACTTCTAGGTAATTGACTCATTAAGCCTTTGCTTACGGTGTGAGGCGAACGTAGTATTTTTTAACTAACATCTCTTGTGCTTGTTATGAGATGGTATGTCAGGTCTCTCCGTATTCTTCCATTACTGCTATTTCGGTGTTTGGGTGACCACAACAGGCTACATCCAGAGCTGTAAGTCATGTAGTATAGTGTCCTAGTTAGTTGCTATAGGGATGTTACAAAGCCCTAGGGTGTCTTCTTTGTATAGTGCTGTGTTTTTTAGCTTTGGCCCACACTAGCAGCAATTGTCTCCGGGCTAACAGGGGGAGGCACAGTCGACTTCCTGCGCCTCGTGATTAGTAGCTTAGCTACCAGCAATCCCAGGTCTAACAAGCATTTACAATGCAATGGTCTCGGCATTGGTAAAGTTAGAGCTATTGGCATTGCTCATGACATTATTTTTGTTTATGTTTTTGTTTTTAAAACATTTAAAGAAAGGGCATTGTTATTTACAATGTCAATAGCTTAATCACTCTCAAATGCCGAGACCGTTGCATTGTAAATGCTTGTTTGTGAACTATTGGTTTGCCAAGAAAAGCCCAGGGCACGGAAAGGTTCCCTCTAAACGCTCATTATTATGCTGAAGCCGCCTTCCCTTTATTATGTTAGGTTGGTCTTCGGTTCACCCCACTGACAGACAAGCATCTGGAATCACTGCGTTGGGGGAGGGGCGGATGAGCCCGACCTGTGAGCCTAAGTCGGGTCTGGTGTTTGACATATGCCCCCTCATCTGAAAGACCCTCGAACCTTTCCTAATAATTATAAAAACGATATAAGTGATGCATAATAACTCCACGAACCGCTATTAACCAGTTTTAATTCAAAGAGTCTGTGGTGTGCTGTGTGGTTGCTCAGTGCCCATGCATTGCAAGGGTCTGCAGCCAACCACGCATTTTCTAACTCTCCGGGCGCGAGATTGATGGCCGCAACATCTGAGGGACTTTTGTGCGCAGCGCGCTCGGCACTGAGTGCAGAAAGTGCGAACACTAAAAGAGGGGTCAGCCCTCATCACGTGTAATCTGGGCCCTGAGCAGATCAGCGGTGACAGTTATACCCCCACAAGTGAGAACACAAATCACCCTCTGCGGGCACTAGACAAGTTCAGAGGGGGGGGTGCGTGTGTGTCTGTGTGGGGGGGGGGCTCACCCCCTCCTGTTCCAGGGGAACAACACGAATAAAACAGAATGCCCATGGCTTCGCTGCAGAATAAAATACGTGCTTTGAATGCAGCGCAGCGACTCAATCGGGGGTTGGTGGTATGGAGGGGGCAGTAGCTGGTGGCAGCAGGGGGCAGCGAGGGGAGGGGGCGAACGTGCACTGTTTATTTGACACAAAGTGATGGTATTTTCATAGACTGCTGAAGTGAGCCACGCGGCTCTCGCTCTCTCTCTTTCGTGGGTTGTTGGCGCTCAGCGATGCGGAATGCTCAAGTCAGGGATGGAGTGGGAAGGGAGGCAATCGGACCACTGTTGAGCGGGACAGTAATCACAGCCCTCGTCCCTCCTAACTTGGGGACAGAGTTTACCGATGCCAGCCGTGCTTTTAATTTGCAACACGTCAGACACCGAGGTAATTTATACCAACATCTGTTCGCTTCTGACTCTGAAACACTTGCGCATGCTGCTCTCAATCCCATTACGGGAGGCGGCGGCTGCTCTGTATTCCGCCTCGCGCTCCTCAGTCAAGGCACGTCCTTTCCTTCCATTGAGCACGCGAGACGAAGGCCCAAGTCAAAGGTACACAAAGACCCAAACGGCTGTTTCTGGGAGCCAGAAATGAAGGTAACAGACTGCGGTGCCCTGAGCCTTGCTGCCTTTCTCCGAGGCGAAGCAGAAATGCCTCTGAGAAAGGCAGCGGCGATTTTGGATTCGGGGGCGTGTTCTCCTCTTGCCATTGGCTGGAGGAGATAATTAGATTTGTTGAAAAAAACACGCCCCCGAATCCGAAAAGGACGGGGCCTGATCGGAGTGACGGACCTCTTCTCCAATGGCTGGCCAGCATTCAAGAGGCCAGCCAGTGGAGAACAGGGGAGAAGAGGGGCGGGTTCAAGCCCCTCTTCTCCAAGTCATTAAATCTCGGATCGAGACTGCGCAAGCGCAGCCTTCGAGCCGAGACCTAAAAAGCGGGAGGTGGCCTTGTCGCTTACTTCTGCGAAAAACGACCCAAGATTTATACCTCCCACGTCTGAGTCACTGTGAGACCTGTGCAGTCAGACAATTGGTTGTGACTCCCCGCCAGTAAGTGATAAGGAGGCGGCAGACCCATATCATGTGGAGGAGGTCAGCATCTGGCATGTGACATCTGGGGCAGGTGGCGTCTGTGCGGTAGAAATAATGATTTATTTTCGCAGGGGTGAGGTAATTCCTCTGGGACTGAATTAGACGGAAGCGGGCATTGCGAGGGATTCAGATTGAGCTTTCTAGTATGGCTTTCCATTCTTTGTCAGTTCAAGGACGGGCTAGGTCTTCCTCCCAATGCTGCTCCAAGGACAAGAGTAATCCCAGTGTCTGGAGGCGTAAGAAGGTTTGATGCCTGCCTGGCCTCATAACATGTCAATATTGGATAGTGAGGTGCGTCGGGTACTCCCCTGACATCACTCCCCACTTAGCACCGCGATTAATGGAGCAGGGATTGACCCGGGGAAAGGCCTTCCTCCTCCACCAATGTGTCAAAGGGTATTAGGGCACCAACACGATAGAGGCCGCCTAAGGTGTATGCCTATTTCCTGCCAGGAGAAGAGTTCAGCGGACGTAATAATAGTGCATCCTCTAAGTGTGCTGAGCAGGAACAGGACAGATGCGTATGGACCCGTGGAGCGTGTGATGTAGAGGCTTCTGCGATAGCACCGGTAAGCGAGTCCCAGAAGCAGTGGTTCCGGTAACCTCCCATGAGTGCAGGGCTGAAATAGCCGAAGTATTGCTGAGAGCGTCCCAGCTGGTGACTGCGTGGCAGTGTCGGAGAGCTGTAGCCCTGCAATCCATTTGGCTACCCATTGAAGCTGGGAGGAAAGATAATACTGTTCCGTGTTTAGAACTGCAAGCCCACCTTGGTCTGTAGGTAAATACAGTTTAGAGAGTGCCACCTGACAATGGGTTTTGTTCCAGATAAACTCTCTTATAGTGTGTTCAAATGCACAGAACATGGAGAGTGCAAAATAAAGGGGCAAGGTTAGTGAAGTAATAGAGTAACCATGGTAAACCCACCATTTTTAGAAGAGCCACTCGACCCATAACCAACAGCGCGAGTGTTCGCCAGAGGGTCGTCTGGGATTTGATGGTTGTTATAGCTCTTCCAAGGTTGCCTTCGAACAGGTCAGCAAGCTGATGATAGATTCTTACCTCCAAATATCTGAACGTGTCAGGTTGCCACGCTATAGGAACGTTACTAAGGACTAAAGCGCGGTCAGGACATGTTGGATCAAAGGGAACAAGGATGATTTGACCCAATTAACCCGTAGAGCGGAAAGGGCAGCAAAGTATTTGAGCATCTGACCCAGAATGGCGGGGTTCGAACGCACGTCTCGGATATACTGTAGTAGGTCGTCAGCATATAGAGAGATCACGTGCGTTTCTTCTCCCAGTGGGATACCCTGGTCTATGCCATGTGCTTGAATGGCAGCTACTAGAGGCTCTATATCTAGGGAAAAGAGCAGTGGGGATAATGTGCAACCTTGACGGGTGCCTCTGATATGTAAGAGCCTGTCTTCACTCTTGCTGTTGGCTCAGTATAGAGTAGCCGGACCAGGTGGATCAAGCGGCATCCAATACCATAGCCAGGAAATGTGGCAAATAGAAATTTCCATTCTAGAGAATCAGTGGCTTTCCCCAGGTCCAACACCAGGCACCCAGAGTTTGGCCATTTAAGGTTAGAATATGTAGAGACCCAGAAAATGTGCCATAGGTTACTTTAAGACCCTCAGTCTAGGTCCACTCTCTCCCCGCAGCTCTGCTGTGCCATCTCTTGCCTCCAGACCCCGACCTCCTCCTTTGGAGGTCCGAGGCTGCTGTCCGCTCCTGATGCCCGCTCCAACTGGGACCAGCCTGCCTGCAATTACCGTAACCTTTCTCAGCCGTTTTGTTTCTTAATTTTTCCCTGTTGTGCCACTGTTATTGTGCCCATCTGTGTCTCACTCTAATTCCACCACTGTTTTTATTTTCTTGTGCCTGCCTGTTCCTTTTGCCGCTGCTGCCCCTGCGGCCCCGCCCCCCGGGAATTCTCCCCCAGAATCCCCTGCTCCCGCCTCCCAGCCTGTCCTCCCTCCCTCTCTCCCTCCCTCCCTCCCGCCCCAAGCCCACCATGAAGGAACTGGAGCAAGGTTATCGACGAGCAACTTAACTCCACCCTCACCTGAGACAACCACACCAGGGCACCCGACGCAAACGAAGCAGCCAGAGAACTCCACACCTGGATCTCCGACTGTGCAGACGAGCTTGCCCCGCTACGCAACCCCGACAGACAACGCCCCAGGAAAGCCGTCTGGTTCACCACTGCTCTCCAAGAAGCCAGACGCACCTGCAGACGCCTGCAGAAGAACTGGAGAAACACCAAGACAACCGAAAACCACACCACCTACAAGGACGCCACGACGTACTACCACAACCAGATCAGAGCCACCAAGAGGAACTTCATTCACAACAAAATCCTGGCCAACTCCACCAACTCTTCAGTGTCATTCAAGAATTCACCAACCCACGCAGCGAAGCCACAGACATCACCCCAGCCCAAGACCTCTGTGACAAGCTTGGAACCTATTCCCACCTCAAGATCAAAAACCTCTACGACAACTTCATCGACCATCCACCAGGTGCCACAGACGGTCCCCCGCCCCCAGAAACACCAGCCAGCCCACCATCTCCAACTGGACACCGATCACGGCCGAAGACACCGCCTCAACCATGAAAAGCATCCACTCGGGGGGGCCCACCGACCCCTGCCACCCTCACATCTACCACAGAGCCACGGCTGCCATCGAACCCGAACTACAATGCAACATCAACATCACCTTCAAAACAGGCACCTTCCCAGGCGACTGAAAGCACGCAGAAGTCAGACCTCTGCTCCAGCTGACCCCACCGACCTCAAGAACTATCGGCCCATCTCGCTCCTCCCCTTCGCAGCCAAAGTTGCAGAGAAAACAATCAACAGGAAACTGACACGATTCATTGAAGAGAACGCCGTCCTCGAACCGTCCCAATCTGGATTCCGAAGCAACCACAGCACAGAGACCGCCCTACTCGCCGCCACAGATGACATCTGCACCCTCCTGGACCAAGGCCACTCTGCAGCCCTCATCCTACTCGACCTATCAGCGGCCTTCAACACCGTCTCCCACCGCACACTAGTTGCCAGACTACATGACGCAGGCATACAAGGAACAGCCCTGGACTGGATCCGATCATTCCTCACCGGAAGAAGCCAAAGGATCAGACTCCCACCCTTCCTCTCCGACCCCACGAAAATCACCTGTGGAGTCCCACAGGTTTCATCCCCGAGCCCCACCCTCTTCAACATCTACATGGCCCCCCTCGCAGCCATCGTCCAACAGCACGGCCTCAACATCGTATCCTACGCTGACGACACCCAGCTCATCCTTTCCCTCACCAAAGACCCCACCACTGCCAAACTCAACTTCCAGAAAGGAATGCAAGACATTGCAGTCTGGATGACCAACAGCTGCCTGATGCTCAACGCCGAGAAGACAGAAGTCCTCGTCCTCGGTACCACCCCTTCTGCATTAGACAGCAACTGGTGGCCGACCGCCCTCGGAAGCCCACCTACTCCCTCAGACCATGCCAAGAACCTCAGCATTGTACTCGACTCATCACTCACCATGAACCGAGAGGTCAACGCCATCACTTCCAGCTGCTTCAACACCCTCCGCATCCTCTGCAAGACCTTCAAGTGGATTCTCCCTGAGTCAAGGAAGACCGTCACCCACGCACTCATCACCAGCAGACTGGACTATGGAAACGCACTCTACGCCGGCATCAACAAGTCCCTACTCCGCAAACTCCAGACAATACAGAACACCCCCACAAGACTCGTCATCCCCCGGCACAAACACATCAGTCAACACCTCCGAAGTCTCCACTGGCTCCTCGTGGAGAAAAGAGTCACTTTCAAAATCCTCACTCACGCCTACGAATGCCTACACAACAACAGACCTAAATACCTAAACGACAGAATAAACTTCCACAGATAATAGGGAGGAAGGTGGCCGATCCAACAATTCGGACAATCCTGACGTGTAAGTTGGAGTAAAATGAGTACACACGTGTCAGGGTTGCAGGCATGCCATATGTCCACTAGATTCCAATGTTGCAGCCAGTTGCTTAGTGCCTGGGCATTTGATGTAGCAACTGTGCTTGGTAGTGGGGGGGGGGGAGAGGAATGGTCAAGTGTGGTATTAAGGACAGAGTTAAAGTACGCCCCCTCCCCACCCTATGGAATCTCACTCCAGCCAAACATTATGCTAGATCATTTGTGGAGGTCTAAAGTCTGATCTGTGTTGGGGGCGTATATGGCCCCTAATAAAAGCTGGCGACCATTGAGGCAATGTTGTATTAATACATATCGACCCTTAGTATCCACCTCTACCTTGTTTGCCAACGAAAGGGCTTTCCGGCTTCACCCATATCAAGGCTCCCCTTGCATAGGAGGAAGGTGAACACCTGGCCTCGCCAGGTTCGTCAAAGTAGAGTGTCTTTGGCTAGCATCAGGTGTGTCTCTTGCAGCAGAGCTCTGTGGGAAGACCTACGCTTAAGGTAGCAGTACGCAGCATAACGGCGTGAAGGTGTGCGCATGCCTCTAACACTCCAAGTGATGATGGTAGTGTGAGCCATGGGGGAAATATGTTAATGCCCCACTTGTGGGAGGTTTCGTAGAGCGGGCACTCCTGCTACATGTATCGGTACTAATGGGAGAGGGTGATTGGGTGGGGGTCAGGTATTTCAGGGCAACTTGACATAACTTGGGAAAGTAAAGAAAACCTCAATGTGTTTAACATTTTCTGAGCAGAGGAATAACAGGTATCCGCCCAAACTGTTTAATTGCCTCTGGTAACTACCAGCCTTATAGACTGGTCAAAGGAAGCGTGAGGTTGCAAAAGTGAAAAGTGCGGGACGCCTTACGCAGTGTGTAAATACCAACTGTATTTCTGTGTTGGTGGTCAGCTTCATTATGCTTTATACTTACGTTTCGTTTACGTAAACCGCCAGCAGGGCTGCTAGAGTGTTTGGGCTCCTAATCGCCGTTACTCAATGGTGGTTAGTGCATACATAGATACACGAGTCAATACCAAAGTGGATCAGATGCCAGCGGAAGGAGCACTGCCACCGAGTTAAGTACTTCTGGCAATTCAGAGAATATCATCCGCAATATGTGGGGTTACCTCAGGTGGGGCCAGCGAGCCTATCCCAGAGGGCCATGTGCTAGAAGAGTCATGGCTTAAAGATTTTGTGGCGCTTGCGTCCTGATCTGGAGTTTGAGCGTGATCTCGCATTGTGGACGCAATTTGTAGGGCTTGTCTTCGCTCCAGGATGACTTGTTCCAAGTTCTGTATGGTTCTAGGCTGAGGAGGATTGTTTGGCTTCCTCCAGCGTCCACGGTTATGGCTTCTCACATTGCCTCCTGCTCTCCCAGTCCCGGCGGGTGAAAGACATGAGGTCGCTAGTCCAATAGACTCCATCCAGTCCCACGCCTCCTTGGAAGAGTCAAATAAGTGTACGGTCCTGTTGTCTACGGTGCAGAGATGGGCAGGGAACAGGAGTGAATAACGTATATCAAGGTCTCTTAGTCGTCGCTTAACTGCTTGACACAAGCTCCTCTGCGCCCCAATAGTATAATCAGGGAAGATCATCACAGATGCATTATTCACATTTATTTCCTGCAGTTTACGCGCCTCCTATTAGGTGGAATCTCGATCCCTGGGGTTTGCACCCGGTGGTGATATGCGCATCGGCACTCGATGGGCACGTTCATTTGAGGAGAAAGGTGAGAGCGCAACGACAGGTAACCGGGTACGGAGCCAGTTCTCAGCGTATGCTAAGGCATCTTGGCCCTCCACTCCCTCAGGAAGATTGTTCCGTCGAGAGCAGCCTTTTGCGTCGTCTGCTCTGCATTTCAGGACATGTACTCAGTCCGTTAGGGTCTCCACCAGGGCTGCTGTTTCACAAGTTGTCGGTTGAAGCTCAGCCAGAGTGTGCTTAACATGTTTCACTTTGCCTGCATATTTGTGATGGTCTGCGTGCAGTAGAGCGAAGTCTGCCGTCACTTTGTCGATTCTGGTTTCGAATGACATGTGCGTCTGGTCGAGGGTTATTCCGATCTTCTCCGCGGCTTGTAGGACAGTATGCAGTTTGGTGCCCAAAGATATTTCTGTGTCAGGAGTTCCTTTCTCCAGGTTACCGCACTACTGCTGAGGCAGGATGTAGCATCACAGGTTTGGCTCCTGATCGCAGGCGACCCATGCCAACTGTTGTGCATCGGAAGGATTAATGCCAGTTGCGGTGAGTTCAGCGTCCCTGTTACTCGACACGCTGTGAGATTTGGTAGTGATCCACCAGTCTAGTGGGTTCACAGGTTCCCGTGTGGGATTGTTAGGGGGTAGAGACAGTGCCCGCGATGAGTGTTCTAGTATAACTGGCCTTGTAGTGAATGGCAGCACAGCAGGACTGTGTGTACAATGAGAAAATGACTGCAGGTCCGGATAAATGTGCAGCATAAGAAATGATCGGTACCTTAAGCAAGTTGACTTAGTTGCACTTGTCAGGTTTTGTGAGTCTCCCTGAACTTGTTTTGTTTTCTTCAAATCTTTTTATTGACAGCCTTTCCTGTTGCAGTACGCTGTATGTTAGTGGTACTCCCTTCAGAATATTCCAGTGCTACTACATCAGCAATAGGGGATCGACAAGTATTCACATCTCATCCACAAAGTCCCAATCTGAAGCGTCGTTATCAGAAACCCCTGCAAGGGTTATATCACTATGGAGGGGGAGCATGTCATAAGAACGGTAAATAATAAGCTATAAACAATCAAACATTACGAGATCTCTCCGGTATTGAAGCAACTATTCATGGTGTGTGGGTGTTCCTGCCGCTACCCTATCGCTATGTGATAATGTCATTCTTAAGGAAAGAAACATAATGATGAAGGGGGTTGGAGGGCCACGCCCTGCTTGTGCACCCGAGGAGGCGGCAGCGGGAATATATGTCTTTTGAATATGCAATTTTCACATCCAGACATAACCAGTAGTTGAGAGGTTGCGTTCCGGGACAATTATGCAAGGCCGGGATATGGGAGTGACATATGGGCATGGAGCAAGGAGTGTCTTATCAGCTACTGCAAAGCGACCACTGTGGCGCCCATCGAGCTAGTCCTGAGCAGTGTGAAGATACAACTACCATTCACGGGGGTCGTTCGTCAGTTTTAGCTCCCACTGTGAGTAGGAAATTTTCCCAGCATTTGCCTCTCATGCGAAGCAGCCTAAGTGTGTATGTTTCAGCCCTGGTCCAGGTCAGCAAGCTACTTAGCCACCGTTGTGTATTGGGTGGGGGGGACAGGCGATTTCTATGCCATGGCGACACTGCGTTTAAATGATACAAAAGCCAGCTCTATGAAATGGTTGGGCATGCCCAGACTATGTGAAAGAAGTCTGCAATGCAATTTGCACCTGGGGCATTCTGGGGAGAGTGCAGGGAACATATATTGGATGCGGTGTGGGGAGACATAAGTGTGGTGTATAAAATTGAACTGTGTGTAGCAAAGCCTGGGATTACAGGACACACTCTTCGTCATCTGAAGGGTGCAGGACCAAGCCTTATCAGTCAGTGCTTGATGGAGTACTACACCCCTACGGGCACGTGCCATCACGGTGTGATCTGCTGGAGGAGTGTGAAGTGCTGTATTCAAGGTCGTGATGGCGTGACTGGTGCTTGTGGCCGAGAATAGAGCATGTAATGATGGGGAAATGGGGAGTTCGGAGTCGTCCGCATTCCATGTCTCTTGCATGACATTCCGGACTACTCATTGCGTTAGTAACTGTCCAGTATGCAAGCCACGTGACTCCACTAGTATTTGAAAGGGCACAAGTGCACCCTCGTTGTATAGGTCCCCCAGCAGTGTGAGCTCCACATCTTACCAGGGAGCTGAGTCAGGGTGTTGTGCCCCCCTGTCAGCAAGTCCCAAATAACGATTACCGGGGAATATGGAAGTGTGGCACCCTTGAGAAGTATGATTCTGAGCCAACAAGTGCGTGCTACTACCATCTGCCTAAACTCATTTCATGCGTGGGGTACAGAATCGGTCAGCCAGGTGTAGGTGCTCATGTCCTTCAGCAGTGCGCGTACCAAGATGTTTTCGGGGTGGGTCGTGTTGCATCATCACGCCATTGCAGCTGCTCAGCAGCATAATTTACTCATAATGGGGTGCCCCCAAACTGCCCTCATTGGGTGGGCGTCGTATCGTGTTCAAGCAACCCAATGACGTCTGGAGTTCCATATCAGTTCGAGCCTTTTAAGTTTCCGAAAGAAGCTCCAGGAGAGCACAATTGGGAGAGAGCACAATTGGGAGGGAAACGAAATACAACAGTCGGGGGGAGAACCAACATTTTGTATATTGCCACCCGACCCGGTGGAGACAGAGGAAGCAAGCACAAAAAAGGTAGGGATCGACATATGAAGCAAACAGCCTTACCCAAATGTCCTTAATTGAATTGAATTTAAGTTGTAGAGCGCAGCAAATACCCGAATGCGTCTTGGCGCTATGCATGATCTGAGAGCATACAGAACACATGAAGAAGGCCGTAATCAAGTTAAAAGGTTTAGGCGGTTTGTGTAAACAGCCAGGTTTTCAGGCCTTTCCTAAAATGGATCAGGGAGGGAGCTGACTTTAAAGTGATGGGTAATGTATTCCACATCATAGCTGCTGATCTGAAGATGCTCTCGCCTCCCCAAGTAGCCTTTTTGGAGGGGGTAATTGTTCCTAGCTGTTCCGGACCGCAGGGTTCTATTTGGAACATACCATTTTAGTTTATTCCTAAACTGTGTTGGTCCAAGATTGTGCAGTGATTTAAAAGCCAGACATAGGACTTTAAACTGACATCTCTGCCTGACTGGGAGCCTGTGTAGTTTTTTTATGGCTTCTTTGGGAGAGACGTTTTTAGAAATATTCAAAATGAGGCGCGCCGCCGCATGTTTACAATCTGGAGCTTGTGCAGCAGGCCTGAATTGATGGTAAGGTAAAGGCTATTGTAATAGTCTAGACGGGTCATTGGCAGCCGGTTGGTGGCAGGATCAGCTGCCACCTCCACCACCACTGGCAAAACATCACATCGGACAAGTGCATTCTTCAGCTAGTCCGATGAGGCTACTCCATTCCTTTCGAGACTAACCCTACCTCCATGCCTTCAACTTACGACCGGTTGATGGAGGACCACGTGAACTTTCTTTAGGAGGAAGCCAGGACTCTCTTGGCCAAGGGAACCATAGAGAGGGTTCTGGTGCCAGAAGAAGACTGTGGTTACTATTCCCGCTACTTTCTGGTCCTGAAAAAGGACAAGGGCTTTTGTCTATTCTAGATGTGCAAGCCCTTAACTACTTCATCAAAAAAGAAAAGTTAAAAAGGCTCACTCTGTCTCAGGTCTTGTCTGCCCTCAACCCTGGAGACTGGATGGTGGTGTTGGACTTGCAGGACGTCTATTTTCACATTACCGTCCTGCCTGCCCATCAGTGCTACCTGCGATTCACGGTAGGCCACGAGCAATTTCAGTTCACAGAGCTTCCCTTTGGCCTTACCAGTGCCCCTCGGGTGCTCACCAAGGTGATAGCAGTGGTTGCAGCTCATCTGCGCAGATATAGGGTGCTAGTGTTCCCCATCTCGACAACTGGCTTTGAAGGGGAGTTCGCCCCAGACTGTCATCTCCCACCTCCAGACTACAGCGAATCTTCTGCTTTCGTTGAGGTTCACTATCACCGTGCCAAAGTCACACCTGACTTCCTCTCAGACGCTCCCTTCCATCGAAGCTGTTCTGGGCACAGTGCAGTTTCGGGCCTATCCTCCCGAGCAGCGAGTCAAGTATATACAGGCTATGATACCGATGTTTCAGCCTCTTTTCTGTATTTCGGTGAGAATTACTCTTAGGCTGCTGGCCATCATAGCCTCCTGCATCCTGCTAGTGACATATGCCAGATGGCATACGTGGGCGCTGCAGTGGGACCTGAAGTTCCAGTGGGTGCAGCATCAGGGGAATCTCTCCGACATGCTCCAGATCACGGAGGGAACTGCACAGGATGTAGAGTGGTGGCTGACCAACAGTGATAGAGTCAGACCCCTCTCCCTTCCCCAACCATATCACACAGTAGTGACAGATGCGTCGCTCCTGGGTTGGGTCGGGCGTCTGGGAGAGGTGGAGATCAGAGGTTTCTGGTCTCTGGCGGAATCCGGACTTCACATCAACTTCCTCGAGCTCTGAGCAATTCGATTGTCATTCAAAGCTTTTCTCCCTTCCATCAAAGGAAAGCTGGTTCAGGTGTCCATGGACAACACCACTGTAATCTGGTACTGCAACAAACAGGGTCTGGTGGGGTCCTTGACCCTTTAGCAAGAGGCCCTGCGTCTCTGGATATGGCTAGAACAGCAGGGCATATCCCTTGTGGTTTAACACCTGACAGGTTCTTTTAACGCAGTGTGGACAAACTCAGCCATTGATGCCTAGCGCATCACGAATGGCGTCTCCATCTGGAGGTGGTGTAAGGTCTCTTTCAGAAGTGGGGAGAGCCTTGTTTAGATCTCTTCGCCTCTGCCGAGAACACGCAATGTCAGCAATTTTGCACGCTGGAGTTTCCAAGGCGGCACTTGTTCGGCAACGTTTTTTGTCTCAAGTGGAGCTCAGGCCTCCTGTACACCTTTCCTTCAATACCACTCCTGTCCAGAGTGCTCAGGAAGATTAGGAGCAACCGGGCCCAAGTCATTCTTGTGGCTCCAGACTGGGCAGGGAGAGTTTGGTATCCCGAGCTTTTCTAACTATGCATCGATGCTCCGATCAGGCTGCCTTCGGTCGCAGCAGCTGGGGAGGGTCCTCCACCTGAACCTGTCAACTCTACGCCTTCTTGTGTGGATATTGAGCAGTGGCAGATCACAGCATTCAACCTTCCTCCCGAAGTCTGTGATGTGATTTTGTTAGCCAGGGGTCTCTCTACCAAAACCGTGTACGCATGCCGGTGGCAGAAATTTGTAAAATATTGTACAGAAAGTTCTCTTGAACCTCTTTCTGCTCCCCTCTCTAAAGTTGTTCTCTTCATTTTGACCCTTGCCCAGCTGGTCTCTGCTCTGGGCACTCTTAACGGGTACGTTTTGGCCTTGTTTGCCTTCTTGAGGATGCCAGACCAACCCTCTTTATTTAAATCCCTATTGTAAACAGACTTCTTAACGGGCTTGTAAATATATTCCCACCTGCCCCATTCATTCATGCCTCAGTGGGACCTAAATTTGAATCTCACTTTCCTGATGTGCGCTCCATTCGAACCTCTGTACAACTGCCCCCGCCGGCTGCTTACCATCAAAACAACATTTTGAGTGGTAATAACTTCTGAGAGGAGGGTGAGCGAATTGCAGGCTCTGTCATCCAAGCCTCCTTACCTGAGCATCTTTCCTGGAAAGTTGGCGTTTCGCACTAGGGCCGCTTCCTTACTGAAAGTTGTAACACCATTCAGCGTGAGGCAATCAGTCACCTTGCCCAATTTCTACGCACCTCCTCACCCGTCTAAAGAAGAGGAGCGACTCCACCGTCTGGACCCAAAAAGGGAATTGTCATTCTACCTTGAACGCACTAAAGATTTAACCCTTTTGTTGCGCCCGTCCGTTGGTCGACACGGCCATTTTGCCGCGGTAAACGGGTTAAGGGTGGACGACCAACTCTTTGTGAGGTACTTGGAGATCAAAGAAAGGTTGTGTGGTGCAGAAAAGGACTATCTCGCGATGGGTCATCCTCTGCATCAAAATGTGCTGCGCTCTGACCAAGAAACAGACTCCTGAAGGCTTAAAGGCTTCTTCCACCAGAGCGAAGGCTGCTACGACGGCTTTGCAATGTGGAGCTCCAGTCCTTAACATTTGCCAGGCAGCAAAGTCGGTGTCACTGCACACATTCACTAAGCACTACTGCCTGGACATTCAATTCCGCAGGGATGGCCTTTTTGGCCGCTCTGTCCTGCAGGACTTCTCGGTCTAAACTTGTTGGTAGTCCCTCCGAGGATGGTATTGCTTGGGTATCTATTCTAAGGGAAGGAATCTGCAGTTTGATGTCTCTATCAGATGGACATGCTACTTACTGTCGGTAATGCCTTATCTGGTAGAGACATAATGTAGCTGCAGATTACTCACCGACCCTCCCTGCGGACAGGTTTTTAGGATCAGGACTGATCCTTTTCAGGGCCCTAGTTCTTTTAATCACACCACTGTCAGTTTACTTAATGGTTCCGCGCTCCTGGCGTGGAAAGTCGTGAAAATTAACTGATGTCAGTGCGCCGAGGTGGCACTTATATAAGTAACGTGGACGTCCGGCGCAGACAATGCCTTGCGAGGTTGACCTACGCCACCTACCGACGCGCAAGGGTATTACTCAAGCAAATGTCTTCCAGATCCAACCCGGCGCTTGGGATATTCTAAGGTAAGGAATCTGCGGCTAGATTATGTTTCTACAAGACAAGCCTTATCAAAGGTAAGTAACTTGTCCACCTGCAATACACGTTCAAGTCCATGACAAAGTACCTGTGGAAGAAAGGCTGCAAGAGGGGACTTGTCCCCAAGTCCCACAGAAACAAAAGGGGGGCTCGGCTCTGGAGGGTCTCTGGGGCAAGGGGACTCCGTCGGTTTACTTGAACTTGGGCTGTGGGGCTTGGGTGCAGAGGTGTTTTGTCTGGCAGGTCGCTTGTGTTGGAGGCTCTCACTGTACTTGGGGATGGAAAGAAGACAGAATAGCAGGGCTACTCCGGTGCAGGCCTCATGGATTTGACCTGTCGGGTTCCATGTAGAGGAGGAATAAGGCAGGGGATAAGATTGACACTTGTGGGACTGAAACTGCTTGTGAGGTGGCATTGTTTAGTTTGATTAGGTGAGAGCATTGATTAAGGTATAAGGCAAACCACTGTAGGACAGTTTCGCTGATGCCTGCACGCTGTGAGAGGGTGTTTCGCAGGATGTGGTGGTTGACCGTATCAAAAGCTGCTGAGAGGTCCAGGAAAATTAGGAGAAATCCTTGCCATCATCAAGAGATCTATGCAAGTCGTCAATTATGTTCAGGATTGGTCTCCGTACTACACCTTTCCTGAAACCCAGACTGGAAGGTGTCATGCAGGTTGAATTTGTCGATGTGATTGTTTAATTGTGATAGTACACATTTCAATAGTCTTAGCAAGGCAAGAGTGGTTAGTTATTGTTCTATAGTTGTTTAGGTCGTTTGTGTCGGCTTATGGCTTTTGATGAGAGGGGTGAGTTGGCCGAGGTTAAGGGAGGCCGGTCATAGAGCCGCTGGATGATGAGGAGTTAATGATTCTAGTCCATGTAGGGGAGATGATATGTCCAAGATTTTTTACATTGTTTTTTAGTTGAATGTTGTTGTTGGCGTTCAGGCCAGTCGTTGAGGGTTTAAGGAGACCTTCGTTAGTCAGCGATGTGTAAGGGTTGGGATAATCTTTGATAGATGGGGGAAATGGGGGGGGTTGAGAGAGTTTGATGCTTGTTATGTTTTACTGCAAAGACTTTGATGAGTTTGCCAAACACTCAACAGAGGCTTCAGATGTATACTGTGTATTTAATGAGGGCACAGCAGTAGATTTAAGTGTTACTATACCTGCGCAGAAATGGGAAGAGCATTTTGGTCTCATATATGCTGGAGATTGTGAATACACATCAACTACCTGCCCTATCACAGAAAACACTGTTCACTTTGAACTAGAAGAGGTGAGTAAAAGTATAATGGAATTGTCAGCAGGGAAGGCTCCGGGCCCTGATAGGGTTCCTGGTAACCTTTTTAAATCATGTATAGATCTTTGGGCACCCCTGGTTACACAACATTTGAATGCAGCAGCCCGTAATCATATTCCAGTCTCGTGGAAGCCATCAATCATGATACCGGTTTTTAAAAAGGGGAACCGTGTGGTTGCACGCTTGTGCTTCCGTCCGATCTCTCCGATAGACGCGTAAGTAAAGGTGTTGGGTAGGGTTTTATTGAGGC
Organism: Triturus cristatus; assembly: GCF_964204655.1. NCBI lineage: Eukaryota > Metazoa > Chordata > Amphibia > Caudata > Salamandridae > Triturus > Triturus cristatus. Next base: position 46,044,120 of record NC_140595.1, read on the forward strand.
GTTTATTAGATTGGGCAAACAATATATTATCTGATATACTGTATGGATTCAGGCAGGGACGTGGCACAATTGAACAGAATTTGATAGCAAGTATACAGTGGTTAAAAAGGAAAGTATACACTTAGCCTTCATGGACCTCAGCCCAATGGTAAGATCTAAGCTGTGGGCTGTGCTGAGGGACATGGGGATGGACGAAGGTATAGTTGCACTTTTGCACAATCTACATATGGGGCTCGAGGCTAGGGTAATATTTGGCCCATCAGGAGAATGCACTAAGCACTTTAAGCTGGGTAGAGGGGTGCGTCGGGGTTTTATTTTAGCTCCATTTTTTAATATATATAAATCAATTAGATCGTTTTTTAAGCGATAACTGTAAAGATGTCCCAAGGATAGGACGCAGAACGGTACCAGCTTTGCTGTATGCGGATGATACCGTCCTTATTTCCCAGACAGCTAATGGCTTACAATCTTTACTGAACCATTTTTATGAATTTATGGAACATTTTGGGTCTATAAATTAATTTTATCAAATCATTAACTATGACTTTAGGACCTAGAGGCACCAAGACCAGAAAATTTGTGATAAAGGATAACAAAATAGGTAAGGTGGATAGGTTTAGCTATCTAGGCATACTGCTTAATGAGAGACTGTCCTGGGCACCCTTATTGAAATCACACACACTTCATCCTTTAATAGGGCGGCTCATAACATTGATGCCTTCTCTAGGCGTTTAGGTCACAGTCACATAAAGTCCATACTAAACCTTCACAACGCTAAGTGTGTCCTGGCTGTAACCTACGGGGCAGAAATCTGGAGTTTTAAAACTCCTATATTAATACTAACAGCAGAAAATAAATACCTAAGGAAACAGTTACGCATCTCACAGAATGTCCCGGCAGAAATAGTTCATGAAGAGATAGGGGCAGGTCACATAGCGGACTATATACGCTTGCGCCCGATACTACTGTGGTGATCTATATGGACAGAAAAAGAATTGGATTTTAAGAGACTAATAGTAACAGACTGTTTGAACTTTAGTTATAGTATACCATGGCTGAGCTATATACAAACGACCCTGTCTAATTTGGGCTTACTGCATGTCTATAACTCACCTGAGAAAATAACTAAATCAGTTACTGCAGAAGTTAAGAAGGTATTTTTAGAGCATACTCAAGAATTTAGACTGCAAGACTTGCAGCGTAAACGCTGTTGCACACATCATACAATGGTCAAAAGTAGTGAAAGAATGGAACTTTATCTGACACTGGACATGCCGGAGAACCACAGAAGACTTTTAACATACTTTAGACTGAATATGTTTCCGCAGCTTGTGGTAGGATGGCGCACAGGCAACAAGACCCTCCTGTATGTTCTTGTGGTGGATCTTCTGCACTAGACACTTTACGCATTTTACTAATTTGCCCTAAATGGGCCAATTTGCATCAAAAGTATATACACCCTTTATTTGCACATTTGAATTTTAAACAAGCGAGACCTGCCCTTTTATATTTACAATTTTTAGAAAATTCTACTGGAGTGTATTTACTTAGTGACATTATTTGCTGCTTTTACTATTTTAGTATGATTGTTTTATTGTACTTTTAAGATTGTCAAATACAATTGAATAAAGTCATTATTGATTGATTGGTCTGCTGTGTAAGTAAACATGGAGATTTGTTGTTTGATAATGTTGAAAAGGTCTTTATATCTGTTTCTAGAACGGTCAAGTTGAGCTCGAATGAAATAAGATTTCACTGTGTAGATAAGTTCCTTGTATTTTAGGCGTTCGACTTGAAGGAGGGAAAGATGGTTCAGTGATGGTTGTTTTTTTTTTTTTATAAATAAACAATTTTATTGATAAACAACAACCTTCAGTGATGGTTGTTGTCTCCATATTCTTTAAGTCAGTCTGAGATGTCGTCTCTGTCGTTTCTCCTTATTGAGGGCTTTATTGAACTAGGATCTAGAAGGGACACTGCTCATTTTTTGAGCTTAAGTGGGCCAACAGTGTTTTTACTTCTGCCATTTTATTGTTGTAGTGGGAGGTGAGGATAAAGTAGAATTTGGGAACTAATTAAGGATTCTAATTCCAATGGGGGGATTTAGTGTAAATTCCTCGCAGAGTGCTTCGGGCAGTTAGTTTAGGTTGGGTGCTTTGGCTGGATGTTATTGAGTGGAAATAACATTAGATGGCAGTCAGTTCAATCAGTGGGTAGGATAGAATGGAGGTATAAGGAATTATGGTTGGCAGTGATAGGGTCGAGCCTTTGTTATGAGTTTGCAGGATTGTATGAGGCCATTTGTTTCAAGGAGGGTGGAAAGGGTGTAAGTTGCGGATTGGGTCCTTGAAGACTCTCCCCTTTAGTGTGTTCTTGGTGTTCCACCATTGCAGTGCCTGATGGGCTTTGGGTGAAACCAACACAAGATCCTCCATGTCGCCCCTAGCTTGTGACCTTTGTGATGCTAAGCAATCTTGGAGCGGTCTCATATGTAGTTGTGCATGAGGAACTATTGCTATACAAGAAGCCATCATACCTAGAAGGTGCATCACTGTTTTGACTGGTAGGCGACGATGTAGATGAATAATGTGAACTCTTTGTGAACTGAGGTATGCTGTCTCCGAGACTGAATCAGGACTCGAAAAATCCGCTTGCATTTGCGAGCCAGATTTAATTAGGACAAGCTACTTTTAGGTACTACTCGCCCTTTCTGGCGAGTAGGAAGACAAACGGAATGTGACATCTGCCTCTGAAAGCGGAGCAAATGTGAAAAGATAGCAAGATTTTAAGGCAATATACATGTCTTTAAATCTTGTTAACTTGTCACATTGCTCGACTTTCTGAGATAGAGATCAAGTGCATTACAGTTAGGTCGAGTAGATGTTTGAAGTTACTAGACCTGCAGGTCTGGTGAATTTTTTATGATTTTTCGAGCCGTGTGAATTGAGTATTGCTGCAAGATAGGTTTGTATCTGGAGCGATTGAAGATAGGATTTTGTGGTATTGATTGTAAATCCCAATTTAGATAACAGGTTGATAGTGGTTTCAGTGTCTTCTAGACATTTGGCTTTGGTTGGACTCTTGATCAGCCATCGTCTAGGTAGGGGTAGACATGTATGTTTTCCCTTCTTACCTTTGCTGCTACTACTGCTAGGCATTTTGTGAACACTCTTGAGGCTGTTGCTACATCAAATGGCAGCGCTTTGAATTGATCGTGACGTCCACCTACCACAAACCGTAGATACTTGCGATGCGCAGGGTGGATTGGGATGTGGAAGTATATGTCTTTCAGATCTAACATAATCATAAAGCTGCCCTTTTGTAGCAATGGTATTACATCCTGTAACATCATCATATGGAAGTGTTCTGATAGTATGTATTGATTGAGTGGATGTAAGTCCAATATGGAACGTATTGAGCCATCCTTTTTGGTTTCAGGAAGTAAAGGGAGTGTACTCCTTTGTTGCGTTGTTTGTTTGGGACAGGTTCTATGGTCCCTTTTAGTAGTAATGCTTTTACTTCTTCCTTCTGCAGATGTTGATGCTGTGGATTTAGTATGTTTTTTCTTGGCGGGATATTTACAGTATCCTTGCCTGACTATTTGTAGTACCTATTCTTCTGATGTTATATCTGGCCGCAACTGATGAAATTGTTGCAGCCTTCCAACGACTGGTGACTTGGGTAAGTCACTGTTTGGATGTAGATCCTCCCTTATTGGGTGTTCTACCTCGTCCTCTATTTTTGTATGCGCCTCTGTAGTAATCTTGAAAAATTTAAGATGTTTCTGGTTGAAATCTCTGTTCCGTAAACTTAGCATAAGACAAGGCAATATGGCTACTTCCGCATGTCTGAGTGGTGTGAACCCGCAACTGACGGCCAGATGTGTAAAATTGGCCAAAGAAGCTAAACAATTATTTGGTGTACCTTAGTAATATTGTTTTTACTGGACATTATAGTTCTTAGAGTGGTCCACAAATCTTCTGTCTCTGGAGCAGGTTGTCACTTTTGGAGGAAAAAAATGTGTATGGAATAGTTTTTTTTCTGTTTTATTGATTTTATGTGATCAGTATTGCACCTTGTACTTTAGTGGATCTGGCTCCTGACAGAGTAGAGTGGTGCAAAATTTATTGAAGGCCATGCATTGTCTGTTGCACAGTTTTATCTTGATTGTGGTTTTTATATTGTGATGGGTTGATATAACTTGATAGATAACATTTTTATTGTATCTATCTGACCCAGAGTTCCTAGTTTCACCAAATTCAAAGTGGTGAAATCCTGTTTTAGCTGTCAACTTCAGGCCGCCCACCTGACGGGTGTGCCTAGTCTGAAAGTGCACCATGCCTACTTACCATCTAATTTCCCATCTGCTCTGGTGCTGAATGGGTCCCAGGGTAGGGGATGGCGTTCCCCATGTCCGAGGGGAAGCCGTTGTCACATATCAAATGCGGTAGAGGCTTTGAAGCCTGGCATGGTCAGCCCCAGGTCTGTGTTTCACTGTAAGGAGTATGCTACTTACCCTGTAGGCACCTGTTTGTAGTGTGTAGTGCTGCAGATTCACATGCTATGCACACTTCTGCCATCTAGTGATTTAAATAGATAAGGTGATATGACTTTTGGTAGAAATTTCAGATTTCTCCGTACATGCACTTTCTCTTGGAACACTTGAAAATATGGTTCTTCAATGGTGAGTGCAAGTATTTTGCTGACCGTTAGTAGGGAAGTTATGGCTACAAGGAAAGCAACCTTCCATGTTAAAAATTGCATTTGACATTTGTATAATGGCTCAAATGGTGGTCCCAGAAATCTTGTTAACACAATGTTTAAGATTCATGTAGGTTCAGGTGGTGTACGCGGTGGAATGACTCTTTGTAAATATTCCTTCAAAGCTTTAATGACCGGTATGCGGTAAAGGGATTGATGCTTTTTGTTTTGTAGGTTTACTGCAATGGCTGCTACATGTAGACGTATGTATGTAGATGCTAAATGTGCTTTTTGCAGACGCAATAAGTACAAATTTGTTGCTCTGTTGCAGCGGATGGATTTGTGTTATTGGAAGCACAATAATGAACACAACGTTTCCATTTAGCAGCATAGCTTGCCCTTCTTGTTGGTCTCCTGGCCTCTTTTAAGATAGTCATGCATTCAGGAGGTAAATGTAAGTGTGCAAACTCTATGCCTTCAGGAGCCTGATTGTGTTGTGGAGCATTGGGCTGTCTGACTGCCCCTGTTGTGAGTGAGGTTTGGATAGTTGGGTAGTTCCTTGTGAGGTACTAGGGATAGCTCTAGTAGTGTTGTGTACTGTGGTTGCCGAGCCCATGTGGGAGCTATGAGTGTCATGTTTAGGGGAGTCTGTCTGAGTTTCCTGACCGCGTAAGGTATAAGTGGGAGAGGCAGATAATCGTATGTAAAAATCCCAGACTAGTTCATCCACAAGTGCATTCCCCTTGGAATGTGGGTGTCTGGATGCGAAGTTTTAGCATTTGAGTTTTCAGTGGTGGCAAAAGATCTATTGTTGGGGTTCCCCACATCTGGAAGGATTGTTGTAGTAACTGAGTGTGGATTTCCCGCTTGCGCACTTGTTTTTGTGTGTCCTGTTCAACTGGTCCGCTATGGAGTTGCCCTTCCCTGGTAGGTATTGTGCTAGGAGGTGGTCTTTGTGATTATTTTCCAATCTCCATATGGTCTGTGCTAGTTGTGTGGAATGGGTGCCTCCTTGTTTTTTAATGTAGTACACTGCTGTCGTGTTGTTTGTTCATAGAAGGACATTTTTCCCAGCTATGTTAAGTAGGAATGCTTTTAGAGCCACGTGGATGGCTAAGAGTTCCAGCATTCTGATGTGCAATGTCCGCTGTTGTGTGGACCATTGTCCCTGAACCACAAAGTCCTCCATATGAGCACCCCAACCCATGGCTGATGCATCGGTTGTGATTGTCACATTTGGTTTGAGTTTTATATAGCGCAGACTTGACCCATCAAATGGTTTCAATATACAATAAACAGTGGAGTAGAGGATTCATTATTTCGGGAGGTACAATAAATGGAAACTGATAGAGCTCACCTAGGAGATGTATGGAGAGGCCCGGCAATAATCCCATTCGAAGACCTACAGAAGGAATACCAGTTAGCAGACTCCGAAAGATATAGGTACATGCATTTGGGGCACGCACTCCGACGACACATCAAAGAAGGGGGAACAGCTCCTAGCGTCTAGCCCCCTGGAGGATCAGCTTTTACTGGACCCGATCCTTGAAAAGGTTACGTCCTCAATATATAGGAAGATCATCAACAACGTACCCGACCCACTGAGGGCTTTGCGAGAAGCCTGGGAAGCAGATATCGGGTTATTGGAAGATGAGGACTGGACCGAAGCAATACAAAGCCTGAGGGAAGTAGCGATCAGAGTGAGATTTCGGCTGGTCTAATTAAGGATCCTGCACAGATCTTACTCTACAGGAGTGCTGATGCATAAGTTAGGGTGTATCCCCCCAGACCTGTGTGCAACAGGCTGCAACCAAAGGAGCACATTTTTCCATATCATTTGGGGATACCCAGTTATACAGCAATAGTGGGGAAAGGTGACTCAAGTCATGTCAGATGTCCTGGGGCAAGAAATTCCCACGGAGGCCAGGTGGCATTTCCTGTGTGTGGTGGGCGACCAGGCTTGGCAAAAGTATCAAAACATATGGTTAATGGTGGCCGCAATGGTAGCAAAAAGAAACATTGCCGTAGCGTGGGGGCAAACCTCCCCCGAGGGTAGGGCAATGGAAGTCCAATCTGGACTGGTGTAGTGCAGCTGGAAAGGTTGTCTATTAGAGTAGATGCTGCCCACAGAAATGGGGACAAATATGGAACTGCTGGGTAGAATACAGAGGCCTTGGAAACATGGTGGGTGTAGGAGACCAATGGTAACAGGTGAAGCGAGATGAATACCAACTAGTAAGTGCCTAACTAGGGTAAGATCTGGAATAAACGCTGAAATATTTAAAAGTAGATAAGAAATGTAATGTTGTTCTGTATGATATCAATGACCCTGTGATTGGAACACTGTATGTTGCAACTAACAAACTTTAATAAAAAAGATTTTATAAAAAAAAAAAATTCAGGAGGTAGGTTTTTTATTTTAGTAGCAGGAGTGACTCGACAGTTAGATTGAGAAGTAGAGATGGACGGGTTTAAATAGTTCGGATAGAGAAAGTAAGGCAGTAGGACAAGTGTTTTAGGAGGGAGTATTCAGGTATTTGTTGAGGAGAAATGATTCCCTTTTTTTCTGAAGTAGAGGAATGATTGAATGGCACGTAGAACCTTGGGTAGGTAATTCCAATTTTGAGGTGCATTCTCAGAGAAGGAACAGGCAAGTGATTTTTCTTTTTTAAATTTGGAGGAATCCGGAGTAGCGTGTTGGAACTTCACAGGGGCCTTTTTTGCTCAGTTTTTGATAGTTGTTTGCAAGGTAGTTTGGTTTCTCTGTGTAAAGAACTTTGTGGGTTTTGTAAGCTGTTTTGAAAATGCTTTTTGCTTCAGTAGGTTTCCGGTTGAGTTTCTTGAGTGTGGCAGTGATGTGATTAAAGCGACTTTCCCCAGAGAGAAGTCTTACCGCTGCATTGAGTGTAGAGCTCATAGGGATAAGGTGGTTCTTTTGTGCGCCTGTGATGGTTGTGTTACTATAGTCCAGCTTACAGAGTACTAAGGATTGAACTACCATCTCTAAATCATCATGGGGGATGAAAGGCTCGAATTTTTTTTCTTTTTTTTTTTTTTAAGTGTTTTGGAGTGAAGAGGGCACTTTTTGCTGAAGCATTAATACGGTTTTTCATGTTCAGGTCTCTGTCAAGTGTAATCCCTAGAGACATCACAGAGTTGGCCATAGAATGTTTGCAGTTAAGTGCATCTAGGTTGCTGATCCAGTTGTGAATAGTCTGAGATTTTCCTTTTGTCTGGATGAGGAGAAGTTTGGTTTTGTTGGGGTTGAGTTTTAAATAGTTATTGGTCAGCCAGAATTGTACCTTGATAAGAGTGTTGTTCAGGTGCGGTGCTCCATGTCGTTGGCTTAGGATATTTTGATGTTGAGTTGAGGTGTCGTTTGCATGGAGGTGGTACGCGGTTTTGGCCTGTTTCAAGATGTCTGTCAGGGGTTCCATGTAGAGGTTTAATAAGACAGGGGATAGGATTCTTCCTTGGGGGACCTAAACTGCTTGTGAGGTGGCATTGTTTAGTTTGATTAGGTGAGAGCGTAGGTTAAGGTATGAGGGAGACCACCATAGGGCCGTTCTGCTGATGCCTGCACACTGTGCGAGGGTGATGTGGATGTTGACCGCAGCAAAAGCTGCTGAGAGGTACAGGAAACCATCATCAAGAGATCTATGTAAGTCGTCGATTATGTTCAGGATTGGTCTCCGTACTACAGCTTTTCCTGAACCCAGATTGGAATGTGTAATGTAGGTTGAATTTGTCAATGTGATTGTTTAATTGTGAAGGTACACAATTTTTTAAATAGTTTTGGCAAGGAAAGAGAGGTTAGTCTGCTTCTGGCTTTTTGATAAGGCGGATGATTCGGCCGAGTTTAGGCGAGGCTGGCATAGAGCACAGATTTTTACGTAGTTTTAGACACCAAGACCAATGGAATCAGATAAGCACTTCCAGAGATAGGAGTTTTACTGTAAAATTCTGAAATAATGGTTTTTGAGGCATGAACCTCAAACATGGTAATGTTATCCTGTGGGAGAAACATACCCTGCATACATATACTATATTTTTGGGACTTTAGGTCCAAGAAACTACCAGCAGTTCAGTTTTACTTGCCCTGGTGAGTCCGGGTGCGGAGGTGCTTTTCGCATTGGTAGCCTCGAGCGCTGGATGTTTAAGTAAATGGCAAAGTACCTGATGAAGAAAGGCTGCAAGGGGGGACTTGGGGACAAATCCGTCAGAACCCAAAGGTGAGCTTGGCTCTTGAGGGTGTCAGGGTCAAGGGGACTCCGTCAGTTTACTTGAACCTGGGCTGTGGGGCTCGGATGCAGAGGTGTTTTGTCCGGCAGGTCGCTTGTGTTGGAGGCTCTCACTGTTCTTGATTGACCTGGAGAGGGAAAGAAAACAGCAGGGCCACTCTCGGTGTAGGCTTTGTGGATCCTGATGTCCCTCGTCGACAGGCCTGCTTTGGTGCTCAGACTAGACACTCAACAAGCCTTGCTTTCTGCAAATGCTCTAGTACCATGGGTATTGGTGCAGTGGGGCTACTGGAGGGTCCAGGGTCTTGAAACTCACTGGAGAGACAGGGTTGACCTCCTCCTGGCGAGATGTTCCCTTGTGGGATCTGGTGGTCAGAAAAACAGAGTACCGGACAAGTGCAGTCGGTGCCTGCAGATGTAGAGAAGTGGCTCCTCCACCCCAAGGAAAATGCTGCATGGTTGTTGAAGTGTTGTACCGTCCTCCGAGGGTTTGGGGAGGGTGTTCAGCTTCTGCACAAGTCGGTCTCCGTGATTATTGCCATGCAAGCAGCCAGGCAGGGTTTGGTGCCTATTTCGGTGCAGGACCTCTGATATTATGCCTTCGGCTCTACTTTGTCCTTCTTCTGCTCCCAGGCAGACAAGTCTGATTTCCTGGTGCCCGGGGAACCCCTAAATACTGAATTTAGAGGGGATGTAGGGTAGTAGTCAATGGGCTACACCAGATGGATGACCACTTCTGTCGAGGGTGGGCATAATGCTGACCCAGAGTTCCTAGTTTCACCAAATTCAAAATGGTGAAACCCTTCCTTGGCTGTCCACTTCAGGTGGCCCACCTTAGGTTTGTGCCTAGCCTGAAAGTGCAACACGCCTACTGATCATCTAATTTCCCGCCTGCTCTGGCACCAAATGGGGGGGCTTTGGATCAGTCGTCTTTATTCATTAGTCTGTTTATCTGTCAGTCACATTTTGCTTCCACCCACGACAGCATGGAACAGTGGTTGAACCCACTTCAGCCATTAGCTATCTTGCACTCTGTGTGATTGCGTTTTTTTCTGATAACAAGCGCACGTCTGCCTAAAAAGAAGTGTACTTCATTGCCAGGTTTGGTGTCAATAGTTTACTTGACTAATTCTTTATTTTATTTGTTCTTTTTTGTGTATTTAAGTTATGTCTTCAGGTTACAGTTATTCAAAGCTAATAACACCTTTTCATTTGCCTATAGGAATCATATTGTCTTGTGATGTACATGAACACTAAAAAGGGTTTCTATACCTGATTGATGACACCAGCACTTTACTATTAAAATATTGTAATTTTAAATAACATTTTTATTACAATCATATGAGACCCACTTTTAGGTAGCAAAAGCGTTCTACTGTGTCTGGCACATGCTTGCAAAAAGCTTAAGCATCACATACATCTGCCAGGCCTAATGGGTTTGCCAAAGCTTGTTGATTTTCATTTATTTCTTCTCAAGACCAATTGGTTGATAACATGTATTTCTCGCCCACCATATGTTTTAGTTAGTTATACCAATATTATGACCAGTTCTCCACTATGCAATAATCTGTTATGCGTGGCTAGCATTTAGGTCTTGTTTCTGCACTAATATTATGTACAACACTGAGCCAAAGCTGTCTGTTAGAACCTCCCTGGACAAATTAGGATAAGAATGTAAGGACGGCCTCTCCATCAGGTACTTCGCAGAAGCTCAGTGGTGCCCATCACATGGATCTCTGAGATGCCAAGCACCCTCCGTTGGAGCCTGAACAGCTCAGACAGTGAGTCTAGGAATGTAAAAGCTACTTTGACCTCTCCACGTGAGAGAGCGATGCAACCGTGGTCTCTGTTCAGACACTGCCCATTTAGCCATTGTCGCAAGACCGTGGCCTGCCATTACTCTGTTTCCGCAATATTATGTTTGCAAACTGGTCTTGGAAGGGCTGTCTGGATTCTAGCTTAGCCTTCAGTAGTCGAGAAGAATGGCGCATGTGGGACCCTCCAGGTGGAGTCGTACACGCTCTGGAGGTGCTGAGGTGGGCATGGAAACATACTTGCTGGCTTTTGTTTGACCACACTTTCTATTCAGTGGTGTAAAGATCAAGGTTCTAATTCATAAAGGTGCCTAGAAGGAGCTAAGTCAGCAGTGACTATATAATCAAACAATCTGAAAGAGACTATTAGTTATAGATTCCTTACCTTAGAATTACCCCCAGGCGTCAGACTGGATCCAGACAAATGTTTTCTTAGACATTGGTATGCTTTCTCTCCCTACCGTGGCTACGTAGAAGGGTGCTTCCTATGCCGTGGTGTTGCGTAGGGCGGCTGAGGCCCTAGGCCTTGAGCTTCCTACGGTGGCTGTCAGGACTAACCTCCTGACTGAGGTACTTCTGCCGGCAGCAGCCTCTTCTGAGCCCCTGCTGCCTTTTACTGAGGCTCTCACTGACATCCTTCTGGGCACTTGGTCCCAGCCCAGCACAGGGGCTCCTGTGGACAGGACGATTGCCCGACGCCACCGCCCGGCCCCAGGCGACCCACTTTTCATCTCCCAACACCCTACCCCCGAGAGCTTGGTGGTCCAAGCCTCAACCGGCGCATCCCCTACGGCTCCCCCAGATAGGAAATCCAAGAAGCTGGACCATCGTGGGAAGATGTTTTCTTCTGCCAGCTTAGGACTGTGGTCGGTGAACACTGCATGTCTCTTGGGCCGTTACACACACACACACTGTGTAGGACACGGTTGCGCAAGTGCTCACCTGCGCTGTTGCTGAAGGTCTAGACGCAGCAAAATTCCCCATCCAGTGTGGGCTGGATACCGCTGACTAGCTGCCTTTTGATGGCAAGGCGGACAACGCGCTCGAGCGTTTCAAGGACTCTAGGGCTACGGCCAGATCCATGGGCTTGGCGGTCACTTCCCGCCCCATGCAGTCTGACTTTCGCCCCTATCGTGGCTACGGAAGGAATGCCCCACCACATTCCGCCATGAGCCGCAGGCCTGCGCAAGCTACCCAGCCTTTGCGCAGCCAGGGACGTGGGACCCAGCGTCGTGGTCCAGCCCACCAATGCCCCCCCCCCAGCAACAGCCTCTAGACCTACGTAGTCCGACCTTTCAGGGTTGCCAGTGGGTGGCAGGATCTGCCATCACCTCCCCCACTGGCACATCATCATGTCGGACAGGTGGGTTTTGCAAATAGTCCGAAGGGGCTACTGTCTCTCCTTCGAGACTACCCCTCCCTTCATGCCACCAACATTCCATCGCATGTCGGAGGATCATTTGGCCCTTCTCCGTCAGGAAGTTACGGCTCACTTGGCCAAGGGAGCTATTGAACGCGTCCCTGTGCCAGAGGTAGGTCGTGGTTGCTACTCTCACTACTTCCTGGTACCCTAGAAGGACAAAAGGTCTGCGTCCTATCTTAGTCCTCAGGGACGTCAACCGCTTCCTCCGGAAGGAGAAGTTCAAGATGTTAACATTGGCTCAGGTCTTGTCTGTCCTCGACCCTAGAGAGTGGATGGTAGCGTTAGATTTGCAGGACGCTTATTTTCACATCCCCGTTCTGTCTGCCCTCCCACCTGCGTTACCTACGGTAGGCTATGAGCATTTTCAGTTTCCCCTGCCCCCTTTTGGCCTTACCAGCGCCCCTCGGGTGGTCGCAGCTCATCTGCGCAGATCAGGGGTTCCAGTCTTCCCCTATCTCAACGACAGGCTGTTGAAGGCGGGCTCGCTCCAGGCTGTCATCTCCCACCTCCAGACTATGGCGGACCTTTTGCATTCACTGAGGTTCACAGTCAACATGCCGAAGTCATAACTGAATACCTCTCAGAAGCTCCTTTTCATCGGAGCAGTTCTGGACACAGCACAGTTTTGGGTCTATCTTCCTGAGCAGTGAGTCCGGTATATTCGGGCTATGATACCGATGTTCCAGCCTCTATCCCGGATTTTGGCGAGAATGACCCTGAGGCTGCTGGGCCTCATGGCCTCCTGCATCCTGCCGATGGATCATGCCAGATGGCATATACGGGCCCTGCAGTGGGACCTGAAGTTCCAGTGGGCGCAGCATCAGGGGAATCTTTCCGATGTTGTCCAGATCTCAGAGGGGACTGCAAGTGAGTTGCAGTGATGGCTCACGAATCAGGATTGGGTCAACGGCAGATCCCTCTCCCTTCCCCAACCGGAGTTCACAGTGGTGACAGATGCGTCACTCCTGGGATGGGGCGGCCACATGGGAGAGGCAAAGATCAGGGACCTCCGGCGGAGTCCGAGCTCCACATCAATCTTCTGGAGCTCCGGACGATTTGTCTGGCACTGAAAGCATTCCTTCCTTCTGTCAAGGGAAGAGTAGTGCAGGTGTTCAAGGACAACACCACTGCCATGTGGTACTGCAACAAACAGGGCGGGGTTGTGGACCCTATGTCAAGAGGCTCTTCGCCATGGGCATGTCTGGAACATTAGGGCATGTCTCTGGTAGTTCAACACCTTTCAGGTTCCATGAACGCCAGGGCGGACAAACTCAGCCACCGGTGCAGGATGGATCACTTGGAGGTGGTGCAAGGTCTCTTTCAGCAGTGGGGAGAGCCTTGGTTAGATCTATTCGCCACCGAAAAGAACACGCAATGTCAGCAATTCTGCAATTGGAGTTTCCAAGGCAGCACTCGCTCGGCGACGCCTTCCATCGCGTGTGGAATTGTGGCATCCTGTACGCCTTTTCTGTACCACTTCTAATCAGAGTGCTGAAGAAGATCAAGCGCGACCAGGCCCAGGTCATTCTGTGGCTCCGGACTGTGCATGAAGAGTCTGGTACCCCGAGCTCTTGAGCATGGCCATCAATCCTTCGATCAGACTGCCTCTTCGGAAGGATCTTCTGTCGCTGAGGCAGGGGATGTTCCTCCACCCGAACCTGTCCAGCCTCCACATCCTTGCGTGGAGATTGATTGGCGACAGTTGACAGCTTTCGACACTTCCTCCCGAAGTCTGTAATGTCATCTTGACAGCCAGGCGTCCCTCCACTGAAACGGTATACGCCTGTAGATGGAACAAACTTGTGGCCTGGTGGACAGCAAAGGCTGTGGACCCCCTTTCTGCCCCTCTTTCTGAGGTTCTCCTCATCTTTCTTTGGCCCAGCAGGGCTCTGCTCTGGGCAACCTTGAAGGCTATCTTTCGGCCATTTCGGCCTTTTTCGCCTTCCTGATCTACCTTCTCTTTTCAAGTCCCCTATTGTTAACAGATTTCTGAAAGGCATTGCTCATCTTTTTCCTCCTTCTCCTTTCGTCATGCCTCAGTGGGACTTGAATCTTGTCCTCACTTATCTTGTGTGTGCTCCCTTTGAGCCACTACATAATTGTACTCTTCGTCTCCTTACTTTGAAGACTGCTTTCTTGCTTGACATCACCTCTGCTCACAGGGTGAGTGAGCTTCAAGCGTCCTCTTTCAAACCTCCCTTTCTTGCTGCTCATCCGGACAAGGTAGTCCACCGTACTAGGCCCTCTTTTCTGCCCAAAGTGGTTACTTCTTTCCACATAGGTCAGACCATCACATTGCCCACCTTCTTCCCGCCTCTGCACCCTTTCACAGAGGAGGAGAGATTCCATCATTTGGACCCAAAACGTGCGTCGTCTTTCTACCTTGACAGCACAAAAGACTTCCGGGTGGACGACCAACTCTTCGTAGGTTATGAGGGTGCTAAGAAAGTTTGGGCGGTGCACAAACGTACCATCTCTCAATGGGTCGTCCTGTGCATTAAGATCTGTTACTCTTTGGCTAAAAAGGAACCTCCAGTAGGACTGCATGCCCACTCTACAATGGCGATGGCAGCGACTACTGCTTTGGAACATGGAGTTCAGCTGGTTGACATCTGCCAGGCAGTCACGTGGGCATCCCTGCACAAATTTACTAAGCATTACTGCCTGACAGCCATGTCCGGAGAGACTGCTTTTTTGGCCGTTCTGTTCTCCAGGACCTCCGGGGTTGGTATTGCTGGGGTATCTATCCTAAGGTAAGGAATCTATAACTAATAGTCTCTTTCAGATGAACAAGTTACTTACCTTTGGTAACGATATATCTGTAAGAAACATATATTAGTTATAGATTCCTTACCAACCCACCCATCCTCCCTGTGCTGCAAACTGACTTCTAGGGTAAGGATTTCCTTTCAGGGCCCTAGTTTTGTGCATGAGTGGTCAGTGTCTTGCATGGCTCTGCGCTTCTGGCGTGGAAAGTCGTGTCAGAACTGCCATCAGCGCGCAGATGCGGCGTCTAAGTAGACACTGCGACGTCATCCCGGCGACCACGGCGCAGACGACGGACGAGAGTCGACTGACGCCACCTGCCGACGTGCAGGGGTACTGCTAAGAACACATTTCTCCGGATCCAGTCTGATGCCTGGGGGTAATTCTGAGGTAAGGCATCTATAACTAATATATATCTCCTACAGATACATCGTTACCGAATGTAAGTAACTTGTTCCTCTTGCAAAAGAGACACACCAGTTGTCTTTGAAACATACAATATTTGGCTAAATATCAGTTTCCAAATAAAAAGAAGGCTAGAGATTTCCAATAGTTCACTCTTTAATTACTTGATCATATAAAGACTTAAGTGAAAACGTTGTATGTCAACTAGCTCAGCAGTGCAGACATGCCTTTGAGTACAAGTAACTCAGCATCCTTGAAATATAAAATGACAGCCAACAAGAAGACACATAAAAATCCCAACAGTGATCATCAGAACAGAATGGCCAAGAAAAGACACGTGTTGGACTTGAGGTTTATCAAAGTGCACATTTGGTTAACTGCTTCTTAAATGTTTGTCCTATTGAAAATAAAACGGAAAACCCATTGTGTCATAAAAGGCCTCTGGAATAAAGTTTCTTGGGGAATGTACAAGTGTTCTGGAAAGAATGAAAGTTCATTGTCATGCCCCACATAAACGGGTCAGATCGTTGTCCCCCACAAGGCTTCGCATCATCCAAATGTGAGAAACCCAAAGAGTTCAGGATCTTTAAGGTATGTGAGCACAGTGTCGTCATTGCTCCGACTACATGTGATTTCATATGTTCAACCCTAGCACGTGGCTTAGAGGAGCAACTTTACACATGGAAGTGGAACATTAAGTCAGGTAGTTCTTCAGCATAGGACATATTTTTGTAAACTCATATCAAAGTGGTTGTTCATACTTAGGAGAAATAGTTGTACAAGCATTACAGGGAGTCCCATCTTTTGACTTGCGATTTTCTGTTCTGCCAGATGCATTTGTCCCTCTTCACAGGGCTTGATCCTCACCCTCCTGTTTCATTCTCAACTAGCCATGCCTTGGTTATCGACATCTGAAAGATGGCTTAGTTGTATCCACTTTACGGACAGCCGACTGCTACTTAGCTGCAGAAGTCTCAGTAAAAATATTCTTCCTAAAGTAATGTACATCGCTTGGCAACTGGAACATAAACCCTGATCACGACAAGTGCTAAGAAGAGCTGTTGCTGGACACCAAGAGGGTTGTAGTAAGAGCTACTTCTGAAACGCCACCATCTGGAATTTCTCCACGCCAAAGGTTCAGTTTGGTCTCAAGTTAAACAAAAGTGCTTCTTAGTCTTTTTAAGTTTGGTCTTTTTTCTTTAATAAAGGTGCACGGGTTTTCCTTGAGATTGTAGCAAACAAATGATTGACAGTATAAAACCAAGAAGTCGATCTTCTCACATTCATCCTTTGCTTTCAGTCTCTAGACTCTGTTTAGCCAGAATATCTGAAGTTCCGATTAACAGTAGACGAGAATCATATGACGTTATTCCACATACCTGGTAGTCCTTAGAAGAGGATGAGGAGAATGTTTAGCACCGGTAAGGAAAGAGTTTGGCCAGTAAGGACGGAGAGTAGGCAAAGACACAAACATTCTCTCAGTAGTCTATCAGATGTTTCCCTCATCCAGCATTTTGTTGATTCCTTCACAGATCTTCTTGAGGTGGGTTCGATAGGGTTCTGATGGCCCATACAGTGCCGACAAGAATTCATAGTCTGCAAAGTGGTTGAAGACATGATTAATTCTGGAGTGAGACTTGGCTGTCAGGTGTCTGTTGACAGCCTGATGCAGCATGTCTCGGCACTCGTTCAGAATGTTGGACATGACCCTTCGGTCGAAGGTGAAGTCTATTTGGTAGAAGCTGACCGCTGTCATAGCCAAGGTGTGGACCTTCTTGCGGAAGCGCTGCATGACCAGATGCTCGTCACCGTTGAACTGCCCGTTTCTGTAGAGCACTGCAAGCTTCATAATGACCTTAATGAGGTTCTTGATGATTTTTTGTGCTTCTTTACGGTTGCGTGTGTACTCTTTGGTGACACGGTACAGCTCATCCAAGATCTCGCTGCTTGTGTCATCGATAAAGACACTTGCCATAGACTTTGAGGCCATCTTGCTGAGGAGTTTCTTCTGTGCCTGCATAGCCAGGTTCTTGGTGCTGAAGGAATCCATCTTCTCTATGGAGAAAGAGCAACACAAATTAGTTACTATTTAGACACTACAAATAGAAGCAAGAGACACACACAGTGTTTACTGACTTATTGCACCAAGTTGTTAACATTTATATGATTCTATTATTTGATGTATGGCAAGCAATCCTGCCATTGACGCCGTAAAAAGGTGTGCCCTCTTTATTTTGGACGTTTAATTTCGCCATACCATTACTTTGGATCCTTACATTTGATTTTATAATTATTTCAGATTAATTTGAATTTGTTTTGCATAGTGTATGTATTATATATATTCACTGAAAAAAACAAAGGTTGAAGTAACGTTATAGTTAGGTGAATTTGTCAGTGACAATGTTTTGAACTAAACAAACCCGCAGAAATTCACCAGTTCTAGTTACTAGCGGTAACGGTAACTTGCGCCCCCACCATGCATTGCTTATGTCATCTCAAATTACATCATTGATGATAGCACTCATGACATCATCCATTGAGTGTGCTGCTTTGTTTTACAGTTCACATAGTGGCGGGTAAGTACCATATTACTTTTCAGCAAACTTTTGCACAGCTTGGGTCAAGCTAGTGGGTTGAAGTATTTACAAAATGCACGTGCTTCTAATGCACCATAGCGCTGTACGGGTATTGAACATGTATAAATGTTTGCATTCAAGAGTAAATCTGTGTGCAGGTGGCCGTTGACTTGTATTCATTTTGCTTCACACAACTTTTTGGTTTCCAACAGAAGAAAGATTCTACAGAGTAGACTTTTGTAAGCAGCCTTGAGTTATTAGAGAGAATCGTATCAGCATGATAATTCATACTCAACATAGAAGAGTGTGTGCACCAGGTACTAACCTATGTATCTGTGCTTGTTAAGCTTCAGAAGATGGTCTATCTGTAAAGTTTCCACCACAGTATGAAGGGTGCAGGTAGTAACATATTTAGCACCTTCAGCTCTTGGTTAATTTGAGCAAATAGTATCTTTTTTGACAACTGGTGCATAAAATGTACACTGTTCTTAGTAGATTCTTTTGAATACTCTGTGGTTTATCTCTCATGAGAGTTTCAGTGTTTGCAAACAACGTGGTACAGAATGAACTCTCTTCATAGAGTAAACACTGTTTGCAGTACTTGTTCTCTATTGGTATAAACTTACTTTCTTACTGTGGGTTTGGAGTGTGTCAGGAGCATGATACAGATAAGAGCTGTCCGTAGTAGGGCATTTGTTTTAGAATTGGCATTCACTATTTTGCCTTTCTCTGAACAGTTGTTACAGATTCAACACCGTACTCAATGAGGGTTTCCCATATATCTGTAGTAGATTTTTTATGTGAACTATGCTACCTGTAATGTATATGCTACAGGGTCAGTATTGCACATAATGCTATTTTTCAACACCTAAGGGAGTTGTTTCTGTGTTGGTAGTAATGATGCCTGATCTTCTCCTGAACAATTTATCTGAAAGAGATTGTTATAGATTCCTTACTTTAGAATTACCCCCAGGCGTCCGACTGGATCCGGTGAATTTTTCTCCTAGCAGTAGCCCTGCGTGTCGGTAGGTGGCGTCGGTCGACTCCGCATCCGTCGTCGACATCGTGGTTGCCGGGATGACGTTGCAATGTCTACTTAGACACTGCCCCTGCGCTGACGTTAGTTCTTTCATTTTCTGCGCTAGTCTTGTGCAGAACCGGAGAGAGCTACCCCTTTAGTCTTTTTTTACTATGTTTTTTTTCGACTTCTTTTTTAGTCTGTCGTTCCTGGTGTACGAGGGATTTCCCATCATCGGACCGGGTTTGACTGTGCCGGGCCTGTAACTGCCTGATGTTGGTTACAGACCTCCACCTCGTGTGCCTTTGGTGCCTGGAGCACGACCACGACCCGAAGTCGTGCTCCGACTGCTGGGCCATGAACCCAAAGTCTTTGCGGGAGCGGTCCCGAAAGTTTTTGGAGGCCCGGTAGTCGGCTTCGCGTCGCTCGAGGCCCTGGTCGAGAAGAAGGTCTCGGGACCGGCCGCGGAGCCACCACCATTTGTCGTCCAAGTCTTTGAGATCTTTGGGTAAGTTGAAGCACAAGAAGAAGGCGAAGAAGCAGCATCGCTCTTTGCCTTATCCCCGTCAGTCGGCCGATGCGACAGGGGACCCGGAGTGTCGCCGCTTTCCAGCTCAGTCTTCAGAGTCTGCTCCAGGGACGGCTCTAAGTTTCCCTACCTTTCCCGGTGCCGGAGCCGGGGGCCCTGGGCCTTTGATGCTGGCAGCTCCTGCCCCGGTGGATCCAGGCCTGGATCCGGATCAACGCCGGTTGACCTCACGGTACCTTCCCCAGCACCGATCCCAGTGACGACGGCGCCGGTCATGCCCCAACAGGCGCTGACCCCAGCCTCACCCCCGACTTGGATACAGCGCTGGAAGATACATTTGTGCCTCTGTTCATCCCTGGTGTAACTTCCAGGCCTGATTGGCAACCAGAGAAGGGTGAGGAGGACTGGGAGGGGTCTGTGGACACTTTAGCTGACCAGCTTGAAGAACCGGACTGGCGAGAGGACCTGGGTGATGCTAGTGGTCTGGATACCTTCCCAGACCTTGGCATGCCCCCCACCCACGTGGCTGCAGAGGAGGGAGCATCATACACAGTGGTGTTGCATAGGGCGGCTGAGGCCTTGGGCAGTGAGGACTAACCTCTTGACAGAGGTACTTCTTCGGAGCCCCTTCTGCCTTTCACTGACGTCCATCTGGAAGCACTTGGTCCAAGCCCAGCACAGGGGCTCCTGTGGACAGGT
Source organism: Triturus cristatus (assembly GCF_964204655.1). Classification (NCBI taxonomy): domain Eukaryota; kingdom Metazoa; phylum Chordata; class Amphibia; order Caudata; family Salamandridae; genus Triturus; species Triturus cristatus. The sequence continues at coordinate 46,064,292 of NC_140595.1, forward strand.
TGATTGCCGAACGCCACCACCCAGCCCCGGGTGACCCACTTTTCCTCTCCAACACCCGACCCCTGAAAGCTTGGTGGTCCAAGCATCGTCCTCTAAGGGCACATTCCCTATTGCTCCCCCAGATAGGGAATCCAAGAAGCTGGACCGTCTTGAGAAGAAGATTTTTTCTTCCGCCAGCTTACCACTGCGGTCGGTGAATACCGCATGCCTCTTGGGTCATTATACCCATACAGCGTGGTATACAGTTGTGCAAGTGCTGCCACCGTGCCCGGCGGAGGCCTGGGCCATTCTCACCCACGCAGTGGCGGAGGGTAGAGGCGCAGCTAAATTCACCATCAGATGTGGGCTGGATACCACCGACTCACATCATTAGCCCTGAGGTGCTACGCCTAGTTGAGGAAGCCTGGTTTTTCGGGGGATGTCCAATCCACTTTACTGAACATGCCCTTCGATGGCCATCGCCTTTTCGGTGACAAGGCAGACTCGGCACTCGAGCGCTTCAAGGGCTAGGGCCAGATCTTTGGACCTTGCGGTGACCTCTTGCCCCATGCAGTCTGATTTTCACCCCTTTTGTGGCTACGGAAGGGATGCCCCACCACGTTCAACCCAGTCTAGCTACTGGTTCATGCAAGCTGCCCAGCCTGTGTGCGGCTGTGGACGTGGGACCCAGTGACACGGGTCTGGGGGACGGCGGGCAAATCCACCCATATCTCCCCCTGCAGCAGCATGCTAGTCTGACCATTCAGGACCACCAGAGGCTGGCAGGATTCACCATCACCTCCCCCACTGGCAAAACATCACCTTGGACAGGTGGGTTTTGCAGATAATCTGAAAGGGGTACTCCCTCCCCTTCGAGACTACCCCTCTCTCAATGCCACCATCCTTTCATCGCATGTCGGAGGATCACTTGGCTCTTCTCCGCCAGGAAGTTGCAGTCTTCTTGGCCAAGGGGGCAATCGAAAGGGTCCCTGTGCCAGAAGTTGGTCTTGGTTGCTACTCCCACTACTTTCTGGTTCCTATCTTAGACCTCAGGTCCCTCAACTGCTTCCTCCGGAAGGTGAAGTTCAAGATGCTCACGTTGGCTCAGGTCCGGTCTGCCTTCGACCCCGGAGACTGGATTGTTGCATTGGACTTGCAGGATGCTTATTTCCATATCCCCAGCCTGCCAGCCCACAGGCGGAACTATGGTTCACGGTAGGCCAAGCATTTTCAGTTTACCGTGCTCCCCTTTGGCCTTACCAGTGCCCCTCGGGTGTTCACGAAAGTGATGACTGTGGTCGCAGCTCATCTGCACAGAGCAGGGGTTCCAGTCTTCCCCTTCTACGACTGGCTGTTGTGGGCATGCTCACCCCAGGCAGTCGTCTCCCACCTCAAGACTACGGCAGACCTCCTGCACTCGTTGGAGTTCACTATCAACGTGTTGAAGACCCACCTGACTCTCTCTCAGAAGCTCCTTTTCATCGGAGCAGTTCTGGATACAGCGCAGTTTCAGGCTTATTCTCCCGAACAGTGAGTCTGGGATATTCAGGCTATGATTCCGATGTTTCAGCCTCTATCCCAGATTTTGGTGAGAATGACCCTGAGGCTGCTGGGCCTCATTCTGGTAGATCATGCCAGGTGGCATATGCGGGCTCTGCAGTGGGACCTGAAATTCCAGTGGGCGCAGTATCAGGGGAATCTTTCCGACGTCGCCCAGATCTCGGAGGGGACTGTACGTCAATTGCAGTGGTGACGCACGAACCAGGATTGGGTCAGCGGCAGATCCCTATCCCTCTCCCTTCCCCAACCAGAGTTGACAGTAGTGACAGATGCGTTACTCTTGGGAGGTGGCGGCCACCTGGGAGAGGCAGAGATCAGCTCTGATCTCTAGCAAAATCCAGTCTCCACACCTTTTGGAGCTCCGGGCGATCCGTCTTGCACTGAAAGCAATCCTTTCTTCTCTCAAAGGAAGAGTAGTGCAGGTGTTCACGGACAACACCATCGCCATGTGGAACTGCAACAAACAGGGCGGGTGGGGTCGTGGACCCTATGTCAAGAGGCTCTTACCCTTTGGACATGGCTGGAACATCAGGGCATATCCCTGGTGGTTCAACACCTGACCGGTTCTCGGAACACCAGGGCAGAAGAGCTCAGCGTTAGTGCATGATGGATCACGAATGGCGTTTTCACTAGGAGTTGGTACAAGGTCTCCTTCAGCAGGGGGGAGAACCTTGATTATATCTGTTTGCCACCTGAGAGAACATGCAGTGTCAGCAGTTCTGCGAGTTTGAATTTCCAAGGTGGCACTCGCTCGGCGACGCTTTTTGTCGCGAGTGGAATTGCGGCCTCCTGTATGCCTTTCCGCCTGTACCACTTCTGCCCTGAGTGCTGAAGAAAATCAAGCTCGACCGACACAAGTCATTCTTGTGGCTCCCGACTGGGCACAAAGAGTCTGGTACTCACAGCTCTTAAGCATGGCCATCTATCCTCCAATCAAAATGCCTCTTAGGGAGGATCTTCTGTTGCAGCAGCAGGGGACGGTCCTCCACCCAAACCTGTCCAGCTGTCACGATCCGCGCTCGGGTGGCGCTGAGTGACGCATCTCCTCTACCCCTAGACTACGGCCGAGCAACTCGGCGACCGCAAGAACTACATCCCCCAGAACTCCCGGTAGTTCCCGTCCCACGTGACAGTTCACGTTGCCGGAAACGCTGAAAAGCGGCCAATTCCGGGGAAGCAGTGCCGATGATTCTCTGAAGCCTTCGGTACCGGAAGACCCGAGCGGATGGTTCTCCTCAAGCGGCTTGAACTCCAGACCACGAGAGACTCCGACCACGCCTCTACTGCTTCTTGTTCCTCGCTCGGCAGCCTGTGAGTACTTGAGACAGGAACAGCCCGACTTTAGCCCTTTCGACTTAGACGCGACCTCGGACCATCGAGGGAGAGCGCTAAGAGGCAGACAACACCCACGGATTTCCGGGCATCTCCACCTGGGGGTTTCGCTCCTCTGCTCCCGGCTCCTCCTGGAGCATTGAGTAGCAGCGAAACGCCGCAGGCAGCGCCCACGGATTTCCGGGCATCTCCACCTGGGGTTTCGCTCCTCTGCTCCCGGCTCCTCCTGGAGCATTGAGTAGCAGCGCAACGCCACAGGCAGCGCCCACGGATTTCCGGGCATCTCCACCTGGGGGTTTCGCTCCTCTGCTCCCGGCTCCTCCTGGCGCATTGAGTAGCAGCGAAACGCCGCAGGCAGCGCCCATGGATTTCCGGGCCACAGCTTTCCCATAGTATCGCGCTCCTCGGCTCAAAGACCTTGCTGAGCCTCGAGTAGCAGCGCAGACACCTGACAAGACCAACCTCCACCTCTTCCGCAAATCTGATCGCCACAGCGAGATTCTTACAGTTCCGTGACGTAACGGTGCTGGAGACCTTCGTGCACTCGGAAAGGAGGAGAAGACAACCCTTCTCGTTCCCTCCACAGTAGACGGAAGAGACGACCGGTAAGAGAGCTACACACAAGGGGGAGCCAGGGGAAGAAGTAAAGGGAGCCATCACTCATTGTGTGTTTGTCTATTTCACAGATCTCCCGCCCAGCCGTCCCTATCCGTCCTTCCCTCGCTCACCTACCCCTTTCGTCCGAGTGTATTACACATCCGCCGGACTAGGGGCAGATGGGAGGTGGACCCCTTTAAGCTTCAGCGTCATCCTGAGGAGCGAAACCAGTGGGATCCCGACACCAGCCTCCACCTCCTTGCGTGGAGATTGAGCGGCAACAGTTGACAGCTTTTGACCATTCTCCCGAAGTCTGTAACGTCATCTTGGCAGCCTGGTGTCCCTCCACTAATACAGAATACGCGTGTAGATGGAATAAATTTGTGGCATGGTGCACAACAAAGGCTGTGGATCCCCTTTCTGCCCCTTTTTCTGAGGTTCTCCTCTTTATTCTTTCTTTGGCCCAGCAGGGCTCTGCTCTGGGCACTCTTAAAGGCTACCTTTCGGCAATATCTGCCTTTCCTCGCCTTCCTGATCAGCCTTCTTTTCAAGTCCCCTATTGTAAATAGATTTCTAAAGGGCATTACTCATCTCTTTCCTCCTTCTCCGTTCATCATGCCCCAGTGGGGCATTGAACCTAGTCTTAACCTATCTTATGTGCGCTCCTTTCGAGCCTCTTCACAACTGTCCTCTCAGGCACCTCACTATGAAGACAGCTTTCCTTGCTGCCATCACCTCTGCTCGCAGAGTGAGTGAGCTCAAGCTCTATCCTCCAGGCCTCCTTTTCTGGCTGTTCATCCGGACAAAGTGGTCCTTCGTATGAAGCCCTCTTTTCTTCCCAAAGTGGTTACCTCTTTCCATATCAGACAGACGATCACTTTGCCCACCTTCTCCCCGCCTCTGCACCCTTCCAAGGAGGAGGAGAGACTCCACTGTCTCGACCCAAAAGGTGCGCTGTCTTTCTATCTCAACCGCAAGAAGGATTTCCGGGTGGACGATTAACTCTTTGTCGTCTATGTGGGCGCCAAGAATGGTTGGGCTGTGCAAAAACGTACCTTCTCTAGGTAAGTTGTCCTACGCATTAAGATCTGCTATTCCCTAGCAAGAGAAGAAGCTCCAGTGGGACTGCATGCCCACTCCACCAAGGGCTACGGCAGCTACTACTGCCCTGGGACGTAGAGTCCCACTCATTGAAGCCTGGCAGGCCGCCACATGGGCGTCACTGCACATGTTTACTAAACATTATTGCCTAGACAGCCAAGTCCGAAGAGACGGCTATTTTGGCCGTTCTGTTCTCCAGGACTTTCTGGTGTGAACTTAGTTCGCAGACCCACCTCCGGGGTTGGCATTGCTGGGGTATCTATTCTAAGGTAAGGTCTATACCAGTCTCTTTCAGGTGAAAAAGTTACTTACCTTTGGTAATGATGTATCTGTAGGAGACATATGTAAGTTATAGATTCCTTACCGCCCCACCCATCCTCCCTGTTCTGCGAACTGACTTCTAGGGATAGGGACTCCCTTTCAGGGCCCTAGTTATGTGCACCAGTAGTCAGTGTCTTGCATGGCTCTGCGCTTCTGGCATGAAAAGTTGTGTCAGAACTGACGTCAGCGCGCAGGGGCGGCGTCTAAGTAGACATTGTGACGCCATCCCGGCTACCACGACGCCGACGACGGACGCGTAGTCGACTGATGCCACCTACCGACGCGCAGGGATACTGCTAAGAGAAAAATTCTCCAGATCCAGTCTGACGCCTGGGGCGTAATTCTAAGGTAAGGAATCTATAACTAACTTATGTCTGTTACAGATACATTGTTACCAAAGGTAAGTTACTTGTTCTGTACTTGCTATCAGACCTCCAATGTCATAGTAATTTATACAGCAATATGTGGGAAAACAAATCTTGCAAGATGTCATGAGTGATGTCATATGTGAGGTTTTAAGCAGTGCATGGCGGGGACATACGTTTTAGTTAGTGCTTCTAACTATAACTGGTGAATTTCTTTTTTTGTTCAAAACATAAATGTCATTGACAAATTAACGTAACTATAACATTACTTTAACCTTTTGGGTTTTTTCCCCAGTGAATTTCTAGGGACAGGACCCCCTGAGCCAATTTCAACACAGGGAGGGGGACACATGCCCTCTCCCTGTGCCAATTTCGACACTAGGACCACATCCCCCAAGGCAATGTGTGCTTGTTTGGGGGAAGGGGGTCATGCAGCCCCCATCCTCGGGGCAGGCACAATTTTTATGGGGAGGAGAACCACGGGCAGTGGTCATACAGAGGGTGTAGTCACCCTAAAGGTAAGTAGCCCTTTGGTTACTACCTGTCAATGCCCTCAACACCCCTAAATTGAGTATCTAGGTGGCACCCCTGAAACTCTGATTCGATGGATCCAGAAGAAGAGGACAAAGAAGGGCCATGAGAAAAAGTGGTAACTAAAGACTGCTGTGGACTTTTGGTGACCAATCCCTGTCTGCATCAGTCTTGACAGTTGTGACCAGCAACTCGTCCTGCAGCTGAACATCTCCCAAGAACCCCAGGAGATAGCCAGCCCTTCGCAAATTGCCAGCAATCTCTTTGGAGTAGAGGATCTGCAGTCCGCAGGAACCGAAGACGAACAGTCGGGTTCACTGAGTTGCCGCTCCCCAGGAAGAGGTAAGTTTGCTCCTGAAGGTCAGAGCTGTTTCCACACCGAGTGAGAGGACACCAGGAGCCACACATGACCAATACCTGGGGCCCCCTTGCAGCAAACAGAGCCTGTGAGAGTCCAGTATGGACTCCTACTGCTCAGAGAGCGAGCAGCCGTCAGCACCGCAGAGACCCACCTCCAGAGTGGCCCAGCTGTCCTGATTTTGCACTGACAACCAGACGGCCCTAGGACACACACAGCCCAGCCGACCTTTCGACTCTGCACCTAAGCATTCTAGCCCAGGTACAGATGAACTGGCTGTGCTCCCTTGTGACCCCAGCCCCCTGTTGGGAGCTCCTGCACTTGTCCCTAAGTCCCCCTCAGCAGCCTGTTTCTAGGTGCCTCCCCTACTTTTCATTGGCGTAGCACACACATATACCAACCTGGTCAACAGCTTTGCACCTGGACACCCCAGGACAGGTAACCAATAACTGCTGGTGGTACTTTGGACCTTGGCCCCTTATGACCCTAAGTCCTGAAGGAGACCACCAGAAACTGACCATAAATAACTGTGAAACATGTGCTTTTTTTCTCCCATAAGGAAACATTGCTGCGTCAAGATGCATTTAAGCGAACTGTTTACTTACCTGTAAAAATCGATAATTAAAAGGATCAGGTTACTTACCCTGTAAGCATCTTTTCGTAGCGTGTAGTGCTGCGGATTCACATGCTATACATATTCCTACCATCTAGTTTTGGGCCCGGACTTTGCAAATTGTTTTTCTAGATGAAGCTTTATGATCAGCGTCGATTTTCCGCCCTCTCGAGTCATTGTGCATGTCGAATTCTTTGTTCCTCAGAAAGTTTAGTTTTTTTGCCATGAAAAGGAATGAGGACACAGTCCGCTTCATACGTGTTCTTTTGTTAGACATGCTGTTTTGTAGGTATTTTGTTACCATCTAATACTTACCGGGGAGGCGAGAGTGTGCATGTCAATCTGCAGCACTACACGCTATGAATAGATGCTTACAGGGTAATCCATAATCCATTCGTAGCATGTGTTGGCTGCAGATACACATGGTATGTATAAACCGTAAAGCAGTACCCCTTCATGTGGTGACTTTAGGCATGAGATGGTGCAGTGGTTTGTAAGACTGTTTGTCCAACTAGAGCTTGTTGTCTTGATTGAACATCCACACAATAATGTTTTGTGAAAGTGTGTGGGTTTATCCAAGTTGCTGCTTTGCAAATATCATTGAGAGGGATTTTTTTTTAAAGCCATGGTTGCGCCTTTTGTCCTTGTTGGATGGGTTTAATATGTTCAATGTAGTACATAAGTGCAAGGAACGTTCGGCAATAGTTTGTGGTTTTGGAAAGAAAACTGGCAGTTCTAAGGTTTGATTTAAATGAAACAGTGAAATTATCTTGGGTAAAAATCTGGGGTTAGTACATAAACGCACTTTGTCTGTGAAGACTTGGAAAAAAGGCTCTACAATAGTGCGAGCATGCATTTCACTGACTCTTTTTAATTATGTTATTGCTACTAGGAAAGAAACATTCGATGTAAAAAATTGTATTTGACAACTGTGAAGTGACTCAAATGGTGGTCCCATAGGCTGTGTTAGTACAATGTTTAAATTCTACCCTGGTACTGGTGGTGTACATGGTGGAATGATCCTTTTTAATCCTTCCATGAAGGCTTTAATTACAGGAATACGAAAACGTGTTTGGTGTCTTCTGTTTTGTAAAAATGCAGCAATAGCTAGTAAATGTAATTGTATTGAGGTGTACGCTAGGTGCGATTTTTGTAAATGTAACAGATAGCATATTAGTTGCTGTTCTGTTGGAGAAGAAGGGTTAATGTGTTGTGTATCACAATGTACAAAACGCTTTCATTTAGCTGCATAACAAGCTCTTGTAGGACTTTTTGCTTCTTTTAGAATAGTCCTACATTCTTCTAATAAATTGAAATCTGCCATGGTATGTATTGTGCTAGGAGATGGATTTTGTGATTGTTGGGACGATTGGATGGAATGGGCCCTCCTCGTCGTCTCCCCCCCTCCTTCCCCCACCCCCCCTTCCTCCCTCCCCAGCCCCCTCCCTCTGGCTCCTCCCTCCTTCCCTCCCCTCCTCTCTTTCCCTCCCCTCTCCTTCCCCCTCCCTCCTCTCCCTCCCTCCCTCCTCTCCCTCCCTCCCCCCTCTCCCTCCCTCCCTCCTCCCCCTCCCACCTCCCCCTCCTCCCTCTCTCCCACCTCCCCCCTCCCCCCTCCCTCTCCCTCCCTCCCCCCTCTCTCCCCCCTCCCCCCTCCCCCCTCCCCCCTCCCTCTCCCTCCCTCCCCCCTCTCTCCCCCCTCCCTCTCTCCCCCTCCCTCCCCCCCTCTCTCCCCCCTCTCTCACCCCCCTCTCTCACCCCCTCCCTCTCTCCCCCCCTCCCCCTCCCTCTCTCCCCCCTCCCTCCCTCTCTCCCCCCTCCCTCCCTCTCTCCCCCCTCCCTCCCCCCCTCCCTCCCCCCCTCCCCCCCTATCCCCCTTCCCTCCCCCCCTCCCTCCCCCCCTCCCCCCTATCCCCCTTCCCTCCCTCCCCCCTCTCTCACCACCTCCCTCTCTCCCCCCCTCCCCCTCCCTCCCTCCTCCCCCCCGCCCTCCCTCTCTCCCCCCTCCCTCCCTCCTTCCTCCATCCCCTCCTTCCTCCATCCCCTATCTCCCCCCTCCTTCCCCCTATCTCCCCCCTCCTTCCCCCTATCTCCCCCCTCCTTCCCCCTATCTCCCCCCTCCTTCCCCCTATCTCCCCCCTCCTTCCCCTATCTCCCCCTCCTTCCCCTATCTCCCCCCTCCTTCCCCTATCTCCCCCCTCCTTCCCCTATCTCCCCCCTCCTTCCCCTATCTCCCCCTCCCTCTCTCCCCCTCTCCCCCTCTCCCCTCTCTCCCCCCTCCCCCCTTTCCACCTCCCCTCACTGCCTCCCCCTTCCCCTTCCCCCCTTCCCTCCCCTCTTCCTCCCCTTCCCCCCCTCTTCCCCTCTTCTCCCCCTCCCCTTCTTCCCCTCCCCTCCTTCCCCTCCCCTCTTCCTCTCTCTTCCCCCTTCCCCTCCCCCCTCCTTCCCCTTCCCCCCTTCCCCCTCCCCCCCTTCCTCCCCTCCCCCCCTTCCTCCCCTCCCCCCCTTCCTCCCCTCCCCCCCTTCCTCCCCTCCCCCCCTTCCTCCCCTCCCCCTCTTTCCCCTTCCCCTCCTCCCCCTTCCCCTCCTCCCCCTTCCCCTCTTTCCCCTCCTCCCCCTTCCCCCCCTCCTCCCCCTCCTCTTCCCCCTTCCTCCCCTCCTTCCCCCTCCCTCCCCTCCTTCCCCCTCCCTCCCCTCCTTCCCCCTCCCTCTTCCCCCTCCTCCCCCTCTTCCCCTTCCCCTCTCCCCCTTCCCCTCTCCCCCTTCCCCCTCTTCCCCCTTCCCCCTTCCCCCTCTTCCCTCTTCCCCCTCTTCCCCCTCCCCCCTCTTCCCCCCCCTCCCCCCCTCTTCCCCCCCCTCCCCCCCTCTTCCCCCTTCCCCCTCTTCCCCCTCCCTTCCCCCTTCCCCCTCCCTTCCCCCTTCCCCCCCCCCTACACACACACGACGCCAATCATAAAGCATCCTTAAGAAAAAGAAAAAACACTTGTAAAGTCCGGGCCCAACACTAGATGGCAAAAGTATGCATAGCGTTTGTATCTGCAGCCAACACATGCAACGAATAAGTACATACTTGATAACAAAATTTATATAAAAAATACAACTTGTTTTTCTAACTTGATCTCCAATTTATTCTTCAGTGTGTGTTTCATTTATTGCCTCTCTGAGTACAACAAATGCTAAGCTCTACCCTCTGATAAGCCTAAAGTGCTTGCCCACAGTACCACAAGAGAGGGCATTTGGTGTTATGATCTATGCCACTGTAAACCAATAAGGGTTGCCTGAACTCCCTACACAGTGTACCTTGTTTACGTCCACTATATAGAGAGCCAGCTTCCTACATTGGTCGGATAAAAGACTTTGCATTTGCTGATACCATTTGATCAATAGGTGACTCCACAAAGTAAATCCAAAATTTACTTAAGTTGAACAATTATTTTTGTGGATGTTTTCCTTATTTCTAAACTAGAGCTGTTAGGACCTGGTTAAGTCCCCCAGTGCATTTGTATTAGGCCATCAAAAGTTTAGTCTGATAGATGTTTTCCTCTAACTTTCTGAAAAGGTCCCAACTGATCTAAAACCATGTCTGAGGCAGAGGGTAATAGCCAGGCGCTCAACCTGGGTTTCTACAAGAAACTTAAGTTGGCCCAACTTAAGGACCTCTGCAAAGCATGGAACATTGCCATGGGGGTCTAAACCTAGCAAGGCTCGCCTCCAGAATCTGCTGGCTGAGCATGATAGAGCAATGGCGATAGAAGAAAGCGCTAATGACACAGAGGAGGGAGGGGACAGTGAGAAGATGAGTCCTCAAATTCTCCTACTGACAGTACGTCCACTGGGAGTAACTCTAGTAGTACCCCAGAAGAAGTAGATGGGGGAGATGCAGCTCTTCAGAACCTAGCTAGGAGGATAGCTCTTGAAGCTAAAATCTAAGCCATAGAAAAAGAGAGAGATGAGATGGGCCTAAGCCCCCATCTCTGGTGACAGCAAGATTTTAAATAGGCAGAAAGATCCCCAAATATGTAGAGGGTGGTGATATCGCCAGGTGGTTGACAGCCTTTGAGAGGGCCTGTAAGGTGTGGAGACCCAGCCAGAAGTATTGGGGCTTTCTACTCTGTTAGCCGTTTTTTCAGGAAGTGCATGGATAGACTCCTGACAGAGAATGAGGCAGATGTTGAGTCCTGTGACCTCATGAAAGATACCCGATAGACTCACCGCTGAGGAGTATAGAGTTAGGTTCAGAGAGACACACAAAACCTCGAGACAGACCTGAATAGATTTTGTTGACTTCTCAGTACAAAACACTAGGTGGCTGGTTAAAAGGTAACTATGTGCAAGAGTATGATCGGATTTGTAATCTTTTTATGAAAAAGCATATTTTAGGTAACTGTGTTTCTGAAAAAATGCATCAGTACTTGGTGGACCTAGGTTCAGTCTCCCCCCAAGAATTGGGAAAGAAGGCTGACCATTGGGCAAGACGAGGGTGTCCAAGAAGTCCAATGGAGGGGGTGACCAAAAGAAAGGGGTTACTATTCTTGCCACCTCCCCAAGGGAAAGAGAGTAGGCAACCTAAGGATAAAAACAAAGAGACATATAAACCTGTTCAGGAGGGTGAGCCCTTTGACATTACACAAACCTAGGGTGGGTACCAGGGTAAGAACTGGGATCCCAAGATGGCTTGGTGCTTTAAATGTAAATCCAATGGGTACCGAACTTGAGACCCTATCTGTCTCAAAAAGGCTTCCGCTAGTGCACCTCCAGTTAATACTGGGGTGGTGAGTCTCCAGGTGGGATCCCTGGTGTTTCCTGACCAGGTTAGAGAGCACACTGAAGCCACTTTAGTTTCAGAGGGAGGGGTGGATGTAGCTGGCATGGCTTTCTGGCCTAGTAACCTGGAGGAATAGACACAACAGCTTCATTTTAATGGGATTAGAGTGGAAGCACTGAGAGATACAGGTGCAAGTGTCACCATGGTGACAGAAAAACTGGTATCTCCAGAAAAGTACCTGACTGGGCAAACTTATCCAGTCACCAATGCTGAGACCAAGGTTCATTCCATGACTGTGGTGTCCTTGGAGTAGAGAGGGGCTACTGGCCAGAAAGAAGGGGGTCATGTCCTCGGCAATTCCTGTTGAATGCCTGCTATGGAATAATCTGGGGGTCCTCAGCATGGGCCGAGGTAGAGCTAAGATCCCAGGCAGCCATGCTGGGAAACCCTGAATAGGTGCGCGTAAAAACCAGAGCACAACGCAAGGGTAGGGGTTGATGTTTTTGGCCCCCTAGACCCTCCAACAATATCAGGAAACAGATATATACTGGTGGTAGTGGATCATGCCACCAAGTACCCAGTGATTGGTCTGCAAAACGAATAAATTGTCCATGTGATACTTATGCACATAGTTCTTTTCTGCAAATTTTATAGCAATTTGAGAACACTTTATATTTAAACCATTTTAAGATCACTCAACTTCACACAATGCCGTCCTACTTATCTTTACTTACAATCTTTGTCTACCCTGTTGATATGCTGGAGTATTTCAAGCTTTTTGTGGGCTGTATTTTGTGCTAGAAATAAAAAATGTATTTGCTCTTCACTAGTGCTGGGTATTGTTTTTTGTCTTATGTACTGTTTTTACTATACTGTGTATTGAGATTTTATAATATAATGCATTGCACTTTTATGATTTTGTTGTGAAATCGAATAAAGTATTGGAAAAAACGATTCTTAGATATTACAAGTGATCAGGGAAGCCATTTTAGGTACATGTGCTGGACACTGGTAATTAAGAGTTTCCCCAGCTACATGATGGCATCACTGAAACTAAAGATGTTTGGTATGAAACATCTTGTATTAATAAACCCACATTGGTTCTAGTGCTGGATTTACTAATACATGCACCCAGAGGGCACCTTAAAGGTGTCCCCTGAAAACCTACTGAATACTAGTGTACTGGCTGACTGGTGTAAACCAGCCTGCCACTACAGACAGTCTTCTTACCCGTTGCTGGTGAGAGTCTGTGCTCTCCGAGGGCAGAAACAATGCCTTCTCCGGCAGGAGGTGTTAACCGCATATCAAGGCGGGAGGCTTCACAGGCCTCTGCCGCAGTGGCCCAGCCCTCCTGATTTTGCACCCTCAACCGGCAAGACTGACAACAGCAAGGCCCTAGGACGCACAGAGCCCAGCTGCCGTTAACGCTCTGCACCCAAGCGCTCCAACCCAGTACTGATGAACCGACTGTACCCCAAGCTCTCAGACTTGTCCCAAAGCCCCCCTCTTTAAACTGGCATAGTGTGCACAGCTACCAACCCGATCAGCACCTGGACATCTCAGGGCAAGTAATGAGTAACTGCTGGTAGTACTTTGGACCTTGGCCCCCTATGACCTGAAGTTCCGAAGGAGACTCCCAGAAACCAACTGTAAATACCTGTATGCAACATATGCCATTTCGTCCATAGAGAAGCGCTGCTGCATCAAGTTGCATTTAGGTGAACTGTTTACTTACCTGTAAAAATCAATATTTAGAAAAGTGCTTACTTGATAACTAAGTTCTCGGTATCAAAATGTATATAAAAATACAACTTTTTTTTCCTAAATGGGTCTCAGATTTATTCTTGCGTGTGTTTCTCATTTATTGCCTCTGAGTACAACAAATGCTTAGCACGACCCTCTGATGAGCCTAAACTGGAGGACATCATTTGTTGCATTGTGGAGGCCAGCAGTTAAGTGACCTGATTTACTTCCTAAAAGAAGGTAAACACCCCTTACAGAAGAGAAGTGGGAACAAATGAGACAAGTGTGGTAAAGGCATTTGTTGTAATGTCATACGACAGGCTGTAGCAAGTCATGTTGCATATCTATGTAGCTCTTAATACGCCCCTTAGACTGCTATTAAGTGCTGACGCTGACAGGACGGATGGACAGGAGGGACCTTGAGAGAGAGCAAAGTAAGGGTGAAGATTCAAGGAATGAGGGGAGAGGCCTTGGATTTGTCTTCCCCACAATGCTACTGCTCTCCAGACGGACAGAACATGGAGAACAGAGCAAAGTAATTTAATTAGATAATGCACAATTAAGGAGTTAACGTTACATTTTGAAGAAGAAAAAAAGTTTAGCAACTTTTCCTAAAACTATCTGGGATGAGAAAACCCTGGTGTTCAGCTTGACTTAGATTTAGATCCTGGAACGTGGAGATATTAAGTACAGTATGTACTCTGAGAGAACACATTTCAGAGACGATTGGGGCCAACATCTGTGTGTCCATAGATAACATCTACCCAGGGAAAAAGCCTGGACGAAATATTATTTTTAGTCCACGGTATGCAGAAGTGAATTGAGACACAAATCTATAAAATGCTGCTGATTAGTTCCCGCAACCAGGGAAGAGTTAAAAAACAAAAGGCATCTTGCCACAAACTGTTTTATGGATATTTCTCTCTGGAGAAAATTCTATGGACCTTGTTTCGCAAGCGAGAACCCTACAAACTGCACCAACCCGAAATCTGCCTGTTTCGCATGTTTGCTTGTAAAGCTGATTTGGGCGGTTTCTAGAGCCCAGTTTCACTCCGCAGGTGATTGATTGTGTCTGTTTGTCAAGTTGCAGAATTCTTTCACCCAAGTCCAGCGTGGATTAGGACATCAAACCATACCTTCTGAAAAGAGGGGTACTCAGCGGAGTTTGTTACAGGTGAGGAAGCCCCGCTCAGATTGTTGCTACAGACCCTACCGTCAGCAGAAAGGGGGAAATCAGTGGAGTGTCTTACAAGAGGTGAAGCTACGCTGGGACTATCCCTCACTGCCCAACATGCAGGCCGAAGACCTCCCAACCTCACGCGAGGTGGCGATGGGCATGGTTGGTTCCGTTCTTGCTTGATAAAATTCCATTGTGTTGCATCTGTGACAAGGTCTGGCACCACTGCACACCTACAGCAGGATAGAGTCTCATGTCCGGGTTAGCTGTGGGGGGGACACTTCATCCATGGAAACCTACAAGCACCCCCTCCCAAGCGGGCCGACTGTATCCTTATCAGTGGCTAGTACGAATCACTTTGTTCCACTTGCATAAAGTTTCCACCAAATGTTTTGAAAAATTGATGAGTAGAAAGGGAAAACGGAAACATAGGCGAGTGTTAGATTTAGGGTGGAAATTTGTTTTGCTTGGAGTCAAGGTTGGACTTATTACATGTGTTAAGATTAGATTTAGGGACAGGGAAGTTTAAAAAATGCAACCAAAGTCTAGATTTTAGTGACATTTTAAATGTAATTGAGCATTTTCAAATCATTTGCCTTCAGTTATTTTAGTAATTTCTTATTGGCCTGGATGCTCGTGTCGTGCGGGTTGGCGGTGTTGAGGTAGCTTGTCTTGGCCTATGAGGCGTACATGCCCTTGGCACAGAGCTATTCTGTGACCTCTAGGACTGTGGGGTGTGTGAGACACTTAGTTTTGACACCAGCATCTCACATGGCATCTTGAACTATCCCTGAAGAGGTGTGATCTTGGGGTTAGGTTGTCCACCCTGGAATGGGGACAATCCTGGCTTCCCACCTGACCAAACTGTGTACCCGCGGCTTTAAGTGGGCCGGGTCTCACCGGGTCTGAGCACCGGCAGTTTTTTAAGGAACCTCGAAACGGGTCTCTATCGGGCTCGGTTTTGTGCCCTGGCACAGGTGGTCCGTTTTTTTCCGGACTGCAGTGACAGCAGGCACATGGTGTGCGGGTGCACACACTGCTCACTTCTCACTAGTGGAGAAGTTACGGCATGACGTCATGCCAGGTGAGCCTTATAGGGGAAGGGAAATCCTTCAAAGAGAGTCATTTTCTCTCTGGATTTCCCTTCTCTTTTTGAGACCCCGGAGCAGCAACATCGTCGCGGTGTCACCAGGGCTTTAAGTCGAAGCTATTTAAATATTATATACAAGCTACAGCTGCTGCGTATTTATCTTATGCAACTAACAACCATTGACAAAGCCAATAGTCCTTACTTGTTGTAGGTATGATGTTACTTGTTGCATCATGTATCTAGGTGCAATGAAAGAAACAGCAAAATACAAATCGTTCGGCACACTATGCTAAGCACAGAGTTTTAGCTTAGGTGTTTAAGCCACGCCCTAATTACATTGCCCCCCTTTTTCATCCCATTTAAAGCCCTGTGTGTACCCCGGGGCAGCTTGCCACCCCGTGCCCTGGTTCCTTTTTGGCAAAAGTTGGAAGCGCTTCGGGCTTTTGCTTTACAGAGATGTTAAAGGCGGAAGGGCGAGCTGTTTATCCGTATTCCACTTTAGAGGCAGTAATGTTTCCCCTCGGGTTTCGGCACTGCACGTCAATGCAGCACACTGCTGGAATAAGCCTCACATCGGCGCCATTTAAAGGACATTAACTTTAACAAAGATCGCGCGCCGAGCTTGGCAAGGCCGGGAAAGGAGTTCCCAGGGAGCCGAGCTCCGGTGACATTTTTGGCGCTGTTCCTGCTCCGAGAATCAGAGTGCGGACTAGAAGCACACACTGCCCGGGGGACGCGCGAGCCGGCAGAGGAGCGGTGCTTCGGTTTAACACATAGGCCGCTTGTTGGCAGACGGGCCAATCGGGGGGTGAGCGGCGCCCGAGGAATCCCTTCCTAACAGACTGAGCACGCTGCCGGGACCAGCCGAGCACCCTGAGGCTGCCACAGACCCAGAGCCCCATCAGTCTGTCCTGAGGGTGCCACAGACCCCGAGCCTCATCCAGTCTCCCCTTCCGAGGCTACCAAAGCCCCCCTCCGAGGCTACCACAGTCCCCCCCCCCTTCCGAGGCTACCACAGTCCCCCCCCCCCTCCGAGGCAACCACAGCCCCCTCCCTTCCGAAGCTACCACAGCCCCCCCCCCCTTCCGAGGCTACCACAGCCCCACCCCCTTCCGAGGTCACCACAGCCCCCCCTTCCGAGGCTGCCCCACCCCCTTCTGAGGCAACCACAGCCCCCCCTTCTGAGGCAACCACAGCCCCCTCCCTTCCGAAGCTACCACAGCCCCCCCCCCTTCCGAGGCTACCACAGCCCCACCCCTTCCGAGGTCACCACAGCCCCACCCCTTCCGAGGTCACCACAGCCCCCCCTTCCGAGGCTGCCCCACCCCCTTCCGAGGCTACCACAGCCCCCCCCTTCTGAGGCTACCACAGCCCCCCCCTTCCGAAGCTACCACATCTCCCCCTTCTGAGGCTACCACAGATCCCTTCCGAGGCTACCACAGCCCTCCCTTCCGAGGCTACCACAGCGCCCCCTTTCTGAGGCTACCACAGCGCCCCTTTCTGAGGCTACCACAGCCCACCTTCCGAGGCTACCACGCCCCCCTCCTTCCCAGGCTACCACAAACCCCCCCTTCCGAAGCTACCACAGCTCCTCCTTCCGAGGCCACCACAGCCCTCCTTCCGAGGCTACCACAGCCCCCCTTCCGAGGCTACCACAGCCCCCCCTTCCGAGGCTACCACAGCCCCCCCCTTCCGAGGCTACCACAGCTCCCCCCTTCCGAGGCCACCACAGCTCCCCCCTTCCGAGGCCACCACAGCCCCCCTCCCGAGGCCACCACAGCCCCCCTCCTTCCCAGGGTACCACAGCCTCCCCCCTTCCCAGGCTACCACAAACCCCCCCTTCCGAAGCTACCACAGCTCCTCCTTCCGAGGCTACCACAGCTCCCCCCTTCTGAGGCTACCACAGCTCCCCCCCTTCTGAAGCTACCACAGCCTCCTTCCGAGGCTTCCCCACCCCCTTCCGAGGCTACCACAGCCCCACCCCTTTCGGAGGCTACCACAACCCTCCCCTTCCCAGGCTGCCACAGCCCCACCTTCCCAGGCTACCACAGCCCCCCCCCCTTTCCCAGGCTACCACAGCCCCTCCTTCCCAGGCTACCACAAACCCCCCCTTCCGAAGCTACCACAGCCCCCCTTCCGAAGCTACCACAGCTCCCCCTTCCGAAGCTACCACAGCCCCCCCCTCCGAGGCTACCACAGCTCCCCCCTTCCGAACCTACCCAACCCCCCCCTTCCGAACCTACCACAGCCCCCCCCCCCCCCCTTCCGAGGCTACCACAGCCCCCTCCTTCCGAGGCTACCACAAAGGACAGAAGTAGAGTCTAATGGGAAAGACTTGAGACAGTAGAGTTAGCAGACACAACTAAAGTCAAATGGACGCAAGTAGTGTCAATAAGCACAACTAGAGTCCAATGGGTGAGATTAGAGTCAAATGGATGCAAGTAGAGTAAATGGACACAACTAGAGTCTAATGGGTGGGACTGAAGTCAAATCGACGCAAGTAGAGTCTAATGGATGGGACTGGAGTCAAATAGCGTCTAGTTTGTGAGATTAAAGTCAAGAACACAACTACAGTCAAAAGGACGCAAGGACAGTCAGTGGGCACAACTAGAGTCAGCAGACACAACTAGAGTTGAATGGAGTGGAGTCAATGGACACAACTAGAGTCTAAAGAGTGGGGCTGGATTCAAATGAATGCAAGTAGAGTCGAACCGCTGGAACTGGAGTCAAATGGATGAAAGTATGGTCAGCTGACATAACTAGATTTCTAATGGGTGGGGCTGGATTAAAATGGATGCAATAGGAGTCAAATGGGTGGGATCGGAGTCAAATGGACGCAAGTAGAGTCACTGGCAACGCTAGAGTCAAATGGATGCAAGTAGAGTCAACGGACACAATTAGAGTCTAATGGGTGAAACTACGGTCAAATGGATGCACTGACCCCCATCCAGCCTGTCCTGAGGCTGCTACAGACACGGAAGCCCACCCAGTCTCCCCTTCCGGGGCTAACACAGCACCCCCCTTCCAAAGCTACCCCCCTTCCGAGGCTACCCCCCTTCCGAGGCTACCCCCCTTCTGAGGCTACCACAGCCCCCTTCCTAGGCTACCACAGCCCCTCCCTTCCGAGGCTACCACAGCCCTTCCCTTCCGAGGCTACCACAGCCCTTCCCTTCCGAGGCTACCACAACCCCTCCCTTCCGAGGCTACCACAGCCCCCCCTTCCGAGGCTACCACAGCCCCCCCTTCCGAGGCTACCACAGCCCCCCCTTCCGAAGCTACCAAAGCGCCCCCCTTACGAGGCAACCACAGCACCCCCTTCTGAGGCTACCACAGCCCCACCCTCTTCCGAGGGTACCACAACCCCCTTCCGAGGCTACCACAGCCCCCCCTTCCGAGGCTACCAAAGCCCCCCCTTCCGAGGCTACCAAAGCCCCCCCTTCCGAGGCTACCACAGCACCCCTTCCGAGACTACCACAGCCCCCCCCTTCCGAGGCTACCACAGCACCCCTTCCGAGACTACCACAGTCCCATCCCCTTCTGAGGCTACCACAGCGCCCCCTTCTGAGGCTACGACAGCCCCCCCTTCTGAGGCTACGACAGCCCCCCTTCCGAGGGTATCACAGCCCCCCCCTCCGAGGCTACTACAGCCCCTCTCTTCTGAGGCTACCACAACCCCTCCCTTTAGAGGCTACCAAAGCCCCCCCTTCCGAGGCTACCACAGCGCCCCCCTTCCGAGGCTACCACAGCACCCCCCTTCTGAGGCCACCACAGCGCCGCTTCTGAGGCTACCACAGCCCACCCTTCCGAGGCTACCACAGCCCTCCCTTCCGAGGCTACCACAGCCCTCCCTTCCGAGGCTACCACAGCCCTCCCTTCCGAGGCTACCACAGCCCTCCCTTCCGAGGCTACCACAGCGCCCCCCTTCCGAGGCTACCAGAGCCCTCCCTTCCGAGGAAACCACAGCCCCCCCTTCCCAGGCAACCACAGCCCCCCCTTCCCAGGCTACCACAGCCCCCCCTTCCCAGGCTACCACAGCCCCCCTTCCAAGGCTACCACAGCTCCCCCCTTCCAAGGCTACCACAGCTCCCCCCTTCCGAGGCTACCACAGCCCCCCCTCCGAGGCTACCACAGCCCCCCCTTCCCAGACTACCACGGCCCCCCTTCCCAGACTACCACAGCCCCCCTTCCCACATTACCACAGCTCCCCCTTCCCAGACTACCACAGCCCCCCCTTCCGAGATTACCACAGCCCCCCCTTCCGAGGCTACCACAGCCCCCCCTTCCGAGGCTACCACAGCCCCCCCTTCTGAGGCTACCACAGCCCCCCCTTCCCAGGCTACCACAGCCCCCCCCTTCCAAGACTACCACGGCCCTCCTTCCCAGACTACCACAGCCCCCACTTCCGAGACTACCACAGCCCCCCCTTCCGAGACTACCACAGCCCATCCCTTCCGAGGCTACCACAGCCCTCCCCTTCCGAGGCTACCACAGCCCATCCCTTCCGAGGCTACCACAGCCCTCCCCTTCCGAGGCTACCACAGCCCTCCCCTTCCGAGGCTACCACAGCCCTCCCCTTCCGAGGCTACCACAGCCCCTCCCCCTTCCGAGGCTACCACAGCCCCTCCCCCTTCTGAAGCTACCACAGCCCCTCCCCCTTCTGAAGCTACCACAGCCCCTCCCCCTTCTGAAGCTACCACAGCACGCCCCGCCCCAGCCAGTCCTTCTGAGGCAACCAAAGAACAAAGGCACAGTCTGCCCTTCCGAGACTGCTACAGACACCGATGCCCATACAGTGTATTCTGGGACAACCAAAGACCCTGAACCCCACCCAGTCTGTTCGGTGGCCCATCTAATCTGCCCTTTTATGGTGGCCGCAGACCCAGAGGCCCTCCAGCCAGTCCACCTTTCTGAGTCGACCACAGACCCAGAGGCTAGTACAGTCTGCTCTACTGACTGTGCCACACACTCAGAGTCCCATCTTGTCTGCCAGCTTCCTGAGCCTGCCACAGATGTGGAGGCCCACCCAAGCTGTCTGGGGCTGCCACTAACAGAGAGCACCATCCATGCTACCCTCTGAGCCTGCCACAGGATCACAGGCCTGGCCAGTATGTTCTTCTCTAACTCTCAAACAAGCAATCCTGGCAACTAGGAACACCAGCCATTTTGCCCTCAGAAAGGATAATGGAGTCAAATGGATGCAAGTAGAGTCAACGAACACAACCAGAGTCAAATGGATGCAAGTAGAGTCAATGGACAGCACTGGAGTCTAATGAGTGGGACTGGAGTAAAATGCACCCAAGGAGAGTCTAATGGGTGGGACTGGAGTCAAATGGACACAAGTAGAGTCAATGGACAGGACTAGAGTCAAATGGACGCAAGTAGAGTAAGTGGATACAACTAGAGTCAAAGGGACGCTGTTAGAGTCTTATGGGTGGGACTGGAGTCAAATGCACCCAAGTAGAGTCTAATGGGTGAGACTAGAGTCAAATGGACGCAAGTAGAGTCAGCGGATACAACTAGTTTCTAATGGGTGAGAGTAGAATCAAATGGATGCAAGTAGAGTCAGCGGACACAACTAAAGTCTAATGGGTGGGACTGGAGGCAAATATATGCAAGTAGAGTCTAATGGGTGAGATTAGAGTCAGTGGGCACAACTAGTGTCTAATGGATGCAAGTAGAGTTAATGGACACAACTAGAGTTTAATGAGTGGGGCTGGAGCCAAATGGACCCAACTAGAGTCTAATGGATGGGAGTGGAGTCAAATGGATGCAAGTAGAATCAACGGACACAACTACAGTCAAATGGACTTAAGTACAGTCAATGGACACAACTAGAGTCTAATAGGTGAGACTAGAGTAAAATGGACGCAAGTAGAGTCAGTGGACACAATTAGAGGCTAATAGATGCAAGCAGAGTCAACAGATACAACTAGAGTAAAATGGATGCAAGTAGAGACAATGGACTCAACTAGTGTTAAATGGGTGGGACTGGAGTCAAATGGATGCAAGTAGGGTCAGCAGACACAACTAGAGTCAAAAGATACAACTAAAGTCTAATGAGCGGGTTTGGAGTCAAATTAACGCAAGTAGAGTCTAATGGGTGAGATTAGAGTCAAAGAACAGAAGTAGAGTCAAATGGATGGGACTGGAGTCAAATAGCGTCTAATTTGTGAGATTAAAGTCAAGAACACAACTAGAGTCAAATGGACGCAAGGACAGTCAGTGGGCACAACTAGAATCAACAGACACAACTAGAGTCGAATGGAGTGGAATCAATGGACACAACTAGAGTCTAAAGAATGGGGCTGGAGTCAAATGCATGCAAGTAGAGTCGAACCGGTGGAACTGGAGTAAAATGGATGAAAGTATGGTCAGCTGACATAACTAGATTTCTAATGGGTGGGGCTGGATTAAAATGGATGCAATAGGAGCCTAATGGGTGGGATTGGAGTCAAATGGACGCAAGTAGTGTCCAATAGTTGGAACTGGAGTCAAATGGACGCAAGTAGAGTCAATGGCAACGCTAGAGTCAAATGGATGCAAGTAGAGTCAGCGGACACAATTAGAGTCTAATGGGTGAAACTATAGTCAAATGGATGCACAGACCCCCATCCAGTCTGTCCTGAGGCTGCCACAGACACTGAGGCCCACCCAGTCTTCCCTTCGAAGGCTACCACCCCCCTTCTGAGACTACCACAACCCCGCCCCCTTCTGAGGATACCACAGCCCCACCCCCTTCCGAGGGTACCACAGCCCCACCCCCTTCCGAGGGTACCACAACCCCCCCTTCCGAGGGTACCACAACCCCCCCCTCCGAGGCTACCACAGCTCCTCCCTTCCAAGGCTACCAAAGACCCCCCTTCCAAGGCTACCAAAGCCCCCCCCTTCCGAGGCTACCACAGCCCCCCCTTCTGAGGCTACCAAAGCCCCCCTTCCTAAGCTACCACAGCTCCCCCTTCTGAGGCTACCACAGCTCCCCATTCTGAGGCTACCACAGCACCCCCCTTCCGAGGCTACCACAGCCCCCCCTCCCGAGGCTACCACAGCCCCCCCATCTGAGGCTACCGCAGCCTCCCCTTCCCAGGCTACCACAGCCCCCCCTTCCCAGCCTACCACAGCCCCCCCTTCCCAGGCTACCACAGCCCCCTTCCCAGACTACCACAGCCCCCCCCTTCCCAGACTGCCACGGCCCCCCCTTCCCAGGCTACCGCAGCCCCCCTTCCGAGGGTACACAGCCCCCCTTCCGAGGGTACACAGCCCCCCCCCCTCCGAGGCTACCACAACCCCTCCCTTCCGAGGCTACCACAGCTCCCCTTCCGAGGCTACCACAGCGCCCCCATTCCGAGGCTACCACAGCGCCACCTTCTGAGGCTACCACAGCACCCCTTCCGAGGCTACCACAGCACCCCTTCCGAGGCTACCACAGCCCCCTCTTCCGCGGCTACCACAGCGCCCCCTTCCGAGGCTACCACAGCGCCCCCCTTCCGAGGCTACCACAGCCCCGCCTTCCGAGGCTGCCACAGCCCCCCTTCCGAGGCTGCCACAGCCCCCCCTTCCGAGGCTACCACAGCCTCCCCTTCCCAGGCTACCACAGCCTCCCCTTCCCAGGCTACCACAGCCCCCCTTCCCCAGGCTACCACAGCCCCCCTTCCCCAGGCTACCACAGCCCCCCTTCCGAAGCTACCACAGCTCCCCCTTCCAAGGCTAACACAGCCCCACCCCTTCCGAGGCCACCACGGCCCCCCCCTCCGAGGCCACCACAGCCCCCCTTCCGAAGCCACCACAGCCCCCCTTCCGAAGCCACCACAGCCCCCCACTTCCGAGGCCACCACGGCCCCCCCTTCCGAGGCCACCACGGCCCCCCCTTCCGAGGCCACCACGGCCTCCCCTTCCGAGGCAACCACAGCCCCCCCCCCTTCCGAGGCTACCACAAAGGACAAAAGTAGAGTCTAATGGGAAAGACTAGAGTCAAATGGACGCAAGTACAGTCAATGGACACAATTAGAGTCTAATGGATGGGACTGGAGTCAAATAGCGTCTAATTTGTGAGATTAAAGCCAAGAACACAACTAATGGACGCAAGTACAGTCAGTGGGCACAACTAGAGTCAGCAGACACAACTAGAGTCGAATGGAGTGGAGTCAATGGACACAACTAGAGTCTAAAGAGTGGGGCTGGAGTCAAATGAATGCAAGCAGAGTCTAACCGGTGGAACTGGAGTCAAATGGATGAAAGTATAGTCAGCTGACATAACTAGATTTCTAATGGGTGGGGCTGGATTAAAATGGATGCAATAGGAGTCTAATGGGTGGGATTGGAGTCAAATGGATGAAAGTATAGTCAATGGCTACGCTAGAGTCAAACGGATGCAAGTACAGTCAACGGACACAACTAGACTCTAATGGGTGAAACTACAGTCAAATGGATGCACTGACCTCCATCCAGTCTGTCCTGAGGCTGCCACAGAGACTGAGGCCCACCCAGTCTCCCCTTCCGAGGCTACCACAGCACCGTCCTTCCGAGGCTACCACAGCACCCCCCCTTTCCAGGCTACCACAGCCCCCCCTTCCCAGGCTACCACAGCCCCCTCCCTTCTGAGGCTACCACAAACCCCCCCTTCTGAGGCTACCACAACCCCCCCCCCCTTCTGAGGCTAGCACAAACCCCCCCTTCCTTCTGAGGCTAGCACAGCTCCCCCCTTCTGAGGCTACCACAGCTCCCCCCTTCTGAGGCTACCACATCTCCCCATTTCTGAGGCTGCCACGCTCCCCCCTTCCGAAGCTACCACAGCTCCCCCTTCTAAGGCTACCACAGCCCCCCCCCTTCCGAAGCTACCACAGCTCCCCCTTCCGAAGCTACCACAGCTCCCCCTTCCGAAGCTACCACAGCCCCCCCTTCCGAAGCTACCACAACTCCCCCCTTCCGAGGCCACCACAGCCCCCCCCTTCCGAGGCTACCACAGCCCCCCCTTCCGAGGCTACCACAGCCCCCCTTCCGAGGCTACCACAGCCCCCCCTTCCGAGGCTACCACAGCCCCCCCTTCCGAGGCTACCACAGCGCCCCCTTCCGAGGCTACCACAGCGCCCCCTTCCGAGGCTACCACAGCTCCCCCTTCCGAGGCTACCACAGCGCCCCCCTTCTGAGGCTATCACAGCGCCCCCCCTTCTGAGGCTACCACAGCCCCCCTTCCGAGGCTACCACAGCCCCCCCTTCCGAGGCTACCACAGCCCCCCCTTCCGAGGCCACCAAAACCCCCCCCCCCCCCTTCCGAGGCTACCACAGCCCCCCCCTTCTGGGACCACCACAACCCCCCCTTCCGAGGCCACCACAGCCCCACCCCTTCCGAGGCCACCACAGTCCCACCTTTTCCGAGGCCACCACAGCCCCCCCCCCCCTTCCGAGGCTACCACAGCCCCCCCCCCTTCTGAGGCTACCACAAAGGACAGAAGTAGAGTCTAATGGGAAAGTCTAGAGTCAAATGGACTCAAGTAGAGTTAGCAGACACAACTAAAGTCAAATGGACTCAGGTAGAATCAATGGACACAACTAGAGTCTAATGGGTGGGACTGGAGTCAAATAGCGTCTAATTTGTGAGATTAAAGTCAAGAACACAACTAGAGTCAAATGGACGCAAGTACAGTCAGTGGGCACAACTAGAGTCAGCAGACACAGCTAGAGTCGATTGGAGTGGAGTCAATGGACACAACTAGAGACTAAAGAGTGGGACTGGAGTCAAATGAATGCAAGTAGAGTCAGCTGACATAACTAGATTTCTAATGGGTGGGGCTGGATTAAAATGGATGCATTAAGAGTCTAATGGGTGGGATTGGAGTCAAATGGACGGAAGTAAAGTCAATGGCAACGCTAGAGTCAAATGGATGCAAGTAGAGTCAACGGACACAATTAGAGTCTAATGGGTGAAACTACAGTAAAAGGATGCACAGACCCCCATCCAGTCTGTCCTGAGGCTGCCACAGACACTGAGGCCCACCCAGTCTTCTCTTCCGAGTCTACCCCCTTCTGAGGCTACCACAGCCCCATCCCCTTCTGAGGCTACCACAGCGCCCCCTTCTGAGGCTACCACAGCCCCCCCCTTCTGAGGCTACCACAGCCCCACCCCCTTCCAAGGGTACCACAATCCCCCCTATGAGGCTACGACAGCCCCCCCGAGGCTACCACAGCTCCTGCTTTCCAAGGCTACCACAGCCCCCCCTTCCGAGGCTACCAAAGCCCCCCCTTCCGAGGCTACCACAGCGCCCCCTTCCGAGGCTACCATAGCCCCCCCTTCCGAGGCTACCACAGCGCCCCCTTCTGAGGCTACCACAGCGCCCCCTTCCGAGGCTACCACAGCCCCCCCATCCGAGGCTACCACAGCCCCCCCATCTGAGGCTATGACAGCCCCCACTTCTGAGGCTACGACAGCCCCCCCTTCTGAGGCTACCACAGCGCCCCCTTCCGAGGCTACCAAAGCCCCTCCTTCCGAGGCTACCAAAGCCCCCCCTTCTGAGGCTACCACAGCGCCCCCTTCTGAGGCTACCACAGCGCCCCCTTCTGAGGCTACCACAGCGCCCCCTTCCGAGGCTACCACAGCCCCCCATCCGAGGCTACCACAGCCCCCCCATCTGAGGCTACGACAGCCCCCCCTTCTGAGGCTACGACAGCCCCCCCTTCTGAGGCTACGACAGCCCCCCCTTCTGAGGCTACGACAGCCCCCCCTTCCGAGGCTACGACAGCCCCCCCTCCGAGGCTACCACTGCCCCTCCCTTCCGAGGCTACCACAACCCCTCCCTTTCGAGGCTACCACAGCCCCCCCATCTGAGGCTACCACAGCCCCCCCTTCCGAGGCTACCAAAGCCCCCCTTCCGAAGCTTCCACAGCGCCCCCCTTCCGAAGCTTCCACAGCGCCCCCCTTCCGAGGCTACCTGAGCGCCCCCCTTCTGAGGCTACCACAGTGCCGCTTCCGAGGCTACCACAGCCCACCCTTCCGAGGCTACCACAGCCCTCCCTTCCGAGGCTACCACAGTGCCCCCCTTCCGAGGCTACCACAGCCCTCCCTTCCGAGGCTACCACAGCCCCGCCCTTCCCAGGCTACCACAGCCCCCCTTCCAAGGCTACCACAGCTCTCCCCTTCCAAGGCTACCACAGATCCCCCCTTCCGAGGCTACCACAGCCCCCCCCCTCCGAGGCTACCACAGCCCCCCCCTCCGAGGCTACCACAGCCCCCCCTTCCCAGACTACCACGGCCCCCCTTCCCAGACTACCACAGCCCCCCTTCCCAGACTACCACAGCCCCCCCCTTCCGAGATTACCACAGCCCCCCCTTCCGAGGCTACCACAGCCCCCCCTTCCAAGACTACCACGGCCCTCCTTCCCAGACTACCACAGCCCCCCCTTCCGAGACTACCACAGCCCCCCCTTCCGAGACTACCACAGCCCATCCCTTCCGAGACTACCACAGCCCGCCCTTCCGAGACTACCACAGCCCCTCCCCCTTCTGAAGCTACCACAGCCCTCCCCCTTCTGAAGCTACCACAGCCCCCCCCTTCTGAAGCTACCACAGCCCTCCCCCTTCTGAAGCTACCACAGCCCCCCCCCCTTCTGAAGCTACCACAGCCCCCCCCCCTTCTGAAGCTACCACAGCACGCCCCGCCCCAGCCAGTCCTTCTGAGGCAACCAAAGAACAAAGGCACAGTCTGCCCTTCCGAGACTGCTACAGACACCGATGCCCATACAGTGTATTCTGGGACAACCAAAGACCCTGAACCCCACCCAGTCTGTTTGGTGGCCCATCTAATCAGCCCTTTTATGGTGGCCGCAGACCCAGAGGCCCTCCAGCCAGTCCACCTTTCTGAGTCGACCACAGACCCAGAGGCTAGTACAGTCTGCTCTACTGACTGTGCCACACACTCAGAGTCCCATCTTGTCTGCCAGCTTCCTGAGCCTGCCACAGATGTGGAGGCCCACCCAAGCTGTCTGGGGCTGCCACTAACAGAGAGCACCATCCATGCTACCCTCTGAGCCTGCCACAGGATCACAGGCCTGGCCAGTATGTTCTTCTCTAACTCTCAAACAAGCAATCCTGGCAACTAGGAACACCAGCCATTTTGCCCTCAGAAAGGATAATGGAGTCAAATGGATGCAAGTAGAGTCAACGAACACAACCAGAGTCAAATGGATGCAAGTAGAGTCAATGGACAGCACTGGAGTCTAATGAGTGGGACTGGAGTAAAATGCACCCAAGGAGAGTCTAATGGGTGGGACTGGAGTCAAATGGACACAAGTAGAGTCAATGGACAGGACTAGAGTCAAATGGACGCAAGTAGAGTAAGTGGATACAACTAGAGTCAAAGGGACGCTGTTAGAGTCTTATGGGTGGGACTGGAGTCAAATGCACCCAAGTAGAGTCTAATGGGTGAGACTAGAGTCAAATGGACGCAAGTAGAGTCAGCGGATACAACTAGTTTCTAATGGGTGAGAGTAGAATCAAATGGATGCAAGTAGAGTCAGCGGACACAACTAAAGTCTAATGGGTGGGACTGGAGGCAAATATATGCAAGTAGAGTCTAATGGGTGAGATTAGAGTCAGTGGGCACAACTAGTGTCTAATGGATGCAAGTAGAGTTAATGGACACAACTAGAGTTTAATGAGTGGGGCTGGAGCCAAATGGACCCAACTAGAGTCTAATGGATGGGAGTGGAGTCAAATGGATGCAAGTAGAGTCAACTGACACAACTACAGTCAAATGGACTTAAGTACAGTCAATGGACACAACTAGAGTCTAATAGGTGAGACTAGAGTAAAATGGACGCAAGTAGAGTCAGTGGACACAATTAGAGGCTAATAGATGCAAGCAGAGTCAACAGACACAACTAGAGTAAAATGAATGCAAGTAGAGACAATGGACTCAACTAGTGTCAAATGGGTGGGACTGGAGTCAAATGGATGCAAGTAGGGTCAGCAGACACAACTAGAGTCAAAAGATACAACTAGAGTCTAATGAGCGGGTTTGGAGTCAAATTAACGCAAGTAGAGTCTAATGGGTGAGATTAGAGTCAAAGAACAGAAGTAGAGTCAAATGGATGGGACTGGAGTCCAATGGATGAAAGTAGAGGCAGTGGGCACAATTAGAGTAAAATGGATTTAGAGTCAATGGACACACTAGAGTCATATGGATGCAAGTAGAGTCAGCTGACACAACTAGAGTATAATGGGTGGGACTGGAGGCAAATGGGTGAGATTAGAGTCTAATGGGTGGGCCTGGAGGCAAATGGACGCAAGTTAGAGTTTAATTGGTGAGATTAGAGTCAAATGGATGCAAGTAGAGTGAACGGACACAACTAGAGTGAACGGACACAACTACAGTCTAATGGGTAAAATTGGAGTCGAATGGATGCAAGTAGAGTTAACGGACACAACTAGAGGCAACGGACACAACTAGAGTGTAATGGGTGAGACTGGAGTCAAATGGACGCAAGTAGATATAACGGACACAACTAAACTTAAATGGATGCAAGTGAGTCAATGGACACAGCTAGAGTCAAATGAGTGGGGTTGGAGTCAAATGGACCCAAGTAGGGTCTAATGGGTGGGACTGGAGTCTAATGGACACAAGTTTAGTTTTCTCGGTGGGACTGGAGTCAAATGGACACAAGTAGTCAAATGACACACCTAGAGCCTAACGGACACAATAAGAGACTGACCAGGCATCTTAGATTGAAAAAACTATAAGGATAATATATAGAGTGATTTATCCTACAATTGCAAGAGACGAAGTGAACAGAATAAATGTAATCTTCCCGAAAGGGGCAACAAGGAGATGAATAGAAGATTATCATTTTTGAAAACATCACATCCCGAAATCCTCGCCGACCAGTGTGGGAAATAGAAAGGGATCGGTGAACATCAGAGAGATTTCTGTTGTGAAAAAATATGTTCTTGTCCTAAGAAGGTGGTGTCTATCAAGCTTCATCCACCGAAACGCTGCGTCGACAACTTTTGAATTTTCATGTGATTACTCTGTTACTGTGATGTTGAAATTATGCAGTTAATCTGTACATACTGAATGCGATTTTACTGTGTTTTTTACGAACATATTCTCAAGTATATTTTTAATACTGATGGAATATAGTGTACAGCTCTATATGAAATTGTTTGATTTTTAATAAGCGAAAAGCCATATATATGGTAATTGAAGTAATCTTTTTAATGAATATACTTTTTATATTATAATAAATGAGACATTTTTTCATATAACAAGGTTCAGTGTCTGGTTAGCACGGTGAATGAAGTATGGTCATGAGAGTGTTCATTTTATTATCGAATCATTGAGCATGAGAGGGACTCACTTTTGTTTAGAGTCAAATGCATGCAGGTAAAGTCAAAAGGATGCAAATAGAGTCAAATGGATGCAAGTAGAGTCAAATGGATGCAAGTAGTCCCAACTGACACAACTAGAGTCTAATCGGTGAGACGAGAGTCAAATGGATGCAAGTAGAGTCAGCGGACACAACTAAAATCTAATGGGTGAGACAAGAGTCAAAAGGTTGCAAGTAGAGTCAAATGGACGCATGTAGAGTCAGCGGACACAACTAGAGTCAAATGGATGTAAGTAGAGTCAGCAGACACAACTAACATTTAAAAGTGGGACTGGAGTCAAATGGACGCAGTAGAGTCAAAGGACTCAACTAGAATCAAACACATAAGATTAGAGTCAAAGAACACAACTAGAGTCTACTGGATGTGACTGCAGTCAAGTGGATGCAAGTAGAGTCAAATGGACGCAAGGAGTCTCCATAGACACAACTAGAGTCTAATGAGTGGGATTGGAGTCAAATTGATGCAAGTAGAGTCTAATGGGTGGGACTGGAGTCAAAGGACACAGCTAGAGTTAAATGGATGGGACTTATGTCAAATGGATGCAAGTAGAGTCAGCGGGCACAATTGGGTTTAAATGGACGCAAGTAGAGTCAGCAGACACAACTACACTCAAATGGATTGGAGTAGAGTCAATGGACACAACTAGAGCCTAATGAGTGTGGCTGGAGTCAAATGAATGCAAGCAGAGTCTAATGGGTGGGACTGGAGTCAAATGGACGCAAGTAGAGTCTAATGGGTGGGACTGGAGTCAAATGGACGCAAGTAGAGTCTGATGGGAGTCAAATGGATGAGAATATAGTCAGCTGACATAACTAGAGTCTAATGGGTGGGAGAAGAGTCAATGGACACAACTAGAGCCTAATGAGTGGGGCAGGAGTCAAATGAACACAAGTTGAGTCTAATGGGTGAGATTAGAGTCAAAGAACAAAACTAGAGTCAAATGGATGGGACTGGAGTCAAATAGATGAAAGTTGAGTCAGTGGGCACAATTAGAGTCAAATGGACGCAAGTAGAGGCAGCAGACACAACTAGACTCAAATGGATTGGAGTAGAGTCAATGGACACAACTAGAGCCTAATGAGTGTGGCTGGAGTCAAATGAATGCAAGTAGAGTCAAATGGACGCAAGTAGAGTCAAATGGACGAAAGTAGGGTCAACGGACACAACTAGAATCAAATGGGTGAGACTAGAGTCAAATGGATGCAAGTAGAGTCAGTGGACACAACTAGAGTCAAATGGATGCAAGTAGAGTCAGTGGGCACAATTGGAGTTAATTTGACACAACAAAGTCTAATGGGTGGGACTGGAGTCAGATAAATGCAAGTAGAATCAGTGGGCACAATTAGGGTTAAAGGACGCAAGTCAGCAGACACAATTAGAGTCAAATGGATTGAAGAAGAGTCAATGGACACAACTAGAGTTTAATGAGTGGGGCTGGAGTCAAATGAATGCAAGTAGAGTCTAATGGTTGGGACTGGAGTCAAATGGATGAAAGTATAGTCAGCAGACACAACTACAGTCTAACGGGTGAGAGAAGAGTCATTGGACACAACTAGAGTCTAATGAGTGGGGCTGGAGTCAAATGAACACAAGTTGAAACAGCAGACACAACTAGAGTCAAATGGATGGGAGAAGAGTTAATGGACACAACTCGAGTCTAATGAGTGGGGCTGGAGTCACATGAACGTAAGTTGAGTCTAATGGGTGAGTTTAGAGTCAAAGAACAAAACTAGAGTCAAAGAACAAAACTAGAGTCAAATGGATGGGACTGGAGTCAAATGGAAGAAAGTAGAGTCCGTATGCACAATTGCCGTCAAATGGACGCAAGTAGAGTCAATGGACACATCTAGAGTCTAATGATTGGGGCTGGAGTCAAATGGACGCAAGCAGAGTCTAATGAGTGGGGCTGGAGTCAAACTGAAGCAAGTAGAGTCTAATGGGTGGAATTGGAGTCAAATGGACACAAGTAGAGTCAATGGACAAAACTAGAGTCAAATGGATGCAAGTAGAGTCAAATGGACGAAAGTAGAGTCAACGGACACAACTAGAGTCTAATGGGTGAGACTTGAGTCAAACGGATGCAAGTAGAGTCAACGGACACAACTAAAGTCTAATGTGTGGGCCTGGAGGCAAATGGATGCAAGTAGAGTCAGCGGACACAACTAGAGTCTAATGGACGCAAGTAAAGTCAACGGACATAACTAGAGTCAAATGGACGCAAGTAGAGTCAACGGACACAACTAGAGTCAACGGACACAGCTAGAATCTAATGGGTAAGACTAGAGTCAAATGGATGCAAGTAGAGTCTAATGGGTGGCCCTGGGGTTAAATGGATGCTAGTAGAGTCAATGGACACAACTAGAGTCAAAAGGATGCAGGTAGAGTCAGCGGACACAACTAGAGTCTAATGGATGCAAGCAGAGTCTAATGGGTGGGACTGGAGTTAAATGGACGCAAGTAGAGTTAAATGGGTGGGACTGGAGTCTAATGGGTGGGACTGGAGTCTGAGTGGGGCTGGAGTCAAGCAAGTAGAGTCAAATGAGTGGGACTGGAGTCAAATGGACACAAGTAGAGTCTAATGGGTATGACTGGAGTCAAAGGACACAACTAGAGTCTAATGGGTGAGATTAGAGTCAAAGAACACAACTAGAGACAAATGGATGGAAGTAGAGTCAATGGGCACAATTAGAGTCAAATGGACGCAAGTAGAGTCAGTAGACACAACTAGAGTCAAAAGGATGGGAGTAGAGTCAATGGACACTACTAGAGTCTAATGAGTGAGGCTGGAGTCAAATGAACGCAAGTAGAGTCTAATGGGTGGGACTGGAGTCTAATGGGTGGGACTGGAGTCTAATGTGTGGGGCTGGAGTCAAGCAAGTAGAGTCAAATGAGTGGGACTGGAGTCAAATGGACGCAAGTAGAGTCAATGGACACAACTAGAGTCAAATGGACGCAAGTAGAGTTAATGGAGAGAACTAGAGTCAAATGTTTGCAGGTAGAGTCAGTGGACACAACTAGAGTCAAATGGACACAACTAAAGTCTAATGGGTGAGAGTAGGGTCAAATGGACGCAAGTAGATTCATTGGACACAACTATAGTCTATTGAGTGGGGTTGGAGTCAAATGGACGCAAGTAGAGTCTAATGGGTGGGACTGGAGTCAAGGGACACAACTAGAGTCTAATGGGTGAGATTAGAGTCAAAGAACACAACTAGAGACAAATGGATGGAAGTAGAGTCAATGGGCACAATTAGAGTCAAATGGATGCAAGTAGAGTCAACAGACACAACTAGAGTCAACGGACACAACTAGAATCTAATGGGTAAGACTAGAGTCAAATGGATGCAAGTAGAGTCTAATGGGTGGCACTGGAGTTAAATAGATGCTAGTAGAGTCAATGGACACAACTAGAGTCAAAAGGATGCAGGTAGAGTCAGCGGACACAACTAGAGTCTAATGGATGCAAGTAGAGTCTAATGGGTGGGACTGGAGTTAAATGGACGCAAGTAGAGTTAAATGGGTGGGACTGGAGTCTAATGGGTGGGACTGGAGTCTAATGAGTGGGGCTGGAGTCTAATGAGTAGGGCTGGAGTCTAATGAGTGGGGCTGGAGTCAAGCAAGTAGAGTCAAATGAGTGGGACTGGAGTCAAATGGACGCAAGTAGAGTCAATGGACACAACTAGAGTCAAATGGACGCAAGTAGAGTTAATGGAGAGAACTAGAGTCAAATGTTTGCAGGTAGAGTCAGTGGACACAACTAGAGTCAAATGGACACAACTAAAGTCTAATGGGTGAGAGTAGAGTCAAATGGACGCAAGTAGATTCATTGGACACAACTATAGTCTATTGAGTGGGGTTGGAGTCAAATGGACGCAAGTAGAGTGTAATGGGTGGGACTGGAGTCAAAGGACACAACTAGAGTCTAATGGGTGAGATTAGAGTCAAAGAACACAACTAGAGACAAATGGATGGAAGTAGAGTCAATGGGCACAATTAGAGTCAAATGGACGCAAGTAGAGTCAGTAGACACAACTAGAGTCAAAAGGATGGGAGTAGAGTCAATGGACACTACTAGAGTCTAATGAGTGGGGCTGGAGTCAAATGAACGCAAGTAGAGTCTAATGGGTGAGGTTAGAGTCAGACCGGAACTAGAGTCAAATGGATGGGACTGGAGTCCATAGGATAAAAGTAGAGTCAATGGGCACAATTGGAGTCAAATGGACGCAAGTAGTCAGCATACACAACTAGACTCTAATGGGTGGGACTAGAGTCAAAGGACACCACTAGAGTCTAATGGGAGGGACTAGGGTCAAATGGACGCAAGTTGAGTCAAGCGACAGAACTAGAGTCTAATGGTTGGGAGTAGAGTCAAATGAACATAACTAGAGTCAGATGGATGAGGGTAGAGTGAAATTCAAACAACTAGAGTCAAATGGATGGGAGTACAGACAAATGGACACAAGTAGAATCAGTGGACACAACTAGAGTCCAACTGACATGTCTAGAGTTTTACGAACCCAAGTACTGTCAATAGACGCAACTTGAATGGAACACATATTTAGAGACAAATGAATGGAATTAGTTTTGGATGCAAGTAACATGAATGAAATGGATGTCACTAAATTGAAATGAACGTAACAAGAGTGAAGCGGACATTTGCATTCACAAATCAGGGTGGCGTATAACAATGTAAGCTTTCTTATACCTCTACCTGGCAATAAACCGTGCAGTGCTGAGATGGTAAGTTTCTAACATACAGTACAGCCGTGATGCAGCGCCCTAACCTGCCTCTGTCTCCCGGGCATTCTCCCACAACGATGAATATAAATGAATTATTTTACTCAGGACTGTTTTTTAAGAGCCCCCAAGGCTTACTTTTTTTTAAGCCGCTTCCTACACAAGGCAAAGAAAATCAGTTTTTCCATCAATTTTTGCTCCCCGCAGCCGTTTGTCAAGATTGATTATGTCTTGATAGAAGACTCCCGCCGGCTTGAACGTGGTAGCAGATTGCGTATTTTAGCATCTCGTTTGCCATGCTGGGTATGAGGCCGTCTGCGAGGCCGTTCCCCCTTTGGCGCCACTTGCAAATGAAGTGTTTTTCAGTGCACGCGCTTAAGCCATCAAAGACGCATGCCCTATAGAGCAGGTCACCACTGCAGTGTAAATATTATAAAGCAATTGTGATAATATGCAGCATATGTTTCAGTTGCTGCTTGCCTCCCAAAGCTGCTATAGGGACTGAAAGGTTTGGCTTCTGTGTGGTTTGACCACAAGGGAGATCTACCTTTTGAGCCAGCAGGGACACAAAAAGTTCAACAATAGTTGATCTTTTTCTATGTACCTTCTAGATCTGCTTGTAGTCCTAAAATGAAGGTTGCGTGACATTTACACACTAGCATTTCCATCTGCCACCAGGTTGTCTTGCTACTGTTCGGGCTGATAAATGTGTTTGTGTATGGATGGATGGATGGGCTATATAACACAAAAGAACTCCTGGAAGAAACAATTGAAAACCACATACAATGTTTTATCTTCTATGTAAACCCAGGAGTTTTGTTGTGTTATATAGTCTTGACTTGGTGAGTCAACTCCTGCTGGTCTCTAAATCTCCTCTGGCCCTCTGTTTGTGTTTCGGCTGTGTAATTTGTGCACCATGAGTCGAGAGAAAAGGCTGTCGAGCGTTGCAACGAGTCGAAGGCAAAGAAAGATACAGACAAGTCATATGAGCGGTCGATGGTACCTGGACTCTTAATGTATCATGGTGCAGTGTTCTTGAAAGAGGTGCGTCCTCAGCTCTTTCCTAAATTGAAGTTCCTGGTGGGGGCAGGGAGCTTTTTCTGCATCCTGGGTGTTTACATGCATTGAGCCGTCATTTCTTTTGTCGGCTGAAACTTTTCATGTCCATTAATAACAACTAAATCACATGTTCCATACACTACCACCCCTTTCATTTCTTCTATACACCAACGCTAGCCGCCTTTGTTGACATTCCCTGGTAGCCATTTGGGCATGGAGTGCCACAGCTGGGCTGGACTCAACTAAACACGAACACCTGAAGGCCTCGAGGTGGTCTCTAATGGGACAGATGCTAAGAAGTTTGGGGGTGGGATCAGATTTAGAAAGGGAGAGCTTGACCCATAGAACTTTCCACTTGCTACAAAGGATTCTCTTCTAACATGGAAGTGGTGCAATCTGGTGACCCCTAAAATCCACCCGTCAGAAGCCCAAATCGGTCTGGTGATAGCATCACAGAATCTAAAAGGACACAAGACGTGAATCAGCCAGTGTTTGTTTTCAGAATGTCTTCTGTTAGTGCTGCTAAACTTCATCATGGGAGAGCAGAACAAGGAAAGCCAGGCGGCCAACGAAAACTAAGGTACAAGGACCCGTGTGTGGCTGAAGGGATGAAACAGGAGTGCAGCACCTGGAGGAGAGGGGCGGTGCTGTGGTGCGCCCCATCATCTCAGCTATCAACGCTGGCAAGAGCCTCTCACGCAGCCCCTGGGGTGGGAGGGCGAGGATGCATTACCCGGTACACAGAGGCACCTGTTCACATCGCAGCGTTTAATATTTCATGGGGTGGAGACAAAGGGAGCCTGGAAAATGAATAATGAACGGGAGACTCCTGGTGGAAGACGAGTGGCGCCCGCCCGCCAGCGCATCGCCTTCGATTGTGGACCATGTTTGGAGACCAAGAGAGCCCTCTGCAGAGAATGTCAAAAAGCCCCCCACTCAACCCCACTTGTCCTACGCTAGGCCATCCTACCACCCCACCCCCACCACCCCACCACCCCACCCCACCACCACCCCACCACCACACCACCACCACCACACCAGCACCCCACCACCACACCCACCACACCCCACCACCACATACCACCACACCCCACCACCCCACCACCCCCGACCTGACTGGAAAATGAATAATGAACCGGAGACTCCTGGTGGAAGACGAGTGGCGCCCGCCCGCCAGCGCATCGCCTTCGATTGTGGACCATGTTTGGAGACCAAGAGAGCCCTCTGCGGAGAATGTCAAGAAGCCCCCCCACTCAACCCCACTTGTCCTACGCTAGGCCATCCTACCACCCCACCCCACCCCACCCCACCCCCACCACCACCACACCCCACCCCCACCACCACACCCCACCACCCCACCAGCACCCCACCACCACACCCACCACCACACCCCAACACCACCCCACCCCAACACCACCCCACCAACCCACCACCACCACACCCGACTGGAAAATAAATAATGAAAGGAAGACTCCTGGTGGAAGACGAGTGGCGCCCGCCAGCGCATCGCCTTCGTTTGTGGACCAAGAGAGCCCTCTGCGAAGAATGTCAAGAAGCCCCCACTCAACCCCACTTGTCCTACCCTAGGCCACCCCACCACCCCACCCCACCACCCCACCCCACCACCCCACCCCACCACCCCACCCCACCACCCCACCACCTCACCCCACCCCACCCCACCCCCCCACCACCTCACCCCACCTCCACACCCACCACCCCACCCACCACCTCACCACCACACCCCACCACCACACCCCACCACCACCACACCCGACTGGAAAATGAATAATGAACGGCGCCCGCCAGCGCATCGTGGACCAAGAGAGCCCTCTTCAGAGAATGTCAAGAAGCCCTGCACCTGGCGGTTCTTGTCCTACCCTAGGCCATCCTACCACCCTACCCACTTACCCACCCAGACATGATTAATGGGCCATCACGACTAGATAAGAGCCAGGCAAAACAAAGATGGTGAATTTATTCACAAGGGTTGTGCTTAAGCGACATTGCACAGTTTTGAAGGCAAACAGTGGTCATTGGAGACAAAATACATTGAACTTTCAGAGTGTTTTTAAAGGTATCTATCATATCTACATGCCTAAGAGGTGATCACTGTTCTCTGGTGATCCAGATGACCTTTCTGACACTTCAGAATACAGAGAGGGGGGGCTACTGAAAAGTAATCTCTGAGGAGTTCCAGATGCCCAAATCTTGAGCTCTGAGAGGGCTCCTCAGAGAGGAGATCCACCGGTGCAATCTTGAGAGCAAAGGCACCCTGAGGAAAGGCGAACACCTGAACATTAATCAGCCCACTAGGGAAGAGCAGAGCAGAGCGGAAGCTGCATCTTACATCTTGGAGGATTGCGGCAGCCAGATCACCGCCGAGATGCGCGCAGGAAGATTCTAAGTTCCCAGATATGACCCAGCCCTGGGAGAAATGTGCAGTCCAAGGTCCTAATGAAAATGTTTAACTATTTGTGGAAGGGATTGGGGCCAGTAAATCGACGCAAGTCTTATACTGGCACACACTGGCCAGACGGTAGAACTAAAAAAGTGATCTATTTATACTTTTCGCAGAGTTCTTCCAAATTTATATGGATGTGATCCCATTTTACTACGACAGGTTTGACAGACTTACAACCCCGGTGAATTCTTTTTTAAGCATTGTTTAGAGTAATTTTCACATACCAACTGAATTTTCAACATTGCTAACTGGGTTATGTTAAGCACACACTGTGAACCCATCAAAGCTTTCTACCCGACTCGCGTTTTGGAGAAATCCCTATTTTAGAGAATTTCAGCTAACATTTAAAAATGGTACACAAGTACACACCCAGCAGAGTATGTTCAAACTTAACATTTAAAAGCAGGAATGAAATGTGCATTGGCAATTCCAATAGATCAGGCC
This sequence comes from Triturus cristatus, assembly GCF_964204655.1. NCBI lineage: Eukaryota > Metazoa > Chordata > Amphibia > Caudata > Salamandridae > Triturus > Triturus cristatus. The sequence continues at coordinate 46,102,899 of NC_140595.1, forward strand.
ATGGAAGCATGTTTCTTTTTTATTAATGTAATTTCTTTCAAATATGCAAAAAATGACCAAAAGATGAATTATATCAAAATAAGGGAGTTATCCAGCAGGTCAGGCACGCCAGCCCTGGCAGTGAAGTGCACTCCTTTCCAGGCGGCTGGGTACATGCAATCCAATAAAATGTGGCCAATCACAGTGCAAGATAGCCAATGGATGACGCGGCTGACCCACTGCACCAAGCGGTGTGCTGTGGTGGACGGAAGCAAAGTGTGGACGACGCTTGAACGGACTCATGGAGAAGAGTTCTGACCGGAAGCCCCAGCACTTTTATTATGATTTTCTTTTTTTTTTTTTAAAGAAAACCTGAGGTAACGATACAGCTAAAGCTCTCTGCAGGCCAGACCTAAAAAGCATTCTTGGAATCCATCTGGAGGCATCTGGTAAGAGGAGAAGAGGAGGAACACTGGCCAAATAAGACGGCAATGTTCTGTACTTGGGTCTGCATCCAGCTAACACTGACCCGCACCCTTAGGGGAGGGAATTGTTTTCTGCGGGCATGAGTGGGGAATTAGTTGGAAACTTATATGAGAGTGTTACTCTATCCCAATAATATTTAGAAAAGTGAGAGTCCCTAGTAACGATATGTGAAATCTTTATGAATATTATGAACTAGAGGACATTTCAGCTGAAGAACATAAAAGTATCAAAACAAAATATTTGCAGATTGCAGTTACACGAGCCCGCTACTCACAGTGTTAAACTGCTGTCCTTGTCTTTTGATTGCGCTCTTTAGTATCTGCCTTATAGCACTCCGCGGAAGAACTGGAACGGTAACATGCCACATGGAGTCAAGATTGCAAGATAGTTGCCATTCCAGGGCCTTGGCCTTCCTGGAACATGTGATGAATCCCGGAAGGGCCCAAAAATGAAATCATTGGAGGATCAGGTTCAAGTGGACCAGTCGGAGGGTGGCTCCACGGCCATTGCCTGTGTAATGGACGGTGGGGGCTAGAAAACCAATCACAGTACAGGACCTCAGCTCTCCACCCATAAACTTCCCACAACGTTTCGAGTCCTCCATTGAGGAAAGTTACGCTGCACGCAAGACCCTCCATGATGAACCTTTGGAGCGCCTGCCTCAAAAACAGGGACAAGACATGTCAAGTGCTCCCACGCTTGTAGTGTCCTTGCAGGAAATCTACAAATGTGACATAAAATAGGATTGGTCACTGCCTTTCATTCCAATGAGGCCTATTCCTTGAACAATATCAGTAATGGTTTAATATGGAAAAGCCTGATATATGATAACAGGTTTTATTCTATAGTTAGCAAACACAACAAGATGATGGACGGAGCGCTGAAACTTTTCAACCACTCGCCCCCAGTCAAGAGATCTGGGTTGAATCCATCATCGTTCTTTAGCTCACTCCGCCACTCCAGTTCAGACCCAGCCAGATGCAAATCAGTCTTGACCCTGTTGCTCAAGGAAACAGTCCAGTCCAAACTGCCAAGCCAGGTCTTCCTTGGACCGGTAACAATCATCCTGGGACCGCTTTTGGGGTTTCACCCCTCATCAACCAGGCTAGCTTGGATCCAGTGGCACAGTGAGCTCGGGACCCACGTCTGGGCATACCCTTCCCATGTAGAGCGAACATAGCAAACACAACATTTCATTTATCCTATATTTGTCAGACTTACACAACAGACACAAGCCTTTTTGTTTCAGTTCTCGGGAGCTATTTCTGTACGCCCTTAGGGTACAGGTATCCCGGCCACACCCCCCGAATGAATATATTAATAAGTAACTCTCTTTGGAAAGCCTTTGGGATACCCCGCTTCCCACGCAAAGGCCTGCTTTTAGCTTTTGGAGGTAAATAATTGAACAGTCATAACAGGGGGAGGCAGGTGGGCCCAAAACAAGCCTGCCAAGGCAGCAGCTGTGGGTTACCTGTTAACCATGGTTACAAGAAGCCGCCCACGCCTGCCCCGACTCTAGCGTTCGCCATCTGCGGTGGGCGAGCCCGCTGCGCTGCTTCCTTGCTTGTTCTTGGCCACAAAGGTGTTACACTTGGTTGCCAGGCAGTGATGCAGGGCACTGTGCACTCAGGAGGGAGTGGAAGGGGCTAGAACACAAACAATTGAGGTCAGGTGCAGGAATGAAAAGAGGAGAGGCCAGAAACACACACTAGCAGACACTGACAGCCCAGCACACACTGTGGCTAGCGTCTCAGCAGTGCAAAGTCATGCCAGAGGCACTATGGAACTGCTGAGCAGCAGCAAAACAGTGAGTCTGACTCCATCTGGGCAAAGAGAAGAGTTTGAATACCATAAAATGTTTTCTAAGTTGGCTGCTTAGCCGCCTGAGCTGTGTGATGAGAAACATCTCCTTTGGAAGTCTGAAAGTCTGCAACAGCTTAGAAACTGTGCCATGTGAGCCTCTGTTTTTGATTATCCCACTAAAGGTTTTTGAAACCTGGGGCTTAGAGATGTTTGGACCAGACAAACAGAGCATGAAGCCTCTTTTCGTACTGGTTACCGGTAGGTCGGTTTAAGGGTTTGAGGACACGTTAGCCATGATCCAGAGTCTTATGGCTTGAAGATAAGCGCCCTGATAACTGAAACATGACATAAATTAATATAGTCTTATAGCCTGCTGCTGAGGGCCAAACCGGTTGTTAAAGGCCCTGAACCCGAGTTAGGCAAAGGGCCTATCACAAAGGTGAGGGCCTTTAACAACGGGTATAGCCCGAGGCAGAAGGGCTATTAGACCCTTTCATCTACTGAGGGTAGAGTGTTCTAAATTTCAAAGGGGGAAACAGAAAGACAAACTTGGGAATGTTGGGCTAATACCAGCCATTAGAAGCCCGGAGGCCTCCACTGACTTCAGTTGAGCTCTCAACATTCCAATGATCTAATTGTTCTCATTTTTTTAATTTATTTTATTCCACTGTTTATCTTTAATGCATGGTAACTTGATAAACCGAGTCAGTCCTAGTGAAATACGGACCCTCGTACAAAGTAAATCAAAGGTTGTCTGTCTCGGTTCATGAGGAGGCCATGTCTAGGTCAAGCGTAAGCAGGATTTTCTCACAACCATGACAGCAGACGAGGCACCAAAAGGAGAGAACAAAATCCCTGAGTCCCAACCTCATCCTTCTTTCTTGGTTTGAAAGCCAAGTCAGACCCTCCCAGGAGCCGGCGCCTTGCCACATTGTTTCGGACAACATTTAGCCAATCTGTCCAATGACGTGTAGCGGGTGGAAGGTGTTGCCTCAGTCCAGAGACATTAAGGCTAGGGGGGCTGGCATTGAGGTATAAAGTAGTTCCTCATGTGGGAGTGACTGTCTGGAGGTTCACAAATTAAGGTGACAGAGAACAATATTTCTAGGTTTAGCTGGTCAACTCTTCTGGCAAATGGGGGCATTACCAAGGGTCAGTCTGTCACCGAGGTCACATGACGAGACCCTGCTGTGTGGTTGTCTCATCTGAGTTTATAGCAGAGATCCAGCTACAAACCAACTGGATCCAAGCACTGCAGAACCAGAGAAATTTACAAAATCAGTCAAGTCGAGCATACATGAGCTTACCATCTCAAGAAGCTGCCAGTGCACTGTGGCTATTGCACTGCATGGGTGTTGGGGATTTCTTAGCGCCAAATACCCCAGCTAGCAACTTCAGTGTGTTTGAAACTAGGAGGCGAAAATCCTCCACACTCATCCCCCCCCACCTGGAGGCTTGGGGCGCCACCCCAGAAAGGTCTGAGCACACTGGCAGGTTTTGAGGTTCTGTCTGGAGGCAGCACGGTCAGGCCTTCTTCTACGCTCAGGTCATTGACGGGAAACCATTGTCTCTCAAATAATGGCAGGGAGGACTTGTCCGGAGAGGCTCAAAGCCTGTCTTTAGTAACTTAAGTGTGTATCCATGGTAACAAGGGTCATAGACAGCACAGTGTGCGTGACCGAGCACCATTATTTTACACTCTGTGGGATGGAGGCTCCAACAGGTCACTTGCCCTTCTGTAACGAGTGGGCAAACAACACCTGAAGCCAGGTACACGGCTGCGTTTGGCGTCCTTTACATGTGTTTGAGATGCTGCGGCCTCTGTACAGGTAGCATCATCCAGAATAGCACAGAGATGTGCATCGTTGAGGCTGGCACGATCCCCTGGTCAGATGAATAGGGGGAAAGTGCTGCTGGTTTAAAAATAAATTAAAGCATTCCATCCACCACCTTGTTGCGTTTGCAGTTTACACCCTGAGTGTGACGGATATGCCTAGACCTGGGTCCCGTGCTCACTGTGCCAAAGGACTCAAGCTATACCTCACTGATGAGACCTAAGTAGGTGGAAAGCGGTCTGGGGTTACTTGAGGTCCCATCTTGAGGGGCGCATTCCCGGCAGTCAGGACAGATCGTTCCCATGAGGAGCAGGGTCGGTACTTATTTGCATAAGGCGGGCCTTTGTTTAGAGTGGTACGGTGGGCAAAAAAACGATGGACTGGAATGAGGCCCTAAGCAATTGCAAGGGGGTGAGATTAATTCAAGAATTCCATCCATCACCTCTTTGAGCACCATTTCCACTTGAAGTAACGTCAAATGTCACCGTATCGACAATCTCAAATCCACGACGATACTGAAAGTATTTGCGTGGTGCACCGCATGAAGCCCTCTCTAAGTCATTCAGTGATTGCAACATGTTCTAATAAGTTCAACGGAAGTTAAAGTAGCAACAGATGGCTCTCCCATCTTACTCAGATTCTATGAGAACCCAGAGGCTGGAAACCAACCGCAGAACATTAGACCTGATACGCGACATTCTGATCGGACATTCACCAACCTCAGAAAACCACGTCCGTATCCACATGCCACCATGCAACCTCTGGTGACCAATCAACCCAACCCAACCAGAATCCTCCATAACCAAGAAGAGAAAAGTCAGAGAGGGAGAATTCTTAGTAAAAGGGCAGTTGTGAACCTTCTCCCCCTCGCTAACCAGGAGAACCTAAACCAGCAGAAAAACACATCTGTATCTACATGCAACCTCTGGTGACCAATCAACCCAACCCAACCCAACCAAACCCAACCAGAATCCTCCATAACCAAGAAGAGAAAAGTCAGAGAGGGAGAATTCTTAGTAACAGGTCAGCTGTGAACTTTCTCCACCTCACTAACCAGGAGAACCTAAACCAGCAGAAAAACACACCTTTTTCCAAAGGAACAACTCACACCTTCTGCGCAAACAACTTCCTGTCCACAACTACCAGAGCATCAACCACGAATCCAGAATAAACCAGCAGCTCAGATACACAATGATTTAGGCGCCATACAAACAAAATACAAACGACTTTGAGTCTCCCATTAGAACAGCTTCAGACTGCGATTACCAGGATAGATCCGTAGCAGCGGATCTCGCCAGCTTCCTTCGTCGCAGGCGCACTCGTGGTTGCATTGTGTAGCGTTGGCTGCGATACAAGCCACAGAGCCAGAATGCAGGAGGATGTTAATATTTTCAAAATAGACTACTTTTTAAGGTGTTGGGAAATGTTGACTCGAGAGTCGTAAAATAAGTTCAGCTTGCGACATTATAAACTCAGTTTAAACAGCCTGGGTCGTAAGAATCCGGAAAGTATTAAGAGAAGGTGGAAATTTAGACTCCAGGCCAACATTTTTACAGTGGTAAAAGGGGTTTCGCAGCCACGTGCAGGTCTAGGGTGAACACCTTTTTAGGTCTTGCCCAAAGCCAGTTTTAGCTCTCTGTTGTCGAAGACCAATTTTGGACAATACCAATACTGGCAGTGGGCTTTGGTAAGCCCATTGCCTCCTTTCTTGTGAGGCATGAGAGTGGACGACAACAGAGAGAAGGCGGCCAAGACGCCAGGGATGGGGCCGGATAGCAAGAGACTGGAGACGAAGGCCTAGACTCCAGGGGTTAGAGTGTACAACAATAGAGAGTAGACAGACTCCATGGGTGGGACCTGGAGAGATTAGCAAGCATATGAGTAAGTATCCAAGAGCGAGACAGCCTGCAGCGGTACTCCCATAGACAGATTTCAAGACTTCTGAGCTTAGCGCTGACCAGCACTGCCCATCCAGATGAAGAAAGGTACCCACTGCACCCCAAAACACTCTATGCTCTTTGATTAGCTCTCAGATCTCCCTTAAAATTGGCTCTACCATAGAATGGGGGTTTTCATTAAGGAAAAATTTTACTAAGTAATTTTGTTGGCGGTGTCTATGCGTTCTGAACTTGACGGGCAGTTGTGATTTCTGCAATTAAGTCTAACCAGCGAATGCCAGATTGCGCAAGAGGGCAGAGTGGGCTACCGATGTCAGTGGGGCAGAACAAGGCCATGAGCCTTGCCCATGGTTGCATTGGTGGTGCGTAGACATGAGATGGCATCCTAACTATATACGTAATGAGAGTCATCTCCGGGGCCACTGTCACTGTGTTTATAAAACATAAATGAGACTGCGTGCTTGGTCACAAGACACCCGGCGGCAGTAATTCAGCACCATCTCCCTTTGCCGCGAGCCCATGGTGCAGACGCGCGAGGAGCCCTCTCCAAGAAGGCCCTGTGATGCCGATTCAACACGGGCCCACTTCCTCCACCTATTAATAGTATCCCATTAGACCACCCCTCCCCCTCTCTTTCAGCACAAGGGAAGGGATAATGACTTGGTAACTGGACCTGGGACCTCCTTTTTCTCCGCTTGGGCTGTCCAGGCTCAATATAGGTGCCTTTGGGCTCCAAGCATTAGTGTCTAAAATGGGCACCTTTACATGGCTGCTTCCTTTCCGTTCTCACATGCCCTCACTACTGTAGAAGAAAGACTTCAATGCCTCTGGTTTAGCTCTCGGACCAGATCCCTAGAAGACAGACTTCAACAACTCTAGTTCAGCTCTCAGAGCAGGTCTCTAGAAGACAGACTTCAACGCCTCTGGTTCAGCTCCCAGTCCAGATCTGTTGAAGACAGACTTCAACGCCTCTGGTTCAGCTCTCAGAGCAGATCTCTAGAAGACAGACTTCAACGCCTCTGGTTCAGCTCTCAGTCCAGATCTGTTGAAGACAGACTTCAACGCCTCTGGTTCAGCTCTCAGAGCAGATCTCTAGAAGACAGACTTCAACGCCTCTGGTTCAGCTCTCAGTCCAGATCTGTTGAAGACAGACTTCAACGCCTCTGGTTCAGCTCTCAGAGCAGATCTCTAGAAGACAGACTTCAACGCCTCTGGTTCAGCTCTCAGTCCAGATCTGTTGAAGACAGACTTCAACGCCTCTGGTTCAGCTCTCAGCGCAGATCTCTAGAAGACAGACTTCAACGCATCTGGTTCAGCACTCAGAACAGAGGCAAAGGGGGTGCTGTAGAAGTCAGGGTTAGGTATTGAATGGATAAAATAAATTGGAAAGTGCCAGGGTAACCATTTTTCACGTGTGGTCAGTGGTTTGAAAATCCTGAAATAAATCAACAAACAGGATTGACCTACTTCACTGGCCTCGTCCGAGTTAGGGAGCTTCAGTCCTCTTTCTTAGTTCACTTCAAGTTTTTGAGAAGCGCAAAACATGCCCCAATGGGCAAAAATCATTTCTGCAGCCCTGCTAGCAAACAGGGACGTCCGAATCCATTACTACATGGACGACACACACAATTCTGTCAGAAACTCTCCTCCGGCCATGACGAACGACTGCTTTTTGCTGATCCAAGCATGGACGTCGGAAGCCCAACTCAAGCTAAACGTCGGCAACATAAAATTGTTGCTCATCTTGACTAACTTGAAACAACACATATACAAAGCTAGCTGCCCACGAGGAATCCTCACGGATTGATTCCTAAACTCATTAACAGCGCCAAAGTTTGGCCTTCCACAGTGGTACCCACGTTGGCTTCAGATACACATTGTGCACCAGGCGAAGACTGCCTGGTACAATTGGTTCTGCCTGTGGAGTGAAGCCGTTCCTCCCACCACCCTAGGGGTTCCCACCTACCTGCAGGCAATTCTTTGCTTGCCAGCTTCCCAGAGATACACCCGGCACCACTATAGTTTCTCCCTCTTGTGGAGGCCCACCTTAGTATTAAAGGATCACACCGGATCATCAGAAAACTCCACAGGTGCCTCCTCGCGATCTCTTCCATGCAAAATATTGACCCACTACAAGCACCTCATTGCCCAGACCACTACTCAGAACTCAAAGTCCTCAATCCAGCCTGCACCTCTACCACTTGCCTCTTCTTAGTACCTTCACCAAAGTGTCAACCACCATTACTGCTGCTGGTTCCATCCACTGTGAATTCCTAGCGGTCCCAAAAGACAGAGACGTATTTAAAGTAACACTTAGAACTTTTGATTTCACAGAAGATTGTTTATTTTTTAGTTTTGTATAGCGCTAACCTGACCCGAGTGTATCAGAGAGCTTTAGAGTTTGCACAGAAAATTTAAAAGGAGTACAAATGAGGAGAAAAGTAGTAGGCATACAAGGAAAATCTACAATAGATAGTAGGCAAGGTAAACGTACCTGTATATATATATATATATATATATATATATATATATATATATATATATATATATATATATACAGCGATTGCACAGAAGTTTTACAAGGAATACTAATGTGGAGAAAACTAGTAGGCATAGAAGTTAAAAATCTACAATAGAGAGTGGACACACAGGGTAAAAATATACCCATTGGACTGAGGAGGAGTAAGTAACTCTGCCTCCTGTCAGGAGTTTGCAAAGAATGATTCCGGGTAATCTGTGAACATTTTGGGGATATATGTGTGTGTCTGTGGGGGGCGGGAGGTGGTCGATGGGTTCACCCAAGGAGTCCAGGCCCATTTGGTCAGTCCACGCCTTGGTGGACTGAACTCACTCATGGCTTACACCCTGTGATCCCCAGAAGAGGGGAAAAGTGGCTGAGTGAGGGCACACTGGGAGCTAATACAAAATAATAGTTTTATGAGTATTAGATTTTTAATGTTTTTATTTTATTTTAGCACTTTGCAATATGTATGATGTTATTGCATGTTACTTTTTGTACACTTTAACTAATACTTTCTTTAGCCGAAAAAAAAGAAATACGTTTTCTTGACACTGATGCGGACTGTGCAGACCTATTCCGATTGTCGAGTTGAGTAGGGTCGTACAGTACAGGGAGGTACCTGCCAGTCGCCGCGGCTTCTAGGGAGTGAACAAACACCACGTGGACTTACAAGGCTGCCCCTAAGATCTGAGAGGGGGAGGGATATCAAAGACTGTTGTCACAATTTCACCACCACCTTATTCCCTTCTTTCCTAGGTGAAGGTGCCAGGGAGGTGCTTAAATTTGCCTTCAACATAGAAAATGGATACACTGTTGAGATTTTTGTGGACGCAAAAACTGTAAAGGGGAGAAAATTCAAATGTTTGTAATATCTATGTATCTCCTACACTTTCCTGTCATATAATAATACAGAATTAGATCCGGTTTCATAACTTAATACATCTGTGGCTGTATTAACCCTTCCTCCTTGGATAAAAGAGTTCTCTTTCTAGCAGTCTGTAGCCTACTGCAAAAGCATCCATGCCCGAGTTCCCTCCACCCCCTCAGCTCGTGTCCCTGAATAGATATCCGGTCATGAATTACTGTCTTGCTTCGAGCCCCCCAGGCAATCTTACTATTAAAATTCACACTGAGCACAATTGACCTTCATTGTAAAACCCCCAGTTGGGAGTTTTGCGCGTGACATTTTGGATATTGGAATCAGCCGGCCTCTCTGGAGCCATTACATCTAGAAGATGAAAGGCGGGACCCTCGAACTGACCCGCAGGTCTAGGAGAAGTGGGCCAGTTATTTTTAGAGTAAGGAAGCGCTCTTCTTACAGCGCCATCCTCCCTCCGACGACCCTGAAGAAGTTCAGCCCTCTTATCAAGGTCAGGCAGTGACCGAAACGTTTCCACTCCGGTGTAGTTTCAGCTTGGGACAATCAAAGCAGAGAGAATATAGTAAATGGCCACCGATTGAGCGGCTTCCTTCCTCCACTCCCCTTGCGCTTCCTTCCTCTCCTACTCGCTGGCCCCGATCCAGCTATCCTGTTAACATACTTAAAGAAGCCCGGCCTGGTTGATGCAAAGACATTCTGGAACTCTGCTTCCGGAACGATAAGGTCTGCAAGAGAAGTTACTGTCGACGGGGCAGAGGGCAGTTCAATCGACAAAGAGAGACGATAAGACGATGACCATCAGGTGGTGGGTGGTTGACATTAAACCCAATGAGGGTCATTTTCCAAGTAAGAAAAAATGACCTGATGAGCTTGGACCGTTGCCAAGCAACTTGAGGGTGAAGAAGGCTTTCTTCTTCTTGGGGTACATCTACCGCAGAGTTGTCCAGTGTAGGGGCAAGAGTTCCGTATCTATGCCAGGTTCTCATGATAACCAGTGGCTATGGGTACGCTAAGAGTCAGTGTTTGTACATGTATTTTAAGTGGGTACCCTGAGACTTTATCATAGTTCTGGCTCCTGATCTGGGGCATCTATAATTTGGATTGAATGGACCCCTAAGACCCATCACAGCTTGAAGGTGGGATTTGTACAGAGGAATACCTCTTAGACAATGGCGTGTATGAATAAACAATTACATGTGATGCTGGGCACAAGAAAAAGGATAACTACTGACAGTTTTGAAACAGGGTACGCTTTTATGATAAAGATGTTTTAGGGCTGTCAAATTCCAGGTTATTTCCGTCGGAGTTACGCAACTCAATATGATAAGGTGTACCCCATATCAGTTTGTTATGATTCTAGGCAACAAGCCTAGTTTATGGCTTAGGGGAGCAGTGGTTAAGTTCTCAGTACATGATAAGTTGTCCTGATGAATGCTTGTTCCTTAAAGACTTATGGCACGAGATGGGGCAGAAACATGTAGACACTAACCACAGGGGGTTTGATACAATCCATGATGGGTTTCCTTGTTTTAATCTTGTGAAGAGGAGACACAAACATAAGTCAATACTGAATGACGATCCCTTACACATTTTTATCTAATATCTTGTTCAGAACCTTACCAATATGGAGGCATGATCATAAAATTATATACGCTCACAGAGTAAATATGACAAGTCTGTCACAAGTGTGAAATCTCGTCTCGGAACTCCTACACTAACCCACCGTGTTCTGAAGTTTGGTTGTGGTGAGAAGGTACCGATGATGTAGCATGCCACAGGATGTGGGTGGGGCCAAACATCCTGTTTTTAAAGAACATTTGATGGGGGCGTAATGAAGAGGCAGAGCGGATACAGAATAGACGTTATCCCTGACCTGAATAAGGCTGGCCCTTCACATGCATCTTTCGAATGCTGGGTATATTGTGCGTGATAAGGTTATTGCGGAAGAATACACCAGGGCTTTGAATGAACAGCCCTCTCTTCCCCCCAGTGGTGATTCATATGCTAGGTTTCTTCTTAGGTTGGACCAGCAAGACTTCATGGACTTCCTCGTTCCTGATTGGTCCATGAGAAAGTTCTGCAGAGACCTAAGGAGAGGTGTACCACCATCTCAGGCTTCACGAGAGGCCTTGGTGCTTCCTGTACCAATTACCGCTAAGGGCACTTATCATAGATAACTTTTGAGTCCTGAGATAAGGGAATCAATCTCTCTTTGTCTTGTTCTACTGGTCCGCCCGGCAAGATTTAAGCGTTTTGGGTAAGATCCTTCCATTCAACAAGCACACTCAGCGTCCCCTCACTTGTTCTCGACTTTCCTCTTCCCCTCCTTTCCATCTTTCCTGTCCCACCACAGTGCTCTGAGGCGAACCCGGGGTGGGATAAAACGCCATATGTGAAAACCAAAACAACCATCACAGACTCCAGCTTGACACCAAGATCTACGAGTTTACCACATTATGGATGCATTTGTGGCACCGGCAAGCAAGTGGCTCACCGCCATCACAGCGCCTTGAATTCAGAAAGATATTTTCCGCCCCATATTAATCTCTTGCTCCAAGTCACAATCCCACAGAGGACCCCTGAGCAGGCTGTACTGCTCACCAAGTCCCTTTTTGGCTTAAGAGCGTCTGCGGGACCTCGGTGTCCAAGCCCACCCACAGCTCGAAATGCACCCGTGTTGTGTTTGCAGCAGGTGTGCAGCACTCTTTGGAAATGTTTATTGGCTCCTAATGCACTCACCATTCTGGGCGCCCCTTCCACTCACTCCTGGGATCTGTCATTGACAAGTCAGGGTAGTTTGTTATCGCTGTGTTTGGTCGGTGACAGTCGGTCTTTTCTGTATTCTTCTATGCGATGGTGGTTGGTGGTGGTCCAGTTGGATTACCAAAGTGCATCTCGCCTTCGTCGGGTTGCTATATCAGAATGCGGCATGCATAAATACTGTGTGGCATAAACATTGTTTCCTACACATGGCTTCGTTGGGCGCCAATTTTCTTTATATATACCCAATGGGGCAATGTTTAGGACACAGTGTTATTGCCAGATTATATTCTGACAACGGTATTCTGGTAGCACGCCTGCTAGGAATCTCTGCGATATGTACGTTATGTATAGGTACATAAGTCACAGGACTTTAACATTTCTTAGGTTCGAAGAATGAGAAAAGCGAACAGCGCCCAATCCGTTGAGTAGTTGAGGGGACCCAATTACCAGCGATGTGGACTTTGGTGCAGTGTTGCATGCATGACGCTGCCGGTGTCTGACCAGGGCATTCTCTTGACCGTGCCAAGGATGGTCATGAGTTCTTGATGTTTATACAAACATACTTACACCACACATATTTACATTATTTAAATATACCTGATGGCAAACTGATTCACCGGGTTGGCGAGGTATTCCAGCAGTCCAGTGATGGACGATAGTGGTCAGTTACACGCTTTAGTGGATTGTAGCCCAACTCGAGGAGCTATGTTAGTGTGGACTGCAGCAGTAGCGTGCCTCTCCCGCCCTTTCCTCTTTGTTTGCGCAGTTGTTTGCTCAGTACACGCCTTTCTTGTATCGTGTGCCAAGAGTTTGCCAAAGAGGCGGCACTGGGGAGAGACCGAACAGGATACAGCAGTTCAGGAAGAAGCAGGCCAAAAATGTCAAGGGTTGGAATCAGAGTTGAGTTGAGTTTGTGTCACGACAAGATTGGCAAGTCCGTCTTCGTGAGCCCCAGCTGCTAGGAAGGCAGCGGAAATCTCATCTGGACAGCACAGTACAGTACCCCAGGGTCCCGTGCGTGCCAGGGCTGGACCCCGTCGGAAGGGCTTAAATTTTATAAACAGGATGCCGTGATTACAAAAGAGCCGAATGGGATGTTGTTATTACAGGAGCCTTTGTTTTCATATTCCCGCTCCCATCCAAAATGGCGTCCATCAATGCCCATTCTCAGGCTATTGTTACAGTCTGCCTCGATTGTTCCAGAAGCAGGTTCCGGCCGCCTCATTACCACCAAGAGGAAGCGGCCATGCCCTGTCCACAGATGTGTGCGCTTGGGACCACTCCTTAAGGGCTCCAGGAAGAACCAGCTCTTGTCCGGAACACTCTGGGACTGCAGATACAACCTTAAGGGTCGCACTGGGGCACCGGGAGTCCGGGAAATGTCCCTGTGGGCTTCTACATGGAAGACAACATTTATCACAGAGGAGAATTCTTCTGTGTCTTGTAACAGATCTTGAGGTACAAATGCAGAGCCCTCTGCCTAAAGGGCACAGAGTAGGGGCAGACCCCTGGACTATACTTGCCGGACATATATAGTGATGGTGTTCCCTTTTCCAGGTTCTGTTGACGTGACACCCTGGATGTACAATATGTTATACATGTCCGCTCACCTTGTACAGGTTCCCCATTAAACCCAGGGTCAGCCTTAGACTTCACTTCAAGAGAATGGGGCAAAAAACGAAGTCCCATTTTCAAGGGCAGGGTCCATTCCCCCCCCCCCCCCAACCTCATGGTGGCGTCAACCCTGCCAACACAGCTTGTCAGAGTTCCAGTCTTAACTAGCAATGGAGTAGAAAAGAAAAGAGATTACAATGCTGCTTTTGGGGCCATGAGATGTAGTGCTTAACCACACTGTGTGATCCTGGGCAAATCGCTTACCCGCCCACTCCCTCAGTTCCCTCCTCTGCCAAACTGGGAATGTAAAAAATGAGACGATAAGAGGTGTTGAGCACTATCTGAAAATAATGAACATTTACAGTGACTTGTTTCCAAACTCTTTTATTGCAACATACCAAGCGAAAATGAAGTTTTGTCCCAGAGGGCGCAAACAGTGTTAGAACACCACACGAAATGCTTTATAATTGAACATATCACTGCGAGGGTGGTGGTCCTAATGCAGTCTGAGTGGTTATACAAGAGTTTTATTATCACCTGACAAGTGTTGACATTTTAAACGGAGGAGGGCAGGCATCGGGGGGAAACTGAGGTTTACAAACAGAGGAGCGTATGACAAAATCCTGCAGGGCAGAAGGGAGGTACTCGTCGCGACTGACCCATCCCCGGCCCTACCGGCGTGTCAGTTGCACATTCCTGCAGGGACTCCCCCGTGATGCTTCAATCCATTTTAATAACATTTCTCAGAAAGAGCGCCAAGTGTGAAGTGGTGGGCGCTGCCAGGCGAGGCGTCGGGCACCGGCAGAGTCAGTGCAGTTAATTGGCGGGTACACCCGCGGGCCCCAAACACCCGGCTGGGCCCTGTGGGGCAGAGTGGGCGGTGCCTGTGCCATCTGTTCTAAGCCAGGAAGGGGTAACGCGTTCCCGTGCACGTTCTCGGGGTGCAACTCTCTCTCCTGCTGGGTTTAGTATTACATTGTGCTTTTCGATAAAGTCCAAACCATAACAGCAGCATTTCCTGATATGGGACGGGAAGCAGAGACGACTTGGAAATGCTCACTTACTTTAGCGCTTTGACGTGGATTAAGCGCTTTACGGGTGAGCCATGAGGCATTCTAAGGAGAGTGGGGACCACCTGGCGGTATAGGAGAGTGGCAGGATGTACCCTCTTGATGCCAATCCACCGGGAAGAAGCCCACACTTCTCTTTGGCAGAGGCACGTTCCAGCTACTAAGAGACAGGCTGACAAGAACCCCGGGTCTGCGGGCTTCTATAATAAAATTAGAACCCGTATCAGGAACATTGGCATGGATTGGGTGAGAGGGTTGCAGGACTCGCCCAGTCCTTGGCAATTCCCCGAAATTTTAAGCCACGCCCTGAAAACTACCCCACAATCTGGAATTAAATATCCCGGTTATAAGTCCCTTCAGGAATCAGGATGAGTCACGACCATAGGCAGACGTCATCACAAAGCGCCGCGGGCTCTGGTCAGTGCTGGTAAGTCTCTCGGACAAAATACAGGCCATTTTTCGACCTTGCATTTTGCATTTAATTCAAGGAACCCCGTGGCCAGCGCTTGGCGCAGATCTGGTTAGCTACTCCTTTTAACACAACCTGGCCTCTACTGGCTTTTATAGTCATTAAGGCCCGGATACCGGCGTTTGCTGGTTTTGCCGCTATCCTTACAGCTCTTTACACAGAAATTACTGACCAGGCGTAGCGGCGTTACATGGTAGGAAGGGTGGGTGGGTAGACAGATGGGGCTGCATCCCCATATATAACTGTCATGGCGCCCCCACCCCTTGGCCCCCCTCACCCCACCCCACCCCACCACCCCTCCTCCTCAGTCTGGGAACAGCCACGTGGTTCCTGTGCTCAGTTCACGTTCCTTTATCTTCCATTCCCCAAGAGGTCTTGCTTTTTTTAGGGATGTTGTTTTTCATACAGCGCTTACGGTGAAAAAACTCGCCTCTAAGCTCTTTGTGAGTTCAGGCTGCGGGTGGGTGTTTAGAAGGGGTCACAACTGAGAACTGTGAAGTTGAGGCCGAAGGCACTTTGAATTTCTCAGTGTCCCATAATTCAGGGGTTCAGAATGCGTGCTCATCCGGGCCTTGGCCTCTCTGAAGAGCGCACAGAGCACTAGTCGAGTATGCCAGTTGTGATTCTGTGTGTGAGTGTGTGAATCAGGTATACAGCTGTCGCAACAGTAACGCGGCGATGGTTAAAAGAGAAGGCAGGTGAGTGAGCCCGCTGTGTGCGCGTGTGAGGGGGTGGTGAAGGGAAGAGAGGCAAGGGAGTGAAAAGAGGGAAGGAATGACGTGTGGGATCTGCAGAGGAAAGGTTCCAGAAAGATGGCAAGAGGAAAAGGTTGTGAGCATCTAACCGGAGTGCGGCAGGAGAGAGCGGTGTGAGGAGGAGAGAGGGGGTGGGCGGACCACGACGAAGGCCTCTACCCTTTCCGGAATGTTTAATTTAAACTCTGCTTGAAATGTTTGTGACTTTATGTACCTGTGTGTGCACTTGTTACACGCGTGTGCACAATCTGGCCCCTTGTGTGCCCTCCCCCCAAAAATACTTCTTGAGACACCACTGACACGCGGCGACCCTGGAGACAAGTGATCGGTGAGCGCTGCACTATACGAACACAGGGTAACGCGTCACTTTCGCGCTTCTAACTAGTGCACCGAGTGGTGTGCACTGCCCGCTTGTGAATATAGTGCCCCTCCCACAGCCCCATGGGCACGGGCCCAGCGCACAGTGTGCCAGGGCCACGCCTCAGGCCGCATCTGCATTAGATTTAGTGTGGGTAAAAGGGGCCGCGGGTGGCGCTGAGATGTGAAGTCCTTGATGTGGAACGTGCACACCGCCCAGACAGTGTGGGATTCTTGGCACTGAAGGTACAGACAAGGCGCATGCGCAGCTCACAGCCTGGCACAGTATGGATGCGAGCGTTGGCGCCGGTGCCAAGGTAAAGGCAGGTCTGTTGCACACATAGAAACAACTTTTGAGTGCACAGTAAACATTTTACCCACGAGCATACGTGTAGACACATAGGACTAATTAAACATCCACGCATACTTGCGCTATGTTTCCTTCCATCCTCTGCTAGACCAATAGCAGCGCCAGATGCTCACACCAACCACACAAGAGGCAGTGTGCGAGAGGTGCAAGCTTCCCTTACACACGTGCAACATGAAGTGTAGCCGTGCAAGCTTCTACCACCTTCAAGAGGCACAGCATATAAGGTGCAGGCTTCTCTTGCACCGAGCGCACATGCAGGGTGGACAGCAGCAGTGCAAGCTTCCATCACTTGCAAGAGGCACACCATGAGAGGTGCAAGCTTCTGTTACATGAAGCACGTGTACAGCAAGGACTGTAGAAGTGTAAGCCTCACTCACTTGCAAGAGCACAGTATGGGATGGGGAGAGCACAGCATAAGATGTGGAGGCTTCACACACACGTGCAACATGAAGTGTAGCAGTGCGAGCGTCTATCACCCGCAAGAGGTATACGTAGGTTCAGCAAGCCCATGACCTGTAACAGTGCAAGCTTCCCTCACTTGCAAGAGCACAGCATAGGATGTGAAGGCTTCTCTCACACACATACAGCATGGACTGTAGCAATGCAAGCTTCCATCACTTGCAAGAGGCAGACTTGGGTTCAGCAAGCACACAAGTTGTAACGGTGCAAGCTTCTATCACTTGTAAGACCACAGTCTAGGATGGGGTGAGCATAGCATAGGATGTGGAAACTTCTCTCACACACTTACAGCATGAAGTGTAGTAGTGCACACTTCCATCACGTCCGAGAGGCAGGTTCAGCAAGCACATGGGCTGTAGCAGTGCAAGCTTCTCTCACTTGCAAAAGGCATAGCATAAGAGGTGCAAGCTTCTCTTACACAGAGCACATGTGCAGCATGAACTGTAGCAATTCAAGCTTCCATCATCTGCAAGAGCACAGCATAGGATGAGACAAGTACAGAATAGGATGGGGCGAGCACAGCCTGGGACGAGGCGAGCACAGCATGGGTTGAGGCGAGCACAGCATGGGTTGGGGTGAGCACAGCACTGGGTGTGGAGGTTTCTCTCACACGTACAGCATGAAGTCTAGCAGTACAAGGTTACATCACTTCCAAGAGGCAGACATAAGTTTAGCAAGCATATGGGCTCTAGCAGTGCAAGCTACCATCACCCGCAAAAGGCAGGAAAGTAGGTTGCGCAAGCACATGGGCTGAAACAGTGCAAACTTCTCTCACTTGCAAAAGGCATAGCATAAGACGTGCAAGTTTCTCTTACATGGAGCACATGTGCAGCATCGACTGTAGCAATGCAAGTTTCCTTCATCTGCAAGAGCACAGCATAGGATGGGGCGAGTACAGAATAGGATGGGACGAACACAGCATGGGATGGGGGAGCATTGCATAGGATGTGGAGGTTTCTCTCTCACACGTCCAGCATGAAGTGTAGCAGTGCAAGCTTCCATCACTTCCAAGAGGCAGATGTAGGTTTAGCAAGCATATGGGCTCTAGCAGTGCAAGCTTCCATAACCTGCAGAAGGCATAGCACAAGAGGTGCAAGCTTCTCTTACACGGAGCACATATGCAGCATGAACTGTAGCAATGCAAGCTTCCATCACCTGCAAGAGCACAGCATAGGATGGGGCGAGTACAGAATAGGATGGGGCGAGCATGGGATGGGGCGAGTACAGCATGGGATGGGGCGAGTACAGCATGGGATGGGGCAAGCACAGCATAGGATGTGGAGGCATCCCTCACACACGTCCAGCATGAAGTGTAGCAGTGCAAGCTTCCATCACTTCAAAGAGAACAGTATAGGATGGGGCGAGCATAGCATAGGATGTGAAGGCATCTCTCGCACACACATACAGCATTGACTGTTGCAGTGCAAGCTTCTATCACCTGCAAGAGACAGGAAAGTAGGTACAGCAAGCACATGGGCTCTAACAGTGCAAGGTTCCCTCACTTGCAAGAGCTCAGCATAGAATGTGGAGTCTCTCCTGACATACGTACAGCATGGACTGTAGCAGTGCAAGCTTCCGTCACTTGGAAGGGCACAGCATAGGATGTGGAGAGCACAGCATAGGATGTGGAGGCATTTCTCACAAATGTACAGCATGAAGCGTAGCGGTGCAAGCTTCCACCACCTGTGAGAGGCGGACTTGGGTTCAGCAAGCACATGAGTTGCAACAGTGCCAGCTTCCATCACTTATAAGACCACAGCATAGGATGTGGAGGCTCCTCTCGCACACGTATAGTATGAAGTGTAGCAATGCAAGCTTCCATCACTTCCAAGAGGCGAAGTCGGTTCAGAAAGCACATGGGCTGTAGCAGTGCAAGCTTCCATCACCTGCAAGAGGCAGACGTAGGTTCAGCAAGTATATGGGCTGTAACGTAACAGTGCAAGCTTCCATCACCTGCAAGAGACAGATGTAGGTCCAGCAAGCACATGGGCTGTAACAGTGCAAGCTTCCATCACCTGCAAAAGGCATAGCATATGAGGTGCAAGCTTCTCTTACATGCAGGACATGTGCGGCATGGACTGTAGCAATACAAGCTTCCACCACCTGCAAGAGGCAGATGTCGGTCCATAAAGCACATGGGCTGTAACAGTGCAAGCTTGTCTCTGGGGCGCACATGGTAATGTGCACGTGGGGGCAGAGGGCAATGGTGAAGCAGAAGGAAAGGCTTTTTGGCGCTGTTGTCCTCAAAACCGCATTCAGATTTTGCAAACCAGCCAAAAGCTGCAAGGAAAGCATACGTCACGTTGTGGTGCCCGCAGTCTGCTGACTCCGCTGCCACAGCTTTGTCCAAGGAGAAATATGGGACAGAGGTTAGTCACGGCAGAAGGAACTCCTAGGGTTAACTGGCGGGGTTGGGGGTAAGGCTAGTGCTGCGGTACTCCTCACGAGTGGCGTGTTTTTTTCACTGTCTGCTTACGTCACTGCGAGGGTTCATGGCTCCCGAGGCCGCCGGATCTTAGGACTGCTGGCCTCGCACGTCTGAGCGGCCGAAATGACTGCACACTTGTGCATCCGTGCCTGCCGTCGAACCATCCCGGGCACTCGTGCGCCATCACGTGAGCAAACACGAGTTCTCTCGGCACAAGGGGGTGCTCTCTCGAGAGCGTTGCACTTTACACCAACTGTTTGTGTCGATTCTCGGTTTCTTCATCACCCCGGTGGGCGGGAGCACCTTCCATACTGGTGGACGGGAAGCGTACATTACTAAAACCTGTCTGTTCACATCGACTGACAGCATCTTCAGTTAAGCGCTCCCTGCTGAAACCTGTGTGTGACCTACCAGGGAAGGGTTCGAAGCCTGGTAGGGTCAAGTCAGCTTTTCATCCCTCAAGAGTGAACAAAGTAATAACATTAAACTGGGGATAGTAACTGGCTATTTGCATTGTCATGGAAAGGCAGAGGATGAGCTCTCGAGATATATGGATGAAGAGCTCACCCCACCTTTACTTTCCGAGATTCGTAGTTCTGCTGATCTAGTTTCTAAAATCAGGACTACAGCTCCCAGAATGCAAAGGGAAACACCGAACTGAAAGAGCTACTCACACGTGAACCTGGGAAACTTGCATAGCTGCCAAGTTTCCCAGGTCCCCTCAGTGACTAGCCAGGCCAGTCTTGAATACCCCCCCCCCCCCCCCGTAGAATTCTGGGACTTGGAGTCTTAATGAACCCAGTATAAAACCAGGACTGTTACGCAAGGACCTATGAAACTTGTAAGCTATGAACCTAAGAACTCTAGCAAAACGGAGGCAGGAAGCGCTGTAATCAAACACACTGTTCGCATTCCAACACATACTGAGAGAAGTCAGGTGCCTCCGTTGGGTTTGACAGCTTTCCGGTGTCCCATGGATCTGGAATGCATGGGACAGAGCCCTCCTCCTATTTTTTGTTGACTTTTCAAACCGAAAGTAGATTTAGAAACTGGTCATTCCTCGATATGAAGAGAGCTGGGCTCCTCCATTTTTATCTACAAAAACAAGTGACTCTGGGTTCCTGGGAACACATTAACCTGCTCTTGTGCACATTGAACCCATGGCGGCCTTTTGTTCCTGCCTACACTACTACGGGCATTTTGGTGGAGCATTTTCGGTAACGCCAGGGTTTCAGAGGAGCAATGCTTCCCCTGCAGAATGAATTTTTCAAGAAGTACTGAATGTAAATGTAAATGTCCAGTATTTGTAAAGTGCGAACAATTACCCGAGGGTGTCTAGGCGCTGGGGGCTGTGGGGAAGATTAAGCGAGCTATTGCCCAGAGTCACATGGTGCTGGGCTGATCTGTCGCCGGCGCCTGGGATCGAACCTGGAGCCCCCGGGTTCCGGAGTCAGTCGCCCAGCCGCTGCGCCACACCTCTTCCCTAAGGTTTCCCACCTGTGTCTCCCTGATCAGAGACCCAGTGCAGCCTTGAATTCAATTACTGTGTGCTCAGTTTCGAACCATAGGCGTTTTGAACCCCAAAATTTGTAACTAGGGCTACAGAAATCCATTGGATTAGGTCATGGTGGCATCACATCCGGATAAGGGTTTCTTCAGAATTAAAACATTCTCTCCGATTTCCATTTGACTCGCTCAGGCCTCTTCCCAACCTTTTTGAGGTCTCGCGTGAGCGCTAGCGCATGCGCTAGCTCAGGCGAGACCTTTAGTAAGCGGGTTTTTCAGTGCTACCAGAGTGGCCTAAAGCCTGCATGCATGTGAGCGTGAACGTGCACAGGCCTCTTCTTTCGCGCGCACCACTCGCGTGGTGTTTTCTTTTTTGCACGTGCGCGCGCGCACACAACTCCCGGGCTTGTTGCCCGCGCTTCTTTTTTTTTTTATTTATAAATCTCCCTTGTGATCTAAGGCCCATGCGTTTTTTTGCGCGTGCACACAACTCCCGGGCTTGTTGCTCGCGCTTCTTGTGTTTTTTTATTTATAAATCTCCCTTGTAATCTAAGGCCCATATATATAAATTCCAACTGAATACATGCAAACAATGTTTCACCCTGGTAAACATTGGTAAAATGAGTGTCACCTGACACCAGTCAGGCCTAACAGCTGCTACGTCTGGGATAGTGATTTTGATTTAGAAGTGTGCATTTTAATTTAATCACTGGTACGTGCGTTCAAAGCCGCTGACAGCCTTCTTCAGTTTTAAAAGCTTGTTAAGAAAATGCCCGAAATGTTTTGACAAGCGACAGTATTTTTTCGTATGCAGCCCCAGTTCCCCCTCCCTTCGTCGAGCCATGCTTCACGGGTGTGGACTCCATCCCTGTTATTATGACTCGCAGCATCCCTGCTTCATGTCAGAGGGCAGCTCATCACTGTGTGGCATTGCCCTCACCAGGCCTGTTCCCGTCTTCCCTGATGAGATCTCTCCCCTGATCCACTACGTCACACCCGGTGCTGAGGCCAACCCTTGCTGCCACCTCCTCTGCAGTTGTGCCACACCAAACTTTTCCTTGTCTTCTCCGCAGGCTATTTACCTTCAGTCTGGCTGCTCCTTCCACACCAGTGTATCGCATCCTCCTCTGTTCTTCCCTCTTCCTTGTCCCGCTGTGTATACGCTGCTGCTGTTATGAGTGCTCCAGGGTCCAGACGCACCACCTCAAAACTGTTTATAAATGGTATGAACCACATTCATCAAGCATATGAGTTGCTGTATGGGTGGAGAATTCTGGACTTGCGGCGCTACAATTGTTAGGGCCCAATTTTATATGTGGCACAATCCTCGTAAATGGCTACACCCAAGAGCCATTGAAAAGGTAAGGTTTAGGAAACGGTGGAGGGTAGTGCCTTCTTAATTGATCCACGACAATGAATAATCAACATCAAGAACATTGGTCGAAAGAAAATCGTTTGTGTTGTTTTTATTTGTATTTTTGTCACAGGAATGCAAAGATCAATTGTGTAAGAAAAAGCAAGAAGCCGACACGTGTTTCGCCCTAGTGGCCCATTGGCCGTGGGCTTTTTCAAGGCGGTTAGAAGATGTTGATTATTCATTGACGTGGATCAATTAAGAAGGCACTACCCTCCACCACATTCATCAAGCACATTGGCTACAGATGCTCTTTATATCCTGACCTTAATGCAAAGAAGACGACCCCTCGAAATGGGGATAATGGGAGAGTAATTCATGTTGCAAATAGTGGTAAGCACGGTCATTGACTTTTGACAGGTCAGAGCAGAGCCCCTTTCTTTATGGGTGTGAGACCAGTTACCGGAGTCAGCGCACAAGATTACAATATGGATTAATTTTCCTTACTCTTTCTTTTGTAATACTGCAGGCCTTCACCCCGATAAAAAAAATATCCGTATCAAACCTTAGGTGGCCATACAACTCAGATTTCAGATATATAGAAGCTCTTTAATATATTGCATAGTGCTTAACACATTTATTGTAGGGTCTCATTTTGATTGATGTGATAAAAAGAGCTCTTCTGTTGACTGGCTGGATGTCACAGCTATCTGAGTGAGACAGAGCTCGATAAGCAGTCTGTGCTTCCCCCGGTTGGCGCAGTTAGTTGGTTCACTTCTGTTAATTGATTAACTTAGTTGTCATGGATTGTAGTGGCGAAACCGTTGTATCTTCATGCTAAAAAAGCACTGGCTTAGCCAATAGGTCTCGCCTTTGGGACCTTATAAGTGTTTAGCCAAGCAATAGTTAGTGTTGTTGCACCAAGGATATTGTGCTGCATAACTAAATACTTATAAGGTCCCAAAAGCGAGACCTATTGGCTATGCCAATGCTTGTTCTAAACTCTTCTGCAGATGCCGAGAGGATGAACACCCAAAGCCTTGAAAAAGCTCCAAAGCTTCTTATAAGCTTGAGCGAAACATGTGTCAGCCATGGTTCTAATAGCTGATACACCAGAAGGGACGCCCTGGTTCTGTTTGGAAAGCACAAGGTTCGGTTCTGTGGTCTTAACTTCAAAGGAGGCTCACTGAGTCATCTCTTATGATTGGAGCGCTAGGTTCTTGTGCCTGGGGCGACGTGAAGGAGGGCACTAGGCCATGGTGTATACATGACTGCTACATATTTGGTGACATAGAGGAAGATGTGTGCGTTAGAAGGATGTTAGGCTAGTATGCATGTATGTATGTATGTGTGGAAACTTTTGCAGGGAGAATCCAGCCAGAAAGCAACAAAGCGCTATACACAGTATATGGGGACAAGTCAGTATAGTATAAAAAGAACAAGGGGTCACTAGGCGCTATACATAATATATGGCGACGAGTCAGTATAGTATAAAAAGAGCAAGGGGACACTAGGCGCTATACATAGTATATGGCGACGAGTCAGCATAGTATAAAAAGAGCAAGGGGACACTAGGCACTATACATAGTATATGGCGACGAGTCAGTATAGTATAAAAATTGCAAGGGGACACTAGGCGCTATACATAGTATATGGCGACGAGTCAGTATAGTATAAAAATTGCGAGGGGACACGAGGCGCTATGCATATTATATGGCGTCGAGTCAGTATAGTATAAAAAGAGCAAGGAGACACAAAGCGCTACACATAGTATATAGCAACAAGTCAGTATAGTATAAAAAAGAGCAAGGGGACACAAAGCGCTGTACATGGGGGAACAACTCAGAAGTGTGTAAATTGTAAGGCCAGGGCAAGTGCTATACAGTAAAGGAACGAATCAGTATCGAATAAAAAGCAAGGGTGGCAGGGAGCGCTCTTCATGGTTTAGTTCGGGGAGAGGAGGGTCAGTAAGGGCTAGTTTGGAGGAGGGACGTGCTTTAGAACCGAGATTCTGTGGTGAAGCGCTATACCACGAGAAAACCAGTGTCCCCAGCAAGGGTAAGTGGTGTTTTACACTTTTGAAAAGTGCCCTGCACGTGTATTCAAATTACTAACAAGTTGTTTTCTCTGCCCTGAAGGTGTGCGCCCTGCACCCTAAACACACAGTAACACAACCCCGGCCACAGCCCCGCGCAGGCGCCGCTTTGTTGAATCCGTTGGTGATGTCATGTGTCTGAAATGTTTACAGAGCTGTGGTCGGGTAATGACAGATCCCTGTACCAGGCCACACACCAGTCACAGTCATATAGTCTGTCAGAGCCCTTCGCCAGGTGAGGGGTCATCCACCTGTGACGAATGTATGATGTTACAACGCATACATTTACAACGCATGCCTTTACAACGCAGTTTTTACAGCGAAACATCCTTTACAACCCATTCTTTTACGTCGCATGCCATTACATAGCAGTTTCAGAAACTATCTTTACAACGCATTCCATTACATCGCATTATACCTTTACGATGCATACCATTACAATGCATACCATTACATCGCATTTAAGGGTAGGGTAAGTGTTGGATAGTGTAGGGGTAAACATTACTATTCTAACTCCAGTGAGTGCAACAGTAGGGTAAGTGTTGGATAGTGTAAGGGTATTATGCGTTGTAATAGTATGCAGTGTAATGACTTGCGATGTAATGCCTGCATTGTAGTGACGTGCATTGTAATGACATGCGTTGTAGTGACATGTGATGTAATGGCTGCGTTGAAATGACATGCGATGTAAAGGATGTTGCGATGTAATGACTGCTATGTATAGGTAGTGCGATGTAGTGACTGTGTTGTAAAAGTTGTTTCCCACCTGTGACAGTCACATAGATTGTCAGAGCCCTGCGCCAGGAGCGGGGTCTGTGTCTGTCACATAGACTGTCAGAGCCCTGTGCCAGGCGAGGGGGTCACGCATCTGTGCCTGTCACATAGACAGTCAGAGTCCTGCGCCAGAAGAGGGGTCACACCGATGCCATTCACATGAACTGCCACAGCCCTGCGCTACTGGTTACTGGCCACACACCTGTGAGTAACGTAGACTGTCCGAGCCCTGTGCCAGGTGAGGGGTCACGCACCTGTGCCAGTCACAATGTCTCCCCTGAACATGCATTGTTCCATTTCTGGCAGGTGAAAACATGCCAGGCATTGAAGCTGGGGAAGGTAGCTCAGTGGGTACACAACCCATTGCAGAGACCTGTGCATAACGTTGGTGCTCAAAGTAGTGTAATGTAGTGTACGTACCATAGTGTGCGGTTACCGAACAAAAGGGCGCAAGGCTGAGATAGAAACTAAGGCACAAACATTGTTTAAATGGGAGGGCACGAGATTGCACATTTATACCACACCCTACATATTATCTGAAAATTGAGTTATCACACAAAACCGCACGATTTCATACATCCATCCCTTCTCAACAAGCACTAGCAAAGCCAATGTGTCGGGTGTTGATGCCGAACCTTTTGGCATTGCCAATGCTTGTTTTGTCTAGTCATTGCTTTAACAAAATGTCATTCTTGGGGGAGCTGCCAATCCACTCCATTGCTAATATAAAAAAGAGAGTAAAATCAAAAACATTTTGGGTTTTAAAAAGCAAACATTTCAGTGGTACCCTCTAGTATATAGGAAACTATTTTGTGCGAAGGCGTGCCTTGTGGTAGATCCGAAGTCCTTCTCTCACAGGGACGTTAGCAAACGCCTGAAGTGGGTTGGGCCATTGTATCACGCTATAATAGGCGGTAACAATATGAATGACACAGCAACACACCAATGGATGAAGAGGGCTGGCTGAAAGCCCCTGTAAATAAATATATTATATGTTCTGCTTTTAGTAAAATAAAAAACATTATTGGCTAAAGCCGGACCCAAGCAATATATTATATATAATACTCCTGGTTTTATGGTATCCATTTTTAACATTTTCATCTGTATTTATCCCCATTTGTTTTATGATAATTTTATTTGTATTTATCTATATTTTTTTTGGGGGGGGGAGGGGGGTTGTGGAAAAAATAACAGAAACTAGTATATTTCCACATTTATTTAACCAATAAATGTACACTGATACATGAACATCTGACAGATTTCAGTGACATGAACACCGATTGATAATAAATCTATACACTTGTATGAAACCATGTACATTTTAGTATTAACGTCGTACACATCTACAGCTGTTTAAGCCTCGAGAAACCTTTTCTCTTTTTTTACTCTGTTACCTGTCAATTTGCACAGCTTGTGATCTAGAAGTCATGACGGCCAGCATTTAGAATCACTCAAAAAACAAACATATTTCAGTTTGTATCCATCTTTGCAAGTAAATACAGACAAGAAAATAGTTTTCTGTCTGTATTTTTCCGTAAAAATCAGTAAAAACAGAAAACTGGGAGCCTTAATTATGTAAAGAGCTCCCGTTTTCTGGTATTTTATTTTTACATTTCCGTCTGTATTTATCCATATTTATCTTTTGGCCATCTTATTTGTATTATTCCATACTTATTTTGTGTTTTGAGAATAAAATGGAGACACAAAATGGTATATTTATACATGTATTTAACTGATAAACATGCGCTCATACTTTGATAAACATCACGTTTCAGCTAATTCAGCTGCCAAATATAAAAAACACCACACCCACTGGTAAATATTAGCATTATATACAAATATTTGTTAACACATGCCGGTATTTAGGGAATTTTATTCTGGTTTTTTTTTTATAAACTTCCCATGCTGTCTATCTGCTCAACTGTTGGCCTAGAATTTATGAAGGCCAGCATGGAGAGTCACTCTCAAAAAGCACATTATTCTGTATTTTTCCGCTTTTAAAAATAAATAGACATGAAAACACATTGTTTTCTCTCTGTATTTAGCAGCAAGAAATGGAAAACTGGGAGCCATAATTATGTAAACTTTTTGTAAAATGAA
Source organism: Triturus cristatus (assembly GCF_964204655.1). Lineage (NCBI taxonomy): Eukaryota > Metazoa > Chordata > Amphibia > Caudata > Salamandridae > Triturus > Triturus cristatus. Next base: position 46,130,415 of record NC_140595.1, read on the forward strand.
ATAATGGCCGACCAAAAAGGTCTTAAGGCAGGCAGGTGCTAAAGGCGGATTCTTGATAAAATTGATCATGAGTGAAAATCTAGTTACTTTCAGCTATTCGGTTACACTGATGAAGAGACTGCTGTCCGGCGACCACGTTGTCACCTGGGTGATCTTGTGATAACTGCGGAAGGGAGACATGCGCGACCTTTCTGCTGCTTTCGACACAGCCCTTCATGTCCCTACGATTTTTGGACTTTGCCCAGTAGACTTACAAGGGAGGGCCTTAAATTGGTTGGGTTCCTTTCTTTTTTAGGATAATTTATGCATTCTCCCGCCCCTCCTTATGTTTCGTCTCTGATTGGCAACCATTCGGGTACCACTGGTAGTCCGATGGTGCCTCTCCTCTTTAGAGCCACCTCAGGCCAATGTCTTCTTAAGGATGTGCCATCTTCTTTCTTCAGGCACCACCAGGATCCTCAGTGTGCCTAGATTCAGGCCCCAAAAACCCCAGTTCTTCCCAGCTTGACCATCTTCCTCGCCAACAAACCCACTACCATGTGAAGCCATGAAGGGTGGACACACGCATCAGCGGGTCCGGGCCTCCCGTATCCAACCCTATCCCAAACCCAAGGTTCCAGTCCAACAACAGAGATTTCTCCAGCACCCCCCCCATCTTTCGATGGGTCTTTGTGGGGTTAGCACTTTGGAAATAATTTAAGAGCATCTCCAGTGATGGTCGATCGGCCTCACAGGGTGTATGTGGAAGCTTTCTAGCCAGGAAACAGATTCCAGCACTTCAGACCAGGAGTCCCATCACTTCTTGTTGAGGTTTTGACAACTACTGTCCTCAGCTAACACAATCATACTCACTTGGACTAGTTTCAGGCGTCCTTCCACCAACATGGACGCTGAACCGTAGGTATGGGGGGGACGGAAGGGAAGGGGGGGGGAGAGATCCACCCACTCCTCAGCGATCTCAAACTGACAGTAATCTCTACACTGGATGGTGGGATCGCCATAATCCCACCGGGGGGTCGATGGATTCTGCTTCCTGATCCCATAACAGAATCTAAGACCAGATCAGCTGTCTCGTGCACCCCCTGCCCTCCTCAGCCTCATGTCCTTGGAGCACCCATGGCTGTGAAAGGAAGAGCTCCCAGCCCCATTGATGTATATTGCCACCCCATCTCGGGCTCCTGGTAGGTAGTCCGCTCATAAATTCCAAACTCATCTTGACGCAAGTACCCGTATGTGCAGGGTTAGAAGGCACGATGCCCAGAACTCTGAGGGGCATCACGCACCACATCCAACACCGCCCACCCAGGTGAGCTCCCTGCCGCCTAAATCTTCCAACCGGGCATGTATGCTCCAGACAGCAAGCAGTGCGGACAAAGTGTCAACCATCTGTGAGACCATACCTCCTCTCCTCACCTCTAGAGCCCAAACATCTAGTGGAGGCAGGCTGTACCTCAGAAGTGAATATTACCCCATACCAGATCACCTCTGCCACCCTCCAGCAGTGAGTACCACCTCCCCCACCTTTGGAGCCCACACCTCTAGTGGAGGCAGGCTGTACCTCAGAAGTGAATATTAACCAATATTACATGACCTCTACCATCCTCCAGCAGTAAGTACCACCTCCCCACCTCTGGAGCCTTCTAGAGCCTCCCATCTGGTCTGTGGAGGTGCCACAACCTCTTACTAAACAGCTGTATGGTAGTGGCTACCTCAGCTCTGGTGGTCCTCCTTATAGCGTCTCAAGTCTGTATGTGCAGGGCAGCAGCACTTCACATGACATCCCCTGCTGTGACTCCCTCCTCGCCTCTGGAGCATTCCTTAAGAAACTCCCACCTCACACCTGGGCCACCTCGCCCCAGAGACATCCACTTCACCTCTTGGTCCTCTCGTTGACTACCAACTGCCTGGCTTCTGGGGCCCTCGTAGTGCAGTAACTACTATCACAGTGCAGTGACTTGCGCCCCACTGCAGGGACCAGCACCTCACTGCAGTGACCAGCATCTCACTGCAGGAACTAGCATCTCACTGCAGTGACCAGCATCTCACTGCAGGAACTAGCATCTCACTGCAGTGACTTGTACCTCACTGCAGGGACTAGCACCTCACTGCAGGAACTAGCACCTCACTGCAGGGACTAGCACCTCACTGCAGGGACTAGCATCTCACTGTAAGGACTAGCACCTCACTGCAGGGACCAGCACCTCACTGCAGGGACCAGCATCTCACTGCAGGGACCAGCATCTCACTGCAGGGACCAGCATCTCACTGCAGGGTCCAGCATCTCACTGCAGGGCCCAGCATCTCACTGCAGGGCCCAGCATCTCACTGCAGGAACTAGCACCTCACTGCAGTGACCAGCATCTCACTACTGGGACTAGCACCTCACTGCAGTGACCAGCATCTCACTCACTGCAGGAACTAGCATCTCACTGCAGTGACCAGCATCTCACTGCAGGAACTAGCATCTCACTGCAGTGACTTGTACCTCACTGCAGGACCTAGCACCTCACTGCAGGGACTAGCACCTCACTGCAGGAACTAGCACCTCACTGCAGGTACTTTTACCTCACTGCAGGGACTAGCACCTCACTGTAAGGACTAGCACCTCACTGCAGGGACCAGCATCTCACTGCAGGGTCCAGCATCTCACTGCAGGGCCCAGCATCTCACTGCAGGAACTAACACCTCACTGCAGTGACCAGCATCTCACTACTGGGACTAGCACCTCACTGCAGTGACTTTTACCTCACTGTAGGGACTAGCCCCTTACTGCAGGTACTAGCACCTCACTGCAGTAACTAGCACCTCACCGCAGGAACTAGTACCTCACTACAGGGACTAGCACCCCGCAGCAGTGACCAGCATCTCACTGCAGGAACTAGCACCTCACTGCAGGAACTAGCACCTCACTGCAGGGACTAGCACCTCACCGCAGTAACTAGCACCTCACCGCAGTAACTAGCACCTCACCGCAGTGACTAGCACCTCACTGCTGTGACTAGCACCTCACTGTAGCGACTAGCACCTCATTGCAATGACTTGCAGCTCACTGCAGTGACTAGCACCTCACTGCAATGATTTGCAGCTCACTGCAGTGACTAGCACCTCACTGCAGTGACTAGCATCTCACTGAAGTGACTTGCATCTCACTGAAGTGACTAGCACCGCACTGAAGTGACTAGCACCGGACTGACTAGCACCGTACTGAACTGACTAGCACCTCACAGCGGGGAGTAACACCGTACTGAACTGACTAGCACCTCACTACAGGGACTAGCACTGCACTGAACTTACTAGCACCTCACTGCAGGAACTAGCACCTCACTGCAATGACTAGCACCTCACTGCAGTGACTACCTCACTGTAGTGACTAGCACCTCACTGCAATGACTTACAGCTCACTGCAGTGACTAGTATCTCACTGCAGTGACTAGCACCTCACTGTAGTGATTAGCACCTCACTGCAGTGACTAGCATCTCACTGCAGTGACTAGCATAGCATCTCACTGCAGTGACTAGCATCTCACTGCAGTGACTTGCAGCTCACTGAAGTGACTAGCATGGCACTGAAGTGACTAGCACCTCACTGCAGTGACTAGCACCACACTGAAGTGACTAGCACCGCAGTGAAGTGACTAGCACCGCACTGCAGTGACTTGCAGCTCACTGAAGTGACTAGCACCGCACTGAAGTGACTAGCACCTCATTGCAATGACTTGCAGCTCACTGCAATGACTTGCAGCTCACTGCAATGACTTGCAGCTCACTGCAGTGACTAGCACCTCACTGTAGTAACTAGCACCTCATTGCAGTGACTTGCAGCTCACTGCAGTGACTAGCATCTCACTGCAGTGACTAGCACCTCACTGTAGTGACTAGCACCTCACTGCAGTGACTTGCAGCTCACTGCAGTGACTTGCAGCTCACTGCAGTGACTAGCACCTCACTGTAGTAACTAGCACCTCATTGCAATGACTTGCAGCTCACTGCAGTGACTAGCATCTCACTGCAGTGACTAGCACCTCACTGTAGTGACTAGCACCTCACTGCAGCGACTTGCAGGTCACTGCAGTGACTAGCATAGCATCTCACTGCAGTGACTAGCATAGCATCTCACGGCAGTGACTAGCATCTCACTGCAGTGACTTGCAGCTCACTGAAGTGACTAGCACCTCACTGCAGTGACTAACACCGGACTGAACTGACTAGCACCTCACAGCAGGGAGTAACACCGTACTGAACTGACTAGTACCTCACTGCCATAACTACCTCCTCACTGCAATGACTTCCACCACATTGAACTGACTAGCACCGCACTGCAATGACTAGCACCTCATTGCCATAACTACCACCTCACTTCTACGCAGGGATATCTTCGCACCTCAACTCAAGGGCTCTACTTCTGTTCTGAATCTCTTCCGGGCCCAGGGGTCTTTCTTCTGTGACCCCCTCACCTCAGGGACTACTTCCGCGGTGACCCCCACTCCAGCAAGCTGCCAGGTCACAGCCCTTTGCATGCAGGGGTCTCTTACCCCGAAGTAATCCAAGAATACAACACCCAGCCAGAATGCATCAGGCTGTCAAGTGATACCCCAGGACTAAAAACCGTGTCTGTGTTGACATGGAGAAGGCGGACAGGCTACCTGCGCCTCATCTTTGCGCGCTGCCAGGTTGCCCCGTGTCATGTGTACACCCCGCCCATCCCCAGTCAGCATCAGCATCGAACATACGGGAACTTCCTGAAGTCCACATTTTGGAGGGAGACTGACAACCGAAACCACAAGTTCCAGAATGCAAGGCGCTGCTGGCCCAAGCTTCAAGACTGACAGAATGTGCCAGCTATGACATGGGGGAATTTAGCATCACTGTCTGCCTCAACTCCGAGCTTGTTTATTGTACTTTAACCTTAATTACCCTCAGCGAAAATATATATATTTTTAAAACACGCCCATCTTAAGTAAATAAACTGCATCTGGGACCAGAACTGCGCCATCAGCATCCACCTGAAGACAATACCCACTGCCCGTAGGCAATCTGACTAAATAGAGTGAAACACAAACAGAGACATGATTTGATGATCGTGCAATGAAAGTACACACCACTGGCTCTGGGAAACTAACATGGGACGTGGTCGGGTTCCAATCCGAACATACAGACCCGGGCGGGACCCTCCAAGGCTACTGTGGCTCTGTGACCCCCTTACCTGATGCTGGCATCCGGTGGGGGCGCCTAGTTGTGGATCCGCTGCCGCCACAGGGTCGCGGAAGGAGGAGGGAGGTGGCCCCAGCCCCTCTGCCTCCACCGACCTTGAACCTGACAGATGAGGAGCGGGAGGGAGGGTGAGCCCCTCGTCCTGCCTCTCAGAACCCCTCTCTCAGAGTCAGTCCTCCCGAGAGTGCGCCCTCAGCAGGCTCCTCCGCATGTAAGATGTCACTCCCGCCCGAGATCCGCGATCTGAAACCCGAGCCAGGCTCCGAGGAAACAAAGTTTGAAACTCTAGAGCAAAGTTGCTGGAAACAGAAGAGGGGCGGGAGGAAGGGCGAGCCGGCCAATGGGAGGCCGAGCTTTCTACGAAGCGGCCAATGGCAGGAGGCCGCGGGGGAGGTGACAGCGCAGGCTATTCCCATGGGGATGTCACTGGAGCCTGGGAGGGCGGCGGGGGAGACAGACATCATATGATGGCCCGTGGGCCGAGTACAGCTGGGCCGAGGCGAGCTGTCAGAGGCAGGGACCGACTGACAGACAGCTCTCTCAGGCGGACTCGGTGGCGTAGCACGAGCGTCATGGACCCCAATACAAACAAAGGGGCCGGGTCTCCCACTCCATGGCCTGATAGTGGAAACAGAAATAAGTGGGAAACAATGCCCCCGGTGCCACTGCACCTGCTGTACTGAAGTCTGCTGCAATTCAGGTTAGACTGTATACAACTGTCTTCAAACGGGTTCCTTACACTGTCAAACCTTACTGCAGCCTGGCGGCGTCAGAGACCTGGGTATGGGCTCTGAGAACAAGACATCACGTCTCAGCCGTGCAGTGCAGCGCATAACAACCCTGCAGTGCAGCACAGAGCACATGTAATGTAATGTAAGGGAAGAGTTTTATAGCGCAGCTGCCACCCAACGGGTATCCTGGCGCTGAGATTGCCAAAAAGACACTGTGTGTGCATCTCAACGATGCAGTGCAGCATGCAGCACATCTAGAACCTGCAGTGCAACAGCACAGCACAGCACAGCAGCTCATCTAAACCCTGCAGTGCACTGCACAGCACAGCAGCTCATCTTATCCTATGCTGGAACACACCGCAATACATCTCATTCTATCCTGCAGCACATTTTATCCTGACCCTTTCCGGATGCACATCTCATCATGATCCTTTCTTCTAGAACCTTTCTTGTAGCACATTTTTTCCTGACCTTTCCAGATGCACATCTTATCCTTCCCAGCTGCGCATCTTATCCTGATCCTTTCTGGATGCGCATCTAATCCTGATCGTTTCTGGATGCGCATCTTATCCTGATCCTTTCCGGCTGCACATCTTATCCTGATCCTTTCCCGCAGCACATCTTATCCTTCCCAGCTGTGCATCTTATCCTGATCCTTTCTGGATGCGCATCTTATCCTGATCCTTTCCGGCTGCACATCTTATCCTGATCCTTTCTGGCTTCACATCTTAACCTAATCCTTTCTGGATGTACCTCTTATCCTGATGCTTTCTTGTAGCACATTTTTTCCTGACCTTTCCAGATGCACATCTTATCCTGATCCTTTCCCGCAGCACATCTTATCCTTCCCAGCTGCGCATCTTATCCTGATCCTTTCTGAATGCGCATCTTATCCTGATCGTTTCTGAATGCGCATCTTATCCTGATCCTTTCCGGCTGCACATCTTATCCTGATCCTTTCCCGCAGCACATCTTATCCTGATCCTTTCTGGCTTCACATGTTAACCTAATCCTTTCTGGATGTACCTCTTATCCTGATCCTTTCCCACAGCTCATCTTATCCTTCCCAGCTGTGCATCTTATCCTGATCCTTTCTGGATGCGCTTCTTATCCTGATCCTTTCTGGCTTCACATCTTAACCTAATCCTTTCTGGATGCACCTCTTATCCTGATGCTTTCTTGTAGTACATTTTTTCCTGACCTTTCCAGATGCACATCTTATCCTTCCGAGCTGTGCATCTTATCCTGATCCTTTCTGATGCGCATCTTTTCCTGATCCTTTCCGGCTGCACATCTTATCCTGATCCTTTCCCGCAGCACATCTTATCCTTCCCAGCTGCGCATCTTATCCTGATCCTTTCTGGATGCGCATCTTATCCTGATCCTTTCCGGCTGCACATCTTATCCTGATCCTTTCTGGCTGCACATCTTATCCTGATCCTTTCCGGCTGCACATCTTATCCTGATCCTTTCCTGCAGCACATCTTATCCTGATCCTTTATGGCTGCACATGTTATTCTGACCCTTTCCCGCAGCACATCTTATCCTTCCCGGCTGCGCATCTTATCCTGATCCTTTCCCGCAGCACATCTTATCCTGATCCTTTCTGGCTTCACATCTTAACCTAATCCTTACTGGATGCACCTCTTATCCTGATGCTTTCTTGTAGCACATTTTTTACTGATCTTTTCTGGATGTGCACCTTATCCCGAACTTTTCCGGATTCACATCTTATCCTGATCTTTTTTCCCAGCACATCTTATCCTTTCCAGATGCACATCTTATCCCAATCCTTCCCGAATGCGCATCTTATCCTGATCCTTAACGGATGCACATCTTATGCTTCCCGTATGCGCATCTTATCCCGATTCTTCCTGGATGCACATCTTATCCTTATCCTTTCCGGCTGCACAGATTATACTGCTCTTTTCCTGCAGGACATCTTATCCTGATTCTTTACGGCTGCACATCTTATCCTGATCTTATCTGGATGCACATATTATCCTGGCCGTTTATGGATGCACATCTTATCCTAATCCTTTCTGGTTGCACTTCTTATTCTGATACTTTCCTGCACTACATCTTGACCTGATCCTTTCCAGATGCTAATCGTATCCTGATCCTTTCCGGATGCACATCTTACCCTGATCCTTTCCAAACCCACATCTTATCCCGATCCTTTCCAGCAGCACATCTTATCCTGATCTGATTCTTTCTGGGTGCACATATTATCCTGGTCCTTTCCAGCTGCACATCTTACCCTTATTCTTTCCGAATGTACACCGTATACTGATCTTTTCCCACGGCACATCTTATCCTTATCCTTATCAGATGCACGCTTTACCCATATCCTATTCTGCAGCACATCATGTCCTTTATCTTTACCCGCAGCCATCTTATCCTGATCTGATTTTTTCTGGGTGCACATCTTATCCTTCCCAGCTGCGTATCTTATCCTGATCCTTTCTGACACGCATCTTATCCTGATCCTTTCCAAACCCACATCTTATCCCGTTCCTTTCCCGCAGCACATCTTATCCTGATCTGATTTTTTCTGGGTGCACATCTTATCCTGATCCTTTCTGGCTTCAAATCTTACACAGATTCTTTCCGGGCACACCCCTTATCCGGATCTTTTCCTACAGCACGTATTATCCTGTTCCTTTCTGGCAGCAGTTATCCTATCCTGCAGCACGTTATCCTGATCCTTTCCAGATGCACATCTTATGCTGATATCTTCCTGCAGCACATCCGATCCTGATCCTTTCTGGATGCACATTTTACCCTGATTCTTTCCAGATGCACATCTTATCCTGATCCTCTCTGGCAGCTCATCTCGTCTATTCTGGAGCCCCAAGGAGCATACCTGACTTGGCCCTGGAGCACACAGACAGTAGCTTATCTCATCCTATGCTGCAGCACACACCAGCATGACCAGCCCTACTCTGGAGTACGCTGCGTCACGTCCTGCACTATGCGGGAGCACACAGCTGCATATTTTATTCTGTCTTGTAGGCCTACTGACCCGCACCCATTGAGGGTACAAAGTTGTAAAATAAACAGGGAAAAACAGAAAGACAACCATTGGAATGTTGGAGCAGAAGGCTTATAGGGGTCATTAGAACATTTGAATGTTGGGAGCTCCATTGAAAACAATGGAGTGCTCCGGGCTTATAATGGCTGGTATAAGCCCAGAGCTCCAACATTCCAATGTGTCTTTGGCTGTGAACAAAGACTTCAGGGAGCCTGAGGGGATTTGAATCCCCTCGCGCTCCCTGAAGGCTTTGTTTTGTTAGAACATTCTGCCCTCTAGTGGCAGAATGTTCTAATAGCCTTATAGCCCTTCGTAGCAGGGCTATACCGGCTTTTAAAGTCCCTCTGCTTTGTTAAAGTCCCTCGCCTTCGGCTCGGGCCTTTAACGCTGCAGTGGGCCTTTAACAGACGGTATAGCCCGCTACGGCGGGCTATAAGGCTATATTATTGGCTCTGAGACACTTCATTGTCCTCAACGGAGCTCTCAACATTCCAGTGTTCTAATGTAAGACTTTGCATATTATTCAATGTTATTCCTTTTTTAATCTTCTAGACCTGTTTTGGTTTATATTTCGTATTTCATAGCATATTTCCCCAATCCTTTTCTCACATACCTTGAGAACTTTTCATTTTTGGCTCAAACTTTCAGTAATACTGATGTTTGTTTATCCTGTCCTACACTGGAATGGTTTTCTCTGTGTGCTCACTTCTCTTGTCACTCCATAATGGACGCGTCTATTTAATCACTCCCCCTCCCCACCTTCAAATCAGTTTTTAATGTCCACAGGTCCAGGATAACCATTTTTTAGCTCAGACATCCTACATCTACAGGAAATTGTTTTCATAAATAAATTACTTGTGCAAAAGCCAATCCTTGAATGGGGACGTGGGCGGAATCAGCCCATAAATGAACTGTCCAAAGTTTCAAGGAAAACTACTCTTCGTTGCAGGTCGAGAGATGGTGGCGGCAAAACGCTGCATGAAGCACAAGGTATATGTAATGAAACAAAGTGTAGACATCATCGAACACGTAAACTAACCACAAAGGGCAGGACAAGATGCTAAAGATAGAATCTCTAGAACAAAGGAGTAACAATCCTAGTATGAAATTAAAATTAGTATTTATGTAAAGAGAACGATATAGTTCAAAGGGATTGTGCAATATATATGTTATGAGTAAACTAACTGTATCTATCATTTTTAATAAGAAGTTTCAAACCATTAACTTTGCTTCCATAGAACACTTCCAAGGGTAATTACTTTTAATTACACCTGCTAATATAATATATATATTTTTTATAAAAGAGTTCATTTAAAGCAAACATTTGTTACTACATTCAGCTAAACTTCCAAATCAATAGTGAGCTCATTCAATGGCCTAAAAATAGATAGATGATTGTATGAGGATAAACGTAATAAGAAACAAACAAAAACAGTTATCAGAACCGCAGCAAGCAATGTTGACCTTTTTAATCTGCTCTTATGCATGTTTTTTGAAAGGGAGATCTTAAACCAGTGGCCAACTTCAGTTACTTTATTCATCCCAAAAATAGGATATTTGTACTAAATCTTCCTTTCTAAAACCTGCATAAATACAGATATCGAATGTCAATTTTTTTGCTTTGAATTTTAAGATTATACTGAATTAAGTGTAGTTGTCATTATTGATTCGAAATGGACATTAGAGTTTGGTTTAGCATAAAATTAACTATTTTACACTCTATTTAAAAAAAAAAAAAATAAGCCCAGAAAATGAGGTCTCAAGAATTAATTTGTTTTTACTCGTGCTGTTTTGTGAAACACGCAAATGCATGTTATTAAAAAAAAGCACACACAAGTGTGTTGTGTGGAGGCAAAATGAATGTATTGTGGCTCTTCGTCACTCTTCTGGTGCTCTTTTTATTGTAATGCTTGCTATGATTTTAATTAATCGTGCAAATCAGAATAAACTTTAACTGTGCGTAAAGAATGTAAGACATTAATTGGTTTCTTTGGTTAGTTTGTATTTAACAGTAAAAAGTACATTATTCGAAGGCAGAGTGCAAGAAAGGCACCAAGCAGGCGGCAAAGTGTCAGAAGCAAGAAGTTTTTGAAACCAGTGTGAACAAAAGTTGGACTGAATTGGAAGAAACAACAGGAGGCGCAGACAAGATAATGGTGGCGGTCCAGACACCAGGGTTGGGCTCCTAGAATGGTTTCCCAGGGTGCCAAGCGTATGTATGTACAGCGCCTTGAAGAATAGAGCAGCTCTTACCTGCTGTAATATATTTAATTTGGGGCGAAAGTCCTAGGGCATGTCCATGTCGCCTTTCATGACATTACCGCCTTTCATGAAGTTACCGCCAACCGGTGTTGTGCCACACCGGACTTCCTAGTTGAAACCACATCACGGCGGTCCTGATGGTGAAGATGGAGGAGTGAGGCACTGGACAGGACCCTGTTGGATCCCTGGGTGGACAAAGGTTCATGCGTGATCCACTGATGGGTTGAGATCCCGCCATTGTTCGACAAATTCCTCCTACCACCCACCTCTAAAACAGGCTGAAAGCTTTTAGGAATCTTTCACTGTTGAACAAGTTAACCAGACTCACTAACCCTGCCTGGCCACATTGGTTTTTGTAGGAACACACCCAAAATACCAAATAATGAAAGGGCTTTAGCTCCTGGAACCCTCATCCAGAATGCATATTTATACAGGTTGACATATATCCTTGCTGCCCTCATTCTAACTTTGCTCGGCTCTGCACAGGGGCGACAGGCGACCGAGAAAGGTTGGGGCATGTTTTGGAGGTGGGGGAGCACAGAGGGTTAACTGCACGGCGGTGCCTGCTGCAGCCAGACAGAGGCCTGCAGCGCACATGGCCTGCCCACAGGGACTCCAGAAATGTCTTAAATTGGGACTCAGGCAGTGACCTGTGAGCTGCAGCCTGCAACGAAGCTTCTAGCACAGATTCTGCAGGGAAAAAAACCACACACTCACACAGCCAGATCTGGGACAGTGTGTTACCAGCACAGAGCACGAGCTGATAATGAGGCGCTGGAACAGCACGCGCAGCAAACACAAAACAGGCGAACAAAGTCAGGGGGGAATGCAAGTGTAAATGGCTCAATATGCGCGGGGTGAATTGTATCTCATTAGCTGTCAACACAAAACACCGGAGAAGCAGCAGTAAGGATTGCCTCTACCAGCAAACCTTATGCAGTGGTGGCTCGTTTACATGACCATGTGTCAGTGTCCTCGACTGGAGGGGCTGGGGGAGAGTCAGTCGTATGTTAGTCACTCTTTCAGCTTAACTGTGGCACACTGGTGGAAGAGATGCCACAGCACTGGCATGAGTTGTCTGAGGGCTCACAAAGCCTGCACAAACTGGTTCCTATTAGGGAAACTGGTTTGTGTGAGGGATACCTCGTTCAGCCTTGTAGCTGACTGCTGTGTGCATTATGGGGCACTGAAAACAAAGGTATTCATGGCAGTACATTCAGCTGGGGGTCCATACACAAGGCCCCTTGGACTTCAGCTAAAGCAGATACCCAGAGCCAAACACAACAAAAAAAAATAGAAACAAGTGGGGATTTTGCACAAAAACCAACAATGCTCTGAAGTTGTTCCGTGTAGACACGAAGAGTGTACCCAGCCATGGTTTCAGGGTTTCCATTCTGTTTGTGTAATGCTGCTTTTCCTTTTGTAAATGTAGAACTCCAAGTCCCATAATGCAAGGTAGAATGAGTGAATGAGCTACCTAGGCCTGGCTTGAGACAACTTGTGATCTGCGGCAAGCCTGTCGGGGAGCTGAGGGTTGTGCTTTCCAACAAGCCGGTCCGCCTCTGATTTATGTATTAATGTGTAAGGAGATTTGTAAGGCTCTGACTACAATTAAAGTGTTCTAGGAAGTCAACTGTGAGTGGATGAGCAGTCTCCTATCTGCTCCAGTCTGACCCTGCTGGTGGTTCCCATCCCGGATGAGGGTGTCCTGAAGAGCTGAAAGGAGCTTCAAGTTCCTGGCCCATAAATCTGTTATAAAGAGCAAACTTGATTACTTCCTGTTTATCTGCAGCCTTCCTTTGCATAAGATGATGTCTAAACAGGAGCAGAGCTCTGCCGAGAGAGGCAGAGAATGTGGAGGGCAGAGAGCTAGGGAGTGTTAGAAAAAGACAGAGAATGAAAGAAGAGTTGTGGAAAGCTACACAGAGACTGCACCAACAAACACAGAAGAGGCATCGCCGTCATCCACAATTATACTCTCCGCTGTACCGCTGAAGAGGACGTCACACCGATAATGGAACACCTCAACTTCCAACTCCAAACCAACGAAAGGGCGATCATCAGAGGTGCCTTTGCCTACAGCCCCCAGGACCACGCCCCGGCTTCTGAAATGCCATCTCCGAATTCATCGCCCCGCTAGCTATTGAATCCTAGCACTACATCTTTCTCGGTGACCTCAACTTCCATCTTGACGACCCCAAAGATGCTGACTCCACCAACCTCCTTGTAAGCATGAGCCATATCTGCCTCAACTGGTCACCAACCCTACACACAGCGTATGACACACATTAGACCCAATCTTCACAGTCAGCAGCAGAATCAAGTGCAGCTACATCACCAACCTCACCTGGACTGACCACGCCATTGTCCACTTCATCGCTGCAGGCTCCCCGGGCACCAACACCATGCCCCCAGGTTCCTCCTACCACAGCTGGAACAAAGTGATAGAGACCGAATGCACGGACACCCTCAACACCACACAGCCCGAAACCTCTATCAACCTGGAACTTCCCCACGTGGATCACCAACTGCGTCGACAAAGTCACCCCACGAAGTCAGCCAAAACCAGCAGATCCACCAAACAAACCAGCTGTTACACACCAGAACTCAGGACTGTTCACTATAACTGCAAGCAACTAGAATGATGATGGTGCTCTAGTAGAGACCCCACAGACCGAATCGCCTTCAAGTCAGCCCTCAACAGATACCACCAAGGTCTCAAGAACATGAAAAGAGGCGCCATGACAGCCCATATCGAAGCAAGCGCCAATCACAGTAATCATCAGAGAGTTCTCTCACCCGTCAGCCACTGAGGACACGAGCCACCCTTCCCAGAAACTCTGACACACACTGGTGAACTACTTCCACAACAAGATATCTGGAATCTACAGTTACTTTAAACCCCAACCCACCAACCTCAACAACCTCCTTACACAAACGAACACCATCCATAGCCACTCGCTTACGGCACGGAATCTACTCGCCACTCAGAACACCACAGCAATCATGACCTCCATCCACTCCGGAGCACCCACGGACCCCTGCCCCCATCACTTCAACCTAGGAAACAAAGAAATCAGCGGTGAACTCACCTCTATCCTCAGCGCATCCATAACCATGGCCGCCTTCCCCGATGGATGGAAACACGCAGAGGTCAGACCCCCTCCTGACGAAACCCTCCACCGACCCCAGCGAGCTCAAGAACTACCACCCCTTCTCCTGGCTCCTGTTTCCCATCAAAGTCCTCAAGAATGCCATCAACATCCAGCTCACGGAACATCTATAAAGAAATAACCAATTGGACGCCTCCCAATCCGGCTTCCGTGCCAACCAAAGCACTGAGACCTCCCTCATTGCCGCCACTGATGACATCAGAACCCTCCTAAACTGGAGAGAAACAGCAGCCTGATCCTCCTCGACCTCTCAGTCGTGTTTGATACCGTATCCCGCCACAACCTTGTAAAAAAGACCACCACGTTGGCATCCAGGGAGATGCCCTCAAATGGATCGCACCCTTCCTCACAGGATGCACCCAGAGAATCCACCTCTCACCCATCACCTTGGAGCCCAAGAATATCCCATGCAGCATCCCCCAAGTCTCTTCCCTCAACCCCACCCTTTTAAGCTCCTACATGACACCGCTGGCCTACATCGCCAGAACCCACGGACTCAACATCGAATCCTATGCAGACGGCACGCAGCTCATCCTCTTGCTTACGGAAGACCCCCTCTACCACCAGAACAAACTTCCACTATGCCATGACGAGTGTCGCCGATTGGATGAGGACCAACTGTCTGAAACTCAACACCGACAAGAGAGAAGTGTTGATTTTCGGGAAGAACACCTCCCCATGGGCCGACACCTGGTGGCCCTCCGAACTTGAACCACACAGCCTAATCACGCCCGCAACCTTGGCATCATCCTGGACAGTAAACTCATCATGAAGCATCAGGTCAACACAGTCTCCTCTGACTGCTTCCACAACCTCCGCATGATCCGAAAAATCTTCAGGTGGATCCCAGCAACACCATGAAGACCGTCACTCAAGCGCTCAACACCAGCCAGCTGGACTACAGAAAAGCGCTCTATGCCGGAATCACCACCCAACTCCTCAAGATACTCCAGACAATACAGAACTCAGTGGCTAGACTCATTCTGTACCTCCCCAAATGGACCCACATCACTCCCCACCTCAGGAACCTCCACTTGCTCCCCACACAGAAAAGATGCCAGTTCAAGATGCTGACTCATGCCCCCACGACCAGGGACCAGCAAACATCAACCACCCCCTGAACTTCCACCAACCCGACAGACACCTTGCCAACACTCACTGCATTTCCCGAAGCTACAGTAGTGGTGGTTCCTTCTCCTGCCTCGCCGCCAAGTCCTGGAGCGAACTACCATTCCACCCGCTAAGGGACTCATGACCTGGCTTTTCAACTGAGACCAGCAAGATCCTAGCGCCTGGATACCCTCGGGGTGATAAGCAGTGCTCTACAAATACTGATTCATTGAAAGAGGAAGACAGAGGGGTAAACTTAACGTAGAGAGAATGAGTGGAAAATGGATGAGAGTAGGGAAAGACAGGAGGAGGGGTGAAAGTGGAGGTGTGAAGAGAGAAAGAGTGAGAGAGACTGCAGAAAAAGGGAGAAAGGAAGATGGCATTTAAGACTCGGAGTGGAGGTTAAAGAAAGGAGTAGGAGTGAGGTGAAGGGAGTATACCGGGGATAAAGGGCAGAGAAAGTGATGAGTGTGATAAATGGGGTATAGGGCAAATTTCTCAAAGTTGCATGTTTGCTGACTTCACACTCAGAGTATCATGTTCAAAGACAGCGCCTTACAAAAAGTGGCTCTCACAGGAACTTTAGGTGTTCTGAGTTGGCTGAAATGTTAAACACTTTTTTAAAGTTCTGGCCTAGAGATAATGATAGTATCTCGCCATTCTCATGTTTTTCCAAACAATTAATAATAAAAGTACATACTTTTTTACAAGAGCTGCAGTGCCACTCCCATTGTTTATATTTAGGCCATGTTTTGTGCATAGTGCCTATGTTTGAAAAAAGAAGTACAAAATAAACCATTGCACACCTGGAAAGAGCATACCTATTGGCTTTGCAAACGCATGTTTTTCCCCTAAATGTAACTGGATATTTATCTAGGTCTATGTTCATTGTAAGGTGGAATATGTGTGGGTTTGAGTTCTTGAGGTGAAAAAGTATCTTGAGAGGGAAAACAAGGGGTTTCCCTGCCAACTCTTGAACATTAGGGCATGCAGGTGACCTGGTGTAGGATGTATGGTTGCAGGGTGTCACTGGTGCATGCAGAAGGTAACCTGGTGGAGGTGTTTGTCTGCGGGGTGTCACTGATGCATGCAGGGTGTCACTGGTGGATGTGTATGTCTGCAGGGTGTCACTGGTGAATGCAGAAGGGTCACTGGTGGAGGTGTATGTCTGCGGGGTGTCAACGGTGCATTCAGAAGGGTCAGCGTAGGAGGCGTAGGTCTGCAGGGTGTCACTGGTGCATGCAGAAGGGTCACTGGTGGACGTGTGTGTCTGCAGGGTGTCAACGGTGAATGCAGAAGGGTCACTGGTGGAGGTGTATGTCTGCAGGCTGTCACTGGTGCATGCAGGGTGTCACTGGTGGAGGTGCATGCCTGCAGGGTGTCACTGGTGGAGGTGTATGCCTGCAGGCTGTCGCTGGTGCATGCAGAAGGGTCACTGGTGGAGGTGTATGTCTGCGGGGTGTCAACGGTGCATTCAGAAGGGTCAGCGTAGGAGGCGTAGGTCTGCAGGTTGTCACTGGTGCATGCAGAAGGGTCACTGGTGGACGTGTATGTCTGCAGGGTGTCACTGGTGGAGGTATATGTCTGCGGGGTGTCAACGGTGAATGCAGAAGGGTCAATGATGGAGGTGTAGGTCTGCAGGGTGTCACTGGTGCATGCAGGATGTCACTGGTGGAGAAGTATGTCTGCAGGGTGTCACTGGTGCATGCATAAGGGTCAATGGTAGAGGTGTATGTCTGCAGGCTGTCACTGGTGCATGCAGGGTGTCACTGGTGGAGATGTATGTCTGCAGGGTGTCACTGGTGCATGCAGAAGGGTCATTGGTGGAGGTGTATGTCTGCAGGCTGTCACTGGTGCATGCAGGGTGTCACTGGTGGAGGTGAATGCCTGCAGGGTGTTACTGGTGGAGATGTATGTCTGCAGGCTGTCGCTGGTGCATGCAGAAGGGTCACTGGTGGAGATGTGTGTCTGCAGGGTGTCACTTGTGCACGCAGAAGGGTCACTGTTGGAGGAGTATGTCTGTGGGGTGTCACTGGTGCATGCAGAAGGGTCACTGGGGGAGATGTATGCCCGCAGTAGAAGTAGACCTCAGCAATGCCTCCCGGTGCTAGGGGTTCGCCCTTCTATGCACACTAGTCCTCAGACCAATAAGTAGAGATTGGCACGGAAGCTGTAATATCAAGAAAACAGTTTATTAAACCTCATGAGTGGAACTACATCGATACAAAACCCTCAGGCAGTGTATGACGTAGCACAAGGAGTAGAAAAACTGTGGGTCTTTTATACCCACACAGGAGCTCAAAAAGAGGCGGTACAAGTACACATAGGAAGAATTACACATATAGATGGCCATACAGAGAATGCACAGTCAACAAAGAAGGAGGAGTAATGAGTTGCTGACATCAGTTAAAACAGCCTGACAGTTACAGACTAAGACAGGTGCAAGAGCAACTACAGACTTTTCTGAGCATGCTCATTGCTGCAGGAGCTAAGTATAGATAGTTATTCTAGTAAAGCACAAGGGTAGGCAACAACGAAAAAGGAAGGAGCACATGGTCAGTCAAAATGGCTGCCAAAAACAAAATGGTGTCAGCTCATGCTAACAGCGATCTCTGCCAAATTCCCACACTGCGGGGTGTCACCGGTGCATGCAGAAGGGTCACTGGTAGAGGTGTATGCCTGTGGCGTGTCACTGTTAAATTTAAAAGGGTCACCGGTGGAGGTGTATGTCTGCGGGGAGTCACTGGTGGAGGTGTATGTCTGCAGGGTGTCACTGGTGCATGCAGGGTGTCACTGGTGGAGGTGAATGCCTGCAGGGTGTCACTGGTGGAGATGTATGTCTGCAGGGTGTCACTGGTGGAGGTGTATGCCTGCAGGCTGTCGCTGGTGGATGCAGAAGGGTCACTGGTGGAGGTGTATGTCTGCAGGGTGTCACTGGTGCATGCAGAAGGGTCACCGGTGGAGTTGTATGTCTGTAGGCTGTCACTGGTGCATGCAGAAGGGTCACCGTTGGAGTTGTATGTCTGTAGGCTGTCACTGGTGCATGCAGAAGGGTCTCCAGTGGAGGTGTATGTCTGCAGGCTGTCACTGGTGCATGCAGGGTGTCACTGGTAGAGGTGTATGCCTCTAGGGTGTCACTGGTGGAGATCTATGTCTGTAGGGTGTCAATGGTGGAGGTGTATGTCTGTAGGGTGTCACTGGTAGAGATCTATGTCTGTAGGGTGTAACTGGTGGAGGTGTATTTCTGCAGGGTGTCACTGGTGCATGCAGAAGGGTCACTGGTGTTTACGCCTGCAAGGTGTCAACGGTGCATGCAGAAGGGTCACTGGTGGAGGTGTATGTCTGTGTGGTGTCACCGGTGCATGCAGACGGGTCACTGGTGGAGGTGTATGCCTGCGGGGTGTCACTGATGGAGGTGTATGTCTGCAGGGTGTCACCGGTGCATGCAGAAGGATCACTGGTGGAGGTGTATGCCTGCGGGGTGTCACTGATGGAGGTGTATGTCTGCAGGGTGTCACCGGTGCATGCAGAAGGGTCACCGGTGGAGGTGTATGCCTGCAGGGTGTCACTGTGAATTGCAGAAGGGTCACTGGTGGAGATGTGTGTCTGCAGGGTGTCACTGGTGGAAGGTGTTTGTCTGCAGGGTGTCACTGGTGCATGCAGAAGGGTCACTGGTGGAGATATATGTCTGCAGGGTGTCAAAGGTGCATGCAGAAGGGTCACTGGTGGAGATGTGTGTCTGCAGGGTGTCACTTGTGCATCCAGAAAGGTCACCAGTGGAGGTGTATGCCTGTGGGGTGTCACCGGTGCATGCTGAAGGGTTATTGTTGGAGGTGTATGTCTGCGGGGTGTCACTGGTACATGCAGAAGGGTCACTGGTGGAGGTGTATGTCTGGGGGTGTCACTGGTGCATGCAGATAGGTCACAGACGGAGATGTATGCCTGTGGGGTGTCACCGGTGCATGCAGAAGGGTTACTGGTGGAGGTGTATATCTGTGGGGTGTCACCGGTGCATGCAGGGTGTCACTGGTGGAGGTGTATGTCTGCTGGGTGTTACCAGTGCATGCCAGTGGAGGTGTTTGTCTGTGTGGTGTTACTGGTGCATGCAGAAAGGTCATTGGTGGAGGTGTACGTCTGTGGGGTGTCACCGGTGAATGCAGAAGGGTCACTGGTGGAGGTGTTTGTCTGCGGGGTGTCACCGGTGCATGCAGAAGGATCACTGGTGGAGGTGTATGCCTGCGGGGTGTCACTGATGGAGGTGTATGTCTGCAGGGTGTCACCGGTGCATGCAGAAGGGTCACCGGTGGAGGTGTATGCCTGCAGGGTGTCACTGTGAATTGCAGAAGGGTCACTGGTGGAGATGTGTGTCTGCAGTGTGTCACTGGTGCATCGAGAAAGGTTACCAGTGCATGCCGGTGGAGGTGTTTGTCTGTGTGGTGTCACTGGTGCATGCAGAAAGTTCATTGGTGGAGGTGTACGTCTGTGGGGTGTCACCGGTGAATGCAGAAGGGTCACTGGTGGAGGTGTTTGTCTGCGGGGTGTCACCGGTGCATGCAGAAGGATCACTGGTGGAGGTGTATGCCTGCGGGGTGTCACTGATGGAGGTGTATACCTGCAGGGTGTCACTGGTGCATAGAGAAAGGTCACCAGTGGAGGTGTATGCCTGCGGGGTGTCAACGGTGCATGCGGAAGGGTCACTGGTGGAGGTGTATGCCTGCGGGGTGTCACTGATGGAGGTGTATGTCTGCAGGGTGTCACTGGTGCATCGAGAAAGGTCACCAGTGGAGGTGTATGCCTGCGGGGTGTCATTGGTGCATGCAGAAGGGTCACTGGTGGAGGTGTATGCCTGCAGGGTGTTACTGGTGGTGATGTATGTCTGCAGGGTGTCACTGGCACATGCAGAAGGATCACTGGTGGAGGTGTATGCCTGCAGGGTGTCACTGGTGGAGGTGTATGTCTGCAGGGTGTCACCGGTGCATTCTGGAGGGTCACTGGTGGAGATTTATGTCTGCAGGGTGTCACTGATACATGCAGAAGGGTCACTGGTGGAGTTGTGTGTCGGCAGAGTGTCACTGGTGGTGATGTATGTCTGCAGGGTGTCACTGGTGCATACAGAAGGGTCACTGGTGGAGTTGTGTGTCGGCAGGGTGTCACTGGTGGTGATGTATGTCTGCAGGGTGTCACTGGTGCATGCAGAAGGGTCACTGGTGGAGGTGTATGTCTGCAGGGTGTCACTGGTGGAGATGTATGTCTGCAGGGTGTCACTGGTGCATGCAGAAGGGTCACTGGTGTTTACGCCTGCAAGGTGTCACCGGTGCATGCAGAAGGGTCACTGGTGGAGGTGTATGCGTGCAGGGTGTCACTGGTGGAGGTGTATGTCTGCCGGGTGTCAAAAGGGCATGCAGAAGGGTCACTGCGGAGGTGTATGTCAGCAGGGTGTCAAGGGTGCATGCAGAAGGCTCACTGTTGGAGATGTATGGCTGCGGGGTGTCACCGGTGCATGCAGAATGGTCACTGGTGAAGTTGTATGTCTGCGGAGTGTCACTGGTGGATGCAGAACGGTCACTGGTGGAGGTGTTTGTCTGCGGGTGTCATCGGTGCCTGCCGAAGGGTCAGTGGTGGAGGTGTATGCCTGCAGGGTGTCACTGGTGGAGGTGTATGCCTGCAGGGTGTCACTGGTGCATGCAGAAGGGTCAATTGTGGAGGTGTGTATCTGCGGGGTGTCAACGGTGCATGCAGAAGGGTCACTGGTGGAGGTGTGTGCCTGCAGGGTGTCACTGGTGCAAGCAGAAGGGTCACTGATGGAGGGGTATGCCTGCATAGCGTCAATATGGAGGTGAATGCCTGCAGGGTGTCACTTGTGGAGGTGTTTGTCTGCGGGGTGTCACTGGTGCATGCAGAAGGGTAACGGGTAGAGATGTATGCCTGCAGGGTGTCACTGGTGCATGCAGAAGGGTCACTGGTGGAGGTGTATGTCCGCGGGGTGTCGCTGGTGCATGCAGAAGGCTCACTGGTGGAGATGTATGGCTGCGGGGTGTCACTGACGGAGGTATATGCCTGCAGGGTGTTTCACTGTGGAGGTGTATGCCTGCAGGGTGTCACTGCGGAGGTGTATGCCTGAAGGGTGTCACTGGTACATGCAGAAGGCTCACTGGTGGAGATGTATGGCTGCGGGGTTCACTGATGGAGGTGTATGCCTGCAGGGTGTCACTGCGGAGGGGTATGTGCCAGGATTTCACGCCTGGAGTGGGTTGGGAAAGGGCGTCAGGTACATTCACGCCCTGTAACATCTACTGAGACCCGGGGTTCACAATCTAACGATGCCAGAGCACTCCTCACTTCACATCACACATCATACAATCACAGGGACTGTAGGCTGTGCAGTGGCTTCTAAGGAGCTCTAGACCACTAACCTCCAGGGGTGGGAACTTCCTACGTACTTTCCAGCAGTGCACCCATCTCCCTGCCTGAGAACATTTTGACGTTGCGTTGGCTTTCTGCTTTCACTCAGTTTGTTCACTTTGGTTTCTGCTTTCACTCACTTAATTCACTTTGGCTTTCTGCTTTCACTCAGTTTATTCACTTTGGCTTTCTGCTTCCACTCACTGTGTTTACTTAGGCTTTCTGCTTTCACTCAGTTTGTTCACTTTGGCTTTTTGCTTTTACTCACTTAATTCACTTTGGCTTTCTGCTTTCACTCAGTTTATTCACTTTGGCTTTCTGCTTTCACTCACTGTGTTCACTTTGGCTTTCTGCTTTCACTCAGTTTATGCAGTTTGGCTTACTGCTTTCACTCACTTTGTTCACTTTGGCTTCCAGCTTTCACTCAGTTTATTTACTTTGGCTTTCTGCTTTCACTCACTTTGACTTTTTGCTTTCACTCACTTAATTAACTTTGGCTTTCTGCTTTCATTCAGTTTGTTCACTTTGGCTTTCTGCTTTCACCCACTTTGTCTTTCTGCTTTCACTCAGATTATGCAGTTTGGCTTACTGCTTTCACTCACTTTGGCTTTTTGCTTTCACTCACTTAATTCACTTTGGCTTTCTGCTTTCACTCACTTTGTTCACTTTGGCTTTCTGCTTTCACACTCAGTTTGTTCACTTTGGTTTCTGCTCTCACTCACTTTGGCTTTTTGCTTTCACTCACTTAATTCACTTTGGCTTTCTGCTTTCATTCAGTTTGTTCACTTTGGCTTTCTGGTTTCACTCACTTTGTTCATTTTGGCTCTCTGCTTTCACTCAGTTTATGCAGATTGGCACACTGCTTTCACTCACTTTGTTCACTTTGGCTTTTTGCTTTCACTCACTTTGTTCACTTTGGCTTTTTGCTTTCACTCACTTTGTTCACTTTGGCTTTCTGCTTTCACTCACTTTGTTCACTTTGGCTTTCTGCTTTCACTCAGTTTATGCAGTTTGGCTTACTGCTTTCATTCACTTTGTTCACTTTGGGTTTCTGCTTTCACTCACTTTGTTAACTTTGGGTTTCTGCTTTCACACTCAGTTTGTACACTTTGGTTTCTGCTTTCACTCCTTTTGACTTCGCTTTGACTTTCTGCTTTCACTCACTTTGTTCACTCAGCCTTGCGTTCCTTCACCTTTGCTGTTTCCCTCCCTCCCGGGATCCCTCAGGTACTTCTCGCCTTTCCCTTCGAGTTGCCACCCGGCCTTGTTTATGTGTTGTTTGTTCTGCTGCTCAGCAGCTGCTGTGCTGGGGTCACCTGCTCCTCGCCATCCCTGGGGACCATCACTGGTATCCTGGTCAAAGTCTGGGCTCATTACTGCCAACAGCCCCTTTGATGAAGGCAGCTGCCCTTACCGACGCAGGGCTCCGCCTCTCTGTACCATATCCTCTTTGGTGATTCACTCACCTGCTGGCTTACACCTTCCTTATCCGGAAATCACGTAATCTATCCGTCGCCTGAGGCACATCAGACCCTACCAGAGGCCGGTCCATGCCGGGTTTTCCTGACACCCCAGCACGGGCTTATCTTCCCTTCCTGTTTCCCTCTCCCTCTCGGATAAAGTATCCGGGATTTCGATACATGTGAAGGGACTCGCGGATGGCTGGCACCCTCCGCGGATCTCCACCCTCAGGCCCAGCATGGCTGCACGGGGCCAGGGGTGTATGTGACGGGGCAGGAGTGGTGATGCAGGGCTGCTGGTTGTCCCCAGTGCATGCAGAGGGGGAGTGCCGTGTGGACCACACCAACATACGGACATGTGCCCCAAGGAACATGACGTCCTGCTGGCCAGCTCAAGGGTCCACTGAGCCGGGTCTGGTGGCTCAGTGGGCTAATGCGTTCACTGCTGGGGCCGGTGATCGACCTCATGGTCACAGGTTCAAATCCGAGCAGGTCCACTCAGCTTTTCATCCATCTGAGGTCGATAAAATGAGTACCATTGAGTTGGGTAGCAATAAACATCTGCTATTCAGCGCCAAGATACCCAAGGGTGAATGTGCGCTTTACAAATAACATGTTATGTTATGTAAAGAGAAGTGAGAACCCAGGGGGAACCATGGACTCAGTCTCTCTGATATGTGCCAATGATGTCACAAGGCGTACAGCCAACCAAATGAAAACACTGCGCGTCATCTTCACAAACTTCATGTATCAACACGAACCCCAAGCACATGCTCTCTCCTGTGAACTGCAAGCTTGATTGTGCCAATATCCTAGAATGTGTCCCCTCCCCCGCTTCTTGCGCTAAATTCAACTAATACAAAACGCTGCAGCAGGACTCTTCATCCGCCTTCCTGCCATGGAACATATGACGCCAGTCCTGCAAACGCTGTACCGGCTACCTCTAGCCTGACGAGCAATGTTCAAGGCAGACTGCATCGTCCACAGAGCCTCCCAAAGAAAAAGACCACTACACCAACAAACTAAATGGAGGCAACACAACAGGACACTGCACTCTAGACAGGCACCCAGATCCGGATCCCACCTTCCAATAAGAAACCCAAACAAGGCTCTGCTTTCTTGGTATAAGTCGGCAAGCTCTGCAAGTCCTTGCTCACAAAGAGAGGTGTAAATATGGTTGTTCCCAGGGTCGTCAAGTGTGTGGCAAAGCATCTTTGGCGCGACCTGCCCCCGGTGATTGACAGCTACCAGCTACCTCTTCATCCAGAGCCGCCGAGCAAGGTAGAAGAAATCAACCTTTTGAACCCGGGTACTAGGACCCCAAAGGCCTCTACTTCCCGTGGATAGAGTGGAATTCCATCACCAAGTGTGGTTTTGTCAAGTGCTGCAAGTTTGACAACTCCCGCGATCCCGTTCAGTACCAAGGACTGCGAAGTCACCTCTGCACCTGGACTCGTATGACAGCTCCCGCGGGTCCCGCTCAGTACCAAGAACAGCCAAGTCACCTCTGCACCCGGACTCCCTGGGCAAGGTACTGAAGTAACAACTGTTGGCACTTTGGTGCAGAGTCCCACACGACCCAATCTACAAGAGGGTTCGTTTGAATTCACCCTGCAAGTGACCGACTGTCACCTGTGTTTTTCCCCTTTGACTTCAATGGGACCAGTTTGAAAGATTTATTCCATTTATTTTTGAACACTTCAAAAATCCACAACTCCGGTTGTATGTGTGATACAAAGTTCGTTTTGGTGCCTATATTTATATAAAAATACAGTCTATTTTAATAAATTGGTGTCAAGGTTTCTTTCGAGTCGTGTCACCTACTTATTGTCAATGCTGGTAGTGTGAAACGCTTAACACATGTTCCGCTGAGTACGCCCGACTGCTCTGTGCCACGCTACCAGGACCGAGCCAAGGCTGCTACAGGTGAATCCGAGGTTCACTTTTGTGTATTGTGTTAGTATTACATGATACGGCCCACCAGCCATATATCAAATAAAACTTCCATTTTGCAACAGTGTTACTGCCAAGAACGATAAACCTTCTACCAATATAATTGTGGTCGAGGGCTGGGGAACAGTACAGGCCAGCACACCATATGGATGTAATGTAATAACTGCAACTCTTTAATCAACGCTGGGAGTACCCGCTGCCATTCTGCACCTGAAGGCCTGCAGCTTCGTGATGCCATACAGGACGCCAACCATAAACCCACACCGTCATCTAGACTTCACAGACATAGTAAACTATGTGTTAGAAAAGGTAGACGGACCGGGAGGGCCGGCCGGGGTCAGGGGGAGAGGTCTCCGGGGAGAGCCGTCTCCAGCGATCGTACAGACAAGTAACTTCCCCCCCACAGACAGATATCACACACGGATAAGGTTCAGTGTTCTTTATAGGTACTTATTTACGATACAGTGGAATGGTACAAGGAGGTCTGGACTCAGGGGTCCCCTCGATTAGAGTCTCGTAAGGTAGGGAAGGGGGTAGCGGGTCAGTCTATTTACCAATCAGGTAGTTCCGATGAGATGATGATGAGCTCACAATCCTCGAGCTTGGTGGTTAGGTGGTACGGACCGCGGCAGCGCCAGCAGGTCCCGGTGCGGGAGGTCGATACAACGGGCCGCGGCAGCGCCAGCAGGTCCCCGGAAGATGTACGGTCCGCGGCAGCGCCAGCAGGTCCCGGTGAGGATGGTCGTTACAACGGGCCGCGGCAGCGCCAGCAGGTCCCAGGAAGATGAACGGTCCGCGGCAGCGCCAGCAGGTCCCGGTGAGGATGGTCGTTACAACGGGCCGCGGCAGCGCCAGCAGGTCCCAGGAAGATGAAGGTTGCAGAAGGCCGCGGCAGCGCCAGCAGGCAGGACGATGGTTCACAAGAGCGGCTACGGCAGCGCCAGTAGACCGTCAGGGTTGAGTTCACTCGGTGTCTCTCGACTCCAGGATACAACTGCCTTCCTGCTCCGGAGCTGCCTCAGTTATAGGGCTGGTGCCCTTTGATGTCCGGGCCCTCGCACTTGGAGGTCGGAGGGTCCGGGATGAAGGTGTCCAGACACCCAGCAGGGGGTGGAGCCAGCGCCTGGGGGAGCTGGAGGCGATCGGCACCTGGCGGGGGGAAGAGCCCTTGACACCTCGTTCTCCCATTGACCTGCCAAGTGGTCCGCTCACCTCCTGGGTGGATGGTGGTGCCGGGATGTCGGGGCCGGCCAGGCCCGGGGTTAGGGTCGAGGGGAGGCCATGCGGCCGCGTGGTGCAGGGCCCAAGATGGCGGCTTGACCCGGCCGGGGAAGCCGGTGGGGCTGGACCCCGTGATGAGTAGGGGTCCGAGGGCAGAGGGTCCGTCGGGAGACGGAGTACAGGTGCTTGCCGCGGGGATATGCCAGGTGGGCCGGAGTTCGGGCCCTGTCGAGCGGGGAGGGAGCAAGCCGTCTGCGAGGCCTGTCCAACATGCGTCCCCCCCAGCTGAAGGCGGGGAGAGTCACCCATCTCCTTGGGGACTCTCTTCGTCGAGGCGGAAAAAGCGGGACAGGCCATCCGCGTTGGCGTGGTCTTGGCCTGGTCGGTGCTCCACAGTGAAGTCCATTCCCTGCAGGGAAATGGACCAGCGCAAGAGTTTTGGGTTCTCCCCCCGCATCTGCATCAGCCATTGCAGGGGTCGATGGTCGGTTTGTACCCGGAAGTGGGTACCGAAGAGATAGGGTCGGAGCTTTTTGAGGGCCCACACTACTGCAAATGCCTCCCTCTCGATGGTGCTCCAACGCTGTTCTCGGGCCAGGAGACGTCGACTGATGAAGGCCACCGGCTGGTCATGACCTTCGGGGTTCAACTGAGAGAGGACGGCTCCGATGCCGTGGTCGGAGGCGTCGGTCTGCACCACAAATTCCCGACTGTAATCGGGGGCCTGGAGCACGGGGGCGGTGCACAGGGCGGCCTTCAGCTCCTCGAAGGCCGCTTGGCAATCAGGAGTCCAGTTGACCCGCTTCGGTTGATTCTTGGATGTGAGACCCGTGAGGGGCCCCACGATGCTGCCGTAGTCCTTCACGAACCGCCGGTAGTAGCCGGTGATCCCCAAGAAGGCTCGGACCTCGGTCTGGGTGACGGGGGGCTGCCAGGACTGGATGGCAGCAATCTTAAGTTGTAGTGGGGCCACCAGCCCGCTTCCCACTTGGTGCCCAAGGTAGGTCACAGACCCTTGGCCAATTTGGCACTTGCCGGCCTTAATGGTGAGGCCGGCCCGCTGGAGGGCTTGTAGGACCTCTTGGAGGTGACGGAGGTGGTCGGACCAGTGGCGGCTGTATACAGCGATATCGTCCAGGTAGGCCGCGCTGAAGTCTTCGAGCCCCGCCAAGACCTGGTTCACAAGACGTTGGAACGTGGCGGGGGCATTCTTCATGCCAAAGGGCATGACCTTAAATTGATAGTGGCCATCGGGGGTGGAGAAGGCTGACCGTTCCTGAGCCCTGGGTGTGAGGCCGATCTGCCAGTAGCCCGCCGTTAGGTCGAAGATACTAAGGTAGCGGGCGGCCCCCAGCCGGTCGATCAGCTCGTCTGCTCGGGGGATGGGATGAGCGTCGGTCCGGGTGACAGCGTTCAAGCCCCGGTAGTCGACGCAGAATCTCAGTTCAGGGGCGGTGCCGGGGGCAGCGGCCTTGGGAACTAATACAACCGGACTGGCCCAGGGACTGTCCGAGGGCTCGATGACCCCGATCGTGAGCATCTTGGCCACTTCCTCCTGTATGCAGGCCCGTACCCGATCTGGTACGCGGTAGGCCCGGTGCCGGACAGGGGGACTGTCCCCGGTGTCTACGTCGTGCAAACACCAAGGGGTGACCCCGGGGGTGAGGGAGAACAGGGCAGCGAACTGCAGCAGGAGGTCCCGGCAGTCCTGGCGTTGCTCCGAAGTGAGGGCGTCAGAGAGCCGGACCCCATCCACGGAGCCGTCCTTCTCCTGAGTCTTTAGGAGATCCGGGAGGGGCTCGGAGTCTTCTTCTGTACCACTGTCTGTAGCCATCAAGAGGCTTAGTTCGGAGCGCACAAAGTGTGGTTTGAGCCGGTTGGTGTGGAGGACCCGCAGGGGGTTCCGGGGGGACCCCATGTCGATGAGGTAAGTGACGGGGCTTTTACGCTCGACCACTTTGAAGGGCCCCGTCCACTTGTCTTGCAGGGCACATGGTTCGGTGGGGGACATCACCCATACTTGCTGCCCAGGCTCGAATTCAACGGAGGAGGCATTGTGATCATACCACCTCTTCATGTCCTCCTGGCTGGCCTCGAGGTT
Organism: Triturus cristatus; assembly: GCF_964204655.1. Lineage (NCBI taxonomy): Eukaryota > Metazoa > Chordata > Amphibia > Caudata > Salamandridae > Triturus > Triturus cristatus. The sequence continues at coordinate 46,159,073 of NC_140595.1, forward strand.
CGCCTTGGCCATCTCCCTGAAGCGCCGGGTCTGGTTTCGTAAGGCCAGGATGTATTTGAAGACGTCTGGAGGGGTCGTTAAGGGGGCCATCTCCCAACCTTCCTTGACTAGGCTGAGGGGCCCTCGCACAGGGTGCCCGTACAGGAGTTCGAAAGGGCTAAAGCCGAGGGACTTCTGGGGGACTTCTCGGTAGGCGAAGAGGAGGCACGGGAGTAGTACATCCCACTGGCGACGGAGAGGCTCTTCCAATCCCCCAATCATCCCCTTGAGAGTGCGGTTAAAACGCTCCACTAGTCCGTTCCCTTGGGGGTGATAGGGGGTCGTGAATCTGTAGGTGACCCCGCATTGTTGCCAGAGGGACTTCATGTATTTAGATATGAAATTCGTACCTCGGTCGCTGACGACTTCTCGGGGGAAGCCTACCCGGGAGAAGATCCCCATCAGGGCCCGGCCAACCACCGGAGCTGTCACTGTCCGTAGGGGCACCGCCTCGGGGTAGCGGGTGGCATGGTCCACTAGTACCAAGATGAACCTGTGTCCTTGTGCCGTGCGGGGGTCCAGCGGCCCCACAATGTCTATCCCCACCCTCTCGAACGGGGTGGTGACCACAGGGAAGGGTTGCAGAGGGGCCTTCAGCTTCCGACCACTCTTCCCGCTGGCTTGGCACGTGGGGCAAGATCGGCAGTGGTTCAGGACGTCATTCCTCATTTTCGGCCAGAAAAAGTGGGTCACCAGGCGACTGTAGGTTTTGTCCTGGCCCAGGTGTCCAGCCAGGGGGACATCGTGGGCCAGGTTGAGCAGAAAGTCTCGGAAGCGGAGCGGTACCACCAGAACTCGACCGGCCCCCAGCTCGGCGATTCTTTGCTCGCTGTAGAGCAGGTCGTTGTCCCAGTAGACCCAGTGGGTTCCGGTGGTGTCCCCGGCGTTTTGGGTATTGGCTTGTTGGCGGAGTCCCTCGAGGGAGGGACAGGTCTTTTGTTCCTGGCGGAACTGTTCTTGGGTGGGCCCCCCCTCTTGACGCCACTGAGCCAGATCCGGAAGGTCCTGGTGTTGCGCGTCTTCTTCGATAGTCGGGTCCGGGAGGTCGGACTCGCCGTTGTCCTCTACGGGGGCAACCGGGGGCGGAGGTGCTGGCCATTCGGTTTCTTCTGATCGGGGGGTGGCACGGGCGGCCATGGATCGGGTGGATATGCAGGCCCAGTCCGGGAGGCCCAGCATCCCCAGGTGCTCTCTTTTCTCGACGGTGGCCCACGGGGAACTCTCGAGGTCATTCCCCAGGAGGCAGTCCACGGGGGCATCGTCCCGGACCGTCACCTTCAGTAGGCCGGAGACCCCTCCCCATTCAAACGGGACGCAGGCCATCTTACACATACTCTCAGAGTTATCTGCCGAGCGGACGGGGCAGAGAATGTTCGGCAGGATCTGCTCGGGCTTCACCAGATGACAGCGGACGGCCGTCACGCTGGCGCCGGTGTCACGCAAGGCCTCGGCTCTCTGTCCATTAATGGTCACCCACTGACCGTATTTTCTGGTGTTGGCGGGTAGGGGAGCCCGCGGAACCATGTCTCTTCCCCCTAGGCATGCCAGGACCATGGCGGCCGGTTCCCACCCTTGCTGGGCCGGCTCGTACTCTTCGGGTCCCTCCGATGATTGCTCTTCCCCTAGGGCAGCGGCCGCTACCTGGCGGGGCTTGGGTGTTTGATTTAGCGGGCAGTTCGGGTCATTGGCGTAGTGGCCTAGTCGCTGGCACCGGTGGCACGTGACGTTGGCTCGGTACCCAGGCCGCAACGGGGGGTTGCCCCGGCCGGCCGGAGGCGGGGTGCTGGCCACGGGTGTTGCTGGTAAGGCGTCTCTCCCTCGCCCCTGGCCCCCTCCTCCTCCCCGAGGACGGTGCTGGCCTTGGTTGCCTCTGTTCTGGTCGTGGGGCCCTCTCCGGCCCACTCGGGTGCTTTCCCACCGGTCAGCTTCGGCGGCGAGCTGCCGGGGGTCAGTCAGCTTACTGTCGAGTAGGTGCTGCCTGAGCTCGACGAAACAGTTGTTTGACAGGTGCTCCCATACCATAAGGTTGAAGAGTTGTTCGTAGGTGGTGACCTGACTTCCCTTGATCCAACCTTCGAATGCCCGGCTGAAATAGTTCACGTATTCTACCCAAGTTGTACCTGGGATCCTGGTGCAATCCCTGAACCTCTGGCGGTACATCTCGGGCGTGAGGCCGTAGCGGGTGAGGAGGGCAGCCTTCATGTGGTCGTAGGACGACATTTGGTGATCGGGGAGCTGCAGCAGGGCATCGCGACCCTCGTTGATAAATCTCCCCCAAAGTCCGGCTCCCCAATCACTCCGGTCGATCCGGTGGGAGGTCATTGCGATCTCATAGGCTTTAAACCACTGTTGTATGTCGTCTTCTCGGACATATTCGCGGACAACATCCTTGGGGATGTGAACTTTTTTCTCACTTGGCCCCGGGGTGTGTGGTCGCTCAGGCACCCCCAGTTCCTTATTTTGTTTGCGCAGTTCTATTTCCGCTAGTCGGCGCTCGTGCTCGAGTGTTATTTTTTTCTCTTCCAGCTCTCTCTGTCTCTGCTTTTCTTCTCGTTCCTCTCGAAGCCGCATATGCTCGAGGTTGAGTTTCTGTTCAGCTAACTTGAGTTCCCCATCCATCTTGAGTCGTGCCATCTCCAACTCGTGTAATCTGACTCTGTCTCTTTCTCGGATCTCCTCCTGCGGGAGGCCCGTTCCCCGCTCCTCGGGAGCCGTGGCGTTCCCCTCTGATGTGACGCTGGTTTGGTCTGGTGTGACGCTGTTTTGGTCGGAGGGTCCTGTGACCCCCGTTTCTGTCCATGACTCCAGAGCGCGCTTTAGATCATCCTTGGTACTCAGGCCGGTGGTAGCAATGCCAAGTTCGATGCAAAATTGTCTCAGTTCGCGGTGGTTGTATTCTTCTAATTTCTCCATTTGGAATTTCTCGGTGGAGCTGCTATCTTTGGTCGACATCGTGCTTATGTCGTGGGGTGAGCTACCTTCTGTACGATTACGCGTTGATTCGGATCGCGCCGCTGGCCACCAATGTTAGAAAAGGTAGACGGACCGGGAGGGCCGGCCGGGGTCAGGGGGAGAGGTCTCCGGGGAGAGCCGTCTCCAGCGATCGTACAGACAAGTAACTTCCCCCCCACAGACAGATATCACACACGGATAAGGTTCAGTGTTCTTTATAGGTACTTATTTACGATACGGTGGAATGGTACAAGGAGGTCTGGACTCAGGGGTCCCCTCGATTAGAGTCTCGTAAGGTAGGGAAGGGGGTAGCGGGTCAGTCTATTTACCAATCAGGTAGTTCGGATGAGATGATGATGAGCTCACAATCCTCGAGCTTGGTGGTTAGGTGGTACGGACCGCGGCAGCGCCAGCAGGTCCCGGTGCGGGAGGTCGATACAACGGGCCGCGGCAGCGCCAGCAGGTCCCCGGAAGATGTACGGTCCGCGGCAGCGCCAGCAGGTCCCGGTGAGGATGGTCGTTACAACGGGCCGCGGCAGCGCCAGCAGGTCCCAGGAAGATGAACGGTCCGCGGCAGCGCCAGCAGGTCCCGGTGAGGATGGTCGTTACAACGGGCCGCGGCAGCGCCAGCAGGTCCCAGGAAGATGAAGGTTGCAGAAGGCCGCGGCAGCGCCAGCAGGCAGGACGATGGTTCACAAGAGCGGCTACGGCAGCGCCAGTAGACCGTCAGGGTTGAGTTCACTCGGTGTCTCTCGACTCCAGGATACAACTGCCTTCCTGCTCCGGAGCTGCCTCAGTTATAGGGCTGGTGCCCTTTGATGTCCGGGCCCTCGCACTTGGAGGTCGGAGGGTCCGGGATGAAGGTGTCCAGACACCCAGCAGGGGGTGGAGCCAGCGCCTGGGGGAGCTGGAGGCGATCGGCACCTGGCGGGGGGAAGAGCCCTTGACACCTCGTTCTCCCATTGACCTGCCAAGTGGTCCGCTCACCTCCTGGGTGGATGGTGGTGCCGGGATGTCGGGGCCGGCCAGGCCCGGGGTTAGGGTCGAGGGGAGGCCATGCGGCCGCGTGGTGCAGGGCCCAAGATGGCGGCTTGACCCGGCCGGGGAAGCCGGTGGGGCTGGACCCCGTGATGAGTAGGGGTCCGAGGGCAGAGGGTCCGTCGGGAGACGGAGTACAGGTGCTTGCCGCGGGGATATGCCAGGTGGGCCGGAGTTCGGGCCCTGTCGAGCGGGGAGGGAGCAAGCCGTCTGCGAGGCCTGTCCAACACTATGTCTACCCAACCTTCCACCTCCACGAAGGAGAAGAGATAACCTAGTCTTTACGGTGGCCTTTCCATTATCAATGTGATCAGTGGCGGCCCCTCCTCTAAGGCGGAGGAGCGTCGCCCACACTGCTTTTTTGCAGAGAAAGACAGAGAAAATAAAATAATAATATCTTGCGTTATTATCTTTTTATTTTCTCCTACTTCTGCCCACAGCTTTGCGCGAGGGGCGGGGGCAGGGGAGGAGTGGTTGCACCCTCCTAAAGTGTGCAATGACTGCTTAGACAGCCCTCTTGGGCCACCCAAAACAGTCATGCACACTTACATGTTCTCCATGCAGGCTGCATAGCAGCCTACGTGGAGAACATGCACAGGCCTCCAGTCAGCATCTGAGCACCAAAAAATGGCGCTCAGACCAATCACAACGCTGCTAAGGCAGCGTTGTGCTTGGCTGACTGGGAGCCTGGGTATGCTTCCCGTGGCCGATATCGAGCGACGGAGGACTACGGAGAAGAAATGGGCAAGAAAGCGGCAAAAAGGTACGTTTTGGTACGTTTTTTATTTAATTTTTCTTAGCCACTTCCCCCGTTTCCCCCGTTTCCCGCCCCCCTACCTCCGATCAGTGCCGGCCGCACCTGAATTTGATATACTCCATGGCACCGTATAATATAATACATTAGATAATTAACTGATCTCGCTACCTGATGCCTCATCACCAATAGGACGTTTGCACAATATATGAAAGGACCGGTGGTACCTGCTGTCTGTTGGATGGGACACCCTACAGGTCCCAAATAGTCACATACTCTTAGCGTTGACATGCAATTGTGAAAAAACACTGACAATAACGGAGTCCATCTTGGCAACTCTATAAAGTTGACATCATATAATGACAATTACAAACAGGGAGACTATAACACAAGGCCTGATTTAAATCTCGAGGGACGGGTTACTCCGCCACAATGGTGAAGGATATCCTGTCTGCAGAAATATAAATCCCATTATATCCTATGGAATTTTTATTTCAGCAGACAGGATCTCTGTCACCGTTGTAACGGAGTAACCCGTTCACTGGGCAGATCTCTGATCCCAACTGTAGGAAAGTGCCCATCCGTCCTAGTGTCGCACCCAGTACCTTGCTTTTGTATAGTATATACAGAGCCAGCTTCCGACACAACCCTCCCTCCTTAGCAACACCGCGTCCCTCCAGCAGATCCATAAGTACCCAGCGGACAACCGCGAGCCACAGCCAACATCTGAAATCGGATCAAAAAAAGGGACTTGCAGAGCCCATTAGAGTTGCTGGCATAACACATATTTAAAAATGTGCGCCTGTCTTACACTTCCTCTTCCATCATTAAGCAAAGCGCTACGTCACATGACAAGACAACTGCCCTTCGGCTCCATCATGGACAACATGGAAACACTTCCCACAGAGGCTCAACGCAAAGACAAGACTCTTCCGGCCACACAGACACAAGGTGTAATGTTCTACCCACGTAGACAAGCGCTTCACCAGCCCACACAGGGGTAGTACTGCTATACAAATACTAGAACACAACACAGTAATGCAAGGTAATACGTGCACAGAACAGAGGTTCTAGTGCAGATGTATGGCTGTAGGATGTCACCGATGGCTTCAAAGAGGGCGCATGGCACACATGACCATACAGGGCCGCAGTGTTACGGGTAACACAGAGGGGGCACAGGCACTGGTGGAGATGTGGGTGTCACCAGTGAAAGGAGATGGGCACAGAGAATTATTGGAAATGCTTGGTAGTAGGGGGGGCGTCGGTCCATGGAGAGGTGTTAAAGGGGAGCACTGGAGAGGTAAGACTGTAGGGTGTCATCGGTGAAAGGAGCGGGGGCACGTGGCACCGATGGGTATGTATGGCTGTAGGGTGTCACCAGTGCATGGAGAGAGGAGACAGGGCACCAGTGGAGATGTAAATCTGCAGGGTGTCGTCGGTGCACGCAGAGGGGTATCAGGGCACCTATAGAGCTGTAACTGTGCAGGGATGTCAACGGTGCACAGAAAGGGGTATCAGGGCACCTATATAGAGCTGTAAGTGTGCAGGGATGTCAACGGTGCACAGAAAGGGGTATCAGGGCACCTATATAGAGCTGTAAGTGTGCAGGGATGTCAACGGTGCACATAAAGGGGTATCAGGGCACCTATAGAGCTGTAACTGTGCAGGGATGTCAACGGTGCACAGAAAGGGGTATCAGGGCACCTATATAGAGCTGTATGTGTGCAGGGATGTCAACGGTGCACAGAAAGGGGTATCAGGGCACCTATATAGAGCTGTAAGTGTGCAGGGATGTCAACGGTGCACATAAAGGGGTATCACGGCACCTATAGAGCTGTAAGTGGGCAGGAATGTCAACGGTGCACATAAAGGGGTATCACGGCACCTATAGAGCTGTAAGTGTGCAGGGATGTCAACGGTGCACAGAAAGGGGTATCAGGGCACCTATATAGAGCTGTAAGTGTGCAGGGATGTCAACGGTGCACATAAAGGGGTATCACGGCACCTATAGAGCTGTAAGTGTGCAAGGATGTCATCGGTGCACAGAAAGGGGTATCAGGGCATCTATAGAGCTGTAAGTGTGCAGGGATGTCGTCGGTGCACGCAGAGGGGTATCAGGGCACCTATAGAGCTGTAAGTGTGCAGGGATGTCACCGGTGTTCAGAGAGAAGTATGATGAGGGCACCTATAGAGGTGTAAGTGTGCAGGGTGTCGCCGTGCACGGAGAGCGGTGGATGCACGTATGAGACCCGTGACCCTCACACATCTTATCTGCTGACAGCCGCCAGGGTCGTTCCTCTGCACATGGAGGCCCCGAGGAAGCGCGCGCAGATGTCGGCGGGTTTCTCACACTAAGGAATGAATTGTTTAGCCGTGACTTGTCACACGGGTCCAATCCCTTCTGTAATGTAAGTGCCGTCCCCTGGGGTCCACGCGGCAGAAACAACCGCCAGAGGAGACAAATAACCCTCTTGTGAAAATAACACCACACCGTTCACCGGAAGGAGGAAACTGCAACAAAGAGCGGCACCTCCTTCCGGCCCGCCCCCCCCCCCCTCAGACCTGCACAGCTCTTCCAGAGCAGCTCTGTTCTACCTCACGACACAGCACAGCTCCACCAATCCAGCTCTGTTCTACCCACGACCCTGCACAGCTCTCCCAGTGCACCTCTGTTCTACCCCACGACCCTGCACAGCTCTCCCAGAGCACCCCTGTTCTACCCCACGACCCTGCACAGCTCTCCCAGTGCACCTCTGTTCTACTTCACGACCCTGCACAGCTCTCCCAGAGCACCCCTGTTCTACCCCACGACCCTGCACAGCTCTCCCAGAGCACCCCTGTTCTACCCCACGACCGTGCACAGCTCTCCCAGAGCACCCCTGTTCTACCCCACGACCCTGCACAGCTCTCCCAGTGCACCTCTGTTCTACCTCACGACCCTGCACAGCTCTCCCAGAGCACCCCTGTTCTACCCCACGACCCTGCACAGCTCTCCCAGAGCACCCCTGTTCTACCCCACGACCCAGCACAGCTCTCCCAGAGCACCCCTGTTCTACCCCACGACCCTGCACAGCTCTCCCAGAGCACCCCTGTTCTACCCCACGACCCTGCACAGCTCTCCCAGTGCACCTCTGTTCTACCTCACGACCCTGCACAGCTCTCCCAGAGCACCCCTGTTCTACCCCACGACCCTGCACAGCTCTCCCAGAGCACCCCTGTTCTACCCCACGACCCAGCACAGCTCTCCTAGAGCACCCCTGTTCTACCCCACGACCCTGCACAGCTCTCCCAGAGCACCTCTGTCCTACCCCACGACCCTGCACAGCTCTTCCAATGCACCTTTGTCTTACCCCACGACACAGCACAGCTCTCCCAGAGCCCCCTGTTCTACCCCACGACCCTGCACAGCTCTTCCAATGCACCTCTGTTCTACCCTCAACCCAGCACAGCTCTCCCAGAGCACCCCTGTTCTACCCCACGACCCTGCACAGCTCTCCCAGTGCACCTCTGTTCTACCTCACGACCCTGCACAGCTCTCCCAGAGCACCCCTGTTCTACCCCACGACCCTGCACAGCTCTCCCAGATCACCCCTGTTCTACCCCACGACCCTGCACAGCTCTCCCAGAGCACCCCTGTTCTACCCCACGACCCTGCACAGCTCTCCCAGAGCACCCCTGTTCTACCCCACGACCCTGCACAGCTCTCCCAGTGCACCTCTGTTCTACCTCACGACCCTGCACAGCTCTCCCAGAGCACCCCTGTTCTACCCCACGACCCTGCACAGCTCTCCCAGAGCACCCCTGTTCTACCCCACGACCCAGCACAGCTCTCCTAGAGCACCCCTGTTCTACCCCACGACCCTGCACAGCTCTCCCAGAGCACCTCTGTCCTACCCCACGACCCTGCACAGCTCTTCCAATGCACCTTTGTCTTACCCCACGACACAGCACAGCTCTCCCAGAGCACCCCTGTTCTACCCCACGACCCTGCACAGCTCTTCCAATGCACCTCTGTTCTACCCACAACCCAGCACAGCTCTCCCAGAGCACCCCTGTTCTACCCCACGACCCTGCACAGCTCTCCCAGTGCACCTCTGTTCTACCTCACGACCCTGCACAGCTCTCCCAGAGCACCCCTGTTCTACCCCACGACCCTGCACAGCTCTCCCAGAGCACCCCTGTTCTACCCCACGACCCTGCACAGCTCTCCCAGTGCACCTCTGTTCTACCTCACGACCCTGCACAGCTCTCCCAGAGCACCCCTGTTCTACCCCACGACCCTGCACAGCTCTCCCAGAGCACCCCTGTTCTACCCCACGACCCAGCACAGCTCTCCTAGAGCACCCCTGTTCTACCCCACGACCCTGCACAGCTCTCCCAGAGCACCTCTGTCCTACCCCACGACCCTGCACAGCTCTTCCAATGCACCTTTGTCTTACCCCACGACACAGCACAGCTCTCCCAGAGCACCCCTGTTCTACCCCACGACCCTGCACAGCTCTTCCAATGCACCTCTGTTCTACCCACAACCCAGCACAGCTCTCCCAGAGCACCCCTGTTCTACCCCACGACCCTGCACAGCTCTCCCAGTGCAGCTCTCTTCTACCCCACGACCTAGCACAGCTCTCCCAGTGCACCTCTGTTCTACCCCACGACCCTGCACAGCTCTTCCAATGCACCTCTGTCCTACCTCACGACACAGCACAGCTCTCCCAGTGCACCTCTGTTCTACCCCACGACCCTGCACAGCTCTCCCAGTGCAGCTCTCTTCTACCACACGACCCAGGACAGCTCTCCCAGTGCACCTCTGTTCTACCCCACGACCCTGCACAGCTCTTCCAATGCACCTCTGTCCTACCTCACAACACTACCCAGCACAGCTCTCCCAGTGCAACTCTCTTCTACCTCACGACACAGCACAGCTCCACCAATCCAGCTATGTTCTACCCCACGGCCCTGCACAGCTCTCCCAGAGCACCTCTGTCCTACCCCACGACCCTGCACAGCTGTCCCAGTGCACCTCTGTTCTACCCCACGACCCTGCACAGCTCTCCCAGTGCACCTCTCTTCTACCCCACGACCCTGCACAGCTCTCCCAGTGCACCTCTCTTCTACCTCACGAAACTACCCAGAACAGCTCTCCCAGTACAGCTCTCTTCTACCCCACGACACAGCACAGCTCTCCCAGTGCCCCTCTGTTCTTTATTCATTTATAAAGTTTTATATAGCGCTAGCCAGACCTGTGGGTATCAGAGCGCTTTACATACACAAAGGAAAATATTGCATAACATCGCAGGACATGAGGCTGCATAAAGATAAAAGCAAAGACATAATACCTATGTATCCAGTGAGGGGAGAAGGACACAGGTGGCTGACAGTCAGAAAACCACCATCCTTGAAGGTCAGAGTGAGTGGGGAGACCATTAGAGCCCGGATACCCTAGGATGTCCCCCGCCCCAACCTCATGCAATCCCACAATCAAAACTTGCCAATCCAAGAGTGTGGGTAAAAACGGCCATGTTTAATAACAATCAACATTCATAAACATGACAAAATGCGCCCCTGTTCTACCCCACGACACAGCACAGCTCTCCCAGAGCACCTCTATTCTACCCCACGACCCTGCACAGCTCTCCCAGAGCACCCCTGTTCTACCCACAACCCAGCACAGCTCTCCCAGAGCACCCCTGTTCTACACCACGACTCAGCACAGCTCTCCTAGAGCACCCCTGTTCCACCCCACGACCCTGCACAGCTCTCCCAGAGCACCTCTGTCCTACCCCATGACCCAGCACAGCTCTTCCAATGCACCTATGTCTTACCCCACGACACAGCACAGCTCTCCCAGAGCACCCCTGTTCTACCCCACGACCCTGCACAGCTCTTCCAATGCACCTCTGTTCTACCCACAACCCAGCACAGCTCTCCCAGAGCACCCCTGTTCTACCCCACGACCCTGCACAGCTCTTCCAGAGCACCCCTGTTCTACCCACAACCCAGCACAGCTCTCCCAGAGCACCCCTGTTCTACACCACGACCCAGCACAGCTCTCCCAGAGCACCTCTGTCCTACCCCACGACCCTGCACAGCTCTTCCAATGCACCTCTGTCTTACCCCACGACACAGCACAGCTCTCCCAGAGAACCCCTGTTCTACCCCACGACCCTGCACAGCTCTTCCAATGCACCTCTGTTCTACCCACAACCCAGCACAGCTCTCCCAGAGCACCCCTGTTCAACCCCACGACCCCGCACAGCTCTCCCAGAGCACCCCTGTTCTACCCCACGACCCTGCACAGCTCTCCCAGTGCACCTCTCTTCTACCCCACAACCCAGCACAGCTCTCCCAGTAAACCTCTGTTCTACCCCACGACCCTGCACAGCTCTTCCAATGCACCTCTGTCCTACCTCACGACACAGCACAGCTCTCCCAGTGCACCTCTGTTCTACCCCACGACCCTGCACGGCTCTCCCAGTGCAGCTCTCTTGTACCACACAACCCAGCACAGCTCTCCCAGTGCACCTCTGTTCTACCCCACGACCCTGCACAGCTCTTCCAATGCACCTCTGTCCTACCTCACGACACAGCACAGCTCTTCCAATGCACCTCTGTCCTACCTCACGACACAGCACAGCTCTCCCAGTGCAACTCTCTACCTCACGACACAACACAGCTCCACCAATCCAGCTATGTTCTACCCCACGACCCTGCACAGCTCTCCCAGAGCACCTCTGTCCTACCCCACGACTCTGCACAGCTCTCCCAGTGCACCTCTCTTCTACCCCACTACCCAGCACAGCTGTCCCAGCGCACCTCTGTTCTACCCCACGACTCTGCACAGCTCTTCCAATGCACCTCTGTCCTACCTCACGACACAGCACAGCTCTCCCAGTGCACCTCTGTTCTACCCCACGACCCTGCACAGCTCTCCCAGTGCACCTCTGTCCTACCTCACGACACTACCCAGCACAGCTCTCCAAGTGCAACTCTCTTCTACCCCACGACCCTGCACAGCTCTCCCAGTGCACCTCTCTTCTACCCCACGACCCTGCACAGCTCTCCCAGTGCACCTCTCTTCTACCTCACGAGACTACCCAGAACAGCTCTCCCAGTACAGCTCTCTTCTACCCCACGACACAGCACAGCTCTCCCAGTGCCCCTCTGTTCCTTATTCATTTATAAAGTTTTATATAGCGCTAGCTAGACCTGTGGGTATCAGAGCGCTTTACATACACAAAGGAAAAGATTGCATAACGTCGCAGGACATGAGGCTGCATAAAGATAAAAGCAAAGACATAATACTTATGTATCCAGTGAGGGGAGAAGGACACAGGTGGCTGACAGTCAGAAAACCCCCATCCTTGAAGGTCAGAGTGAGTGGGGAGACCATTAGAGCCCGGATCCCCTAGGATGTCCCCCGCCCCAACCTCATGCAATCCCACAATCAAAACTTGCCAATCCAAGAGTGTGGGTAAAAACGGCCATGTTTAATAACAATCAACATTCATAAACATGACAAAATGCGCCCCTGTTCTACCCCACGACACAGCACAGCTCTCCCAGAGCACCTCTATTCTACCCCACGACCCTGCACAGCTCTCCCAGAGCACCCCTGTTCTACCCACAACCCAGCACAGCTCTCCCAGAGCACCCCTGTTCTACACCACGACTCAGCACAGCTCTCCTAGAGCACCCCTGTTCCACCCCACGACCCTGCACAGCTCTCCCTTAGCACCTCTGTCCTACCCCATGACCCTGCACAGCTCTTCCAATGCACCTATGTCTTACCCCACGACACAGCACAGCTCTCCCAGAGCACCCCTGTTCTACCCCACGACCCTGCACAGCTCTTCCAATGCACCTCTGTTCTACCCACAACCCAGCACAGCTCTCCCAGAGCACCCCTGTTCTACCCCACGACCCTGCACAGCTCTCCCAGAGCACCCCTGTTCTACCCCACGACCCTGCACAGCTCTCCCAGTGCAGCTCTCTTCTACCCCACGACCCAGCACAGCTCTCCCAGTACACATCTGTTCTACCCCACGACCCTGCACAGCTCTTCCAATGCACCTCTTTCCTACCCCATGACACAGCACAGCTCTCCCAGTGCACCTCTGTTCTACCCCACGACCCTGCACAGCTCTTCCAATGCACCTCTGTCCTACCTCACGACACAGCACAGCTCTCGCAGTGCACCTCTGTTCTACCCCACGACCCTGCACAGCTCTTCCAATGCACCTCTGTCCTACCTCACGACACAGCACAGCTCTTCCAATGCACCTCTGTCCTACCTCACGACACAGCACAGCTCTCCCAGTGCACCTCTGTTCTTCCCCACGGCCCTGCACAGCTCTCCCAGTGCAGCTCTCTTCTACCACACGACCCAGCACAGCTCTCCCAGTGCACCTCTGTTCTACCCCACAACCCTGCACAGCTCTTCCAATGCACCTCTGTCCTACCTCAGGACACAGCACAGCTCTTCCAATGCACCTCTGTCCTACCTCACGACACTACCCAGCACAGCTCTCCCAGTGCAACTCTCTTCTACCTCACGACACAGCACAGCTCCACCAATCCAGCTATGTTCTACCCCACGACCCTGCACAGCTCTCCCAGAGCACCTCTGTCCTACCCCACGACCCTGCACAGCTCTCCCAGTGCACCTCTCTTCTACCCCACGACCCTGCACAGCTGTCCCAGTGCACCTCTGTTCTACCCCACGACCCTGCACAGCTCTCCCAGTGCACCCCTCTTCTACCCCACGACCCTGCACAGCTCTCCCTGTGCACCTCTGTCCTACCTCACGACACTACCCAGCACAGCTCTCCCAGTGCAACTCTCTTCTACATCACGACACAGCACAGCTCTCCCAGTGCACCTCTGTTCTACCCCACGACCCTGCACAGCTCTCCCAGTGCACCTCTCTTCTACCCCACAACCCTGCACAGCTCTCCCAGTGCACCTCTCTTCTACCTCACGAGACTACCCAGAACAGCTCTCCCAGTAGAGCTCTCTTCTACCCCACGACACAGCACAGCTCTCCCAGTGCCCCTCTGTTCTTTATTCATTTATAAAGTTTTATATAGCGCTAGCTAGACCTGTGGGTATCAGAGCGCTTTACATACACAAAGGAAAATATTGCATAACATCGCAGGACATGAGGCTGCATAAAGATAAAAGCAAAGACATAATACCTATGTATCCAGTGAGGGGAGAAGGACACAGGTGGCTGACAGTCAGAAAACCCCCATCCTTGAAGGCCAGAGTGAGAGGGGAGACCATTAGAGCCCGGATCCCCTAGGATGTCCCCCGCCCCAACCTCATGCAATCCCACAATCAAAACTTGCCAATCCAAGAGTGTGGGTAAAAACGGCCATGTTTAATAACAATCAACATTCATATAGATGACAAAATGCGTTTATAAAAATTCACATTTATAAATTCAATATTTACACTTTTAATATTTACAATTTTTATTACTGCTTATAACCACCGGTTATGCAATATTTACTTGCTCCAGCACCAAGGGGCCCTCTGGATCGCATCTCCTATCCGCCATTTCTGGGGCCCACCCCTCTACCACCAGGCTGCCAAGGAGGCTAGTGTGACCTGGCGCCTTTGCCTCCCCAGCCGGTGTCCCCATTCTCCCTGCGGAGACCTTACCTTCTCTCCCCTCAGTGCTGGCCTCGGGTGTATGTAAGAAGGCCTCCCGTTAACTCTGCAAATCAATGTTCTGTGGCCTCTTTTCTGCCCCTCTCCCTCTGATCCTTCCCCAAACCCCCCAATCTCATGGTCGGGTGGGTGGGAGATTATTTAACCCCAATGATCCTGGGGCCTGGTGTGGGAAAAAGAGGAAGTGCACAGGTGGACCCAGGGCCTAAATAGCCCCCTCTGGCCCCACCCCTCTGATGCCTACTCCAGCCGGACTCACATCACGGCCGACCCAGAAGTAATTCCTCTGGCCGGTAGACAATCGGGCTACTCGGCCGGACTATGGGGGTGTGGCGCGGGTCCAGGGGGCGGGGCCCTAAGGGCGCGCTCGCCGAGTTTCGCGCTTTTCATAGAGCCCGGACCCCCTAAGATGTCCCCCACCCCAACCTCATGCAATTGGTATTAGTTGAGGAAAAGAGTTTCAGGTCCTTTTTAAAGCAAGAGAAGGAGGGGTTGCATCTGAGGTCAGTAGGGAGTGCGTTCCACATCCTGGGTACGTTACCAGAGAAGGACCGGCACTGGGTTGTTTTCTTTTTCAGTTTCGGAGGGATGAGAAGAAGAGAGTTGGTGCGTCTCAGAGTTCTGGATTTTCCTGCTTTTACCAGTTTGCTGTTTAGGTAGTTTGGGGATTGGGTGTGAAGGGCCTTGTGTGTGATGCAGGCCAGCTTGTAAATACATCTACCTTCCATGGGAAGCCAGTTGAGTGCGTTGAGGGTTGTTAGATGTGTTCAAATTTTTTTACACCAGTTATGAGTCGGGCTGCCATGTTAAGGACTGACCTTAGTGGGGCTAGGTGAGTTTTTGGTGACCCTGTTAGGATGGCGTTTCCTTATTCCAGTTTAGAAAGGACTAGGGATTGTACAATTGTCTTGAGATCATCTTGAGGAAACAAAGGTTTAATTTTCTTGAGGTATTTTAGAGAATAAAGCACACTTTTTGCAGAGTTCTTGACAAGTTCTTGTCCAGGGTAATGCCTAGTGACTTTACTGAGTCGGATAGGATGAGGGAGCAGTTTAGAGCATCCAGCTCCTTGAGCCAGACTTGAATTGGCTGGTGGTTACTTTTCGGAGTGAACAGTATTAATTCTGTTTTGTCCGGGTTCAGTTATAAGTGGTTTGCGTTAAACCAGGTTTGGATCTTGGTTAGCGTGACATTGAGGTGTCGGACGTCACTGGGCAATTTGATTTTGTAGTATATTTGTGTGTCATCGGCATATAGGTGGTAATGAACTCCTGCTTGTTTCAAAATAGTTCTACCCCACGACACAGCGCAGCTCTCCCACACCACCTCTGTTCTACCACACGACCCAGCACAGCTCTCCGAGTGCACCTCTGTTCTACCACACGACCCGCACAGCTCTCCGAGTGCACCTCTGTTCTACCCCACGAAACAGCACAGCTCTCCGAGTGCACCTCAGTTCTACCCCACGAAACAGCACAGCTCTCCGAGTGCACCTCAGTTCTACCCCACGAAACAGCACAGCTCTCCGAGTGCACCTCAGTTCTACCCCACGAAACAGCACAGCACTCTGAATCTACCTCTCTTCTACCCCACGACACGACCCAGCACAGCTCTCCCAGTGCAGCTCTGTTCTACCCCACGACCCAGCACAGCTCACCCAGTGCACCTCTGTTCTAACCCACGACCCAGCACAGCTCACGCAGTGCACGTCTATTCTAACCAACAACACAGGGCAGCTCTTCCAATGCACCTCCGTTCTATCCCGCGATAAAGCACAGCTCTCCAAATGCACCTCTATTCTACCCCACAACCCAGCACAGCTCACCCAGTGCACCTCTATTCTACCCCACAACCCAGCACAGCTCTTCCAATGCACCTCTGTCCTACCCCATGACACAGCACTGCTCTCCCAATGCACCTTGTTGTGTGTTTCCTGCATGGTCCATTGTAGCTTTCCCTATGTTAGCCTAACTGTACACGTTGCAGGCCTCATTTTCCTTTGCACAGGTCACCATATAACCACGTTTGCTTTTGTGCTTCATTGTACTTTCATATGGAACCTGCATACGTTTTTGCGTTCTGTTTTTTCCTGGGATTTAGTCTGAACACCATAGATGAGGTCAAACAACATCCCGTGTTATTCTTTCTGGTCTGGCACTAGCACCTAGACATAACACAAGAATGCAGCTGTTATTTATGTGCACACATGTGCTATCAAATAGATGAGCGCATGAGCCAAAAACACACACATGGAACGAGAGTTCTGAGACAAGAGCAGTGCGTCTGCTGGGATATAGAACGGCCGTCTGTGAATGCTAAGATACGGGGTCTGACAGTAATCCCAGAGATATTTTTATATATAATCATCCAGCTTTGGTAGCAGGGGAGGGGAGTTTAGGTTGTTCTGTCTTATAAAATGACAGGTCTTTTCACGATATATGGATTATTAACCATGCTAATAGTATTTTTAGTATGCAATTTTTTTTCTAATTGTGGCACGTATACTGCATTTCAGAGTATGATAGTTTGACTAGATATTCGAAACTTCCTTTGTGTCTCCTGGTTATCTAATTGTGGACGAATGCGAGAGCGAAATGGTGCTTACTGTTACCGCGATCCCTGGGAGGGTCGAGAGGGTTGTGTTCTGGGGTGTCTATTCACTTGTTTCTCTGGTAAGGTTAGGAGGGCAAGTGAGGCACTATAGCTAGTCGGACTCGGACTCATAGATACAGACGTAGTATGGTGACTCAGTCCCAACATACTGATGTTCTATGGTTCCAAGCATAGTTCTGTTCCAGAGCAGAATCCCTGCAACAACCTCTGTTCTACCCTACGACCCTGCACAGCTCTTTCAATGCACCTCTATTATACCCCACGACCCAGCACAGTTCTTCCAATGCACCTCTATTCTACCCCACAAACCAGCACAGCTAGCTTCTGTTCTATCCCTGCACAGGACAGAGCTGCTCTGCCAAGATACTTGTGTGCCCAGCCCACCACACTGCCTTCCACATGTACCGCTATACATGCTCCTCTGTCAGTTTACAGCCACCACACTAACCTACCTCTACCAATGCATCTCACTCCTGCTCTGGAAAGACCCCTACTACTCCAGAATTGTGATCTCACACCTTTCTACCTCTACCAACGACTTCTGCTCCTCCAGAGCTTTCACTTCTCTCCACCCCACCTCTATCGATGCACATCTGTCCTTACCCACAAGGACCCTTACCGCTCCTGTGCTGGGATGTAACACCACTCTACTTCTACCAATGACATCTGGTCAGTGCTTAATTTGAGCCTGTGGTTTCCGGCGCTCCGCCCCCAATTGTCAGTACTGGCACTAGTGACAGTCCACCACATGGTGGCGCTGTCTGTTTAGTTTTGTAAGGAGCACCACAGTCGGGTTTAACAAGTCAATTTGCATTGAAAATGAATAATACCAGCCTTTCGCGCCATTATTATACTTTTGGGTGGGCTGAAATTGTCTGAATTGTCACACTTGTACCAGTGTGATGGTTAGTAGTTGTGTTGGTACTGCCATGGGCAGCGCTGGTAGGGGCAATGGGTGATGCAGGCTGCAGTGGCGTCCTAAAAAGGGCCCTGGCATTTATTATTTTTACAAATTAAGCACTGCATTGGTGCTCCAGAGATGTCACCACACATCATTTACCTCTACCAAAGCACCTCAGTCCGGATCTTCTGCTTCCCATGTACATTTCTGTTACTGGTGTGCAGCCTATTCATGGCACTGTACCAATGATGAGCAGAGAACAAAGACGCCCCTGGTCTGCGATGAATGTAATCTGTGGACCTGAGGACTTCCACCTGCAAGGACGCTCCATGGGATCACAGAACTACTTGAGGCCGAGGCTTCTTTGAGGCCCCATGGAAGGCTAGGCCTCGGGATGGATATGAAGAGGAGAACAGACTTCATGTCCCTCGTTGGACGATGGGGTCAGGTGGTCCGATGACCTCATTACTGAAGGGATCAGCGAAGATTATACACTCATAGTTTCCAACATTTGGAGAAAAAAAATGCAGGGACACTTTGCTGCGCAGGGCTTGTGCAGATAGAAAGTTCTTGTCTGTGTGTAATAAAGAGGAACTTTTTTTCTGCAACAATATTACCCAGGACAGTCTCCAACTTGCCAGGACTGTCCCTGCAAAAATGGCACCGTAGGCAACTATGCACACCGTGGGCACTGGACCCAGGTGAAGTGCTCAATCCTCTCTTAAAGAAGAAATGTACGCCCCCTGGGCATTGGGTAGCCACCCCAACATACAAGAACTACGCAAGGACCCAGGTAGGTAGGCCCTCTCTATGTCTGCTGACCGACTGGTCCGAAGGGAGACACCCTAGCAGGCCCTGCAGAGAATGGGGGGCCATTGTGAACAGCTTTACAGAGAAGTCACCTAAGAGGGAGGCCTCTTGGGGTGGTTCTGAGATGTGCCTTTTCCCTTCCTGGTCATCAGAGACTGATGAATTCCCAACCTGCTGCTGCACTCCTAGGGCTGCCACCTTTCCAAGAGAAAAATACAGGCTTGTTGTTGTTTCAAGAGTCTGCACAGGCCCGGGCATGATACTAAAAAGGACTTTGAACAACATCACACGTTTTCATTTGTAACATGACTTTTCTGCCTTTGTTTACTATAATTAGTCATAGATCATTAACACAGCACTAGAACTCATTTAAATGTGGTTTCTATTTATATTTGCTGAAGGAGATATGCACAGATATGGTCTAAAAGTACCCGCTTTATGTGATTTCGCATATTTTTGCCCCAGCCGGGACATCAAAATACTGGTGGAGCCGGTAGAAAACCTAAGCGTAACCCCCAGCAGAGAGCCTACCTACGTACTTGCTCAGTGTCCCACCACTGCTGCAACTTAGAGGCACATAAAAAAGCCCCAGTCCTTCACTGACGTCAGAGAGTATCAAGTGGGGACAGCTAGCCCAGACAGCAGACAACGTATTCATGCTTTTGGTAAGTATACTCACCCTTCGTTGGCCATTTACACATTCCATTCATCATTTCATACACTTTAGTTCCTTAACTATGCAAACTTTGCCACCTCAGCTGCACCTTTGTTGCCCCACAGTCTGGCCACTGTCTCGGAGGCACTTTCGTTCTCACAAAGGCCTCAAGTTGTGTACACCAGAGAGCACAAACTCTACCAATGGAAGATCGAGGGCGGGGTGTGCTTTTGACGGCTAGGCAAAGCAAAAACCAAAGGAAATGATGGACGGAGTGTTGAACATTGCAAGCACTCACCCCCAGTCAACTGATCTGGGTTTAATCCATCACCGTTCTTTAGCCCACTCTGCCACCCCAGTTCAGACATGGCCATAGGCAAATCAGTCTGACCCTGTGCCTCATGGGAACAGTCCAGCCCGAACTGCCAAGCCATGTCTTCCCTGGACCGGAAACAAGCTTCCCAGGACCGGTTTCTGGCATTTCAGCCGTCTTCAGCCAGGCTTGCTTGAATCCAGTGCAGTGGCTAGCCAGCACTGCATCCTTCGTGTCCGCACCCAATCATTTGTCTTCTGATTCACCGGCAAAATATAAATTATAGTTGTTAACAGTGAATAACAGGGATGTTTTTCACTGAGAGGTTCGGAGTGACCTCAGGAGTGAAGCTTAAATTGTCTATGATGTCACTTTTTACCTACCAATAATTTTTGTTATGTGTGGCTCCCAAAATCATCTTACCCTGCTTCTAACTGCTATGCAGGGCAGAGGAGTAGCGGGGGGAGCAAACACAACATGGACTCCTTCTCACCATCGGTCACCCACCACCCTCTGTGCCTTCCTCCCAAAGTTGTGCTTTCTGCTTTCATCCTCGCCACACTGACTGGCTCTCTGAGATCCTTGTGGGAGAGCCCGGATACCTCTGTATGAGGTAGTAACACAGTGGAGGTACCCTGGACCTCTGTATGAGGTAGTAACACAGTGGAAGTACCCTGGACCAATGTATGAGGTAGTAACACAGTGGAGGTACCCTGGGCCTCTGTATGATGTAGTAATAACACAGTGGAGGTACCCTGGATCTCTGTATGATGTAGTAATAACACAGTGGAGGTACCCTGGATCTCTGTATGATGTAGTAACACAGTGGTGGTACCCTGGACCTCTGTATGAGGTAGTAACACAGTGGAAGTACCCTGGACCAATGTATGAGGTAGTAACACAGTGGAGGTACCCTGGGCCTCTGTATGATGTAGTAATAACACAGTGGAGGTACCCTGGATCTCTGTATGATGTAGTAATAACACAGTGGAGGTACCCTGGATCTCTGTATGATGTAGTAACACAGTGGTGGTACCCTGGACCTCTGTATGATGTAGTAACACAGTGGAGGTACCCTGGACCTCGGTATGATGTAGTAACACAGTGGAGGTACCCTGGACCTCGGTATGATGTAGTAACACAGTGGAGGTACCCTGGACCTCTGTCTGATGTAGTAACACAGTGGAGGTACCCTGGACCTCTGTATGATGTAGTAACACAGTGGAAGTACCCTGGACCAATGTATGAGGTAGTAACACAGTGGAGGTACCCTGGACCTCTGTATGATGTAGTAACACAGTGGAGGTACCCTGGACCTCTGTATGATGTAGTAACACAGTGGAGGTACCCTGGACATCTGTCTGATGTAGTAACACAGTGGAGGTACCCTGGACCTCGGTATGATGTAGTAACACAGTGGAGGTACCCTGGACCTCTGTATGAGGTAGTAACACAGTGGAGGTACCCTGGACCTCTGTATGATGTAGTAACACAGTGGAGGTACCCTGGACCTCTGTATGATGTAGTAACACAGTGGTGGTACCCTGGACCTCGGTATGATATAGTAACACAGTGGAGGTACCCTGGACCTCGGTATGATGTAGTAACACAGTGGAGGTACCCTGGACCTCTGTCTGATGTAGTAACACAGTGGTGGTACCCTGGACCTCTGTATGATGTAGTAACACAGTGGTGGTACCCTGGACCTCTGTATGATGTAGTAACACAGTGGAGGTCCCCTGGACCTCTGTATGATGCAGTAACACAGTGGAGGTCCGCTGGACCTCTGTCTGATGTAGTAACACAGTGGTGGTACCCTGGACCTCTGTATGATGCAGTAACACAGTGGAGGTCCGCTGGACCTCTGTATGAGGTAGTAACAGAGCACTGTATTTCCAGATTAAGAATCAGACATTCACACATCGCACGTGCCTCCACCGTGATCTTTCCTCGTTTTCATACTCCTTTGTGTGTGTATAGGATCTCTGTGAGAGCAATGCAGAACAAAAGACTTTCGGTTTTGCACACACTGTGTTGGTTATTGCGTCTCTACCAAGAGTATATTATGCCGTGCTTTGCCTCCAGACATGTCCATGATGCCTGGCGTTGCCTCTATCTCTCTCCGACTCCCCTTCTCTGTAGGACAGTGGGGCACGTCCAACTCACTCATCCAACAAGGACGAGGATACATGAATAAAGTCCCCAAAATGCACTACATTTATTCTGTTTCCATTTACCAAACTTGTACAGAAGAACGACACCATGGCCAGTCGCTCACCATATAAAAGTCAGAACCTAGGGTCCGGTTTGCGAAGTGCCTAGACGCCAGGTACACACCTGTTCCATTTTGAAGCAGCTTAGTGTGTCAGAATATATTTTAACTCTTCTCCTTTTCTTTCACCTTCACTCAGTCATGTTCACCTTCTGCCTTTTCTTTCCCCTCCATCACACCCTTCTTTTCTGCCAGTTGCATAAAGCAGACAAGCATTGGCAATACGAAAAAGTCTGCATTGGGAAGCCTACAATTTATTTTGCAAACATATGCAATAGACATTAAAAGTATAAAAGTACTAAAAAGTGACACACAGTAAAAATGTCTAAAGGCTGCGTGCATATGTTTGCAAATAATATTACTAGTACTACTACTGATTAGAATAATAATCATAATGACCTATCACAAAAATGACTAGCCATAACCCCTTCAGCGCGGCGCGGATTTCCGCGCGGTGCTGAAGGTTCTGAGCGCGGGCGGGGCCATGACGGAGCGGTTCCGTCATGAGCACAGCGCAACCGACGCTCATGACGGAACCGCTCCGTCATGAGCGTCGAAGGGGTTAACTGAAAGAATGAAAGTAAACTACCAGCCCTGGGACTGAAATGGACTACTTTCTAAATGGATGTACGCATGTGGAAGAGTGAAATGCCGTCACTCACAGTGAAGAAAGCCAATGGCTGAAGTGGGCGGACACGTTGCCTCATGCTTTAGTCAATGGTGGGTGGATGCAAAATGTGAATGACACTTGAACAGACCAATGGATGAGGAGGTCTGACTGAAAGCCTCCAGGGCCGGACTGGCCTTAGCGGACACCGGGCAATCCCTCGGTGGGCTGCACGGGTGGAGGCCGGTTTTGGGCCCCTGGGGCCCGTTTTTGTTACAGGGCCATTTTTGCAGCGTAGCTGAAAAATCGTCCCTGTAACAAAATCGGTCGAAAACCGACCCTGACAAAGAGCTCGGCCACACCTCCAACCCCACCTGGGGGCAGCCGAGCACTTTGCAAGGGCCGGTTTTGGTTCCCAGTCCGGCCCTGGAAAGCACCCTATGTATATATATCTCTATGTACTTTAAAACAGGAGCCTGGTGAAACAGCTAAATCTGTCTCTAGGCCAGACCTGAAAACAGGACTGGCAAACCTAATAGGACTGGCATTGGCAGTCTTAGTCTGTGCTTCATGCAACTCTCCTTGCTTCCGCTGTAGTATGCCACCCTCCCTCTGCAGCTGCATGAAACCCTCCTTCCTCTGCTGAATGCCACCCTCCCAAGGCAGCTCCATACCACCCTCCCTGAACAGCTCTATGCCATACTTCCCCGACCTCTCCATACCACCCTCCCTCGGCAACCCCATGCCACCCTCTCTAGGAAGCTCAATGTCGCCCTCCCAAGACAGCTCCATACCATCCTCCTTGGACAGCTCCATGCCCCCCTCCCTTGGAAGCGTCATGCTCCCCTCTCTAGGAAGCTCCCTGCCCCCTCTCTAGTAAATTCCATGACCCCCACGCTAGGAAGCTCCCTGCCCCCACACTAGGAAGCTCCATGCCACCCTCCAACAGCTCCATAGCACCCTCCCTCAGCAGCTCCATGCCACCCTCTCTAAGAAGCTCCATGCTCCTCTCTCTAGGAAGCTCCCTGCCCCCATGCTAGGACGTTGCCTGCCCCCCTCTCTAGGAAGCTTCCTGCCTCCCACGCTAGGAAGCTCCCTGCCTCCCACACTAGGCAGCTCCCTGCCCCCCTCTCTAGGAAGCTCCCTGCCCCCCTCTCTAGGAAGCTCCCTGACCCCCTCTCTAGGAAGCTCCCTGACCCCCTCTCTAGGAAGCTCCCTGACCCCCACGCTAGGAAGCTCCCTGCCCCCCACTCTAGGCAGCACCATGCCCGCTCTCTAGGAAGCTCCCTGCCCCCCTCTCTAGGAACCTCCCTGCCCCCCTCTCTAGGAAGCTCCCTGCCCCCCTCTCTTGGAAGCTCCCTGCCCCCCACTCTAGGAAGCTCCACGCCCCCTCTCTAGAAAGCTCCCTGCCCCACACTCTAGGCAGCACCATGCCCCCCTCTCTAGGAAGCTCCCTGCCCCCCTCTCTAGGAAGCTCCCTGCCCCCCTCTCTAGGAAGCTCCCTGACCCCCACGCTAGGAAGCTCCATGCCACCCTACGACAGCTCCATAGCACCCTCCCTCAGCAGCTCCCTGCCACCCTCTCTAGGAAGCTCCCTGCCCCCCTCTCTAGGAAGCTCCCTGCCCCCCTCTCTAGGAAGCTCCCTGCCCCCCTCTCTAGGAAGCTCCCTGCCCCCCACTTTAGGAAGCTCCACGCCCCCCTCTCTAGGAAGCTCCCTGCCCCCCTCTCTAGGAAGCTCCCTGCCCCCCACTCTAGGGAGCACCATGCCCCCCTCTCTAGGAAGCTCCCTGCCCCCCTCTCTAGGAAGCTCCCTGACCCCCACGCTAGGAAGCTCCATGCCACCCTACGACAGCTCCATAGCACCCTCCCTCAGCAGCTCCCTGCCACCCTCTCTAGGAAGCTCCCTGCCCCCCTCTCTAGGAAGCTCCCTGCCCCCCTCTCTAGGAAGCTCCCTGCCCCCCTCTCTAGGAAGCTCCCTGCCCCCCACTTTAGGAAGCTCCACGCCCCCCTCTCTAGGAAGCTCCCTGCCCCCCTCTCTAGGAAGCTCCCTGCCCCCCACTCTAGGGAGCACCATGCCCCCCTCTCTAGGAAGCTCCCTGCCCCCCTCTCTAGGAAGCTCCCTGCCCCCCTCTCTAGGAAGCTCCCTGCCCCCCTCTCTAGGAAGCTCCCTGACCCCCACGCTAGGAAGCTCCATGCCACCCTACGACAGCTCCATAGCACCCTCCCTCAGCAGCTCCCTGCCACCCTCTCTAGGAAGCTCCCTGCCCCCCTTTCTCGGAAGCTCCTTTCTCCCATCTAGGCAGCTCCATGTCCCCCTCTCTAGGAAGCACCATGCCTGCCACGCTAGGAAGCTCCCTGCCCCCCACGCTAAGAAGTTCGCTGCCCCCCAGTGTAGGAAGCTCCCTGCCACCCTCCGACAGCTCTATAGCACCCTCCCTCAGCAGCTCCATGCCACTCTCTCACAGCAGCTCCATGCCACCATGTCTAGACAGTGCAATGCCCTCCTTTCTCAGCAGCTCTATGCCACCGCCTTCAGCAGTTCCTTGACACCTTCCCTCAGGCGCGCATGGAAACAGAATTTGGTGCTGTTGAGGAGCTCTGGACTCCTAATAAATTTAGGACAACACTTTTAGTAGAGGTAAGACATATTCCAGGGGTGTTTAGACAGAATATCGGTAGCAAAACTTTCCTGGTACAAAATATTGTGTCAAGAATGTCGAGGACAAAATTATAGTGAAGGCACATTTCTATAGGTAAGGAAAGTTTTACTATATATAACTCCACATATATCCACCTTTACAATATATATATATCTTTAAGGTAGGTAGAGGTGGAGTTAAAAATTGTAAATCTATACTTACCTTCTCGATATTTTGGTGCTCTGTATTTTTGGCACGATATTTCTATTTCCGATATTCTGTCGGTGATTCATTCCAGGAGTGCGAGACGCACTGCGGTTAAGGATGCTTGTCTTTCCTGCAAAAGCTGCTTATAAAAGAGCCGTGTGAATTTTAGGCCAGTTTTCTTGGCCGGTACACAGACAGAGCGTGCAGTAATGCTGCTTTGGTGCTATTTGGGATAAACTTATTATTTGGACTTTTCTTGATTTGTCCTTTTAGGTTTGGCGTTAGCTAAGACCTTTCGTTTTTGTAAAATATATATATATTATATGTTTCCTTACAGGGGCTTTCAGTCTGTCCTCTTTATCCTCTTGTCTGAGTAGTGTCACTCGGATTTTGCTTATGGCCACCACAGCTTACAGCATGGCACGTCAGCCATTGGCTTACCTGAATGTGAGTGATACGGGGTGTGTTCTTGCACAATGTGCACATCCGCACAATAAGTAGTCCCCTTCAGTGCTAAGGACTACGAGTGCAATGTGTGCGTTTACATAAAAATATATATATTGATCTTTTATTTTTAATTTAAAAAATATATACTATACATGCTTGCTTAGGGAAGCTTTTAGTCAGCCCTCTTCGTGCATTGGTCTGCCGTTATGTCATTCAAGTTTTGCTTCCACCCAACAGAGCGCACTGCATGGGGTACGGGGTCAGCTCACTTCAGCCATTGGCTTACCTGACCATGAGTGACATAATTCTGCGCTTGCACATGGTACGGACCAGCACAATAAGTACTCCCCCTTCAGTGCCAAGCAGTGGCTAATTTTTAAAGAAATAAGCACCAGGGCTCTCGGCAGGAGGCAGCTTGCACCAGCCCACTGCTCCTATTAGCGCTGCCTATAACAGAACTAACTACTAACCATGAAAACCTACACGTGGGGAGAGAATGTGGCATAACGGCCAGAGCTGCCGACTTTCAATCAATAAGAGGTTTGTAAAACGCACTACTCACCCATTAGGGTCTCAAGGCGCTAGGGTGGGGTGTGTGCAGATCTGCTGGGGTCATCTGAAGAGCCAGGTCTTGAGGTCTTTCCTGAACTGGAGCAGTGTGGGGCTTTGCCGGAGGTGGAGGGGGAGGTCATTCCAGGTCTTGGCTGCGAGGTAGGAGAAGGACTTTCCACCCGCTCTGTTCCTGTAGAAGCGATGGATGGTAGCCAGGGAGAGGTTGGCTGAACAGAGGTATCTCTTGGGGGCGTGGAAGGAGAGACGGTTGTTGTGGTATTGTTCTCCGATGTTGTGGAGGGCCTTGTACGCGTGCGTGAGCAGCTTGAAAGTTATCCTTCTCTCGACGGGGAGCCAGTGGAGATCGCAGAGGTGTTGGTGTTGTGGTTGTGCCTGAGGATTTCGAGGGTTAGTCTGGCTGTGGTGTTCTGGACTGTCTGGAGCATGCAGAGGAGTTTTGTGTTGATTCCGGTGTAGAGGGCATTGCCGTAGTCTAGTCTGCTGGTGATGAGGGTGTGTGACCGTTTTCTGGATTCGGAGGGGATCCATTTGAATGTTTTACTGAGTGTGCGGAGGGTGTTGAAGCAGGCTGAGGAGACGGCGTTGATATGGCGGTTCATAGTGAGCGATGAGTCCAGTATGATGCCGAGGTTACTTGCATGGTCTGTCGGGGTGTGTGGGTATTCGAGGGTGTGTGGCCACCAGGTGTCATCCCGAACGGAGCTGGTGAAGCCGAGGATGAGAACTTCTGTTTTTTCTGAGTTGTGTTTCAGGCAGCTTTTCTTCATCCAGGTTGTGACAGCTTTCATCCCTTCTTGGAAGCTGTGCCTGGTGATGTTGGGTTCCTTGGTGAGAGAGGATGAACTGGGTGTCATCGGCGTTGGAGACTATGTTGAGCTCGTAGTTTCTGGTATTGGTAGCAAGGGGGGCCATGTAGATGTTGAAGAGGGTGGGGCTGAGGCAGGATCCTTGGGGTACTCCGCCTCTGGTCTCCATCGGTTCTGAGAGGTAGGGCGGGAGTCTGACTCTCGGTG
This sequence comes from Triturus cristatus, assembly GCF_964204655.1. Lineage (NCBI taxonomy): Eukaryota > Metazoa > Chordata > Amphibia > Caudata > Salamandridae > Triturus > Triturus cristatus. The sequence continues at coordinate 46,186,578 of NC_140595.1, forward strand.
TTCTGCCTGTGAGGAATGAGCGCATCCAGTCTAGGGCCTTTCCTCGCAAACCGGCGTCATGGAGTCTGGTGGCTATTGTGCAGTGGGAGACGGTGTCGAAGGCTGCTGATAGGTCCAGGAGGATGAGGGCTGCCATTTGGCCCTGGTCGCGAGGGGCGCGGATGTCGTCAGTGGCGGTGATGAGAGCGGTCTTTGGCGCTGGGGAACCAGGTCGAGTCTCGGCGTAGGCTCAACAGCCTGTGATTCTGGGCAAATCACGTAATCTTCCCGCGCCTACAACAAATGAATGTGTCCTTAACTTGTGCTTATGAAAAGCATTCTAATACCTTTCAGTCCAGTTGCGCTATAAGCACTGGTGTTGAGGATTTAGTGCCGGTGCCGAGCACTGGAAACCAGTGGCTCAAATTAAGCACAGGTGCTAGGGACAACTAGTGCAATGTATGCTTATACCCTAAAAAAATATACATTTTGTCCAGTAAACAATGTTTGTTGTAATATAATGAGTGTTCATTCACACAAAAAAATAAGCATTTACAAAACTAAACAGTCCTCACCCAACCAGGCCTGGTTCTAGCGGGTGGGCCGGGTGGGCCGGGTGGGCCAGGCCCACCCAAACATGAACCGTGGCCCTCGCAGTGACGTCAGGAAGGCCAACAGAAAATGGCCACTGCAATTTAAAATATTCCTCAGAACGCTATTTTTCTAGGAGCTGCGTGATTGGGCCTGGGCTCTTTCTCACAGGCACCCCCAATCACGCATCTCCTTTTAGAAAGGTGGGTTGTGTCCCGCCCACTGGTGCAAGTACAGGGACATGGAATAGGAGAAATCCTCTTTGGTACGCTGTAATCTGTGCGTACCGTCCTGCTGCGTGGATATATCCTTCTTTTCAGAGCTGGAGAAAAGGAGTTTGTTGATCCTGATTGACCTTTCCAGACCCCTTCAGCTGTTTATCAGATCCGGCTGTGACAGCGTTTGAATGTAGCTGTGGCTATTGTTCTGTTTTTTAAAATTTGCATAGGCCTAGGTAGATACATACTTCGTTTATGCTTCGAGGATGTGTGTATATTAGTTAATGATTTAAAAATCTGTGAGGGCCCAGCACGACACATACTTCGTGTATGCCGTGTATATTTAATTTATATTATTGTATTGTTATCATGACGGATGCAAGACACAACTACTAAAATGTCCAGATAACTCTGGCGATTAATGATCCTGCTGGAGAGCAATATTTTGTATGTTCGTAATTTTTAAATGCAGATAAACTGTATTTTATGTGGATAGCTCAGTGGGTTACTTGCAGTACAGAAGTTACAAATCTAAAATAGGACAGTGACCTATGAACTGACATCAAAGAGCTGCATACAAACCTGAATGGTATAATTAGAACATATTTTTTTGTGTTGCAATATAGTTAGAATCTTTCATTACTCTAATGTTGCTATAAAGAGTTTGTTTTGTCAGATATACCTTTTAATCAGTAAAGCCAACCCCGTAACCACTGAGGTATGCTTTAAATCCTGCGTTTGTGCGTCTCCAGACCAAACCCTCTTAAAACATACTGCTCACCAGTATGGATGACATGTGATTCCTACACCTTGTAATCCTCATTGGCTTATGTGACATTCCCGATAGGCTGATTTACATACTTGTAGGATTCATTGTCTCTGCATAATGTGTGCATGATGTGAGTACTGTGACACCCTACACTATGAGTAGCGCTATACAACAAATTAATTCGAATATGAGAGAGGGGCTACAGAGAGATGAAGAACACTGTTGGAGGATGGCAGTGAGGAAATCCAAGGAGGAGGTCATGGGGGGGCTACGGAAAGATGAAGTGCACTGTTGGAGGGTGGATTGAGGGAGTCTGAGGAGGAAGTGATGAGGGGGAAAGGATATGGAGAGATAAGGGGCACTGTTGGAGGATGGCAGTGAGGGAATCCAAGGAGGAGGTCATGAGGGGGCAGGGCTATGGAGAGATGAGGGGCACTGTTGGAGTGTGGCAGTGAGGGTATCTGAAGGAGCTCATTGGGGAGGGCCTACTGAGAGATGAAGGAACCTGTTGGAGGGTGGCAATGAGGGAATCCAAGGAGGAGGTCATGGGGGGGCTACGGAAAGATGAAGTGCACTGTTGGAGGATGGTAGTGAGGGAGTCCGAGGAGGAGGTCAATATGGGGAGAGGCTATGGAGCGATGAGGGGCACTGGTGGAGGGTGGTAGTGAGGGAATCCGAGGAGGTCATGGGGGCAGGGTGGGAGATACGGAGAGATGAGGGGCACTGCTGGAGGGTGATAGTGAAGGTATCTACAGAGAAAGAGGTCAGTGGTGGGGCGCCAATAAATAACTCTCCACATGCTCTGTATACACACACAAGCAATCCTTGTATCATAGTGACCGTTTGCAAGTAGATATGATGTAATCTATGGATGGTAGACTACCTCCTGAAGCGACAAATTGGGCCGGTAGTGGCCCACCCAAATGCCCCCTTGGCCCACCCAAACAAAAATTCCTGGAGCCGGGCCTGCACCCTACACCAGACCTTTTGGTTTTGCTAGGCCGAACTTGTGTGTTTGCTCGATTCACCTCCGTTTATCCTTTAGCGTACGTTTGTTCGACTTTTAGTTTGTACAGTTTAAAGTTTGTTTTAAATTCCTTGCCTTCGAGGTGTGATTTCTGCACCCCATTGTTGTAGCCAGACAATTTGAGGATCTGTCCTTGCTGTGTGCTTTTACGTATATGAAAAAAATCCTTAAAATATAAAATGACAAAAAAACACACATCTCCGGTGGTAAAAATCGACAAACAAAACTCACGACGTCGTGGTTCGAGCACCTGGGGCTATCTGCTCGGCCCTCCGTATGTGACAGGAAGCATCTGTGTCCATGTTTTTAGTGTTTGTGTGAGCCTGTGCTCTTCCCTGCTAAGAATACACATTTATGTCCAGCCTCCACAAGGGGGCGCCTGAGAGGCAGATATACTGCATCAGTTTCCCAAAAGGTCTTGTTTCCGTCAGAAGCTACTGCTTGGCCTGAAAGGACATTTGGATTTTCTGAGACAGGTAGCTGTCCCTAAAAGCCTGCTGGGGCTAGAAGCCTGGTGGGCTGGGGGAAGAGTCAGTCACGAAGGAGGAAAGCTACCACTCTCCTGTGGACCAGTCAGCAGTAGTCCAGACTGCCAGCGGCCCAGTAAGCTAAGGCAGACTCGTGTCCCCTAAGAAATATGTCTGTCTGTCTGTGCAACTTTAGAGATCTGGGCATCTGTGAAACCCCCCTCTTTCGGACCCTGGCTCCTTGTCTGTCAGGGCCGCCATCAAACCACTGTCTGGATGCAGTGCCTACAGTCCGCAAGGGCTCCTTCACTGAGCTGTACCATTCACGAAGGATTCTGGGATATGCAGTCCAGTGTACTATCCGTTTTCTTTCACGTTTCCCAGGCTTGACTACTCAAGTTAATGTAGTGTCTGTTTCTGTGGAAATATCTCGGTTCCTGAAACTGCCTATCTCTATCTTGCTTTCAAAATGTGTCTCTTTCTCGCACACGTTCTCCTTCTTCCCCTGTCTCCTCTTTTCTTTGCAAAAGAGGGGAATTTAAGTGCACATTCTGAAAGCAGAAATGGTGAGTTCTTTGACTCTGAACCGGTATAGACCGTCTTGAAGATGCCCAAACGAATGACTTCCCCGGTGCATGAAAATGGTTCACTCCTCCACCCTTGACATGTGTGATCCCTTCTGACAGGTCTGTGATTTTTCGTCAATAGCGCATTGCATGCTGGAAGTTGCAGTCTTGTTTATTGTCTTATAAAACCAGCACTACAAGTCCCACAATGCAACGAAAACCCCAGGATTGGAGCTGCTAGATGAGCACAAACCTGGGAACCTTGGAAGCTATGAATGGGTTGATCTTTGCTTTCTTTTAGGTGCTCTTCCTCTTCCTCAGGATGAAAAACGTGTTAACTTTATTTTGCGGCTAGTACTTTATGCGACTAACACCATACTTATTGGAGATATCAATATCTGGACAGATTGTCCTTCATCTGTTGATGAGTCTATTTTAGCGACTTTCGTTTCTGCCTTGAACTCTATGCGCCTTGTTTATGGTCCCACTCACGCGATTGGCCACGCGGGATCAGATCTATACATTCCACAGGGACTGAATCTTGCCTCTTTCTTGGACACGGCCGCCATTTTGTTTTGCATTTCTAGATTTCTAGTTTAACTGCTTATTGAAGCCTCAAAGGCCAGCCTTCCTTCCAGAGTCAAGCCTGAACTTGACTCTAGCAGGTCCAGAACATGCCACGTGACGAGGCTCCTACAATTTTCACTGAAAAGTGAGCTAGCGTGGAATCCACGCATGAATGTATTAATGTTTTAACACCCGAGTCCCTCTCAAACATGGGGTTACTAGAAGATGCCTATCCTCGGCTCCTTGATGTTTCACGGATTTGCCAGGAATCAAGCGTGGAGCATCAGTGGTGCAGAAACACTGACGGCCTTCTCAAACACTACAACACGCACTCTGACCGCCTAATAGAAGTCAGTTTTACTTGTTGTTGGCAAGTATTTCCAAAACCACTTGTGCTCTTTGGCTATGCTATCAGGGAGATTTTTGCAATCTCCATGGAGTTTTCTGATCCTCTTTGTTGCAAATTCACCTTGATAATTTCTGCAGTGATCTTGAAATGTTTTTTACGAATAAAATCACGAAAATTCAAGATCTTCGGTCTTCCTCTCCCTAGAAGATCTGCCTCGCCCTGCATGTTCTCTGTCCCTTCACTGATCTCATGGTCTAATGGTGGCCTGCTCTCTTTGGAAGAGGAGTGTTAATCCCATCAAAGGCTGGTTCATCACTGGTACTGTCACTTCTTTCCCAGCTTCAAAAGGTCACTTCAGCGTGGTCCCTTTGATCAAGCGCACCCTGAATGCTCTTCCTCTTACTTTATGCAGGCTAGGATGGTCCTTCCTTTGAAGAAACCCAATGTGGTCTCCAATGTGCTATTGAACGCTTCTCTCACCTCGCTCTTCCATTTAAACTCTTCCATTTTGCTAAAAGAAGGAATTTCATAGATCTGACGATGCAAATCAGCAACTCTACATCTGCCTCTCGTCAGTCTGTCCCCGGGTGTCTGCCGGCTGTGACTTCATGGAGACATTTTTCTTCTTAAAGTTAAATGCGGACAACACGGAGGTCCTTCCGTTACGCAGACAACCCTCTGCGTGGTCTTCGACCTCGAGGCTGGAGGTTTCGGGCTCAACATCTGTGCCATTCAGCGTAGTTTGTAATATTGGGTCATTGTAGACAAAGTTCTTGTAAGGCAAGCGGTCGGTGATATAAGCAACAATCTCTTCCTGTATGGTTGGTTGTCAGAATATTGCTGACACAAATATTGTCTGGCATAAATATAGTCTACAGAATGTCGCTCCATAGTTTGCAGATTTGCTATAACTAACTCTACTGTGCTGATATTTTCATAAATGATATGTATCACACAATATTTTTGTCAGACAATATTTAGTGCACAATGTTCTGGTACCGTACGTCAATGAGTAGATTACGCAGAGGCTCTTCTGTCGGGTCTCCGAAAAGGTCTAAAGACTTGTATGTGGAATATTAAAAACTCAGCAGCCGTCTTCTTTCTTAAGAGTCCATCAGTCAATATCTAGCAAACTCTTCGGCTTTCAGTCCATAAACAGATTATTCATAATCTATGTTCACGATTCTCGTATTATGTCCCTAATTGCGATCTCTGGATCGTTTGCCCTGACCCTTTTGAGGCTTGAAAGGCAACTACTCCGTGTGCAGATATCCTCCTTGTGAAAGAGCAAAATGCCGTCACTCATAGTGACATTAGCCAATGGATGAAGTGGGCAGACCCCTGCCCCATGCTGAGTGCTGCGGTGGGTGGAAGAGAAATGTGAATGACGCAACAACTGGCCAATGGACGAAGGGTGGTGCCGAAAGCCCTTATATCTAAGTATATTATAGGTAAAAATCCAATTTAGTAAAATCGAAGGGTCTTGTTAATGCCAGACCTAAACAAGGAGGTGGTCGACTGGGGTGTGGGGAAGGATACAAATGATGGTAGGGGAAAAGGAGACAGCCATGGCGTAGACTGGAAATCAGATGCCAGGCATGGTACCATGGCCAGAGCGCCCTTAGTTTGCCCATTGCCAGGCCCTAGGGCAGCAACAGACTCTGAGTAAGTGGGTGGTCCTCGTGGCTAACATTGACGTAAGCTATGTAGCTAAGAAGTCTAGGATCCAATGTTTATTAGGTAAAGCACTAAGAGGCCACCTCTAGGCGCTTAAACGTACATTGGTGTGCAGAAGATTCGGTCTCTGTGCGTAAATTCCCTTCAAAACATGCTGACCCGGGGTGTACAAGATGGCAGCAGCCTACTGTACCCCATACAAAGCGTGTGCCTGTGTAGCACGTCGTCAGTTGAGATGGACAGCTACCCACCTATCTCACACTTTGCACATGGTACCCCAAACACCCTTCTAAAAAAGCGCCAGATGTTAAACAGAAACGGAGCCCACTTGGTATTCACAGATGCGAGTACTTATGAATTGTTTTTAATGGGATTGTTTACAGCCCGCTCTTTTCCTCCTTCTAGCTGGGAATCAGCGATATTCTTCCGCGCCGCACAACAAAGCCCCTTCCCGCCCACCCCGGCGCCTTCGAGCTGTGCCCAGTCCATCTGCTGAAAGATAATTGTATTATCTGTGAGAAAGTGTCTGCCCGTCCCCGCCATTAACGATGCTGCCGCTAATTTCGGTGTTTCATTGGCCTGACCTTCATTTTCACAGCAGTAATTGCGGCGCTTCTATTCTCCTCGAGTCCACATACTTTTTTTTATTTTTTTTCTCCATATTTTAGCCTCCTGCTGCTGGCTGTTTTGCACCACCACAAAGCCCTGGATAGCAACTGTAATTAGGATTAAAATTAACCATCATTTTAAGCAGCTGTAGTCTTACAGGGGCGGGGCAGGTTAACCCTTACACAAAATGGCCGCCCTTAAGCAAAATGGCTGCTAACAGAGGGCCGCCTGTCCTGCAGGAAACACAGGAAATTTCATGACAAGCCTGGTGCTTGGAAAGACTTGTAGAGTTGGGGTGCAGTCGGTGGTGTCTTTCAGGCAGAGTGTGTCCTTGCCATACCGGCTTTTCTGAAGCGCTGCTTTGGCTAATGGGCAGTCCGTTTTTGGTGTAGCACCTTGTATAGATGTTGTTCGCCGAGACTCGCTTGTCCACCGTTTGGCTTCTACCTCCGAATGGTATAAGCGGGGAAATAAACTCTGGCCTGTGTTTATTTAATTTCCTTTTGGATGGCGGGAGACGATTGAGCCGCCCAGGCGGCGGATCCGGTTAGCCTGCTGGGCCATGATTACTGCCTGCCTGACGCGGGATGTCACGCTGGGTCCATTTGACACTTATGCTGTCAGCGCTGATGTATCGAAATTGAAGTGGGGTGGGGGGGCAGTCCATTATATTCAGCAAGGTTGGCGATCCAGGGAGCCTTGTCAAACGAAGCACAGTCTGTGACGGTAGACAATAGGTGCGCGCACAATGCGGAGCCTACGAAAGCGGCTTTTACGGCACTGGGCTCAGAATAAGTGATTTTCAAAGCCGTCATTATCAATAGGAGTGTCTGTCCATCTAGCTATCTATAGCATCTATTTGTCTGTCCGTCTCTCTGTCTTTTCAGCCACTTAGATATCCATTCTGAGTAGCTTATACCATCTAAAACCTTCTTCTTTTCAAACCAATCAGTCTGGCATGCTGGCCTTGAGTTTACATTATTTCCTCACCTCATAGCGCCATGAAATCCCATATGTTGTGTGTGCTCGTTTGCAAAAAACATCATGAGATAGCCTGTTAACCTTTCACGCTATTCGATCTTTTATCGAGCTATCCACAGTAGGTAGATTAACTCGTTTCTGGTTATCCTATCAAGCTTGTCTGCCTTATCTATTCAGCTTTTATATTGTACCCAACTATCTATCGTATTTAAAGTCTAGCAGGCCTTAATGCTATTCTATGTACGTTCATACAGTGCTGTCTGGTTTGGACATACCGACAGACTAGACTACCACCAGTGCTTAATTTGAGCCGGTGGTTGCCGGTGCTCGGCATTGGCACTTAATTGTCAACGACGGCGATTCTGACAGTCTACCACAAGGTGGCGCTGTCTCAGATGACCACAACAACAGTCAATTATTAATTCAATATACATTAAACATGACTATTACCTGCCGCCCAAGCCATTCTTATAGCTTTGGGGGCCTGGAATAGTCTGAATTTTCACACTTGTAGGAGTGTGATGGTTATTATTTGTGTTGTTACTATAACTGGCAGTGCTGGCAGGGGGCAATGTACAGTGCAAGCTGCAGTGGTCACCTGACGAGAGCCCTGGCACTTATTTATTTACAAGTTAAGCACTGGCAACCACAGACGGTGAGGTCTGTAGTAGAAGAGCATAACCGAATTTCACAAAGCGGTCATCTTGCCAAGTCCAAAATGAAGAAGGACGCAGATCGTAGAAGGCAAGCTAAAAGATCAGATATTGTTTTGGGTTACTGAGTTATTGTAAAACAAATTTAAGAAAGGAAAATAAATCCTTTGTTTCATACAGAGCCTTTGCAAGCTATGCAGGTAAAAGGAACTCTGGTTTCTGCAGCATCTCCAAGTAAGTCCGTCACCAGGAATGTTTCACACTTCCAGCAAATAATCACTCAAAATGATGAACCAGGAATGTCCTTCGCGGGTGACGTACAGAACAGAAATAATAAACAAGCATTTACAATGCAATGGTCTCGGCATTGGTAAAGTTAGAGCTATTGACATTGCTCATGACATTATTTTTGTTTATGTTTTTGTTTTTAAAACATTTAAAGAAACGGCATTGTCATGAGCAATGCCAATAGCTCTAACTTTAAGAATGCCGAGACCGTTGCATTGTAAATGCTTGTTAGTTGGAATCAAACAGTTTAGTCAAAACATGCAAATAAATGCTATGTGCAGCGCTACCAGCAATATATACCAAAGTTGCGACCTGCCTAAACCCCCCAGTCATGACACTCAGTGTTTTAAGTTCACACATACGTATTTGCAAACCAATACATCTGGGTGGAGATAGACTGCTTCACCAAAGCCATGTTACTTTCTATGTGCGTTCAAATTCCAGTACGCCTCTTGTATTAGTCCAGTGTAGCCACACCAGATACAACTGCACTATAGGCGACACATGATGTCCATTCCAACAACGTATTCCATCCAAGATCAAGCACACAGATACCCAGTAGCGCGGTCAAAGGTTCCTTACCCTGCAATTTTGTTGCGGAGCTTCTTACTGGGGATGATGGCGATTTCCTCGCACACTCGCTTGTTGGTGTGGAAGTCATTGCCCAGCCGGGTGTAGTACTTCTCGATGATGACCCGGGCGGCCTTTTTCACGGTCTTAGTCCTCACTAAACTCGTGGAAATTCAAGTGAAAGTATTGAGATGCGGCTATCTGTGCAACCGAGCTGCCCGATACCCTTACTGGGGCAGGCACGTGTTACGGACATTACGAGGATATCACTCACGTGTGGTTTTAGAAAATAAGAACTCAATATATTATTAAGCAAAATAGCCCTGTTTTAATGTAAGAGTCCACAAGAAATGATCACACTGTCTAAAAGTCAAACATTCGCAAGAGGTTCAATTTAAACATTACCAAGATTGCCAAATAAACCATATATTGCAGTATATGGCGCTGAAGAGGAGGCGCATGGGACATCCGTCACAAAACCAGTAAATGGAACAGTCATTTAGGTACAGGCATAAGTCCACAAACCCAGTACTTATTTTTATTATCAATGTAACCACCGGGGCTAAGGGATACATTGCAAAACAAATCAATGTAATGACGACCAAATCAACATACACGAAAAATTAAAGCACCGACTGTATTTCTCACAATAAATAGGACGAACGGCACCATAAAAAATAAATATAGACCAACATTCACTGTCCCAAATTGAGTGTAGATGATTTCACTCACAGAACGACAATGAAACTGGAAAAACACTAACACACCCATTTGAAAACAAACCGGAGCACAAAAAAAAAAAAAAAAAAAAACACCGGACATCAGACCGCTCACTTCCGCACGGGTACCCAAGGTAGAGAGAGGGTCACAGGTTATAGGTACCAAGCTCACCAACCACTCGATCAAATCATATCACTGTTAACGGGAGATTATCCTACAGAACTGGCACCAGGATTTTCGACACGTTTACTTTCCTGTCATTTTCCGAAAGAAGAACGGGTCTCTTCTCATTCATAACCACGAGGAGGAGATTTCCCCTCGGGGCATATACGCCCAGCATTAGTTTCAAGCACTACATTCCCATATTGAGTTGTCATAGGCGCATTGAAGCGATCGTGGTGTATTTAGGCACTGTGTCGCACACAGTCTCAGCCGTGTGCCTCCCTCCCTAATTCCCCTGAACCCCCACGCATGGGATCTCACCTGTATATCCCAGCAGAGCTGCCAATATGACCAGCAGGACCCCCAGGGATGTGCTGGGAATGAGGGGCCTGGCTCTGGAGGAGCTGTATGACGTCACTGCCAGCAGGAGGGAGCCTGGAAGAACAGCAAAGACAGTCATGATGCAGTGATAAATAAAACACGCCTGCCAGGTTCCCTCTTTAGGAGGGAATCTGGAAACAGACTGGCAGACATGAAATGATAACTTGCACTCACACCAGCCCCTCTCCCATCTGGAGAAGAGCCGGAGACACACAAAAGACATCCGTGACAAACACACACCTGTTCCTTTTAGATCTCCCCAGCACGGCAGTTAACCCAGGAAACACCGGTTCACTTTATTATTCTACTGATGATCGGTTACAGGTGAGGTACTGCGAGAAAGCGCCCTTCATGGCTGTATTCAGATATGAGCTGAGCTATAGGGGACCCAAGTCTTCCCGAGACGCTTCTGCCTCAGAAGGCCGGTAGAGCTGAAACAGTCGCGAAGATAGCATGTTACGGACTCCCGCCAGCTCTACCAGGACCCGGCTCCCGTAAACCCAGGGCTTTAAGTGGGCAGGGCCTCACCGGTGCCGAGTCCCGGCAGTGTATTTAAATGGGGCCCTATGGGGCTCGATTATGCGCCTTGCGCAGGTGGTCCGTTTTTACCGGACTGTAAGGGGGCCCATCGACGTGCGCGTGCTCACTTCTCACTAGCAGAGAAGTTACGGCATCACGTAATGCCAGATAAGCGTTGATGGGGAAGGTAAATCCTTTTAAAAAGTAAAATTTTCGCTTAAGATTTCCCTTTTCTTTCTGAAACACGGGAATAATATTATTCACAAGCCACAGTTGCTGCTCATGTATCTTATGCAACTAACAGCCATTGACAAAGCCAATAGTCCTGACTTGTAGGTATGAGGTTACTTGTTGCATCATACATCTCGATGCAATAACAGAAAAAGCAAAATACAAGTTGGGCGGCACACAATGTTTAGCACAGATTTTTCGCCTACGTGTTTTAGGCCACTCCCTTAAATTACACTGGCCTCGCCCCTCTAAGAAACCCCCCCCCCACCCCACCAGTTTTTTCAATCCAGTTAAAGCGCTGCGTAACCCCGTCGTAATCGGTTTTCTTGGGCCTCAGAAAACAACAACACCCAAATGATACCTAAACAACTTATCTAAACAGAGCCCAGGACCCTCAATCCACACAGCGCTTGCTGACCTCAATTGGATTTTAGCGCCATTTAAACGAAGCAGTATGGGTCCTACCTGCAGAGATGGACAGGATTCCAATGGAATAGTGAAGGGGCTCCGGTGCCTTCCCTGGCTCCGGCATCCTGCGGCTGGAGTAGACCTGGAGCGAGTCTTGAGGGCGGGCTGAATCCGCAGTGATTCTGTTTTGAATCCGCAGTGAGTCCGGAGTCTGGGTTGATGAGCCTGGAGTGTGGGGGCCGATCCCGGAGTAAGTCCGTAGTGTGCGCTGAATCCGGAGTGGCGAACGCAGACCGTGAACGATTTATATACTTAAAACAAGGAGATCAGGTGAGGGAGCAACGCCGGGACACCACCGCCTTTCTCCGAGGCACAGCAGAAAATGCCTCGGAGAAAGGGAGTGTCCTTTTCGGATTGGGGGGCGTGTTTTGCTGTTGTCTCCTCCCTGAGACTTCTCGCAAAAAACACGCCCCCCGATCCGAAAAGGACGGGGCTTCAACGGAGTGACTGGACCTCTTCTCCAGTGGCTGGCCAGCATTTAAGAGGCCAGCCAATGGAGAACAGGAGAGAAGAGGGGCGGGTGCAAGCCCCTCTTCTCAAAGTCACTCAAACTCATTAAATCTCGGAGCGAGACTGCGCAAGCGCAGCCTTTCGCAGCCGAGACCTAAAAATCCCCTGAACGATGAATGAATTCTAAAGCAAAGGAAAGAGGAAGATGGTAAAGAAGAACAAAGTCCCACTAGGAACATGCGCAGACCACAACGACTAATAGAAGAAATGCAAATGATAGTTACTGAATAATTAGATTTAAATTTCACATTAATTATTCATTCCAATTATTAATTTAATTTTCTTTTCTTTCGAAAGTGGGGGAAGATGTAATGTTGTGTGAAAGAATGCTGCAAACACAAGGAGATGATGGACGGAGCGCTGAAACATTTCAGACACTCACCCCCAATCACAGATCTGGGTTGAATCCATCATTGTTCTTTAGCTCACTTCGCCACCCCAGTTCAGACCCAGCTATATGCAAATCAGTCTTGAACCTGTTCCTCATGGGAACAGTCCAGCCCGAACTGCCAAGCCAGGTCTTCCCTGGACTGAAAAAAGTATCCTGGGACAGGTTTTGGGATAACACCCCTCATCAGTCAGGCTAGCTTCAATCCAGGGCAAAGTGAGCAAGGTACCCACGTCTGGGCAGTCAAGCATCTTTTAAGTCAGGGAGTCCAATCTGGAATGTGGGGGCATGGAGGAGTATAGCGGACACAAAGAGTAGCAAGCTATCTCTTAAGGATAATACATTAATGACAAACCAGATGCGGCTGTCACTCAGTTTTTGACACTATCGAGCGGTTATGTTTTACTTCAGATGCCTAGGTATTCCATTGTATTTAGTTAGCTGTTCTATATTACATCTTTCAATAGTCTCTGTTGTCTCGTTAGCTATTCTTCACTTATCTACTGCAATTCTCTATTTGACCTGTTTACCAATCCTACCTTGCCTATCTTGTTTTCTTAACTACCCAGCTAGTCTATCTGTCAGAGCTTATGCCGTGAGCTTTTTCTAATTTATTCAGCTGTCTTTTCGCATTTTAACCGGTTTTAATATTGTTTTTTATGTAGCTATCTCTCTTGTCTTATCTGTCTACCAACAAGCCACTGTACTAAAATGTGTGGTAATACAAAAACCCTCCCCTTCTTATCAGTTCTGCTGTCCTCACTATGAGAGCAGTCATGGAAGTAGATTTATGGTAAGTGCTTTAAGGCACTAAGCCTGTCTAATGTAGAATTTAATGCAATAGTGACTATATTTCATAATAAAATATGTACTTCCATTACTGTAACTTTTCAACAGTGTTTGTGTTTTTGTGGGTATGTACTTATCCATCACAGGGGTGACATGGATTCAGAAGAATTGTAGTTTCTGTCTTTACTTCTTGCAAGACGATGGCGGATTTCTTTTAACTTGTATGTTTCTATGAGATTTTGTGTCATTATGCTACTTGATAAATGTCTGCACAGTTCTACAAACCAGTATTTCATTTTGTAGTCCACTTCCAACATAAAGCAAATGACTTACACATCATAAAATAATACACCAACACTAAGTACTCAATCATAAACACACTTAAATACCCAAATGTTGATATATCTGGCAACATGCAAAAAAGAAGCAGAGAACTCTGGGTAATTCTCAAGTTTAGGTGGAAAGCAGCTCCTGTATGGAGCACTCTCAACACCAGCGACACTCTAGATCTGCTCACCTCAAATGTCTGTTTTTCTATCAAAATCTTTAAGCATAGGATTAGCACAGTGCCATCCACGCCGAGATAGAAAAGGACAAAGTCTTTTGCCATTTGTACAGCAAAGTCTTTAAGCATAGGACTAGCACAGTGCTGTCCTTGCCGAGCTGTAAAATGACAAAAGCCAATTACCACTCCAGGCACAGTATTACAGCTTTGAGTTGGTAAAATAAAGTGCTCCATACAGGAGCTGCTTTCCACCTAAACTTGAGAATTACCCAGAGTTCTCTGCTTCTTTTTTGCATAATTTATTCGTCACTCTATGCCTGAAAGGGTATTTCTTTGACTTATACTGGGTGCTCCCTTGTGTCTGGACAAAGCTATACCTCTCTGAAGAGCTCTAATTAGAGCGAAACACTGTGTCAGGGGTTGCTTTTACTCATTTCAGGTTGGCTTGATTGGTATTTTACCAACTCAAAGCTGTAATACTGTGCCTGGAGTGGTAATTGGCTTTTGTCATTTTACAGCTCGGCAAGGACAGCACTGTGCTAGTCCTATGCTTAAAGACTTTGCTGTACAAATGGCAAAAGACTTTGTCCTTTTCTATCTCGGCGTGGATGGCACTGTGCTAATCCTATGCTTAAAGATTTTGATAGAAAAACAGACATTTGAGGTGAGCAGATCTAGAGTGTCGCTGGTGTTGAGAGTGCTCCATACAGGAGCTGCTTTCCAACTAAACTTGAGAATTACCCAGAGTTCTCTGCTTCTTTTTTGCATAATTTATTCGTCACTCTATGCCTGAAAGGGTATTTCTTTGACATATCTGGCAACATGTCTATGTTTCTGTCTATGTCTATGGGTATTCAACATCTTAGATTACATTATTTTAATTTTTAAACCTCGGCAGAACACCTGAGACTGGCTTCATAATACTGAAACATTTTTTTTGTTGGCTTTCCAAATGTTAATGCTGTAATTTTACCTGAGCCTCAAATCTCAAGTGTTATCTATGTTGTGGTTTACTTAATATGGTGTTTGCATGATGCGGGATTGTCACTGTGCCACATATCACCGGATTGTGGATTGAAATCTTCCACAGTTTGGTCTCAGTGCGCCGGTTCGTGGTTAGGAAACTGGATTCCAATTTTTTTCCTGGTGCCACAATGTAGGATAGGGGACCAATTTATACTACAGTAGTTTATTCTAATTTGATATTTTCTAGAAGTTTGCACTGTAGCGCTTTATAAGTTCTATTAAACCAAAAGGAACTGAGTTTGACGTGGATTTGTGACCAATGTACAAAACCCTCCACTCTGTGATAGTAGGGGATGACACGACACAGTTTCGATTTTCAGGTAACGAAGGATTGATTACATTGTTGAACGTATCTATTAATTACAGTGTTGAAAGTATCTTTATTAATGATTCGAGAAGTCTAGCGGATACCTCTGACACGGTGTCAAAGTGCTTTTCGACTCGTAGCCCGCTGCTCCGCAGGTTGTGCTAGGTTGGTAGGAAGGACGATGGATTGGAGTGCGAATATACTAGTCAAACTGCACCGTGTTAGGTGGTAAACGCGCTATAGACCATCCTCCCACCACGTAACCCTGTAAATCTTTAAGCGTGATTGACTTAAAATGAGAACCCAATCACCCAGGACAATTGTACAGCATTTTAAATTTACTTTTTGATTTTTATGTGGATCCTGTTTTATTGTATTTATTTTTTTAGATGTAAAATTTCTCATTGGTGGTATTTTTCTGCATTATGTGGCAGGACACTTTTCCTTAGGTTAATGAATATTACTCATGGCCTACTTAAGTTATATATATATTTGTGATTTTGTTAACTATAAAAGAAGCATAAAGTATACAAATACAGTTAAAAAGGATTATATTTAGCAGCTGTTTCCCAGACTGTTCGTAAAATAGAGGGCATTAATATGTTATGTTCCTGCTTGTTGCTAGGTGCTGTTTAGAAGTTAAATATATTCCTGTATCACACAGGTTTGGATACAGGGCGGTTTTCTAAACCTGTGATGCTCAGTTTCTAGTCAGCCAGCATGCTTCTCAGACACAGGGTCAGTTACACCTGTAATGCTAATAACAGTAATCTAGAATTAGAACCCTCTTAACAATAACAGAAGTTGCCCTTGTTTTTGGTTAGAAAAGGGGGATCCCAGAAATGTTGGCTCATTAATGGAGGTCAAGAACATGTTTGCTTTTGCTCTCTTGGGCAATGTGTAGGGATAGCCCTGTGTATACTGCTCACTACTGTACCCTGCATGTCCCTTGCAGGAGAATACAAAGGAACCGCGCCTCAAGATAAAGAACCCCATTCGAAGCCCATTCCGTCCAGACTGAGGGTCAAAAGACACTTTGCACTTGATTCGGGATTATAACTGGCGCGTGAATTCCGCGTATCCGGTTGCATTTGTCTGCATGATTTTTCGTCAGAGTCTTTTTTTAGAGCGAAGCAGTCGTGCACTACAAATTCTGATTTTGTGCAAATCTGAACAGCGGAAAACATGTGCAGTTAGCGGAGTAAGAACAATAGCTTCTAACGATGAAGATGACGGGTGTAGGCCCAGACCTTGGGAAGCTAAGGCTTAAATGCCAAAGAACCCGACAGATATCTATTCCTTTGTTCATTCACAGACCATGGTGATCCATCGCGCCCACATGGTTTGGCCATGGTTCTTATCGTACTGTTGACCGGGCGTGGGCTCAGATAAGTTCGCCCGTTCATGGAATCCGTTTTCAGTGGATATGTCTCAGAGTAATGCAGCTGCTCTTAACAGTAGATCTTCGAGAGCGTGAGGGTGGGGACTCCAGAATGGGTCATCGGGGACTTTTAGACTCAGTCCAGATTAGGGCGTCTACTAGATTCAGGGCAGGGTTAGGGTTTTAAGCGCCATCCACGCAGGCTGGGGCAAGGGTCTGTTCGGCTAAGGTCAAAGAGCCGATTGTGCTACGCCCCATCACTGGAATTGATATCACAACTTCTCCATTTGATGGTCATTTATTTTTCCCTGCCGGTGAGCGTCCGATGAGGATGCTGGCGTTACCTGGTTGAGTTGAAATACAAACACGGCTACTTGTGGGGTATTCCGACCAGTGATGTAGGGCTCTGGAGACACCAGGAGGGGCGCGTCAGCTGCAGGGTTCTGAGTCACCCTCTGACGAGTGCTCCAAGTGTGTCCTTTACTGGAAGCAAAAAAGTAACAAAGGTGGATAGGAAGTGAAAAATACTTAATGAAAGCAAATCATGTTTGCAGGACATTAACACCTCCAGGCGGATCTGTTCTGAGTGGGGGAAGGGATGACGTCAGCAGGAAGGAAGTCAATTTAAAAATGATTCATGTGCAGCACCGGTTCCGTAATTGACATGATTAAGGACTATTAGAGTCATCACCGGGTCTTTAGTCTAATGGTGTTACTTAAAATAATTGACTAGCAAGGCTAACTCACCTGCAGACTGTGCTGTGCATATAAAAAACTTGTAGGGCCTTTCAGTGCATGCATGCCAGGCGCTCCCTCTGCCACTCTGCTCCAGTGGTCGCATGCCAGGCGCCCCCTCTGCTCCAGTGGTCGCATGCCAGGCGCTCCCTGTACCACTCTTCTCCAGTGGTCGCATGCCAGGGGTTCCCTGTGTCACTCTGCTCCATTGGCCGCATGCCAGGCGCTCCCTGTTCCACTCTGCTCCAGTGGTCCCATGCCAGGGGTTCCCTGTGCCCCTCTGCTTCAGTGGTCGCATGCCACGGGTTCCCTGTGTCACTCTGCTCCAGTGTCGCATGCCAGGGGTCACCTGTGCCACTCTGCTCCAGTGTCGCATGCCAGGGGTTCCCTGTGCCACTCTGCTTCAGTGGCCGCATGCCAGGGGTTCCCTGTGTCACTCTGCTCCAGTGGTCGCATGCCAGGCGCTCCCTGTGCCACTCTGCTCCAGTGGTCGCATGCCAGGCGCCCCCTGTGCCACTCTGCTCCAGTGGTCGCATGCCAGGTGCTCCCTGTTGCACTCTGCTCCAGTGGTCCCATGCCAGGGGTTCCCTGTGTCACTCTGCTCCAGTGTCGCATGCCAGGGGTTCCCTGTGCCACTCTGCTCCAGTGGTCGCATGCCAGGGGTTTCCTGTGCCACTCTGCTCCAGTGGTCGCATGCCAGGAGCTCCCTGTGCCACTCTGCTCCACTGGTCGCATGCCAGGCGCTCTCTGTGCTACTCTGCTCAAGTGGTTGCATGCAGGGGTCCCCGGTGCCACTCTGTCCCAGTGGTGCAGGAGCTTCCTGTGCCACTCTGTCCTGGTGGTCGCATGCCAGGAGCTCCCTGTGCCACTCTGTCCCAGTGGTCGCATGCCAGGAGCTCCCTGTGCCACTCTGTCCCAGTGGTCGCATGTCAGGAGCTCCCTGTGCCACTCTGTCCCAGTGGTCTCATGCCAGGAGCTTCCTGTGCCACTGTGTCCCAGTTGTCGCATGCCAGGCGCTCCCTGTGCCACTCTGTCCCAGTGGTCGCATGCAGGGGTTCCCGGTGCCCCTCTGTCCCAGTGGTTGCATGCCAGGGGTTCCCTGTGCCACTCTGCTTTAGTGGTCACATGCCAGGGGTTCCCTGTGCCACTCTGCTTTAGTGGTCACATGCCAGGGGCAGGGGTTCCCTGTGTCACTCTGCTCCATTGGTCGCATCCCAGGAGCTCCCAGTGCCACTCTGTCCCAGTGGTGGCATACCAGGAGATCCCTGTGCCACTCTGTCCCAGTGGTGGCATGCCAGGATATCCCTGTGCCACTCTGTCCCAGTGGTCACATGCCAGGGGTTCCCTGTGCCACTCTGCTCCAGTGGTCGCATGCCAGAAGCTCCCTGTGCCACTCTGCTCCAGTGGTCACTTACCAGCGGTTCCCTGTGCCACTCTGCTCCAGTGGTCGCATGCCAGGGGTTCCCTGTGGTACCCTAATCCAGCTGTTGCATGCCTGGTGATTCTCTCTGGCACTCTGTTCCACTAGTCGCATGCCAGGAGAATCTCTGAGGCTCTATTCCAGTGGTTGCATGCCAGGAGTTCCCCTGTGGCACTTGACTCCAGTGGTCAGATGTCAAGAGTTCTCCTCTGGCACACTGTTACCGTGGTTGCATACTAGGAGTTCTCCTCTGGCACGCTACCAGTGTTCACATGCCAGGGGTACCCCTGCGGCAATCTCAATCAATCTGGATTTGTATAGCGCGGCTAATTGCCCAAGAGGGGATCAAAGTACTTATGGTGCTGCTGCAGGGGGCTTAGGTGAACATCCAGGTCTTGAGTCCTTCTCTGAATTCTAGCAGAGAGGATGAGTTCTGTAGGTGAAGTGGGGGCTCGTTCTAGGCCTTCGCAGCGAGGCAGGAGAAGGAGCGTCCTCCACTGCTGCTGCGGGGGGTGAGCGAGGCAGAGTGCAGGTGTCTGGGAGGAAGGTGGACGTTCAGTCGCGGCGGATGTATGATGGTCCCTGGTTGTGGAGGGCCTTGTAGGCGTGTGTCAGCATCTTGAACTGGCGTCTCTTCTGAATTGGTAGCCAGTGGTACTTCGTGAGGTGGAGGTGATGTGGGTCCTTTTAGGGGGGGGGGTCTAGGATGAGTCCGGCCGCTGAGTTCTGAATCATTTGCATACCGATGATCCTACTTATTAGGCATTACCCACAATAGATTTGGATATCCCCAGTTTCACTTTTGATGAAGTTTTACAATCAAGACTTGAATGCCACATGCTCATTTGTGTTTCTTGCCCTGAACTGCGACCTCAGGGCAACAGTGGGCGTGGCGGACACTGGAAGGTCAAATTTACTATTCTAACTCCAATCCTAGAATATTTTGGGGAAAGTTATAAATTCCCCAAGTATTTTTTGGAAGGGCTGAAAAGTAGTAATTGTAAATTGCAAAAAGTGTTGCTCTGAGGGTGCAACTCAGAACAAAAACACTAGGAGTACTGAATGCCACCACTCAGTAGGAGTTACCCATTTTTTTTTTTTTACAGTTTTATATAGCACGAGATATTGGAGCACTTTATGTGAGCGTCAATTACATTACGCAAGGACACATTCTTTTTAGGTTGAGCCTGGGCAGCGCAAGCGCTGCTCTGCAAGGCATGCTGTATTCAGCTAGGGACTTGAAGCTCCGCCCATATTTTTCATTGGCTTGGGTCATTGTCCACTGTAAACTGTGGCTGTTCATTGGTCAATAGGCTTAGTAGTCCCTCCTTAGTCCCGCCTTGTCTCAATTTGTAACCTCACATGGCGATACCCTCTGTTACGTGTGATGTTACAGGCTTTAATTGCAGCCTCTGAGCTAACATTTGCAAAGCAATAGGTCTCGCATTTGCGAGAGTATAAGCAATTGGCATTGTAAATGACAATGCCTTTTATTTATCTGTTTTAAAACCAACACAAAAATAAAAGGCATTGTCATTTACAACAGCAATAGCTCAAACTCCCGTAAATGCGAGACCTATTGCATTGCAAATGCTTGGCTTTTTTTTTTGGCACAGGTAGATTAATTGATTTGCCCAGAATCACAGGATGTTGAGCTGACGCCGGGACATGAACTCTGTTCCCGTTACAAGGATCCGTTATGCCCCATTCTCTCCATGTGGTTAAAAGGGGCACCTGATAAGTGGTGTCACAAAGAGTCTCAACCTCATTCTGACATCATCAAAGAAAACAAAGAAAGACCGCTTTTTGTTAGTTATTGTTAGCGACGCACGACTGGGTGAAGAGAGCTATTTTTTCCCTACACTCAGTGGTCGAAGTGGGCGGGATCGGCAGGGCACGGCGTGCCCTTACTTCTATAATTCATTAGATCCCGTGCCCCTACTTTTCTCGTTTTAATAATGTGTCCCAGGACGGCAGAAATCGCCAAGGCCTGCAGAGAAGGCTAGTCGTTCCTGCCGTTCAGGGACGGGCGGTGGGAAGAGAAAGAAAAGGACTCTGTCTTTTCTTTCTTGCCAGAGAAGACAAGGACAGTGTCCATTTCTGCTCCGTCGCTGGCAGCTGATCCCCCCTCCCTTTCTTGTAATTGTAATTGTAAGAAGATTTGTATAGCACACAGTTGCATTGCGACCCAACGGGTATCCAGGCGCTCTGACCGGATGGTATAATTATTGCTGAAACGGCAAAATTGGAGACATCATACTACTGGAAAGAGCCAGGTCTTGAGGTTCCTTCTGAAAATTGTAATTGTAAGAAGATTTGTATAGCGCACAGTTGCATTGCAACCCAACGGGTATCCAGGCGCTCTGACCTCTTGAAAACCGTGACTTCAAGAGAGGGTTCTTATCCACTCTTTCCTCCTTTCGTGTATTTGTTCCCCTGTGAAATGGATCCAAAAAAGAAAAATACTTTTGCTGTAAGTGTTGTCTTTTTCTGACATTATTCTATTCCAAAGTACAGCTTCGGGACGGAGAGAAATAAAAGGTTCAAAATATGTAAAATAAAGAAAAAACTAAATAAAGCATGACAGTGTTCACAAAGCGGCCAGATTGAGTTTCCCAGTGAAGCGCTACTTTTGTTTTATCTTTTCTTTGAACCGCATTGTTTTTCCTGAATGAGGAAGTGCAGCATTCCTGGAGGTACTGCAATGCCGGATTGATGGATGGATTGAAAAACAAAATGCGTACCGCGGCTCGGTTTTCATGGATGTGGTCTTTTTACCATACTGCTTACATTTTGTAAGGACATAAGCAATGGACATTGAAGCGGGTCCCTCCCGGGCCCTGTAGTCATGTCCTTAACTTTTCAGGCACAATCACTCACTGATTTCTGAATAGTGAGTGTAAATGCATTAGGTTAACCATGTTGTTCCTGCTTACATTTCACATGCTTAACTTAATCTTGCATTCCCTATGAGTGTTTGCTTTTTCCAGGATGTTGTTACGTTTTTACCTTTGCAAAGGGCCATCCTCTTCGCAGCGACACAAGTCACATTTTTTTCAGTAACTTTTGATCCGTTTGAGCTACAAACAATTTATTAGTTAAACTTGTCAGATTATGCAGCAGATGATGTATTATGTTGCAAATATGGCAGAGCCACGATTATATAGAAAACATTTGCAAACTAGGATATTTTGCCATTCATGTTGGAACTGCTCTTGTGGAAAAGGGAGGAAAAGTGCTGATGACAGAAACTCCATGGCTGGGAGACAAATGGCTTGTGCGTCCACTTTTAAGCTTATTTGGGACATTCTGTGATTGGAAACATATCCCACTTTGTGATTGTATTTTAATGTCAGAAACTCATATTAAACCTTAAATAATTATGTGTATCCATTGATTGAATTAAATAACATAATAAGCTGTTAACTGGTCAGTGAAATGCCAAACAAATACAAAAAATTGGGATATTTTGCGCATTCTGGCCACACCTCAGACTCTGCCCACTGATCCAGTTCTCGGGTTATTCCTGCTCTCTGATTCTCCACCCACAGTTCCCCTACTTTTTCTTTACCCCACTTCGACCACTGCCTACACTGGACGGCCCCTTTCATTTTTGTATTCACAGTGTTCTACTTAATGGGTCTTAAATTAATGTGGATTCCCATTCTCAGGCTTCTGTTTGAGACTTGAAAGTTTCGGTTTGAAAACGTCACAGTAGAATGCAGCGTGGACGGCTGTGTCTGCTATGAGAAGTGTATCTTTTTCACTGCTCTGCCAAAAGACGACTGTGTTTAACTACACTCTACAAATAAATAAACGCAGACTGTTTGACATAAATCGGTGTAAATTATACGGAGGAGTTCATGGGAAGTTGTGCTTTTTGCTTGTTGTTTCAAAAGTTATTGTATTGTAGCCGATTTTACAAACTATAATTTTGCTCCTAAAATGTTAGTTTTAGACTTCCGGCCTCAGAGGCCTGTGAGGACAAACAGAGGGGACCTCGCAGGGCCTGTTGTCGGGTTCCCCCATCATGCCGACCCGCCTTGGCTCCCGTGAACTTGCCGCATATCAGAAAGCACAGGAAATGCCTTCGCTCCCACAAGGGGACAGACAGGCTTCCCTGGAAGGCCCTTTCCCACAGCCTTGAGAGCCCACAGGCCTTTACCCGCTTTCACCACCAGATGTCGCTCTTGTACAGATGGACACATGCTACGCCCTGGGAGTGAAAGGAGGGTGTTCCCCTGGCCCCACTGCTCTAATAGTGTTTAGGTCTCGCCTGACCCAGCGCATGCGCTTGTCTGGCGAGACTTATTGAGAGGGCTCCAAACAGTGCTACCAGGCCAGCCTAGAGCTACAGTGCATGTGCGCTGGCGCGCGCGCCGCGCTTTACCGCAATTACTTCCACTTTCGCGGCCGCTTTGATGTGTGATCGTGAACGCGATCACTTTCACCGGCCGCACAGTCGCTTTGCATAGCCAAAAGGTCTCGCTTTTGGGACCTTATAAGTATTTAGTTATGCAACTGTTGCATGGCTAAACACTTGTAAGGTTCCAAAGGCGAGACCTATTGGCTATGCCAATGCTTGTTTTTAATTGTAATTGCATTTGTATAGTGCTTCATAATTCAGGAGTGGCACCTAAGCGCTTTCGTTTCTGGGTAGCACCAGAGAATTAGCCAGAAAGATAAAATACCACCCACTTTGGACCGTGTCCCAGGCAACTTAAATGGTTTGCCTCATTCCTCTCGGATAGATCCCAAATGATCAAGATAGCGAACAGTCTTTCTTCTCCATTGGCGGTAGGTCAAGGCGTCCCTCAAGGTTCTATCCTTGCACCCACTCTGTTTAATCTCTATCTGGAACCATTAGGGAACCTCCTAAGTAAATCTGGGATCTACTACCATCTCTATGCGTCTGACACTCGAATCTACCTCAAGGTGTCTTCCGCACACGATCTCTCACTACTCAACTCTACTCCCAACTCTATTCACAACTGGATGTTAGTTCACCAACTCATTCTCAATCCCTCCAAAACTGAATTCCTCCTCCTATCTACCCCTCTCTCCCCTCCTCCTGTTCAATCCTGGATGGATCAGCTGAATTTACTCAACAATAAACCCATCATTGTCGACAGCGCTAAATCCCTGGATGTCATACTTGACAAAAGACTCCACCTAATCTCCCACATCAACTCTATTGCTAATAATGCGCGTTACCAGCTGAGCCTTCTGTGGGGGATTCGTCAGTTCTTCCTGGAGCAAGACCTAAAAACCTTGGTCCAATCGCTAGTTCTCTCTAGACTGGATTATTGCAATTCTCTTCTGCTGGCCTTCCCAAATCTCCCCCCTCAAATCCGTCCTCCATTCACCAGCTCGCTTTATTTCGGGGTCCAAACGCAGTGACCACATCACTGCTATCCTGTCTTCTCTTCGATGGCTTCCCATCGAGGCAAGATCTATTTACAAAACTGCCTGCATCACCCATAAAGCCTTGCACACGTCCTCCCCTCGTTACCTGGCGAATAAACTGAAAATGTCTGAAGGCTTGAGACCCTCTAGGAATGTGGAAAAGTTTCTGCTTGAGCCCCCCTCCTTCACAAGGGAAAGATCAATGGCTCAATCCTTCTCAGGTAATGCGGTGAGAATCTGGAACTCGCTTCCTCCATTGCTCCGTTCCACCTTCTCTACCCGGATCTTCAAAGCCGACCTCAAATCTCTTCTCTTTCAAAGACACTTTCAGAACTAATACCCTTATTCTCAGGTCCCTCTAGGAAGTTTGTGCATCATTGTAAATTTGTAATATTTTCTTGTACAATCCTCATCTTAGCTTGCTGTGTTTGATATTGTGTTTTTGCGCCTTCTATGGTTTTACCTTACCTTTCTTGGCTCCTGTATATTTTTGTAACGTTTTAATCTGTAATATTTTCCTCATGTAACGTAACTGGTTCTATTGTACAGCGCTCTGACACCTGCAGGTAAAGTCCGCGCTTTATAAAAATGCATTAAATAAATAAATAAAAAATAAAATAAAACTCTGAGCATACGGGTGAGGCCAGTGAACCTGTCCGCTTTTCTGGACAAAGCTCCCTCTGAGGGAATTTTAGCATTCTTAAATGTCTTACCCTCCTTATCGCCATCTTCCTTTTAGCGTTTAGTCTGTTCTTCTTTCTGTCTTCTGTCTGCCTGTCTTTCCACCCACCCATCAATCCATCCACCGCTTCCACTTCAAGACATTGCATTTATAAGCTCTCGAGAGACCAGTCTCTCTGATTGAAGGCAAAGGACCCTTAAACAACAACTTAAACATTTCATATTACACAGAAGTGTCTAGTGACGCAGTCTCCCCTCCTCACCCCGCTCAAGCTGCTAGAGCAGGGGGTTCATGGCGCCCTTGGGTGGCAGCTACTACTGATGGAGCGCGTGCTTGGGTGAGTGTTACAGACTGGCCTTTGTGGGCAGTGCCATGGTGTTAGGCATGAGCGACTGACCCTGCCCCAGGCCCCTGCACTTGAAATACTGGCAGCAGACTGGTGCGAGAAGAAAATATCTAGTTCTAGCAAACCTCATATGCAATTTTCCATGTTACAAAAAGATGTGCATTTTCCATATTTTGCAAAATTCATGAATTACATGAGGTTACACCTGCATGATGGAAAATAAAAAAGAAAACCACTTACCTTATGCTCTCCGAGTCAGCGATGCGGCGAGCGCAAGGTAAGTGTTTTTATTTTTTTAATTTTTATTTTCCCTCAACGTCTGTCTGCGCCCCCTCTCACCTCGCCCCACTGCCCTACCGCTCTTATCTGCACGGGCCGCTCCAGGGGTGTTAGACTAAATGTCAGAGAGCGGGCTGGTGGTATCAGGCAGCAGTCAACGTTTATACAAATTTTGGGGGGACTGTGATCCTATGTACAATTGGGATGGGGTCAAAGAGCTTTGGGGAGTGGTCAGAGATGTGCCAGAAAAAAATATTCTGTAACTAATTTTTGGGCCTTTCACCTGCACATAGCAGCATATAAAATATAACTCAACCACCTTAAATGAAAGATAAAAATCAGATAAAAGAAATCTGTGGGAAGTGCACTGTTCTGGTAGGAAAGCTCAGTTGGTTAATGCGATCACTTCGGATGCCTGTGAGTTTGACTGAAAGGTCACTGACATGAATCCAGGGCGGGGCACTGGGGAAGAGCGATACACATATTTATGAATCTTTAGGGACACAGCAAGTATTGTGCATATGTTTGGCATTAGTTTAAAAAAAATTAGTAGACGTGGTAAAAAAACAGGCTTCAAGAGTTAAAAAAATACAGTATACAGTTTAAGGCAAGCTTACGCAAAAAGTGCTAAAACATTCAGTGACTGCAGCGCTTTCAAAAGTTCTATTTTTAGCACTGTGCAATCAGATTGTAGCTCATGCAATTTATTAATAGGTTTCCATTAAAAGGACACGTTCCAGAACTGGTAACACGTTTACAGTAAGTCTAAAAGAGAATAACGCGTTGTCACCGTGAAGCCTCGAATGATGCTATCAATTAAAGCCTATATTGCCTCCCAGGCAGCCTTCACACATACAAATGAACCTCTTGCACACATTTATGTTTCTTTCGGGTTGTAGGGCACCCTGAAACCAAGACATGTTTCTTGAGGCAACTTATTGTAGGCATTATTGTCTAGGAATCAAGTAAAATCAAGCATTGGCATAGCCAATAGGTCTCGCCTTTGGGACCTTATAAGTGTTTAGCCATGCAACAGTTGCATAACTAAATACTTATAAGGTTCTAAAAGCGAGACCTGTTGGCTATGCCAAGCGGCCGTGTGGCCGCGAAAGTGATCGCGATCAAACATCAAAGCGGCCGCGAAAGTGAAAGTAATCGCGGTAAAGCGCGGCGCACGCGCACATGCACTGTAGCTCTAGGCTCGCTAGACCAGCGCATGCGCTGGGTCATGCGAGACCTAAAAAAGGGAACTATTTTGGTAGAATTATTCAAACTTAGGAGCATTGTTCCCGATGGAACCCGCCCGCTTCGACCTATGGTAGATGGTCAAGAAAGGGCCTGGAGGCTCTTCCAGCACCTACAGTGGTTGCTTCAGACTCACATCGCTTGTTTGGGAGTTTTCTAGGAGTTTTGTGCTCAATCACCTCCTAGGGGTCCTGCAGCTAACGAGAAGTTCTGCCACAAAACTTTTCTGGCCAATAAGAGACGTCTTCGATACCTGCAGGGGTTATGTCGGCAGGTCCCAACATTAATATCATGGGGAGTAGTAGTGTCAAGCTGGGCAGACAGGGTCTCCAGAGAAGTGTGGCTCAATGGTTAGAGCGGCAGACCCTGATGCAGAGGTCTGGCCCGGGACCAGGGTTCAATTCCAGCCTAGGCGGGTCTTGGGCTCAATTTCCTCGGACTTGTTAATTCATGCCTCGGTGCCTATTCTAATCATGGGTCGCACTCTGCAACTCTGGGCAATAGCTTGCTTAATCTCCACAATGGCCCCAACAGCGCTGGGATGCCTGGCTTCACCTTGGGGGTGCCCAGGAGTGCACATTTCACAGGGAAAGCCAGGAAGGGTTCCACAGCGGTATGAGTAGAGCACCAGGACACCCTAGGGTAACAGTGTGCTATACAAGTACAACACATTTACATTTACCTCAATGGCTCCCTTTTTACAGTGGGACGGTGTGCAGCGGCGACGCTGTGGTCCATTTCCAGTTTTCTTGTCATGATAACACTGATTATAACCAAGGCTCCCAGATTTCTGTTTTCACTGATTTTCACAGATAAGTACAGACAGAAAACAATGTGTTTTCCAGCTGTATTTATTTTTAAAAGTGGAAACAGAAAGCTGGACTTCTTCTCAGCGACTCTCCATTCTGTGGCTCATGAAATCGAGGCCAACAGCTGAGCAGATACACAGTAAAGGGAGATAAAAAACACACAGGATGCAATTTCCTTAAATAGAGGCATATGTTAATATATATTTGTATATAACGCTAATATAATACCTGTGGGTTTAGAGTTTTGTTATATTTGGCTGCTTAATTAGCTAAAACACTACAGTCATCAAAGTATGAGCGCATGTTTATCAGTTAAATAAATGTGGAATTATACCATTTTGTGACTTAATTTATTCCCAAACGCCAGTGTCTCAATGGTTAAAATAACACAATGTCTACTCTATAAACTCTTCCGCCGTCAGAGCAGGCAGTGCACTGGCGGTTGCTCTGGAGGCGTTGAGATCCTCCGCGGACATCGGGGATCTTGTTATAGGCTCGGCGGTCCTCCACCAGGGGAGCAGAGACCATAGACTCCACTGACCTGGCGGTCCGGCACGCCAGCCGCATGACTTTAAAGGGGCCATCCTTTGTAGAGAAAAAAAAAATTCTTTGCCCAGTGCGGCATCTTTAACAATCACCAACAATAGGCATTCTAGAATGTTCCTTTGCTAAAATTCATCTGGAGTTTCGATGTCCATTGTGACATCATTCACCAAAAGTGACCTCCTAAGTCCCCAGCCAACCAATGAAATTCTTGCTTGTGTATAGCAATTTTCCCAGGACGTAAAGGGCTGCCCTATTCAGAACTGTGTGTGCAATCTAGCAATGTTCTTGTTTTTTTGAATCTATATTTTTGTCACAATATGTAAGTTTTGCTTATTTCATACAATACATTACATATAGGTTAGGGTTTGTAATTCAATTTCTCGTCTTTTCTTAATTACTACTGCTGTTCTTTTAAATTTACTAAGCCTTTTTAATCTAGTTTTTCCATTCAAGCTAGAGGATTATTCTGTGTGTAAGTACTTATAATAAATACTCTTTGGAATCTTTTGTTTGCGTCATTGTATTTTTTATGGCGGCAACAAACACACAGAGGACTATTTGTATCTAGGTTAAAAGCAAGCAGACTCGCATCCGACCAAGAGTCCTGATTATGCCAAAAATAAGGAACAGTGGCACTCTGTCATGATAGGCTGTGACACCCAGTGGGGTAGCAGGACCTTTTACCACCCGTGGCAGGCCAGCCGTTTGCCGCTCCATGACGGCTGCAGGTAAGAGCGGGGGGGACCCGCCACACCCAAAACTCGTGCCTCCCCCCACTTACTAAGCCACTAGTGATACCTCAGTGCATAAGGGTATACGATAAGTCTGTCCTTATCAAAAAGAATATACATGCAAACATACACACACACACACATAGTCAATACATGCATTGTTTATACGGGGTCCGACTAATCTCTGTAGACACAACACATCTCCACTCCAGTGACAAAAAGAAGAGAAAACAGAAAATACCAAAGCAGAGACCAAGACAGTGAAAACTATAGCATTTCTCCATCTAGTAAAGATTTCTAGTTTTTTTGGACATTTTCTCACTCCTCCGCCGAGGGTGATTTCATCACTGCATGCTCCAACGTATCCCAGACAAGTAGATCTTGTTGCCTCTCTCCTTTCTTTTTCATAGTAGTGAGCTGAGATTTACTCCACATACTAAAACTGAGTCCAGAAGACAACCTATGCTGCTGGTTAACTGCCATTTTTATGAAGGAAACCCAGTGATTATTTTGTGCAGGTGTTTGCCGGTGCTCGGCACTGGCACTTATTTTTGACAGTCCACCACACGGTGGCGCTGCTAGTCTACATTTCAACTGAGCTCTTCCACAGATTGTTTATACACGTAGTCACTTTTTGGGGGGTGTTTGAGTTATAAGGTATCAGTGGCACCGGCTTTTGGCAGAGCTGACAGGTTGCCCAAGCTGCAGCGGCCTGCCTTGCAATACCTTGGGAGCTGGCACTTATTTAATGTTTTACAAACTAAGCATTGGGGAAACCATTCTTGGTTCCGCAAAGTAATGGGCTACCTGACCGCAAAGCGCTCCAAAGCCTCATCATGGGTAGTAAGCGGCAGCGCTATATGAATTCACAATATATTTACCTTTCGTCTCAAATCCCCCACCTGTCTTCTCAATTTGTTCAGCCTCTTAGGAGGAGAATGGATAGTTACGCATGCAGTGACGCCTAGCAGCCAGCAGAGGGCACCACTGTCCCGCTTTCTGGGGCCTGGAGACGCTAATAATGGCGTCTCCGGCGCCATACAGCGCTCTTTAATGGGAAGTCCCCCGGGGACCGTGGCGAAGGGAGGAAGATCTGGCGAGGATGCAGCAGACATTTGTTGCTGATGCTGGAAAAAATCAGGTCTGTCACACCCCCGTGTTTAAACCACGTTCAAAGGCTCTGAGCTGGGCGCTCGCGGCCTCGGTGCTGCCTTCACAGTTCGTCAGCCCCTCCTCATGCTTATTTTCCACCCTTTCTTGATGCTGTTTGTTTTGTTCCATCAGCTGCAGCTGCACATTTGTGCAAAGTGTGAAATTAAGCCAATTTATGAGGGTGCAGCTCTCAGCGCTTTCTGTGGGGGGGGGGGGGGGGGGGCTTCGAAGCCCTCAAACTGGCTGGAGGCCTCCAAAGCTTGGACGCAGACCTCGGGCCAGCATAACCCTTCCATTGATCAGCGCTATTGATTTCAATGTCATGGCAACCCCGTTGGAGCTGACCTCACGGTCCTTATATGGTCATGATATGAAGTGTGGGGGAAGCAGTCACTCAAACCCCACCTGCGTGGCATCAGTGTCGTCCCATGTCACTCACGCCCCTTCAGCCAGTCCTGGCTTTTTAATAGGCCCGGGTGAAATTTCAAGTACACCTGCTTAATTTGCATGATTTCAGAATTTTCGCATCATGTGACACCCACAAATTTACATCATTGCTCCACATTGTCAAATTATGCTGCGTTCGTGACAAAATTACAGCGCTAGAATAATATGACCCGTAAAGCGCTTCACCACAATGCTCCCTCCTACCTGACCCAGAAACTGACACTATTGGGTGGAAACAGACCTAACACAAGAACAACCTACAAAAATTTAAGAGAAAAGAAAACCTACAAAAGATCCTTCTCTGGAATTGCCCCTAAAATCTGTACCTCTCTCCCTTTCGAGATCAGATGTAACCCACCCACATCCTTCTTCAGGAAAGAAGTAAAAACTCTATTATCCAACAAATTTCGCCCGCTCTGAGGTCTGAGGTCTTACCTCCCTCAATTAAGGAGCGACTTTTCCCTGCTTGTTTCGCCGTTGACGCTAGTTGTCATTACCTATCGCCTCAAGTTCAGCGCTACGCTCTCTCCTGCGACTCGCTGACATTTACACTCCGCTCTGTTACCTATTGCTCTCTGTCGGACCTAATATTATGTCCCGTCATTTTGTTCTCATCTCCACCCTTAACCATTAACGTTTGTAATTATTGTCTCTTATACTCTACACCATGTTTGTACTTTGCCACCCTTTGAATCATGAGTCCCTTTGTCCTTTCTTGTACAGCGATCCGTCACCAGAAAGGATCTTGCCCGACGGTCTTTACCCGACCGAGTATTATGTCCAGCCTTTTGTTCTCTTCCCCACTCGTACCATTTACTTTTCTAATTATTGTTCTCAGGGACATCTTAAAGATTTTGGGGACCCTGGACCAAACAGATTTTGGGGCCCCTGTTCAGAACAACTTTGAATTTAAGATCCAATTTCAGATTTTTCATGACTTGTTTGGCAAGGTCACTGACAGCGCACAGGTACACTCGTCCAAATTTTAAATGTGTTTACATCTAATATTCAGGGATAGTGACTTGTGCTTTCAATATTGTAACACATCAGCAGCTCACTAATATTACTGCAAATAATCTCTGTCACACCCTCCCATTTCTCATAGGTGAGGTCCTGTTTTGATCTCAAATAAACTTTTTATGGATGTTGCATGAAACAAACACAGCATTTCCCTTCAAAGTGCCCCTAATAAACTCTCACATATCACCCACATAAAAAATAAATGAAAGGAAAACGGTATTTAAAACAATTGTTTTAAGAATTACCCAAGATCATCAGGGTACGACTGTCTGCGGAACATAGTTGGCTCTATAAGGGGGCCCCCTGAAAGTCTGGGGCCCTGGGCCAGAGCCCACTTTGCCCATGCCTTTTTTTTTTTCTATAGAGTTTTATATAGCGCGAACTAGACCCGGTATCGGGTATCAGAGCGCTTTACATAGCACCAGTTGCGTTACACAAGGACACATTCATTTTTTTTGTTTGTTTTGTTAGGCACAGGGAGATTAAGTGATTTGCCCAGAATCACTGGATGTTCAGCGTCATTGCTGAGACTCGAACCCAGTTCCCCAGATTTGAGGGCAACCGCCCTAGCCTTTAGGCCAACTCCTCTCCCCTCTCATGCCTTAAAACGTCTCTGATTGTTCTTCATGGCTTATACATTGTCTGTACTTTGCCACTGTTCATATCATAATTCCTTTATTGAAAAGCGCTCTGTCACCCAAAAGGGTCTTGCTTGTACTATATAAAACTCAAAAAATAAAAAATAAATAAGAACACACATGACCAGAATGCTGTGGTGGCTGTTGTTTGCACTACTTGAGTTTTTGGCATTATTGTTTAGCAGGGGCGGCTCCTCAGTAATGGCGGAGGACCGTCGCCCCACTTGTCAAAGTCAGTCAGTGAAAAAAAAATGATACTAAAACAATACTATCATTTTATTTTTCGCTGACTTACTAATCTGATGTCATGGCAGGGGGATGAGTGATGGGCACTGTAAAGTGTGCATGTCGGTTTCGTCGGCCGTCATAGGCCAGCCAAACAGACATGCGCACTTAGGTTTCACAATGAGAAACTGCACAGAATCCCAAGCACTGTCTGAGCAGCAAACCAGGCCGCTCTGACCAATCTTGGCATTGCTCTCATGCTATTGAGACTGGTAGATATATTGGGGTTGGGTGGGGAGCCTGTGCCCCAGTGACTGCCAGCAGGAGGAGAGCTGGAGAAGAGCACAGAAACGGCTGGCGTCAGTTATTGCCCCCCCCCACAATTTAGCTATGTGGCAGCCGCCACTGTTGTTTAGTGCAAAATGCATCCTCCTGTCCAAAATAGCTGTGAGAACGCATTTGGAACCGAAATACAGATCTAAATGTCGGACTTTCATTTCACGTAACTTTGCGTAATTTCACCTAATTTCCCAAACTTTTGTGTGATTATATAAAAACAAATTATGTGAATTTCACCTCCCGCCCCTTAACTTTTCGACCAAACAATATTGTTTTTCTCTTTATGGGTTTGGTTCGATAAGCACCAGTATAGAAACTGCTGCTGTATCAAAAGCCAGGGGTGGATAGCAGAAGCACACAGGACCCGGGGCCAGGTGACAGTTCTGTTCCTAGGCAACAACATCCTGTGCTACCTCATCCTTCTCTGGACACGCCCCTAAGAGATGGAACTCCTTAAAGCGTTCTTCAGATGCTGAACTCCTTCATCTTACTAAAGTGCTCTGAGAAATCTCATCTGGATGAGAAATTCTCTAATACTTGAACTCCCTCTCACTGTATCATGATGTACTCATGTGTTTCAAAGAAATGTTAATTTCCTCAAAAGAGCATCTAAAATGAAGCCACTGCATTTAAGAAGGATGTGAACACAGTGACCTTACTTAGGGAGAGGAGTTGGCCTAACGGCTAGGGCGGTCGACCTCGAATCTGGGGAACTGGGTACGAGTTTTGGCAACGACGCTCAACATCCTGTGACTGTAGGCAAATCACTTAATCTCCTCGTGCCTAACAAAAATGAATGTGTCCTCATGTAAAGCGCTCTGATACCAGATTCGGGTCAAGTTTGCGCTATATAAAACTCTGTAAAATAAAAAAAATACAAAAATAAAAATTACTTATGACCTTTGTTCTTCATTTTAAAATGTCCTGGAGTTTGTGATGCAGTGAAACTTGAGTTACACTCTGTATATTATGTGTAAGGCTCCCTGTTTTCCGTTTTTACAGAAAATCATTTATTTTAAGGTCTGTATTTATATTTAAATGTGCATAAAAATGGAAATTGGATTGTTGTTTGAGGGATTCTGTATGCTGCGAGTCATCACTACCAGGGCAATAGCTGAGGGGATTAATGGGTGAGGCCTTAAAAAAGAAAGGTGTTTTAGTAAAGGGGTTTAAACTGGAATAAATATGCAACAGGTTAATACCAAAGTTTCCACGTAAGTTCATTGATTTATCATCCGTGGGTGTTGATATCATTGAAACCTGAATGTACATTTATCGATTAGTTAAATAAAGATAGATACTAGCGTCAACTTCTTTTTTTTTACAAAACGCAAAATAAAAGATTAATACAGAAAAAATCAGCAAAAAATAAATATAGATAAATACAGATGGAATCGTCAAAAAAAGAAATACCATAAAACCAAGAGCCCTAATTATGTGTTACTTCTGTAACAATACATGCAACAGCTTCCTTCCTTACACCTACACTAAACTGCCATAGTAAAAAGAAAGCGCTTGGTTGCTGGCATAGTAGCTGGCTAGTACCTCAGGGCTACCAACCAGCTCTAAACCTTGTGTGATACCTTCACCCAGTCCTGTTGTCTGAGCCACCAGCGCTTCGCCAACTGGGGCGACCGTCGTACCTAGCACCAACGCAGCTGTGGTGCACGTATGGTGTGTGCACCATTGGTGACGTTCTGGGAGGCCTCATGTGCCTGCGCCTGGTGTGTGCTTAGATCCTGCAGTTTTGTGGAGCAGAGATGGTTGCAGTCCGTAACTCCATGACCACCAACCAACAAACCGATGCCTCAACCTGATCCACAGACGTGTGTATGTATGCAACAGGCTCACCACGACTCACTTCTGGTCTTCATTCATGCATGCACCAGGGTTCCCTAGTGCATGGGGGCCTCAGACACGTGTATGTAAGCAACAGGCTCACCACAACTCACTTCTGGTGTCATTAATGCATGTACCAGGGTTCCCTAGCACATGGGGGGCCTCAAACGCGTGTATGTAAGCAACAGGCTCACCACAACTCACTTCTGGTGTCATTAATGCATGCGCCAGGGTTCCCTAGTGCATGGGGGCCTCAGACGCGTGTATGTAAGCAACAGCTCACCACAACCCACTTCTGGTGTCATTAATGCATGTACCAGGGTTCCCTAGCGCATGGGGGGCCTCAGACGTGTGTATGTAAGCAACAGGCTCACCACAACTCACTTCTGGTGTCATTCATGCATGCACCAGGGTTCCCTAGCGCATGGGGGGCCTCAGACGTGTGTATGTAAGCAACAGGCTCACCACAACTCACTTCTGGTGTCATTCATGCATGCACCAGGGTTCCCTAGCGCATGGGGGGCCTCAGACGCGTGTATGTAAGCAACAGGCTCACCACAACCCACTTCTGGTGTCATTAATGCATGCACCAGGGTTCCCGAGCGCATGGGGGGCCTCAGACGTGTGTATGTAAGCAACAGGCTCACCACAACCCACTTCTGGTGTTATTAATGCATGCGCCAGGGTTCCCTAGCGCATGGGGGCCTCAGACACGTGTATGTAAGCAACAGGCTCACCACAACTCACTTCTGGTCTTCATTAATGCATGTACCAGGGTTCCCTAGTGCATAGGGGCCTCAGACGCGTGTATGTAAGCAAAAGGGTCACCACAACTCACTTCTGGTGTCATTCATGCATGCACCAGGGTTCCCTAGCGCATGGGGGGCCTCAGACGTGTGTATGTAAGCAACAGGCTCACCACAACTCACTTTTGGTCTTCATTAATGCATGCACCAGGGTTCCCTAGTGCATAGGGGCCTCAGACGCGTGTATGTAAGCAAAAGGGTCACCACAACTCACTTCTGGTGTCATTAATGCATGCACCAGGGTTCCCTAGCGCATGGGGGGCCTCAGACATTTGTATGTAAGCAACAGGCTCACCACAACCCACTTCTGGTGTCATTAATGCATGCGCCAGGGTTCCCTAGCGCATGGGGGCTTCAGCATAGACTTTCTCATTGGTTGCACGCGGAAACGGCTCAGAAACCAATGCACCTGCAGCAGTGGTGCACTCACCAATGTGTGTAGTCGTGACAGGGAGTGTGTAATGCTTCCATTCAGAGCTTTCACACTCATGCTCACACTCAGACGGGCTCTATTGGCCCCCTGTGTCCCCATGAATTAGCTTCTCAAATGGTGTTTGCTCAGTTTTCGTCTGTCAATCAAGACTTTTCACTATTTCTTGAGGATCACGTGGGTTCCCTGGCCTACTCCAGCGAGCCCTTTCAGCAGGACGAGCTTAAGAGTGTAAAGGTGAAGGGAGGACACATTCAGGACTGCGAAGAGCCTGCCTGGTTTTGAACTTTGGATTTTTAAAGTTATATTTGTTTCTTAGTCCATACCTAGTTCTTTGCCACGTCTGACATTTTCAGCTTCTCTGAAAGATGGTGCTGGGTAGAGTCCTGGGGTCTCTGACTGTTGTGCATGCCACTTTAAATCTGCTTCTTGCCTTGCAAGGGGGCCAGTGTAGGTGCTTTTAATGTGGGGGGAGATAGGACTGGAGTGGTTTGCTCCAGGGGTCAGCCGGGCAGTGGTGGAGGTTTGCTTGCTGAGGGGCTGAGGTGTTTGACAAGGGCAGGTAGGATCCCATTGAGCACGACTGTGGGGCAGCGCGCTGGCGTCAAGTCTGAAGGTGGTATGGACAGATAGACCTCTCACGGGAGGGGGGACTATTTTGCGTGAGGGGCAGGGTTAATTCTTGATCGATGAGAGGAAAGGCTGCCTGGCCACTGTTTGGCGCAATTCCATGACTGTAGACTGATTTATGAGCAAGTTACACAAATTCAGTTTTTGGAGGCTTCAGTTTCAAGAAGTTTAGTGGCATCCAGGATTCAATTTTGTGAGGCCAGAGGACATCGTTTATTTTTTTATTTTTTTTATTTTACAGAGTTTTATATAGCACGAACTTGACCCGAATCAGGTATCACAGCGCTTTACATAGCACCAGGTGCGTTACATGAAGACACATTCATTTTTTTGTTAGACACGGGGAGATTAAGTGATTTGCCCAGAATCACCGGATGTTCTGCGTCACTGCCGAGACTCGAACCCGGTTCCCCAGATTCGAGGTCGACCGCCCTAGCTGTTAGGCCAACTCCTCTCCCATCAGCCCAAGTGCCCTTTTCTATCTGTGCATCCGAGGTCTGAACAGCATCGCTCTATCAGGACCACCCCAAGGCTGCTGCAATTTAGGAAAGAGTTGAAGACACGCAACTTTAAAGAGCATTGCATTAATAATCTAGCTGCCTCCCCCACCACACGACTGATTGCTGGCTGTGCCCCGTGCAGCACTCTGCTGCCTTTTTAGCTAGGTCTGTGCTATACAAATAACACATATATTCATATATATAACTAAACATCATCGGAGGAGGCCAGATCCTTACAGAGTTAAGTACAGGAACCGAGGAATCGAGCTCCTGCCCTTACTGCTTACTTTCTGATTATCCAGGCGGAGATGACCCAAGGTAGTGGCCCTTCCTGGAATCCCACCTTGCGTGTTGCAATGTGTGAATGCTACCGAGAGATCCAGGAAGGGAGGAGGGATGCGGATCCATCTACCACACATCACCAGCCATGTTTAGGGTGGCACACTGGGCTTGGTTCCATGGTTTGTTCTGAAGCCCGATTGCTCAGGTCATCTGAGACACATTCGGCCAATTAGCCCTCCACATAGATAGCACGCCGACATGTTGGTCTTATTGTGTTTTATAACACTTTGTACAGCTCTTCAAACCCCCTAGACTCTGTTCACTCTTTTAAAACCTAGCAACAAACTGTTCCTACCGGAGGGACGGCGTACTGCCAGAATAAGAAATACTATCGTGCTACAAAAATATTGTAGCACAAATATCAACAACTAAAATATTGACACAATAACTACGTAATAGTAATTATGGGATTATTACTGGGGATTAAATCACAAAAGAACCCCACTATGTATGTGGAGAAGGGAACAAGAGGCATGGGGTTCTAGGAGCTAGCAGCCTCCAATATTAAATGTTTACCACAAAAGAGCTGCTCCTAGTGTGATAACCCAAACGAGTTACAAGAACGTCGTGAGTGTGGGCATCTCACAAAAAGGTACGGACTGGTCTCACACACCACCTGGTGTCATGCTTCATCATTAACCAGTCCTCGCCCTCTAAAACCTTCGTTTGATAGAGGGCGGGCATACACCTGACGACAGGGATGCACTTCTAAATAACTTAGTGGGGGCCCGTGAAACAGTGAGTGGATTTAAAAATCATTATAGTAATCAGGAGTGTTTTTAATGTGACTGAAAACTATATGATATTAAATTATTACTGGGGACCCTAACTCACGGATGATCTAGACAGGAATCCCTACCTTCCTTTTTAGAACAGTGACATTTTCGGATATGATCAACGATGAAAATAGTCTATGTGGGAGCGTTATCTGTAATTCTAATGAACTGCATAAAATTCCCGGTGGAAATCTTTTTTTGTCGTGGACATTTAAAGAAATGAATGAAATTAGTCACTGGGAACAATGGGCAACTCAAGATAGCATTTAACTCTGTATAAAAAGAGAAATCCAATGATTTTCATTAAAAAAATGCCTCGCCTGAAAGATTCATTGGCAGGACAGAATAGTCTTTTTTTCACTCTGTAGCACAGGTTTATGTTAACTATTGTTGTTTTGAGAAATGGTGTTGAGTAGGCAACCGAAACGTGTCACCTCCTTTGGCTGAGCGTTATAATAAAACACTTATGGGACAAGGACTCATAGTGGGTTTCCTTCTGCACAGTTCACTCTGTAAAAAAATAATATTAATTAAAAAAAAAAAAAATATATATATATATATATATATATATATATATATATATATATATATATATATATATTATCCACCAAAGTTGCCCAAGCAAGCCCGGATGCACTCAGCTGCTGTCGGTAGTTTATTAACCTGGCGGCCAGCTAATTCACACCGGATTGATGTGTCAATGCCCGACGCGTTTCAAAGTGTTAACTTCTTCCTCAGGGGCGGCTGCACAGAAATCATCAGGAAACACCCAGCATGCCTTTTCATATTGTCCCCGCCCTTAGTGGGTGTGGCTTAGTGCCCAGGAGCATGCTGGATCATGTAGTTTCCTCAGTGGGTTCCGTCGATTTCATTGCGGCAATATTTTTCGTACCCTTAGTAGGGCTCCGGTTAGAATACTGGTCCATTCATGCCCCAACAGCAGTGCTGTATCAGTAGGGAATCGTTTCCCCCACAGCCTCTCTTGATTCGTTGAGATGGTGCAAGCCGGCGCGGCAGGGCTGCCGCGTATAGATTATCCACCAAAGTTGCCCAAGCAAGCCCGGATGCACTCAGCTGCTGTCGGTAGTTTATTAACCTGGCGGCCAGCTAATTCACACCGGATTGATGTGTCAATGCCCGACGCGTTTCAAAGTGTTAACTTCTTCCTCAGGGGCGGCTGCACAGAAATCATCAGGAAACACCCAGCATGCCTTTTCATATTGTCCCCGCCCTTAGTGGGTGTGGCTTAGTGCCCAGGAGCATGCTGGATCATGTAGTTCCCTCAGTGGGTTCCGTCGATTTCATTGCGGCAATATTTTTCGTACCCTTAGTAGGGCTCCGGTTAGAATACTGGTCCATTCATGCCCCAACAGCAGTGCTGTATCAGTAGGGAATCGTTTCCCCCACAGCCTCTCTTGATTCGTTGAGATGGTGCAAGCCGGCGCGGCAGGGCTGCCGCGTATAGATTATCCACCAAAGTTGCCCAAGCAAGCCCGGATGCACTCAGCTGCTGTCGGTAGTTTATTAACCTGGCGGCCAGCTAATTCACACCGGATTGATGTGTCAATGCCCGACGCGTTTCAAAGTGTTAACTTCTTCCTCAGGGGCGGCTGCACAGAAATCATCAGGAAACACCCAGCATGCCTTTTCATATTGTCCCCGCCCTTAGTGGGTGTGGCTTAGTGCCCAGGAGCATGCTGGATCATGTAGTTCCCTCAGTGGGTTCCGTCGATTTCATTGCGGCAATATTTTTCGTACCCTTAGTAGGGCTCCGGTTAGAATACTGGTCCATTCATGCCCCAACAGCAGTGCTGTATCAGTAGGGAATCGTTTCCCCCACAGCCTTACTTGATTCGTTGAGATGGTGCAAGCCGGCGCGGCAGGGCTGCCGCGTATAGATTATCCACCAAAGTTGCCCAAGCAAGCCCGGATGCACTCAGCTGCTGTCGGTAGTTTATTAACCTGGCGGCCAGCTAATTCACACCGGATTGATGTGTCAATGCCCGACGCGTTTCAAAGTGTTAACTTCTTCCTCAGGGGCGGCTGCACAGAAATCATCAGGAAACACCCAGCATGCCTTTTCATATTGTCCCCGCCCTTAGTGGGTGTGGCTTAGTGCCCAGGAGCATGCTGGATCATGTAGTTCCCTCAGTGGGTTCCGTCGATTTCATTGCGGCAATATTTTTCGTACCCTTAGTAGGGCTCCGGTTAGAATACTGGTCCATTCATGCCCCAACAGCAGTGCTGTATCAGTAGGGAATCGTTTCCCCCACAGCCTCTCTTGATTCGTTGAGATGGTGCAAGCCGGCGCGGCAGGGCTGCCGCGTATAGATTATCCACCAAAGTTGCCCAAGCAAGCCCGGATGCACTCAGCTGCTGTCGGTAGTTTATTAACCTGGCGGCCAGCTAATTCACACCGGATTGATGTGTCAATGCCCGACGCGTTTCAAAGTGTTAACTTCTTCCTCAGGGGCGGCTGCACAGAAATCATCAGGAAACACCCAGCATGCCTTTTCATATTGTCCCCGCCCTTAGTGGGTGTGGCTTAGTGCCCAGGAGCATGCTGGATCATGTAGTTCCCTCAGTGGGTTCCGTCGATTTCATTGCGGCAATATTTTCCGGTGTGAATTAGCTGGCCGCCAGGTTAATAAACTACCGACAGCAGCTGAGTGCATCCGGGCTTGCTTGGGCAACTTTGGTGGATAATATATATATATATATATATATATATACACAGTATGCCGGTGTGGAATTAAGAATAGCAAATCTATACTTTCCTATACATATTGTTACCATGGGGACTGTTTGTGGATATTTTTTATACATATTTTTTGGAGCACAATATTCTTGTAGTTCATTTTCTGACATACAAGTTGAGGGGGGTCCCGTGTGTGGTCAGGCATCGCGGTCTTCGGCGTCATCCCGCCTCTGTTCTATAGTGCCCTAGTCTGGTGATGGTGACTGATCCGCAGAGTTGTTTGTTCTTTGCTCTCCTTGGAAATGTCCTTGCTCCTTAAGTGGCCGTTCTCTCTCTCTCCATGTGCTCCACTAACAAAAAGGGCAGTATTAGTCATGAGACAGGCAGGGGAGACCTGTAAGAAAAGATTAATAAATATTGTAACTCTTACTCCTGCAGTTAATCAGGAAGAAAGAAGTCTTAGGCAGTCAGTCCGGACAGTGCATTTGTATTTGGGATTTCCAGAATGCTGCGCAAACCTTCCGTCTAGGCCATTCTCCTCTCACTGTAGGAACTGCCAGAGATTACAGGCTGGGACAGGGCCATCTCAAGAAGATGGGGGTGGGGGGCGAATGCAGAGTGGTCACTATGCCCCAGACCCTATCCTTAACAGGGCCCCACCCTCCATGAAAAATTACTTACAGATTGTAAATGAAATGAAAGCTACTATCATCAAGGGAACTTACGTGGCCATTCACCGACAAGGTGCTAAAAGCCATGTTTTCTCTTTCCCTGGACTACATTTATTTTAATACCTACAAAAAGGCGCTATTGCACCTGCAAACATGAAAGAAGCCTCATATGACCTACCATTCATTTTTCTCCCATTCCTCTGAAAACCTTTTGAGGAGCCTGGACTGGGGAGGCAGCTGAGCCCAGACAACCAGGAGATTCCACAATATCGACGCGCACATGAAAGGTCACTGATGACTAGAGATTGTCTGGGCTGTAGCGCTTAGAAATGGCACAAGTGATCTATAAAGGTCTGTGTAAAAAACATTATTGTTATTCCATGTGAACCTTGGCATTTATTGATAAGCTAGTGCTTCTGAATGGCGGGCAGGTCTTGGAGAATCAGTGGCAAGGTCAGGCAGACCCTGCCGTGTGTCTGTCTGTCTGTCAGGGGAGGGCGCTCATTCTCTCACCTGGCAGCCACAGCTTGGAACGACCTTCCCCTGCACCTCAGGACCGCCCCATCGCTCCAGCAATTCAGGAGAGGACTCAAGACCTGGCTGTTCGAATGAGACAAGCAGCAGCTCCAGCGCCTTAAGACCCTCACGGGTGATTTGCAGCGCTTTCCAAATCCTTGATTGATTGATGGATTCCTCCCGGATCACTTATCAAAGGCACCTGTTTACTGCCCACATTCCCAACTCTTTTCACAGGTGTGCCTTGAACACTGCTTCGAAAGGAAAGGAGGGGGGTCGAAGCAGCGATTCATTCAGCTTCCAGAGGCAACAAACTGATATTCGGGAGGGAATGAATCACACGTGTCGGTAGACCAGCGTCACAAAGAGATTGTTTCGGAGACCCTCACCCACACCTTCACAGTTAACGGTATATATTTTATCGCTGCGCGCGTGGCTTGATTACTTATTACTTATCCACCGAACACCGTCTTTATTCTTTTAACCTTACCCCTTTCCTGGTTGATTGTGTTCAATAAAGTTTCCGGTACAGGACAGGAGATAATTTTAAGGTCTCACTGCTGTCCAAATCCAGTCTCCCTCCTGGTGGAGGACGATAGAGACACTTGGAGAACGGAACATTCAAGTGACGGACCCAATGATGACACTCTCCACCACGCCACACGTGCGGCGATGAAATATACATACCGCAAACTGTGAAAGTGTGGTTGACAATCTCTTTGAGACTCTGGTCTACCAACACGCGTTTCATTCCCAGCGCCTTGAACACTGGACATTTTACACTGGTCGTCCCTAAGCATTCTGGTATTGCACTGCAAGTAATTTTGCTCACATATTGAAATGTTTCATAGTCACACTCATGTGCAGCCAGTAAATGCAAGTCTCTTTATATGTATTGGATGGTATGTGTCACGCACCAGAAGAAATAATTAATTTTGTGGGTGCTGCTTTTAAGTATCACCCAAATGAAGGATGACCCTCTCTTATGAGTGATAAGAGGCGTGAAACACATTTCCATAGAATTTCAGCACTGCCTGAGCAAGTACTTGATCGCTAAACCAACTGAAATGTGAGTAAAATAATTGACTGAACTGCATATACCAAAATGCATCTGGGCAGACTGGTGCAACAGGT
This sequence comes from Triturus cristatus, assembly GCF_964204655.1. Lineage (NCBI taxonomy): Eukaryota > Metazoa > Chordata > Amphibia > Caudata > Salamandridae > Triturus > Triturus cristatus. Next base: position 46,229,638 of record NC_140595.1, read on the forward strand.
TCAGTATCTGTACCACACTTCTGAAATGTTTAAAGGCTTCTTTCTTGGGAGCAGGAGAGAGTTAATTCGATGTCTGATCAAGTGGGACTCCCCTACATTTTTTTATTAAATTGAGATTCATGATTTTGTAATTAATATTTATACAATCACATTAATGGGTGTTTGCTGTTTCGCCAGAGCTACTTATAAGCAGCTTGTAAACACCTCCTAATGATGGACGGAAATGTTTTTCTCTGATTAATGCCAAGAATCGCGAGACATGGAGGCATAAGTCAAGGGGGCCTGCAGCACATGGCGAACAGTTGCTTGATTGCTAAAACAAACTACATGTCACCAAAATAAACAGTTTGAAATGCGTTTCCCATGATGCATCGCAGGGAAAATGGTGCATCAAGATCCGTGTGACTTCCACACCCGTGGAATGTTAAAATGCAAATAATGCTGAGCTAGTAAAACTTTGCTACACTTTATTTGGTGTTTTACTGCAACTATGTACAAGCTGCTTGTCTCACTGCAGGATAAAGGAAAACTCTTCTCTGATGAGAGACGAGAAGAATGAAAAACTCCTGCAATAAGATTTCCAGCATTGTTTACTGCAACAACTTGATTGCCAAAATAACTTAAATGTGAGTAAAATAATCTGATGGAACTGCATTTACCATGATGCATTGTAAAATGGCTGGTACTATAGGTACATTGTGAGTTTCATATCTCTAAAATTCTCCCAGTTACACTACAGGCCTGACACATAAATAGCAGTCTCTGTACAGGCATCGGCCATTAAAGGATTGATGTGGGGCCAGTGCTTAATTTGTAAAAATGAATTCGGTGCCAGGGCCCTTGCCAGGAGGCCACCGCAGACTGCACCGCCAATTGCCCCTACCAACACTGCCAATGACAGTACTTACTTAACTACTAACCATCACACTCCTACAAGTGTGACAATTCAGACTATTCCAGGCCCCCAAAGCTCTAAGAATGGCTTGGGCGGAAGGTATTTGTCATTTTTAAGGTATATTGAATTAATAAGCAACGGTTGTTGTGCTCAACTCTAAATTAAACAGACAGCGCCACTATGTGGCAGATTGTCATAAGTGCCGGTGTTGACAATTAAGTGCTGGTGCCGAGATCCAGAAACCACTGGCTCAAATTAAGCACTGCGTGGGGCTGACTGTGCACTACCACTTCTGGCCAGCCAGAGGTGCTGGTCTGTAGAGAAACCTCCCTTTTGGCCCACAGGAATATCATATGACGGACTCATTTCCAGCCCAGGCGGTCTTTAAGAGTCACAGGCCTGTCAGTATTTAATTTTTACAGTTACAAATTCTTCCCCGTCCCTGCACCTTTAGAGGCTCTGGTCGGTCGCATAGTCTGTCTCTCAACTTTTCCATTGGCGTGCCGTGTGGCAGACTCTGCCCCAGCACTGCCGGTCTCCTGGAGGCACCAGTCTAAAGAGCAGTCTGTCGGCCTCTCTAAAGGCCTGCTATGTGACAGACTGTTCTCCTACTCTGCTAGTCTTCAGGAGGCACTGGCCTATTGCACAGTCTATCACTGTGCCTACGTGCCTATTATGTGAGAGACTCTACCCCAGCCCTGCCAGCCTTCAAGAGTCACTCGCACATCGCGCAATCTGCCAGCATCTCTACAGGCCTGCTATGTGACACTCTTCCCCGGCCCAGCAGTCTTTTAGAGGCACTGGCCTGCTATGTGACAGACTCCCCAAGCCCTGCCAGTCTCTTACAGGCACCAGCCTGCTATATGACACACTGACAGTCTCTCACAGGCACCAGCCTGCTATGTGACAGACTCTGCCCCAGCACAGCCAGTCTCTTAGAGGCGGCGGCCTGCTGTGTGACAGACTATGCCTCAGCCCAGACAGTCTCTTAGAGGCAGCGGCCTGCTATGTGACAGACTCAGCCCTAGCCCAGCCAGTCTTTTAGAGGCAATGTGACAGACTCTGCCCTAGCCCAGCCAGTCTCTTAGAGGCACCGGCCTGCTATGTGACAGACTCTGCCCCAGCCCAGCCAGTTTCCAGAAGCACCAGCCTGCTATGTGACAGACTGCCCCAGCCCTGCCAGTCTCTTAGAGGCAATGGCCTGCTATGTGACAGACTCTGCCCCAGCCCTGCCAGTCTCTTAGAGGCAGCGGCCTGCTATGTGACAGACTCTGCCCCAGCCCTGCCAGTCTCTTAGAGGCACCTGCCTGCTATGTGACAGACTCTGCCCCAGTCCTGCCAGTTTCCAGAAGCACCAGCCTGTCGAGCACTCTTTCAAGGCCCCTGGTGACCAGTCCCCCTCGCGGTATCTGCCAGACCAAGGACGCCTCTCGACGGACAGCCTGGCACCGGGAGAGACAGCTGTGCCAAGGCCCCAACAGTTGCTGCAGCGACCTGCAGCGCATACATCAGCGCCGCTCATCTGTTGCTGCTGGCGCCTCGCGCCGCACGCGCATTAATGAGGCGCTAAGCAGACGCTGATGGATGGTGTTTGGGCCCAGAATGTGCCCCAAAAGTGTCAGGAAGCGCGCTGTCTCGTGTGGAACAAAGCCGGCCTTGTCTCGGATTGCAGGTGCGTCCTGACACCCTCCAGCTCCTCAACCCCGTCTCTCCTCCTGCAGGAGTTTCTAGAAGCTTCTTTGAGAGACCATGAGAGAGAGAGAGGACTGTAGGGGCAGCAGGGAGAGTGGGGGGAGGCAGGTAGACAGCCAGGGTGCCGAAGTACAGCATGTAGGGTGCCTAAGTACAGCATGTGGAGTGCCAGGGTCCAGTCTTATGTTATGTTGATTTGTATAGCGCACTAATCACCGAAGGGTTTCCAGGCGCTTAGGCAGGTGTGTTGGTGTGAGGTCCCCAGGGTGCCTATGTGAAGAGCCAGGTGTTGAAAGCTAGTTCTTCAACTTCTTGAGGAACTCAGTAAGTGAGGAGGAGGCTCTGGTGTGTTGAGGGAGGTCCGAGTACGGGTCTTGTTGCTGTGTTCTGGATGGTCTGTAGTCTGTAGATAACAGATAGAGTGCCAGGGTACTGACGCACAGCAGTAGAGTGCCAGGGTACTGAAACACAGCATTAGAGTGGCAGGGTACTGACGCACAACAGGTAGGGTGACCGGATACTGACGCACAACAGAGCCTTGCTGCCATTTTCTGGATGGTCTGGAGTCTGTAAACAACAGGTAGAGTTCCAGGGTACTCAGATACAAAAGGAAGCACGCCAGGGTACTTGAACACACAGGTAGGGCGCCAGGGTACTTAGATTCAAAAGGTAGGGTGCCAGGGTACTTGGACACACAGGTAAGGCACCAGGGTACTCAGATTCAAAAGGTAGGGTGCCAGGGTACTTGGACACACAGGTAGGGCGCCAGGGTACTTGGACACACAGGTAGGGCGCCAGGGTACTCAGATTCAAAAGGTAGGGTGCCAGGGTACTTGGACACACAGGTAGGGCACCAGGGTACTCAGATTCAAAAGGTAGGGTGCCAGGGTACTTGGACACACATGTAGGGCACCAGGGTACTCAGATTCAAAAGGAAGCACGCCAGGGTACTTGGACACACAGGTAGAGCCTTCGGGTACTCGGACACTCAGGTAGAGCACCAAGGTACTCGGATTAAAAAGTTAGAGCACCAGGGTACTCGGACGCACAGGGTGAGCGCCAGGGTACTCAGATACATAAGGAAGAGCGCCAGGTTACTAGAACGCACAGGTAGAGTGACAGGTTACCCAAATACAAAAGGTAGAGCGTCAGATTACTAGAACGCACAGGTAGTGAGACAGGTTACCCAAATACAAAAGGTAGAGCGTCAGATTACTAGGGCGCACAGGTAGAGAGCCAGGGTACTCAGACACAAAAGTCAGAGCTCCAAGGAACTCAGATAGAAAAGGTAGAGCAACAGGTTACTAGGACACACAGGTAGAGGGCCGGGGTACTAAGATACACAAGGTAGAGAGAGCACCTTGGTGCTCAGATACAATCGGTAGAATGCCAAGGTACTCAAATGTAAAAGGCACAGTGCCAGGGTACTCGGATGCATAGGTAGAGTGCCAGGATACTCAGCCCCAAAAGGTAGAATGCCAGGGTATTCAAATATAAAAGGCACAGTGCCAGGGTACTCGGACGCATAGGTAGAGTGCCAGGATACTCAGCCCCAAAAGGTAGAATGCCAGGGTATTCAAATATAAAAGGCACAGTGCCAGGGTACTCGGACGCATAGGTAGAGTGCCAGGATACTCACCCCCAAAAGGTAGAATGCCAGGGTATTCAAATATAAAAGGCACAGTGCCAGGGTACTCGGACGCATAGGTAGAGTGCCAGGATACTCAGCCCCAAAAGGTAGAATGCCAGGGTATTCAAATATAAAAGGCACATTGCCAGGGTACTCGGACGCATAGGTAGAGTGCCAGGATACTCAGCCCCAAAAGGTAGAATGCCAGGATACTCAGCCCCAAAAGGTAGAATGCCAGGGTACTCAAACACAAAAGGTAGAGCGCAGGGTACTCGGACACGCAGGTAGAGCGCCCAGATACTCAGATACAAAAGGTAGAGCGCCAGAGTACTTAGACACAGGTAAAGCACTAGGGTACTCGAATAGAAAAGGTAAAGCACCAGGGTACTCTGACACAACAGGTAGGGTGCTAGTGTACTCGGACACAACAGGTAGGGTGCTAGGATACTCGGACACAACAGGCAGAATAACAGAGTACTTAGGCACAAATGGTAGAGTGCAAGGCACTTCGACACAACAGGTAGAACGTCATGATACTCAGACACAATCCGTAGAGCACCAGGGTACTCGGGCTCACTAGGTAGAGCACCAGGTTACTCAGACACAACATGTAGAATGTCAAAGTATTAGGGCACGACAGGTAGAACGCCAGGGTACTCGGACACAACAGGTGTAGTGCTTAGGTACTCAGACCCATCAGGTAGAGCACCCAGGTAATAGGAGACAACAGACAGGATGACAGGGTGCTCAGACCCAACAGGTAGAGCACCCAGGTACTAGGAGACAACAGACAGGATGACAGGGTGCTCAGACCCAACAGGTAGAGCACCCAGGTACGAGGAGACAACAGACAGGATGACAGGGTACTCAGACCCAACAGGCAGCGCATCAGAGTACGCGATGACTTGATGTTTGCCACTGATTCTAGCATCTGACTTCTCTTTTTGAAGGATGTCCAATTAGTGGTGATTGTGAAGGTCCCCGGGCAGGTTTGCTTGCCCTTGATAATGAGCTCTTGGTGGAGGGTAGTAGGTCCTTGCAGTGATATGACCTGAGCGGCGCACATTTCTTGTCTGTTGGATACTTTAAAGAGTGAGTTTGTAGGGTAGGATGTGTTGTTGATCCACATCTTAAGGTAACAGTACTTTGCCTCTGTGTTGGCTCGTGGCCTGGGATTTGGTTTTGCACCGAGTGCATTTGAGTTTGCAGCCAATTCTCTTCACTTTTGTTTACCCTTTTGTCAGCCACTTTTTAGTGTTTAATCTGTGCAGGTGGTGGGCAATGGTACTCATTTTTTGGGGACCAAGAGTTATTTTTCAACATCTTTGTCTGACCCTGAGCAAGAGAGAGAAAGGCAGAAAAGGTAAAAATAGGAGGAAGAGGAAAAAGTGGGAATCAGTGACATGAGGTGAAAAGGGGTGATAATCGGGATGAAAAAGAAACCACAACAGTAAAATAAGGAGAGAGTAAGTGTCCGGTAGTGAAAGAAAGAGGTAGGAGGTGCTAACAAGACCAGGCACCCTCGGTGTTCATGAAATAAAGCGACAGGAAGTGAAGGGTGGTGGAAGAAAGAGACATGAGGTGGATTCAAGACTGGAGTGTCTTGGTATTAATCAGATAAAGAGACAGGAAGTGTAGGGTGGTGGAAGAAAGAGACATGAGGTGGATTCAAGACTGGAGTGTCTTGGTATTAATCAGATAAAGAGACAGGAAGTGAAGGGTGGTGGAAGAAAGAGACATGAGGTGGATTCAAGACTGGAGTGTCTTGGTATTAAACAGATAAAGAGACAGGCAGTGTAGGGTGTGGAAGGAATAGGCCTGGATTGAGGGCTCAGTTGGTTTGTTCTTGGCATTCAGTATCTGGAGTGCTGGGTAAGTTTCTGCCTGGGTATTTCAGCAGAAACCGGTACATGGCCGGACCATGTGATCTCCATGGTGACCAGGTCTATGTTCTAAAGGAATACTAGGTGTAAGATGTTTCTACCCTTGAGTGAGAAGCAAGTACGAAAGGTTGCAGCCACCCATGATATTGACTTTATGGCAAGAGTGTGAAGTGCAGGGTTTGTGAAAAGTTGGCCTGGTATATGCTGTCCACTAGTTCTAGTGGGCACCTTGCACCAGTCCAAACAACCCTTATTGATGATTAGGTTAAAGACAACCTTTATTGAAAGCTATCCTAGTGGTAGCTATGGAGAGCAGCCTTCAGGCTAACTCTCGAAGGAATGTAAAGCAGCTTGGTTTACCAGATTATAACCCCCTGAATGACCAAATGAAAGGAGACCACACAAGGTATATATATATAAAATATATGTATAGGTAGTGACACAGTGGACCCACGGGAGACGCATGCAGTGTGAGAACACAGCCGCGAGTTCCGTGCAATCCTATGGGAAAGTCGCGGTTGGAATTTTAAAGATTAAGGACACTTAGCAGAGGACTTGGAGCAAACCCTTTTAGACTTAGAAGGTTCTAAGGCCAGCACCCATGTAAGCACCGGAGTACTCGAGTTACCTTACCCAGGGAAGCCGGGTGCATAGGTGTCAAATGGTGTCGGGAATCTTCGCTGTTTTCGATGGCGAGTTGCTGCAAAGTGCTGCTGCTGTGGAAAGGAAAAGTGTCTGGTGTGATCCAAGCCTGGATCGAAGATGAGACGAACCTGAAAGCCGAGGGGACAGAGTCTGGGTCACTTACCAGTGACCAGGGGCATGATAGACGAATGCCCACGGATGTCGGGTGTTTCAGGTGCGATGAGGTGAAGCTTAACTCCACTGCTACGGGGACCAGGAGAAGTCGACGACGACCACAGTCGGCAGGCGAGCTGTCTCACGAAGGATGTCGAGTGCTTGGGGGTCGGTGTCCGGATTGGAGACCAACAAGCCTTGGCAACGGCAACCCACGCGGTGAGAGTAAAAAGGCTTCGGTGTGGACCAGCAAGGTCCTGTGGACTCCCCAAATGATGGAGAGTCAGGGCACGTCTGCAGCAACCAGGTAAGCCCACTGAAGGTTAAAGTACCCTTTGCAGGGACCCACAAGTCGACAGACAAGGGATTGCGAAGGGACCTCGAGAGGAATCACTCAATACCAGCCCACGAGACACTCAAGGAGGGTAGGCCAGTAATCTTCGGTGTAATCACTGCTCGGGTCTGGACTATAAGTAGCCCAAAGCACAGCCTCAGGGATCGCCAAAAATCATATGCTGCTGCAAATGTTCACGGTGTCCAGGGGCTCAGGTTGCATGGTCCCCACGAGGGCTTTGGATATCAGATTTGCTGAGAGCACGGATCGGCCTCGGGGAAGCTTGGAAACCCACCTCCTGTGTTGCAAAATCCTCGGAGTCCTTCAGGAGCTGCGTAGTTGCAAACCGGACAGATGCGTCTTTGGTGCCTGCCTTGCAGGGGAGTAACTCCTTTACTCCAAGGGAGATTCTTCAGTCATCCAACGTTGTGTAGATAGTTGAAGTTCTGGGATTCTGTAGCAGAGTTTCGTCCAGGTAAATCTAAAGTCCTGTAGCCAGGGGTTCCTACTTTATACCCAAGGAAGGGGTGGGACAAACTCTGAGGACCCACCTATGGGAGGGTCAGGACAGAGGGGTGGCTACACCCATGTCCTTTGTCCAGTTTTGCGCCAGAGCAGGGGCTGGTAGCCCCTGCAACCGGTTAGAGCTGGGCTATGCACAGGGACACCAATGTGTCCCCAGTGCAGACTTCAAAGCACTCTCGGAGTGCACCCACCCAGCCCCAATACACTAAAGCCTGTCTGGGAGGTGGTCACACCTCCCTGTGACAGGAAACCTATTGTCCAGCCTCCCCTGCCGGAGTTTCGTCCAGCAGCAGGAGGGCAGACTCATGTCTATGGCTGTCAGCATACATTTTGTGATGCCCGGGTTCTGTGAAGCTGGTACCGGGTGTACCAGTGTTGCCATGTTTCTCCCTCTAGTAGGGTGGAATCATACATTTCCCACACCAGTTACTGGTGTGGCAGTATGATTCCAAGGTGTTTGACACCAAACACGATATGGTTCTGTGCAGCCATTTTAAAGTTAGCATTTACCGCAAGGTTATAATGCACTTAAGAGTATATGGTATGGCTGCATCACAGACAACCCCGGAGAATAGATTCCGAAGGCTGCAGAGGGGCTCTTCTCATGCATGGGCACCCTCTCACATAAAACCCAGCACCCTGCCTTCAGGATTGTTAAGGCCTGCCATAGTGGTGACTGATAGGTTTTCTATGTGTAGTGATCAGAAGAGATATAGGTAACTTTTATCTCCGTAAGGGGTACATACACCACCTTAGCCAGGCTGCAGTAGCAGAACTGTGGTGTCATTTTGGATGGCTTCCCAGGGGTGGCACAATACATGCTGCAGCCCTAGGTAGGCCTCTGGGGTACCTATGCCCCGGGTCATAGTATACCATATACTAGGGACTTATAAGGGTACCCTGGAATCCAATCTGGAGTGTACCTAAAGTACATGGAATCAATTTAAAAGGGAAAGTAGATAGGCTGGGGTCCTGAATAGCAGGATACCAGCCAAACTAAGTTGAAAACCAGCAAAACACCAGGAAAAAAGTGGGGGCAACCATGCAGTCAGATTCCACCTTCCTACAGGGTGCAGGCAATACCCTCGGACGACAGTGCTGCCACCTAGTTTTCAGATGACTCCCAACACAATAAAGGAATATTGGTACTGATCAATCGGGCATGGTTAGAGACTCACCTGCCACATTGGGCGTGGCTGTAATTTCTGATATTTACTGTGAATCAACTAACACATATCCCTATTTTATTCTGACGTGCATAGTGCTTGCGCCACTCATGGAGAATATATTGTTTTCTAAAGTTTCTTTAAGAAGCTTTGGGTCAGCATCCTTAAGTTATTGGCTACCCTGAGAGTCAAGTGCAGAAAGTGTTGTACGTGGCCCAGTTTGATCAGCAAATGTAGGACAGGTGCTGGGACATCAGTGGTAAACAACCTTAATGGCTGGGGTTCTGACTGGCACACACACCTCCCCACACGATTGAAGACACACACACACAGTCATTTTGGCTTGCAGTAGGAGGAGGGACGGATGCTCTTGCTGGCATTCATACAGACCCCAGGGAGCCTTCTTCGACAACAAAGGCCGTTTTCCCCCGATGCTGTTTTCCACGTTGTTGACCACGGACATCTTTCAGCTGAGTACAGATCTGTGCACCATGGCGCTGCGGTGCCAGGCTGTAGGTTAGTGGTTCCGAGCAGCGCAGTGTGCACCCTCCATCACTACTCTGGGTTAATTCCTTAGTTCTTAAAGGAGAGCACGGCTTGTGTTTCTTAAAAACAGCTTCGTGGCGACCACCAGCTCTTCAATTAAGTATTTTTTTTCTATAGCATAAACCATGCCCCAAGACCCCCACAATATATGGCGAGGGGAATACAGCCTTGTGAGCTTAACATTTTGCAGTTCAAATAAATCAACAGGGGCATGGCTTCAGGGAGGGGTCTTTGGGGCGTTACAACCTCCTAATAAATGTATTTTGTGATAAATAGTTGGTACTGGTGCTTTCAGTAGGGTATGGTAAGGTGTCTGTCGGATTTCACCAGAAATCTTTACACACACACAGACAAAAACATAGTCACACACACTCCCTCTCTGTGTGTTTGGAAAGAATTTAAAAAATTTGGTTATATCACAAAATAATGTGTTTTCTCTCACTTAATACGCCTACCAATTTGTATTCCTCCCCCTTTCCTCTGCGCCTGAGGCCCCATGCACCCCTCTTGTACTATGACGTATCTTAACATGTTATGCCAGCCCGATTGTTGGAAAATCTGAAGCCCCCCTCCCCCAATCTTCCTGACCAAGTAAAGGCAACATGTCTGTCATTGGCTGCCAACCTTCTAAGTTCGTCAATGTTGTTTTGTTTTGTCATGGTTTTTGTAAAACTCTATTGCTGCTGGAGATGCCAGCCTCGTCAATATTTAAACAAGCATTGGCATAGCCAATAGGTCTCGCTTTTGGGACCTTATAAGTATTTAGTTATGCAGCACAATATCCTTGGTGCAACATCAACTGTTGCAGGGCTAAACACTTATAAGGTCCCAAAGGCGAGACCTATTGGCTATGCCAATGCTTTGGTTAGTTGAAGTGACTCTCACACCCTTTGAACCCCTGTGACATCAAAGGAAGTAACATTACTCTTTTAGGGTGTGGGTTAGATCCTGATATATGTTTCACAGGTCCGAAACAGAGGCGGAGGCCATGCCGTTGGCCATCCGGCGGCGGAAGATCTCTCATCATATTTAGAGATCTCCCACTGCCTGGTTCTTCGTTCTGTGAAGGGGGCCACTGGTGCAGGTTTGATGACCGGGCACCATGTGTAGAGTATCTGCTCAAGAAAACAAACTCTCAAAGTAGGGGCATGTTCCGCCAAATTACCGTAGAGCAGAAAATCTTAATACCAATGGTACAGAAAGAGGAAAGTGATCAAGTTTGCAACATAAGAGAGTGCAGTTTCAATTTAATGAAGAGCACTAAAGCCCAAATTGAAGGGTAAGAGCAGGTTGCTAGCCAAGAAATGTGAAGTAAGCTGATTGGGAATTTGTAAAAAATATGTAGTGCTTTTTTTTAAAAGGGTGCTGGGATATTGAACGAGAGTTAGAGGGGCAACATCGTTTTTGTAAGTACAGATAGTACCACGGTAGATGTGAATAATGGTGGTTACGTTTCAGATAGGAAAAAAGAGATAAGACAGAAAAGGATCTTGGAAGACAGTACCAAGGGTGAATAGTTTGTGGGGGAAGGAGTTTAATGGGCCAAATGATGGGTTTACTTATTTGAGTTTAGGGATAAGCTCCAGATGTGAAATAGTAGAGGAATCAGACAGGACAGAGGAGAGAGGTTGCCAGAGAATGGAGAAGGTGGGGTGGTAAGTAAAGTTGTCGTAACAGTGATGATCTTGGAAAGAAGCATAATGCTAATTTTTTTGCTGAAAGTGAAAGGTGACTGACAAGTACATGTGGTGGACAGATTAAATTAGTAATTGTGAGGGGCGAGTGACAAGTGTGTGGTGAGATTAGATCACTGATTGTGCATGAGAAACTTTGGCGGTGGGCAGTAGTGACAAGATGTTCTGGAAAAGAGTGTGAAGAAGGTTTTCATCAAGCAAACATCAGGTGTGACCCAAGACCGCATAGTAGAGAGTATGTGTGAAAGCAACAGTGCCTATGAAAACATAATTAAGGGCCTTGTTGGATTGGCTAAAGTCTTTTGTGTGTTAAAGCGGAGTGTGTAGGGAAGCAGGGATGGAGTCAGAAGCATGTTATCTTTTTTTTGGGAAGGGAGAAGAGGTGATAGGAATGTAGACTGACCACAATATGCATAAGGTCAGAGGGGAAGCGATGAATGACGGGAGGAGAGAATCTTAACTTGCTAGAGATAATGATGACCATTAGTGTAGCACCAGAATACTTGAGACACAGCTCATGCTACCATCATGCATACAATGTGTCCAAGACATACATAACAAAGGCTCAACCACTTCAGTGCACTGACGTAGTATCTCCAAAGTCACTCTTTTGAAGTGCCCATCCACCACTGGCCTCAAAAATGCTGGTGAAGTAAGGCGTTTAAGAGGGTGATCCTGATAGGGAAAGTGTGAATGAACAGTTCTCTTGGGGCTGGTATAGGTTTGAAATGCGCGTGACTCCATTAAAGACTATGGAGTCATTTTGTTTGCCAGACAGGTGAAAAAACGTAAAAATCGGATCACGCCTACCCCAAATGCGGGTGAGTTGACCGGTATGGAAGAGCAGTGCTGTCATCTGACTTTAAGAGGTAGATAACAGCTCTATGTGGGTAAATACGGAGAACTGTTTTATGTCTCCAAAATGCTTTCTAACATAGCATGCCCTTTACAGAATATATACAACCTTGAGCCTGCCTGCACCGAACGTGTATCACAAATTGTACTTTTTCGTGAACCCTCACCTGCGGATATTATGCAATTTAAAAACGTGCACAAGCACCTGAAAACCCATTATTCGTGTCTTGTCATGGTCAGCCCGTGATTCCTTCAGGCTGTTTTTGCAACCAAAGCGTTACGCTTCCCAATCGTTTAAATCACAGATTCAGTCACCTATATATACTAAAGCAACTATAGCAAAGCTACTTCTCTACGTCGAGTGGTGCCAACTGCTAGAAGAATACAAGGGTTAATTTATATCAAAATTGCAAGATCACTCCAACCTGTGAAGAGGCGGCACCAACATCGTGGTTTAGATCACCGGTTATATCATTGCTGGTTTTCCCAACCTAAGATGGCAACCGCCAAGGAAAGACGGGGTCTACACATGCTATCCTGTAGGTTTTCACGTGGGTATAAAGCGGGTGCTTGTGGCCATCAGTGTAACCACAACCCTCCGCTCGTACTGGGCCTCGGCTATAACTAAATCTGATTACACTAAATCTGTCTGGAGAACGTCTTCTCACCTGCAGCGATCCCGCATCCACATACCACCAAGTCTTCCTGTTTTTTTCAGCGCGACATAAGGCTCACTAGCTTGGGCAAGGGCAAGTCATCCAATGAAACAGGCACGTGAAAAGAAAAAAAAAAAAAGGACACAAGCACGTGTGCGACGGCAAGCATGCGAATGGTGCGGCAAAAGTGAAAGTAATCGTGCTCCAGATGGCGCCTCGGGCGCTAAAAACTGGCGGCTACACGCGTACGTGCACGCAAGCACTAGGCCAGCAAAAGCGTGTGGTAGCACTTCAAAAACCCCACTTACTAAATGTCTCGCAGAGCAGCGCATGCACTGGCTCAGGCGAGACCTAAAAAAAAATGGCTAAAAGCAAAAAAAATGTTTGGTCTCAAAAAGCACACATTGCGGTGGTAGTGTACAGCGTTGAAGGGAACTACTTTGTGAGTGGATGTGCTCATTGTGAAAGGGAAAAAAATGCGTCTCTCAGTAACATTAGCCAATGGCTGAAGTGGGTCGACCCAGCACACCATGCTATAAGCTGTAGCAATGGAAGAAACATGTGAATAACGTACAAGGCGGAATGGACTGGTGGGAGATTCCCACCCACAGGTATGCTCCGAGTAGTAAGGTTGGGATTTTCGTTTTACTGAATATTTGTAGTAGAAACATCTGTCTGTTTGCTGCTTGGAGAGGAGTAGTAGTGTGGGATGCCCACACCTGTACTTTGGAAAGCAGCATAGATGGAGGGACCCCCTGAGCTCCCCATGAGGGTAATAGGAAAAGGGATGCTCACCCTGTAAAGAAAGGGGCAGTACGGAGGGTACTGTAAGGGTGAGGATTTCTGTACTGAGTTCCTTTTATGGCAGTGGAGGGTGTGATGGTACACTGTGTCCTTAAGAGTAGTGAAAAAGGTGAGCTTCTATTCTTCCTCCTAGGGGGTCATAGAGGGGTGGGAGCGTCAAGTCTGTCCTTCGGAGGGTCTTAGGGGAGATGGAGTCCTCCTGAGAGTGACAGAGGGTGGAGAGTGGGATTCTCACCCCCTGTAAACTGAAGGGTGGGATTTTCTGACGAGTGTCAGTTTTATGGCAGTAGGAAGGGATGGGGACCAGTCACTCTTCAAACTGCAGGGCAGTACACTATGCGGAAGCCCGTCTTCTTCTAGGAGGGTAGTGGTGTGGGGGAGTCTTGGGTCTGTCCCTCATCTGTAACTGAAGCAGTTCAAATACAAGGTCCTTTGCCCTGGTTGATGGTAGAGCGATGAAGTGCGATGCTCTGCACCCTGGTGATACCTAAGTGATGGAATGTAATCTTCTGTCTCCTGGTTCATGATGGAGCGGTGTAAACAATACTCTCTCCTGGTTCATGATGGAGCGGTGTAAACAATCCTCTCTCCTGGTTCATAATGGAGCGGTGTAAACAGTCCTCTCTCCTGGTTCATGATGGAGCGGTGTAAACAATACTCCCGTTCATGTGGGAGAAGTGTAATACCTTCTCCTGGTTTACGGCGGAGCGGTGTCATACAATACTCCTGGTGTATGGTAGAGTGGAAAGAAGGGGGCACACGAAGCTTCCCCCTTCGGGCACCCACCCTCGGAGCCGGTGGGAGGACACCTGACCTGCATGCGATCCGTACTCCGTACATCACCAGCACACCCTCCCCCTCCCTTTTAGGCACGTGCCAGGTCCCAATTATCTCTTAGGTCTTCCAAGAGCCTCGAAGAAGCTTGGCACCCCAAGTGGCGCTGTAGAAGCACTCGGTAATAGCGGGTCGGCGCGGCTCGCGGCGCTGGGATTCAAGGCTCCCCGTCTCTTTGTTGCAGCCGCAGCGCCTGGAGATTGTCAATCAATATTAAATGAAAGCTTCTCGGGGATGAAAGAGAAGGGAAACAACAGCTGGGGGGTGGGGGCGTGTTACTTATTTACCTCAAGCGCTCTTTGGAATGCAGAATATTCCATGAAAAGCAGTTTTTCCCATTCAGATCCCGCACAATGTAAGTGGGTCAAGGGTATTTTTGCCTCTCTTCTCTGCCGTCTCTTTCTCGCCCATCGCCTGCCCCCTCCCTCCCTCCCCCCTCTTATCGCTTATCCCCTTTTTGTTCGAGCCTGTTCCGTCTGCGGGCTTTTGTGCCAAGCACGCCTTATCATATTGTCTTTTTCTCTGTGCCCTCACCCCCCCAGCCCCTCCCTGCTCGCTGTGCTCCTTGATATCAGTCCATGCCTCTCCTCTCCTCCCTTCTCTTCTCCTCTCCTCTCCTCACCCCCTCTCTCACTTCCACTCCTCACCCCTGTCCCTCCCACCCCTCCACTACGGTAGCCAGGGTGCCACAAGCCTTGATGCAAGCATGGAAATGCCTCTCCCCCGCCCCCTTTAGAGCAGTAAAACACAGCCATAATTGCGGTGCCACTGCACCTTCTGCACTAATGATAGCTAGGCCTCTGCCCCCCTCCCGTCTCACTGTCAGTCATACCCCTCGCCCCACAAACAAATGAGCGCTTCCTCGGAGTACTGAGTGATCCAGAGGGCGGTAAATGACCGTCAAGCGCCTCGTAAGTTGGCATGACTTTTAGGCGCTGCTTGAGCCTTATCAAGAAACTCACCCCCTGTACGGCGACCTGAGTCCTCGTTTTCCAATGGCCAAAGTAAAATACAAAGGGTGCTGGAAGCTGGATAACCCGCCCCCCCCGCCCCCCATGGGACATTGTTTCTTGAAGTTGAATCCTTCTCTGCCAGATCCTTCAAAAGGCTTTTGTCCCATGATATGAAATGCAGTGAGCACCTAGGATTGGGGTCTTACCTCCACCCAGGATTGTTTAGTCCATCTGACAACACAGACTAATTTATTTGCCACAATGAAAACTGGTAGAACACCCTTATATTCTCTGTTTTATTGCAAACGTGTATAGCTTGCCTTCTAGAGGGCCCACGCTTAGGCCACCAGTGGCCCATAAGGGGACCCGAACCCCAGGAGGTGGAGAGGAACTGATTTCTAATTTTAAAAACCTGAAAAAC
Source organism: Triturus cristatus (assembly GCF_964204655.1). Lineage (NCBI taxonomy): Eukaryota > Metazoa > Chordata > Amphibia > Caudata > Salamandridae > Triturus > Triturus cristatus. The sequence continues at coordinate 46,245,324 of NC_140595.1, forward strand.
ACAACATAAAATAAATGGTATTAAAAGCGTGCCTTCCTGAGCGGCCAGGTCATAAAGCGAGAAAGCAGCACAGGCCTTGGTCTGTGCGGGCGCCATCTTTAAATGGTCATTTCAAGCCTTTCCGGTAATGCTGCGGACCCTTTTCCCAGTGTTTCCTCTCGGTGCTGGACCCCTGAAGAATGATTCACTGGAATCCAAGACAAAAAGGGACCGCCTTATCCCTCACCCTCACTACTTTCGTTAGATATGCTGGTGCCCGCGTGATGATTTTTATGCACGTGTGTTAGCTTACAGATTCAGTTAAAAGTATTAACGTTCCATAACCTCCTCATAAGTTTTCCTCGCCACAATAATATCATAGTGAACCCATGTGGCGAGGAAGACTACACTCGGAGTAATGAAGATTACCAGTAAGTAACCGGGGCATTTTCACTGATACTCCTGCACCTCAGATTAACAAATATTTGATCAATTCCAAAGAATTTGGAGAATTTTGATGACGCTGGTGCGTGCACGCACTATTCTAGGGTTATACCTCCCGCGTCCCTTTTTGTGGACTTCTCCAGTTGTGAGACTCTACATCTGCCTTGCCTGGAGTTTCCTGGTTTGATGACACTTTCTTTGCAAGACCCTGTACCCATATACAAGTGTTTCCCTGTCTCCTGTACAGAAGTGCCCCATCTCCTGTACACGCGTCCCTGTTCCTTGCTTTCCCTGGTTTCAACAAGAGGCGTCATCTCCGAGGTGTGCGTTCCTCATAGTTTCCTCTTTCCTGGTTGACTGACCCTCTAGTGGCTTTATTCTTGAGACCAGGCTGCCCCGAGATGGCTAGCTGCAGACAGATAGACAGGTCACCAGACAGGAGAGGTTGAAAGACAGATAATAAGACAGATGTATGCATCAGTGTTGGACCGGTATTTGAAGCCAGACACAGCTCTGGCAAGAAAGAGGCAGCCCTCTTGACTGGCATGTTTGGCACTCTATTTTATGGGTTGTAGCATCTCCGGAACTAACCTGGGGCCGTATTACACCAGGGGCATAACAGGCATGTGCGCCCCATTGGTGCATCACCGGGGCACTTCAGTATTGGAGATGGTGCAGGTGACGCGTGTGTCTACCCATCAGCAATACAGATAGTGCTGGTGTACATGCACTGCAACTGATGACATCACTTTGCCTCTGTGCCCATGCCGTGTTACCGATGCACCGATGGAGAGATGTGGGAAATTGGATGTATAGAAAAAAAAACCACCTTGACCGCTTTAGGTATATGGTACAAGATGTGTGGAGGAAGGGGCAGAGACAGACAACACAATGTGGGTGGAGGGGGACGTATTAGGAGAGACAGAGAAAACAAGCATTGGCATAGCCAATAGGTCTCATCTTTGGGACCTTATAAGTGTTTAGCCATGCAACAGTTGCATAACTAAATACTTATAAGGTCCCAAAAGCGAGACCTATTGGCTATGCCAATGCTTGTTTCTGTTTATTACTGCTCTGTAGTAATGGCGGTACCCGTGCTTTAGCTTAAACATCTTAAGCTAAAGTCGGGTGCCGAGATTGCTTCAAAAGTAAAGAATTGTCTATTTCTTTACTTTTGAAGCAATCTCAGCACCCGACTTCAGCCTAAGATGTTTAAGCTAAAGCATGGGTGCCGCCATTACTACATAGAAGTAATAAACAGAAAAAAAAGCAAGCGCCCACTTCGAGAAATGACTGCCGTGTGCCACCAACGTGAACCGCGGGGCCAAAGTGAAAGTGATCGCGGGGATGGTGCTGAAGGCTGGCGGTTCACGCGTGCATGCTCGCGTGAACACAAGCTTGTCGCCAGCCAGCAGCACTTTAAAAACTCACCTACTAAAGTCTCTCCGAGCAGCGCATGCGCGCTGACTCAGCGAGACCTAAAAAAGCACAGAAAAAAATAGTCTGCGCCCGCCGATACATTGTGGTGTCCACGGCAAGAGGAATAAACACAGACATAGCCAATAGGTCTAGCTTGCATTTTGAGTTATATGCCAGACCAATTGGCTTTTACAGTGCTTGTTAGCCACTGCCCAGTGGCAGGAAGAGTAGGAGCCTCCGTGGTTGATTATCAGCAGCAGCAGCAGCTTCTTTTCATCACGCTACTGGGTGCACTGAACAGCAGCAGTGCCCTGGCAGCATGAAGAGAAGGAATCACTGAATAGTAACAGCAACCCCTTTTCATCCTGCCCGAGGTGTGCTGAAGAGCAGCGGCCACATGATGAAAAGGAGCCGCCGGGAGTCTGCAGCCCTGCTGCAAATAAGGCACCCTGGTCTCATGATAAACACCTGACATCTTGCCAGAGTTTGCCCTTTGCTGCTGATCTCTCAAGGCGTCAGCCATCTTGAGGTCCTTCTGTCCCGAAGTGACATGACAGTGGAGCAGCCAACTTAAGCAGGGGTGGAGCTTGGTCAGATAAGGTTTGGGGGGGGGGGGGGAGCTTCAGATTTCCCAACAATCACGCTGGCATATAATGCTGAACTACATTATACAACAAGCATATACATCTTCTTTGGGGAGAGGATGTCGCCTTACGGCGAGAGCGACGACCTTGAAGCTGGAGAACCAGGTTCGAGTCTCGGCAACGACGCTCAACATCCTGTGATTCTGCGCAAATCATTTTTCTCCCTGTGCCTAACAAAAATGAATGTGTCCATCTGTAACAAAACTGGTGCTCATGTAAAGTGCTCTGATACCAGATGTTTCGGGTCTAGTTCGCGCTATATAAAACTCTTTTACAAAAAAGCAAAAAAAAACAAAAGCAGGACACATAAGAGGGGCTTAATGGGCAGTGGGAAGAGAGAGGAATGCGGCCTCGTAGCAGTACTGAATGAGAGAAACAACATTTAGTAAAATAAGCAACATTATTTAGGGCTTTCAAAACAGAGATGAAAGAGTGTGTGTGTTTTTGTCAGTGTCTACATACAAAAATTCCAGGTAAAAACAGAGACACCTCACCGTACCCGACTAAAAACAACTGTACTCAACTATTCATAAGAAAATACATTTATTAGGGGGGTTGTAACACTCCAAACACCCCTCTGAAACAACACTCCTGAACTTAAAGTCAGGCTCACACGCGAGTGCTGACAAAAACACCTGAAAAATGGAAGCTACGGGGAAGAAAAAGATTGCTTTATGAACAACAGGCATGTGTGGCATAAGTAATTGAATGTGGCAGAAAGGTGATGATTGGCCCTACTTGCCAAATGTAAAACAGCATCTCATGCATCCCGGTGGAAGGATACATGCAAACAGCCAATAGAAAGAAGGTGGGACTAAAATACTCAGGCGGGCTGATTCAAAACGTGCTTGACACTGACGCAAACCAAAGGCTGAAGTTTCCTGAGCCTAAGAAATTCAGTTATATGTATATATATATATTTTTAAATAAAAGGTTTTAATGTATGCCTGCTCTAAGAAAAAAGATGCATCAGACAAGGGGTGGACTACACATTATGGAAGGGTAGAAGGAGACAGCCTCCAGTCTGCTACCCAGTGCTTAATTTGTGTGCCACTGTTTGCCGGTGGGTTGCACCAGCATTTAATCCTTCACACCAGCACATATTTATGACAGCCCACCACATGGTGGCGCTGTCTGCATATTTTCAGTAGAACACATTAGTTTAGTAATTTAAGGCAATGGATGGTGCAAGCTGCAGTGGCATCCTAAGCCATACCTTAGGCCCTGGCACTTACATTTTTACAAATTAAGCACTGAGGAAAATGGAAGTCAGGGTTAGCACCGCGCTGCGGTGCCTGTAGAGCTTTCATCATGTGGTGGCGCAAGAAGTGGGGCCACTGCAGAGAAGAGGATCACGGGAAAGGCTGGGAACTAACCAGATTAAGGACAAATTCCATCCACTGGGAAAACCGGCACATTTCAGATCCTAGTCTCTACCGTCTCTCACAGCCTGATAGCGCCATGAGGCCAATGACTTGTGAATGCAGCACTATACAAAAATAGGTCACAATATATTACTCAAAGGGCCAGGGCTTGGATGCTCATCAGCAGGGGACCGGTTACAGCTGACAAGGCTAAAATAAAACCTGCATTGAGGGAATACCTGTGCAGCGGAGAGTCTCACCGCATGACAGACGCGAGAGAGACATGATGGAGAGGGCCCCTAGTCCAGCGGGGCTGTCTCGAGCTCACCAGCACAGAGCTCTGGTGAGACGGACGCACTCACCAGGCACTTCAGAGCAGTGCCACAGCCCCACTGGCAGGACACATCTATTCTGCCTCTAATATCAGAATTGAGGCACGCCGGTGGGATGTTGACCCTTAAATCTAAATCCCATATTTGTAAAGCGCGATTTATCAACCCTAAGGGTACCCAGGCGCTGGGGCCGTCGGGGAGATTAAGTGAGCTATTGCCCAGAGTTTATGTTTATGGATTTATAAAGCGCACGGCTGCCCGTGGGCTTCCCAGCGCTAGAAGGGTATGATGCTGAGCTGAGCTACCGCCAGGGATCGAGCCCCGCGCTCAGGAGTCAGCCACTCTGGCCGCTGCGCCATACCTCTCACGTCCAAGATCACAAAATTACTGCAGACTGGGTAATTGTCGCGAGATGTGCTGATGTGGGCAATGGCGGCTGCACTGGAGCTGTTTCATGCACTAGCACAGCAACATTCCTGGGGCGAGGGAAAGGGCTGCAGGCCATGCAGCTCTGTGCAACGAGGCGGCATAAGAGCTGGCCCTCGTGCCCTTCCATGCACCTCCTCGGTAACGTGTCCGGGGTCAGTCAAAGGGTGACACTGCTCAGGCAGGTGTAGCCTTGGGGAGAGGCATGGAGGGCCCTTTATGGAGCCGGGTTTCGCTTTTAGGAAATGGAGGTGGTGTGTCAGCAATAGCGGATGCGGCGTTCCTATGTTAGTGTTTCTAAAACCCTGGGACAGCTCAGAAGCTCGCCCCGGTTTGGTCACCCTATGCGGACTCTCAGTGGGTCATTCCATGAGATACCCTTCCCGCCCCATCCCTACCGCCCCGCGGGGCGTGCAGGCTCCCAATGCCACCTTCCGCTGGGGAAGCGCCCAGACTCCTGCCATCTGGGCAACCAGGGCCGGCTGTAGGGCAGTGCGACAGGTGCAGCCGCACTGGGCGCTGACCTGTGGACGGGGACGCTGTGACCTCAGGGGGTGGGCACTGTGACCTGAGGGGGGCGCTGTATTTAGCAATATTTAAAGATAGGTGCGGTAAGGGGCCTTTTTAGGTCTCGCCTGGCGAACGCAGCGCGAAGCGCTGTCGCCAGCGAGATCTATTGTTACTGACTTGCCTCGGAAGTGGGACAGGAGATGGGCACGCGCATGGTCTCGGCGGATTTGAGTTGGTGTACGCGCCTACAGCCACGCGGCGTGCACATCTCCTGTCCCCTTTCCCTCGCAAGCCAGCATGCAGTTTCACTTTCGTTAACACGCACGTCCTAGGCAGCCTCATGCTATTTCATTTCTTTTTAAAAAATGTGCACGCGCGCTTCAAGCACTTACCAGCTCTTGTTGGGACTCTGCGCTGCTCCTCTGCTTTTCCTGCCGGTCACTGCAGCAACACGCGGGGCTCCGTTTTGCTCACAGGAGCCCCGCCTGAAATCCTGCTTTGTCCACACCATGCACCATTCACGAAGGCGGGGTGGGCTCCCGACGGACTTCCTGTACTGTTTGGCGGCCCCCTCCCTGGTCCGCACGAGCCGCGCAGCACTCATTAAAAGTCCGGCAGTGTTGAAGTCTGCACACGCCGCCACTGGGCACGAGCTGCAGAACACGCAAAAGTTACATGTACCGCGCATGCGCGGGCAGCCCTCGCAGGTCTTCTCTCCGGCCCGGATGTGGAGCTGCTTTCTCTTTTGCTTGTTCTTCCTGGTTCCAGCGCTCGCAGGTTCTTGTTATGTAGAAAGTTTTTTTTTTTTTTAAAGCGTCAAAATGCAACAGGGATGGCTAAAAATATTACAAATCCCTGCAACTTTATCAAGGCAGTAACAAGAACAAGACGTTACCTTATTAGCACCAAGGCAACCTGTTGTATCCGTAACTTCACAAACAATACAGAGAAATGTGCTTAATTTAATAACACAGCGCAATGAGTGAAGTGGTTGATTGTGAGATCCGCATGTAAAGTGCATGTCGTGGATACGAAACCCAATAATCCTACTCGACCCTTTATCTTTCCAACATAGGTGAATGAATACCGTTACGCGACGAAGCCGTGACACCAACCACTGCGGGAATAAAAACCCGAAAGTGCTGCCATGGTTGAGGGGCCTCATTCAAATATTCTTTTAAAAGAGAACAATAGATTACACGTTCACCGAGATGCGGTGTGTTGTGATATGGCGATTGATTTCGTGTTTTTTTATTGCTTGGGATATTCACGGTGCTGTTTGCCAAATGAAACATTTGATAATATTTTTGGACTTGTTAAGATTTCGTTTTGTTAAAAACGGAATTCGGAGCAAATATTGTTCCTCTTTGACGTTTGTATTAAACGCGACATGCAACTTTGCTGTAATATATAGGAATGCGTGTTTTTTCATGCATTAATTGTATTTGTGAAGCGCACACTCGCCCATGGGTTTCTTGGTGCTGAGTAACAGATTTTTTTTGGGGGGTGGGGGTAATCTACCCCGATGGTACTCATCTGATCCACTTCGGGGATGAAGGGCCGATGGGACCCGTAGAGATAAAACCTGTGGTCATCGGGTCTCTGATGTCGATTCATTGGTCCATGGAGCCAGTGTCTTTGCCCTATAAAAGTCACTTTACCCGCTGCTGATGTGGCAGTGTGCCCTGCAGACTCCACCCTACCTGTATAAGTGTCTGTGTGTACTAAGAGCAGTCCATCTTTCACTGCTGCTGGGGTAGTAAACTTCAGCACTTACCAGGGTTCAATGGGCCTATCAGCGTTCTTGATCCCGGTGCCAGTGCACCTGCTGCACCGATGCTAGTTTCGCCCCCGAGTGAACCACTCATTAAAAAGTGTATTCTTGTTATTTCCTTCGTAGATCTCCAGTATCTAGGCTGTTGGCGTGGTCGCAACCCCTTTGCACTAGATTTCTTGCCAGCGTGATTTGTTCTGCTGAGGGCCCGTGCTCTGTTCAGCATCGTTTATGTGGGATTTGTGTGCAATTTGGAAACAGCGTCAGTCAATTAGACATTTCCTGGCCCTGTGAGGATTCTCTCACTTTATCCCGTTTCTTTCTGCCTCTACTTTCTCTTTGCTCCCTCACTGTCCCTCCTCACTGCCTCCTGTTATCTCTTTTTCTTCTGCCAACGCTCTCTTTCTTTCGCTCGTCTCCATGAGCCACTGGCGCTCTCTTGTCCTCCTCTCCCTTTATCGCCCCTCTCTCTTTCTTTTTCTTTTTCCTTCTGTATTTCTTGCTCTCGTTTTCTCGCTCCATCCCACAAACTTAAGTATCAGCCCCTTGCACCAAGTTCTTCCTTTCTCCCCTTCGCTCTGCGCCTCACCAGGTCACTATTTTACCACATTGCAAAATACCTTTACATCGCATTTTCGAAACTTTGACCTATTGGTGTTGTAAAGGACAATGCCTTTTATTATTGCAGGTTTTTTTAAACATATAAATGAAAGGCATTGTCATTTACAATGCCAATAGCTCAAAATCTCGCAAATGCGAGACCTATTGCATTACAAATGCTTGTTACAGGTGGTAGGGAGAGATTCCGAGGAGGCGGTAATGGTACGTGGGGGCGCCAAAAGTGAGTGTTGCACCGGGTGCCACCAGCGCTAGAGCCAGCCCTGTGGGCAACCCCCGACAGGTCACTGGCACAAGGGCATTCCTAGGGGGCAGGGTTGGAAAAAAAGTGGCCCACGTTCGTAGATCGCAACCTTTTGAAGCTGCTTGGTTAGGATAATGGAGCCACATGATGGCAAACATTTTCAGTAATAAAAGTATTTTAAAGCTCATAGGGCCAGTATTTAAATAGGAAATTAACATTCCAATGTAAATAATATATTTAGAAGCATAGAATCATGAAAAATACTAGTAACACTTTTAACAGCTTTTTATCCAGACGTTTGCTGTGGACGTTTTGATTAATGTTCACTGGGAAACATGACATTTCTCAAGCCTAGCCTTCCTTTTACACTCGCCCTGGGCTTTTTTAATATTAATTTTATTTTTTGCAGTACTTAAAAGAGGCCCTCCAATGCTCGGAGGCTGGGGAATGGTGCATCTTTTTTTAAGTCGAGCCTGGGCAGCACATGCGGTGCTCTTCGAGGTATGCTGTACTCAGGTAGGGACTTGAAGCTCCGCCCACCTCCCATATTTTTCATTGGCTTGTGTCACTGTCCACTGAAAACTGTGGCTGTTGATTGGTCAATAGGCTTAATAGTACCTCCCTAGTACCCCCTTGTTTCATTTTGTAACCTCCCATGACGACACCCCCAATTACAACACATTACCCCCATATGTCCTCCTCGTCCCAGTCCTTACATACGCAAGGACCTCATAAGCAAAAACACCAAGAAAAAGCATGACTCCAAGGATCCGTGCAGTGCACAAAGTTTAATCAAAAACAAGATTAGGACAAAGCAGCGTTCAGAACGCCAACAGCAAAACTGTCCACAGAGACATGCAAGACATGAAGAAAACACACCAGCGTTCCAACAGCATGCCCGTCGGACAGGGAAAAAAACAGGCACGGAGGTGGGTGGGAGGGGGTTACATAGTCAAAATTTAAAAAAAACTGGCGTTCTTGAGGGTGTTTGGGAGGTAGGATCACCTCACTTATATAAGGACTGGGACGAGGAGGACATATGAGGGGTAATGGACCCGGCACTGAGTAAGGAGTGGAGCCGTGTGTGTAAGGACCCTGGCAGTCCGGAGTAATGGACTCAGCACTGAGTAAGGAGTGGAGCCGTGTGTGTAAGGACCCTGGCAGTCCGGAGTAATGGACTCAGCACTGAGTAAGGTGTGGAGCCGTGTGTGTAAGGACCCTGGCAGTCCTGAGTAATAGACTCAGCACTGAGTATATGGCCCAGTGCCAAGTAAGGCACCTACCAGTCCTGAGTAATGGGCTTAGCACTGCGTTTAGAAGCCAGCACTGTGCAGTGAGTATGAACTGAGTAAGGGCCCCTCAGAGTATGGAGTCTAGCACTGAGTAAGGAGCCAATAACTGAGTAGGGAACCCAGCACTGACTGCACAGTCCAACACTGAGTAAGGCTTCCACCTCTGTTTCTACATGACACGCTCACCAGAGAGACCAAGGAAGGTGAAACACCAGACAAAAGAGAGGGAGGATGGAAGAAGTAGAGATGGGTGTAGCTAAGTTAAGAGAAAGAGCGAGGTAATAAAGCAATGTGGTAAAGGAGAGGCGAAAAGGAAAAGAGGAATTAAGAGCCATACTGAGAGTAAAAGAAATTGAAAGGAAATGGGATAGGAAAGACATTATTGGGAAACACATTGTAGGGCTGTTAAAAAGAGAGACAGGAAGGTGCAATAAAAGAGCATTATTTATAGGACATTAAAGCTGCCAGTGGAGAAAACATGGCTGCCCCGCACAGAGGCGCCTATAACTGGAATCCTGCACTTCTTACACAGTGTCACTGAGGGCGCATCACACTGTGTGTACCTTCTGAAGCGCTTCACATCTGAAGCAAGACAACGCCTGGTTCTCATTTCTCCTTTCAGGTGTCTCTAAAGGTGGGAGGCAGAGCTCCACCACGTCAGGCTCACTACCCGTGGAGGGCCCAGCGGGGGGCCGCGGAGAGGATTTCTTGCTCAGATTATGGTTGAAGAGATGAAACTCGAGTCCATGACATTGGCAGAATTTCAGGGGTTGCTTGTCACTCTCCTGCGGTCTCTGGAAAGCCACCACATGCAACTGCGCGTTAGACTCTTTAACAACGGGGATCACACGTCACTGTGTTAGGCGTGTTACGTGTCACAACAGCGAGGAAAGAAATATCGATTTTCACAAATTTCGGCTCCACAATATTGACTACCACTTTATCACCAAGCTAAGCTTATATAGGAAAGATGGGCGGATGAACTATTCTAAGTCCAGATTTATTCACCTTGGTGACATTGTGGAGTAATTATTTTCCATGGATCGGTATCGAAAGCACGATATTGCTAGACGTCGTCCACTCGTATCGTCTCTGCCCCTCTTACTGGCCCCATTTCCATATCTCCCACTTGGAGTCCTAGAGAATGCACTGGGGTCTACAGTTGCCCCAATCTGTTGCTCATCTACCCTCTAAGTCTGTCCTTAGAAAACTAAGACAGGTTTCTGGATGATCGGAAACCGGCTCGTCATGTCCAACCTCAAACCTTTCAACTCTTGGGTTACACAGCGATGCTGTGCTCCATGTGCATTCGCTGAGCGTTAGCTTTACTCACAGTTGGTAAATGGAGAAGGAGAACAGCACCATCTCGGCCACCTTATTGGTGAACCTCTACCAAGCGTCTATAGGGCAATAGAACATTGAGTGTAACGAGTGCCCTGCAACTGCTTTCGTTCTGGTGGGACGATGTGCTTACCACAACGGCAAACCTTCAAAACAGCCCGCTGTGGAGTTGGTCCATCGATATACCAGTTGATGATCCACCACATAAGCCAGAAAGAAATATGCCAACGCTAAAGGCGTAACGGTGGAAGCTGTGCACTGGAGATAGCAAGGGTAAAATGAGCAAATGTCCCGGTACCGTCTGCAAAGAACAGTCTCATAGGAAATCCTCGCTTAAGCACGAGTTTATAGCTTATCAAGTAGATGTCGATGTTTCTGTAATATCGTCAGCACACCTTGTTTGATAACAGATCACAAATCTCCATAAAGACTCCAAGTTAAAAAAAACAAATAAATTCAAATATATGAGCAAAGGGTTTCAAACTGAGCTCTATTTAATTCAGAACAAAAAAAATCAAAATAAATTACACACAGTTGCGAAACATTTGAACAAAAAACTTACTTGGTCCAAAATCGCACTTATATGCCTTTTCAAATGAGCCGTGAATGTGATTTAAAAAAAATATATATAATAATAATTAACTTTATAAATAAATCATTAGCCTTAAAATGTTGCATGAACTCCCGTCTTACAAATAATAACCTTGCATCGTCTCCATGTTTGAGTCATTCATACTTAAGAAGGCCAGAAAGACAAATATACAACCAGATTCATTCAAAGAAAATTCCAGATTGACTCAATACAGATTATAACCAAAGAACTCCTACATTATCTTTATGGATTTGAACTTTTTAAACACGTTATGTTAGTTTGAGGACTTATTTTGAAATGATATGTGTGCATTTTTAGAATAAACATTATTTAAATAAATTAGAACGTTTCTAATGTGTGAATGTATTTGCTTTGAAATCCGTTGGAGACTGTTATTTCTCGTCAGTTAAGGGTTCCTAACAGTATTGGAACATTATTGGCGGCGGTATTGGCCATCATTTTCGCAGAATATCATAGAATATGTCTATTATCGATTTCAATCCTTTAAATGTCTGAAACGGACTAGCGCCAACGAGTGCCTTGTTGATTGACGGACACTCTATAGCATTTTAAAACACTGTCCATTTCAATCACGTGCACATTATGCAATGATGGAAACGATATTTAGGGCACAGTATCTTTGTCAATATTTCTGACAATGATTTTCAGACACACAACCATGCGGCATCCCTGGCGCCTCCACTGCACGCTTGACGTGACGTAGAGCGCTTTGGGACGTCTCTGGGTGCTGTGCTGGGAATAGTTCCTCGTGTCCCAAGGCGTCACAGGGGTAGGTGTTGTTAAGTTCTTCTAAATTTAGGTACCTATCCATATGTACAGATTCCTGTTATCTGTGTTAAAGTCTGTGTTTTGAAGAGCTGTCACGTTAGCTCAGCTGGTTGAGCCTCTGCCGCAGACATCTGAATTCTAATGAAGATCTCACCCGACAGCAGGGCTGTCCAAAAACACACCATGAGTCTGGGTCAATAAAAAATACAAACAACAAGTACTCCTGAGGGCAGCATTTGACAAACTAATCATTAATATTTTATACAAACTATCACAAAATGTTAGGCAATGATCAATTAATAACTGTAATACAACAGTCAATCAATGAAGCAACGGGTCCAGGAAATATTCCGTACAAAAATATAAAATCCCAGCTAGTTACACTTCCAAATTACTTTAATATGCAGTGATTCCTTCCTGGCTGTGCCTGGTCTCAGGCAGATGTCGGCCAAGAGTTTCAGAATGGTGGTGGAATTCAACACGTTGGTGGAAGTTGGAACCATTGAATTTCGCCAACTGGATGGCTGTACACCCCGACTCTCCATAGGTGCTCCCGACGGATGCCAGTTCTCGCGGATGGGGTGCGACACTGGACGCCCACACATTTAAAGTGCCAAATGAATTCTGACGGAGAGTTGCAAATCTTCAGATTGGAGGGAACTCGCAGCAGTGTTACGAGTCTTAGACCATTTTGAAGAGCAGGTGCTTCATCGCGATGTTCTGGTGAGATCGGACAACATGGTGGCAGTAGCGTGTATCCGTCAACAGGGAAGCACAGATTCCAAGGCATTGACAACGCAACCGAGAACATTGGCAAAGACTCCTCTCTTGCACTTTCATCAGTCCACATCAAAGGGCAGGACATTGTGCCAGCAGATCAGCGGATCAGATTGTTTCCGTCTTCTCAAAACCTCTCTTTAGTCCCAGCCACTTTCCGGAATGTGTGCAGAAAGTTCAGCATCCCTTTCCTGGACCGGTTTGCCTCTATTGAACCATGTTTTTCTTCCCAGATTCTGCGCTTGTTATCCAGAGGAGGGAGTACGGAGAGTGAAGGCACAGTGGGTGACGTGGCCCAAGATTTTAATATCTGCTTTTCCTCCGTCTCTCCGTTTCCTCTAATCCCAAGGCTCTTTGCAAAATTTTGGCCAAGGAAGCAGAGGTGATGGTGAAAGTTCACTTAGACCACTCCGTTGCTTCAGTCTCTAGCTAGCCTTCCACCTTAGATCCTTCCACTATCTCCATCTCCTCTCAGGTGTTCAGTTCTCCTCCTTCCTCTCGGAATGTTTTTTTATTGTGGAATTTGAAAGGTTAAACTTGTGGAAGAAGGGTCTTGCGCTTCTTCTGGCCGAGGCCAATCAAGGGTCTATGATGTCTTCCACTTTAAGCTCGTGTTACAGACACTGGGTTTCTTTCATTAAGTCGAGTTCTTTGCATTGTCTGCAATTTCACGTTTGTTTCCTTCTAATCAAGACTTTTTTTTATGATTGATTCCACCTTAATCTTTCTCTATCTCCCAAACATCTCAATGGCTTCTGATTATGACATTCTGTAAGTGTGACAAATCCCGTCAGGATGCCGATGTCTTGGTACCTAGGGTGTTTAAGAGTTTTTTCTTCTCTCTTCTCTCCTTTAGGACCTTCCTTTGGTTGTTAAATCTCTTTAGTCCCCTCTTTTGAACCTCTGATGTTGGCGGATATGAAATTCCTTTCTTGCACGGTAGCCTTCTTGTGGACTATCAGATGAGCTGGCACCGAGGTCGAAGTATCGACCTTCTTATGTTGCCCTTCTTTTCTAAAATTCTAGGAGGATGAGGTAATTTTGAATCCTGTCTTTATTCTGTAGATTAATTCTTCCCTTCATTCTTTGCGGGAAATCTTCCTAATTACTTGTCTTCTCCTTCCTCTGATGAAGAATGCTTGTTGCGTCGCCTTGATATTAAAAGGGCTTTGTAAATGTCTTGACATGCCCAGTGCCTTCAGGAAATGAGATCATTTATGTGTGACCTTTGCTCTTTCAGGTATAGGTAAGAAAGCATCCAACATGACACTGGGCGCATGGATCACACTGAGTATTTCATTGGCATATGAAGGACAGGAGCGATCTGTCCTGGATAAAATTCAAGGGAGTTCGAAAAGAGGTGGTTTTTGCCTCTTGGGCTGAAGATCATGGAAAGTCCTTATCGGAGATATACAAAGTGGGACATGGGCCTCGGAACACATTTTTGTGCAACATTACTGTTTACTGAAAATGTTGAATATAGATGAGAATATTGATTTAGGTGTTTTTAACTCTGCAAGATTGTAGTTGCATGACACTAAAATATGTGAATTTAGGACTTCGATCAATCAATCATGGGGAATTGTAAGAGCGCAACTCACCCGTGAGGGTCTCAAGGTGCTGAGGTGGGGGGGGGGGGGCGCAGATCGGTTTAGCCGAAGAGCCAGGTCTTGAGGGTCTTCCTGAAGGTGTTCAGGGAGGGGGCGCGTCTGATGTCTGCCGGGAGCTCGTTCCAGGTCTTGGCTGCAATGTGGGAGAACGATCTTCCGCCGGCTGTGGCTTTGTGGCTGCAGGGGGTTTCGGCCAGTGCGAGGCTGGAAGATCGGAGGTTTCTTTTGGGTACGTGGAAGTTGATTCTGTCATTGAGGTATTTGGGTCCGTTGTTGTGTAGGCATTTGTAGGCGTGGGTGAGGATTTTGAAGGCGAGTCTCTTCTCCACGGGGAGCCAGTGGAGTCTCCGTAGGTGCTGGCTGATGTGTTCGTACCGGGGGATGCCTAGGACGAGTCTGGCCGCGGGGTTCTGTATTGTCTGAAGTCTGTGGAGTAGGGACTTGTTGATGCCGGCGTAGCGTGCATTTCCATAGTCCAGTCTGCTGGTGATGAGTGCGTGGGTGACTGTCATCCTTGACTCAGGGGGGATCCACTTGAAGGTCTTGCTAAGGATGCAGAGGGTGTTGAAGCAGCTGGGGGTAACGGTGTTGACCTGTCGGTTCATGGTGAGTGATGAGTCAAGTACGATGCCGAGGTTTTTGGCGTGGTCTGAGAGGGTAGGTGGGCTTCCGAAGACGGTAGGGTCACCAGGTGTTGTCCCATGCTGATGGGGTGGTTCCAAGGACGAGGACTTCTGTCTTCTTGGCGTTGAGTTTGGGGCAGCTGTTGGTCATCCAGACTGCGACGTCTCGCATTCCTTTCTGGAAGTTGAGTTTGGCAGTGGTGGGGTGAGGGAGAGGAACTGCTGGGTCTCGTCAGCGTAGGAAACGATGTTGAGGTCATGTTGTCGGATGATGGCTGCGAGGGGGGCCATGTAGATGTTGAAGAGGGTGCGGCTCAGTGATGACCCCTGTGGGACTCCGCAGGTGATTTTCGTGGGTGCGGAGAGGAAGGGTGGGAGTCTGATCCTTTGGCTTCTTCCGGTGAGGAATGATCGGATCCAGTCCAGGGCTGTTCCTTGTATGCCGGCGTTCAAAATCACCATTATGCATGTGCTTTCATTTAGGGGATTCTGATGTGTTTTCTTTTCAAAGACCTTTGTGGCTTTGCTACACCTCACAAGTAGTGTCCGGGACAAGGACAGGGCAGTAATCTGCATTAATAAAGATTACCGGTAAGAAATTGGATCATTATTACCAAACAGAAGAAAATAGTATATATAGAAGCTGATTCTATTCTAGATTCTAAATCTGGAAGACGTTAACATATTAGCAATAAGGAACACTCAATTTCATTTTTTTTAAAGCACATCTCACCAGCAAGTATTGTATTGCAACATATTAGTATATTTAATATAAATCTAAAAAAAATAATGGATAGGGAACAAAACAATAAAATCCCAAGCTATTCTTCAGAAGTATAAATGTCTGTGCGTAACTAGGATTACAATGGCGGTGCCTGGGGGCTTTATTGTCGAGGGTTGTATGTTTAGTCTGGAAGCACATCTTGCAGCAGCTGAAAACATCTGGACAACTTGCCACTGGTCGACATCAGTAAGCTATTTCATTTTTTTTCTGAATTACATCATGGTGCCTTGACATGTTTTCATTGTCACTGAGCCAAATTTTCAGAGTTTCAACAAGGGATAAAATTACTTACCGCAAATTTAAATAGGACTCATGTACATGGTCAGTGGTTATTCTGAAAACCTGGAATGGATTAGACGCTCTTGGAATGAAGATGGGCATTCCCTCCCTAGCAGAACCTCACGTTCGAATGACTCTGCCCAGCCCTGTCGGCTTGTCGTAAGCGCGGTCTGTCCGCGATCTTCCCGACATCCCATAAAGGGCCTTTCTACTGTCTACAGTGAAATCCTCTCTGTGTAACTGAAGTGTGCAGGCGCCGCCAGGGCACCCCAAGACCTCGATTACTTCCACCCAATTTCATTTCCAGTGATTTTCGAAAGGAGCGCGAGTAAAAATGGAACTGCCGGAGCGCCGGGGCTTGATAAATCGGGTTTGCTGTCGAGTTATACACCAAGTCCCTGTGGAGGGGAGAGATTTATAACATTATCAGTTCAGTTCATCCATCACGGCACAGGAGGGGGAAAACAGCACTAAAGGAAGCTGCGTCCAGCAGGTGGGATGTCGCGGCGCGCGCTACTAAGGGACAGCGGGCCCGTCTCATCATTAGAACGGAAAGATGCTCTCATGGGAAGGGTCAGGGGGCGGGACTGCTGGACTTTTAGGAGAGGGGGAGGAGCTGGTGACTTACTGGACTAATGCATCCTCCGCAGGGATCTGTGTTCGGCTCGTGGTCACAGGTTCAAATCCCAGCGGTTTCCGCTCTGGCTTTCATTGGCTGAGGTTGATATAATGAGCTGGTTAACAATAGACATCTGCTAAATTAATAGCATGAGGCCCTTTGGGATGAGCGCGCTCTTAACGAATACTCATGCGGCGCTCTGCCAGCGTATTCTATTATATTGTATTGCAGCATTTGTATAGCACTTCCAACTCCTGTGTGGGGCGCCGAGGCGCTTGCCTACATGGGAAGAATACAAGACCGTGTAGGCGTGTGGTTGGAAGAATGTTGTCTTTGTTTTGAGCCTATGTGGGAAGTGTCCCGTGTCATGTGCGATGACCACCGAGGTGCAGTTAGCGTGTTATGGGACGAAGCTCACAGCAGTACTTCGGATGATGAAGTGTAAGAGACAGACGCGCAGTTTTATGGTTTTCGGTCGCTGTTGAGTTTGAACAGGTCTGCGTGCCCCTTTATGCTATTTCATATGATAAAGTCTGATTAGCTGGTTACTGCAGAAGGTTGTCCAATTTGTGATTTTGTGTACAGTTGTAGTCCTGAGCTGGAAGGATGGAGGGAGAGAGAAGTGACGAGGTCTGCTAAGAAGGCGTTTTTGTTATCATCCCATATCCGAGTGTCACTGTGAGATGTAAAGCATAGAGATGCTACGTAGTACTTGTATATTATGATCAGAGAAGTTACTTCAGCATGAAGGGTTCAAGAATAAACAAGAGGAGCCAGGTGCGGATGACCAATCAGATTGCAGGGCCTATCCTTTGTAGAGCACCAAATGGTTCTTGTTACCAGGCCCTGCACCGCTAACGGACACCAAAAATAGGGTTCTAGAATGACGCAGTCAGCAAGGGTTTTGAGATGTGTTTTGGCGAAATTTAAATTATAACTGTGTCTTTGCATGAAATTCCACAAAATTATGCCATTCTGTCACATTATGTAATTATGCAACGCCGCAAAATTATAGCGCACAAACAACCACAACCTGTGCAGCAGTTGTTCACGGCAATTGTATTTTTCACTCAAAAGGATGGATTTGCATTTTTCTTAATTTCGTGTCATTTTCCTATAAATTCAAGTAATTATGTGAAAGCAAATGACTCAAATTTTGCACTCCCACTAGTTGTGACATAATTCGTGGATGGCTCCTTTAAGAGAAGATTTCTCCCAAGGGGGTTAGGGGAGAGGAAAGAATTAGGGGTTTAACATGAGTGCTAGAAGCATTATTGTGAGCAAAGATATGGGCCCCGTTGGTAGTAAACAGCAGCCTTAATTAGCATACACACTCCAACCTCCTTGCACGACTGCACCCTCTGCAATATATACAGTGGCATAACGAAAGTTGAAGGGGCCCCCCTGCAAGGTACACGGAGGGGCCCGCTCCGGATTTAATCCGGAGCTATCAGGTCTGAGTTAGGTGTGGGCGGAATTTGCGAAATTCACTTTCGCAAATTATCGCGAAAATGTTAAAAATCTCCGCAAACACACGGAAATATCGCGAAGATGCGGAAGTTTTTTTCCCGCCCGTTCACGGTATTTTCTGCGTGGTCACGGCTCGCCAACTTACCCATGCGGTTGCTCGCGGGCGCGGCCATCTTGTTTTCACTTGTCTCGCGGTGCATGATCGCGAGAAGAAAGACGTAATCGCGCGACGCATGACGTTACTGCGGGCGCGAACTGTCGCGAGACAGCGCAAATGGCAACCAACAATCCAACATCTCGTGGAGAACGCGACCGGATCGGGAAAACTTGTCGGCGAACGCGGGGATTCAGGTAAGGCGATCGCGCGCACGCAAGAATGTATTATTTTACTGCGCGAGCAAGAAACAAATTATCGCTAAGCTGTGGAATGCGGAAATTTTGACATTTTCGCGCTTTCCGCGGAACGCGAAAATGCCAAATTATCGCAATTTCCGCGAACGGAACGGAATTTTGGCCCAGGTCTAGTCTGAGTACTGTGCTGAGGGGGCCCCCTGCTGCTGGGGGCAGGGGGGGCCCGCACCACGGGGGCTGAGCGGGCCTCTATCACGCCCCTGAATATATAATTTTTTTCCAGTTCTATTTAGCGCTAACTCAACCAGAAGGTTTTGGAGCGCTTTACATGAGCACCAGTTACGTTACACAAAGACACATTCATTTTTGGTGGGCACAGGGAGATGAGGACGTTTGCCCAGAATCACAGGATGTTGTGCCAATGCCGAGACTGGGACCTGGTTCCCCAGCTCCACAGTCGGCAGCTCTGGCCCTAATGCCACACCCTCTCTGTTGATAGTAACACCCCTTGTCTGCTCAAGCGGGGCAGAGTATAAGACTTCTCTGAGCTGGGACAAAACCTTGGGTGATAAGAGAACACAATTAACTCACACTTGTCAATAGGGGCCGGACTGGGAGCCACAACCAACCCCGGCAAAGTGCTCGGCCGCCCCCCCCCCCTCCCCCGGGGGGTTGGGAGTGCCACCGAGCTCTTTGCCAGGGACGGTTTTCGGCCGATTTTGTTACATGGCCAATTGCTGAAAAAATGGCCCTGTAACAAAAACGGCCCCCACCATTGCGGCCCACCGGGGGATTGCCCGGTGCCCGCTATGGCCTGTCCAGCCCTGAATAGGGGGCATCAATCTATTGTGGGGGCGGCCACCATCACTTAGCACCTTATAACCACAGTGGGGATGAACTAATGTTGCACAAAATAAACAACAAAACCTGCCTTTTCCCTGTGCGAATATTAAATTATAGCCCGTACGCAATGAGTTTCTGATGAGGCCTCGGCAAAATTAAAATATGCCTGAGTAATATGCATCATTTTTGGAATTTTGCATTACGCTTGTGACGTGAAATTCCCCAAATTACGCCATTACATCATTTTGCGTAGTTGAGCACCATTCACAGTAAACAATTCAGGGTAAATGTCACCATTCTAAGAAAGAACTTACCACAAATGCACTGCAACAACAGAACACGAGCGGCTATGGTTCCATCTGCCTAGTTTAGATGTGTCCTCACGCTAAAAAATGAGGCGAGGACTTACTTCACACTAAAATATTGTGTGAAATGGCAGATTCGCAATTTACATAATTACTCTTAATTTTCAAAATCGTACTTAATTATGCAAAAAAGCAACTTATGCAGATTACACATACCCTATACATTCTATTACCACAAAACAGGCATAATGCCTATTTTCTTATTGGTGCCTGCAGCCAATTATTTGAATACACAAGAGGGCAGGTCGAAACGCGCAAATAAAACCTTGCGGACAAGAATGTATCTCTTAAATCGAACCAGTATACTTGGTGCAAAGACTTTTTCTTCCCTAGGACTGGTGTTTTGTTTTACCCGGCAGTCATAATGGCAATATATTGGAAAGTGTTGGGGCAAAGCCAACTTATACACAACTCAAAATTAAATAAATTGTAAATTTGATACTTGTATAGCGCACTACTCACCCGCAAGGGTCTCAAGGCGCTTGTACGAATACCGCTGTGGAACCCATCCTGGCTTTCCCTGTGAGGCGTCCACTCCTGGGCACCCCCAAGGTGGAGGCCAGGCATCCTTAGCGTTGTGGGGGCCGTTGTGGAGATTAAGCAAGCTATTGCCCAGAGTTGCAGAGTGGGACTCCATGATTGGAATAGGCACCGAGGAGAGAACTATCAGGTCCGTGGAATTTTTGAGCCCAAGACCCGCCGATGCGGGTAATTGAACCCTGGTCCCGGGCTAGACCTCTGCATCAGGGTCTGCCGCTCTAACCATTGAGCCACACTTCTCCACACTCAGTGACTTCCCTTGCTCCCTGAGAGACAGGGCCTGCTGCACTAACCTATCCTCAACATTCAGTGACTGATCTTACTGCATCAGTTTATTCACAACACTCAGCGACTTACCTCCTTCCTTAAGAGTCAAGCTCTTCTGCACAAACTTTAAACCGATGTTTGACCTACAGTGTGAAGACGTTTCAGCAAGGTGTCACGAGTTTACGGGTGCCAGAGGAAGAGTTTGGTGGGTAGCTCACTCAATGGTCTTATTCTAATTTCAGTGACCTCATTCTGGTGGCACCGGTCTCCACAACCAAAAAGAGAAAGCATGAAGCGTTCTCCGCTCACCTTGTTGAGGTTCCCTGGCGGTTTTCCAACCGCAGCGTTAGCTAACTTCTCTATGAGTGATGGCATTCTGTTCGTTCACAAGGAGCACATCGCTCGATCAATCAATCAGCTTTTGTAAAGCGCTGCTAATCACCCGTGAGGGTATCCAGGTGCTATGTTCAGTTGAAAAGCCAGGTCTTGAGTCTCTTACTGAATTCCGCCAGCGAGGGTGCTGTCCGGAGATGGAGGGGAAGACCGTTCCAGGACTTGGCGGCGAGGTAGGAGAAGGTACGGCCTCCACTGTGGCTTCGGTGGATGCGCGGTGTCTGTGCGAGGGAGGCGGAGTGACGGACTGTGGATGGTTGAAAAAAGCTCAGGCAGTAGTCGATGTATGCTGGTCCTAGGACGTGGAGGGCTTTGTGCACATAGGCACTCAAAGCAGCTCCCTTATTGCCAGAGGGTACTATCGCAATGTGTGGTTATTGATACCAAAAACATATTTTTACTTTTGGCAATTTTTATACATTGGCTGGGCCCCAGCATCTCCCCCAACAATAACATTTTACAAAAGCAATGGTGAAACAACAAAACAACATTGGCAGGAAACCAACACCTGACCTATTGGCTGTGCCAATGCTTGTTATTCTAATGGGTTTTGTATTTGGTATTCTATTGACAGGCTCTTTCTGGTGCTCGAAAAGAGTAAACAAAGGAGCACCTGCCTTGAATAATCCGAACAATATCCGAAGCAGGAAAGCCTTAGAAGATGCGGGAATGTGATGAGCCTGATTAATGAACAGCGCCTGGAGTGGGGAAGAGTCGGAAGAAGCGCTGTGCCTTTCTTCAATACAATGAAATGGTTCTAAAAATGTTTGTTTAGTAGAACTCACCTTTGTCAGCAATAAATAAAAGAAAGTCAATGCATTAGCATTAAAAGTGCAAAATAAAAAAAAACCACTGAAATCTCCGCGTGTGTGGAATCAACAATAAAATAATATATTTTAATGCTTCGTCCCACTCCTGCCTCTTGGGGTCTTGGGGCAAGCCCAGAGGGCCCTTCTTGTGGCGTAGCATGAGTAGGGACTATTTCCCCTGCGTGCTGCCTGCCACTACAAAGCCCTGTTAGCTGACACCTACATTCCTCGATAACAGTGACGTCTGAAGGGGGTTCAGGTGCCCTTCGGAGGGGGGCCACGAAAAAGCTGCTTGTCTCTGTGGTGCGTGGAAAGGAAGAACAAGGCCCCCTTTACAGGGACATGGCCTCCAGTGTGCCCCATAATGTTATGGAATTATCCACTTTCCCCGAAAGCCAACGTTTTATTGTGATACGTGGCATTTGTAAAGCGCCACGCCTTCTGCACTCTTGACATCTTGGCGCTAATGAGCGGTCCTTGCTCTCGTGTAGACTCGGCCTTCCTGAGGTGTCCTACAGTTTTCTGTGGGACCTCGAGGCTTCTCTGAAAGGGACCGGAAAACGAGTTATTTGCGTAAATATGTGGGAGGCCCCTTGATCTACGGAGAGGGTGGGATGTAATGAGCCTTTTCTTGGCACAAAAGCGTGTTTGGTTTGGCGATCTTCGTCTAGATGTGTGTCCAGGAAGCTTCCACACTGATCTTGACTGATATTCAGTCCTTTGCCTGACAGGAAACAGCAGGATTTCCTTTTCTTCCTTTGATGAAGTTGTTCGAGCCGGGGCTATTGTTTCAGGCCTTAAATCCTATTTTGTTTATGTGGCTGAAGGGTTCAGACAGAGGCAGACAAGACAGCCCTGCGGGTCTTGTGGAGGCCAGCAGGCTGCTGGGGTTTGTGTTGTGTTTGTTGAGGTCTTGGTGTGGTTCTGCTGTGATCTCCTGGACTGTCTGTTGTGGTGTAGGTCAGTGTATGTTGTCTTCGGTGAGTGTCTACTTTACTACTTTGGTTGAACTCACGGTGTACGTGAGTCCAAGGGGAAGGTCTCGGTGGTTGTACGGAAGGGCCTGTTGGTGTCTAGGTGTTTTTTTTTTGTAGGTTAGGTGGAGTTCTGTTTTTGTCCAGGTTAGATTCTATTGTCGTCTAGGTGAAACACAGCTGAGACCTAGCTAAGCATTGTTTTTTTTTATCGTTGGATGATATACTGGCCTACCTGAGGGTCTGTTGTGGTTCGGTAAGGTTCTGCTGTAGTTTGATAAGGGTCGGTTGTGGTTACGTAAGGGTCTGTTGTGGTTAGGTATGGGTCTGTTGTGGTTAGGTAGGGGTCTCTTGTGGTTTGGCATAGGTCTGTTGTGGTTGGGTAAGGGTCTGTTGTGGTTAGGTATGGGTCTGTTGTGGTTTGGTATGGTCTGCTGTGGTTCGGTATAGGTTTGTTGTGGTTGGGTAAGGGTCAGTTGTGGTTGGGTAAGGGTCTGTTGTGGTTCGGTATGGGTCTGTTGTGGTTCAGTAAGGGTCTCTTGTGGTTAGGTAAGGGTCTCTAGTGATGTAGATAATAGTCTGCTGTGGTTTACTTGGTAGTCCAGGTGGTCTGTTTCAGAGACTGCTGTGGTCTAGATAATGTTTACTGAGTTCTAAGTGAGAGTCAGCGCGATCTCGGTGAAGGTATATTGTGGTCTAGCTGAGGTCCTAATGAGCCTATGTGCGGGTCTGCTGTGGTCTAGCTGAGAGTCCACTGTGGTTTAGTCGGTGGTCGACTGTGGCCTAGACGAGGGTCTACTAGTACCTATGTGATTGTACGTTGTTATCTACATGAGGGATTGTTATGATCTGTGAGGGTCTGTTGTGGTCTACGCACTGCTTAATTTGAGCCGGTGGTTTCCGGTGCTCGGCACCAGCACTTAATTGTCAACACCAGCACTTATGACAGTCTGCCACATGGTGGTGCTGTTGCTCTAATTTAATGACGAAAATAACAACAGTTGTTTATTAATTCAATATACATTAAAATGACAAAGACCTGCCGCCCAAGCCATTCTTACAGTTTTGGGGGCCTGGAATAGTCTGAATTGTCACAACTGTAGGAGTGTGATGGTTAGTAGTTGTGTTGTTACTGTCATTGGCAGCGCTGACAGCACTTTTTTTTAAATACAAAATAAGCACAGGTTGTAAGTGAAGCTCTGTTGAAATCTGGGGGGTGGTGATCTGCTAGCAGCGTTGTTAGCGCTCGCATCCGCCACAAAGGAACCACGAACCACCAAATTGCAGGCAAATCAATAATTCATTGCTGTTTTCTCGTGATATATATATATATATATATATATATATATATATATATATATATATATATATATATATCCTACGCTCTAGGTGAGGGATTTTTGTGTATTTTATGGTGGTTTTTATGGTCTCGGCGAGGAATGCCTCTGGCCTATGTTGAGAGGTTGTTGGGGCTCAGGTGATCGTCTCTTAAAATCTAGATTTGTGTCTGCTGCGTACTACGATGATCTCCTGTCCTCCATGTAAGGGTGTGTTAAGGGCCATATGACACTGTTTTCGGGCTATTCGAGGCTCACTTGTGGCCTAGTTGTGATTTATTTGTGATACGTATGAGGGCTTATTGAAGGCCGTGTGTGTATAAGGTTTAGTTCTGTTTCCAGATAGCTAAGTCTGGGAGTGTTGAGAATTAGTAATTGATCACCTTTATGGGGTTATTTAAAGTAGGACGGGTCGTCGAACATATGCCGTATCGGCATATGACTTTGCCTCCGTCCCCCCTCCCCTGGCGGAGCGCCTCCCCTCCCCATATTAAAA
This sequence comes from Triturus cristatus, assembly GCF_964204655.1. Lineage (NCBI taxonomy): Eukaryota > Metazoa > Chordata > Amphibia > Caudata > Salamandridae > Triturus > Triturus cristatus. The sequence goes on from NC_140595.1 coordinate 46,269,629, forward strand.
GATCTCCGCCATGTTAGTGGGCATAGTTTTCCCAAACACAGCACTCTTGGCAAATTTGAAATGCTGGCCATCTGACATTATTTTTTTTTTTGCGGAAGCAAACCCCCCAAGGGGAAAACTCTAATGACCCTTGACGTCTAGGAGCAATACTTAAAATAAGGACGTATTAAGTTAACTTGAAATGTATGATTAATGACCCAAACTAACATATTTCAATTTGAAATTAATTAAAGGAAGCACCTGCAAGGGAGGGGTGGACATGATGAACAATAGAATTATATTTTCAAGGCCAGATGTTCCTAAAATGCCATCTGTTCTGGTAACATATCTCTACCTGCTTAACTCAGTGGCTTACTCATTGAGCTACTGGGTTAATACCAGATGTTGCACGTCCGGAAATCCAGGCTTCCCCTTGTAGGATACAACCAGGGCCACTGGAATTATGTGATTTGTGGCTGTGGCGTTTTCTGCACAGCTATGGATTCGCCGCATTTACCAGATAATGCAGCATCTGCAGCATAATCTACAGAGTTTAACAAAAATGTGGATTCTGGCTCAAAAAGATCAAAAATGTATAAAAACACTGCAACGTGTCATATCGCCAGTGAAAGGCCCTCTCTGCTATCTATTGCTGCTTTTCGGTGTTACACTTGTACTTTTGAGGTGAAACCTTTGCCCAGTCAGTATTAACATATGTAAAAATATCAAAATAATGAAGTATTACTATCACAAAATGTGCTGCATTATGCCACATAATTTAGTCAATCCTGCCGCATAATTTGGCCCTCCCTCGTCTCATAATTCCAGTGGCCCTGTGCTGTAACTACCAAATATTTTGTGGCGATGAAGTGCTAGGATGCAAAGCTGTGTTCAGGGCATTCGTCTTGGCTTTCAGTTTTTTGTGCTCCCCCTGCTTTCCTGAGATGAGACATTCCAGGGAGTGTGATTCACCAAAGAGTCAAGGTTAGCAGGACAGACACATTATACGCCTCTGGGTGACATCAGAGATTTGCCAAGGAGTAAAGGGAAAGAAAGGACTCAGCCAACTCTATTTACTTTCTGGTCCTGCCCCTGCCTCCCTGACCTCTGACACCAGGGCTAGTAAGGTCAGTGCCAGGGTGCCCAAGGTCATATCACGGCTAGCACCTTCTGGCTCACCAGGACTGGGGTCCATGGGACATTTCTCTCCCTAATCACCACTCAATTTGGGGGCGATCGCTTCCCCCTTCCCATCTGCATGCACGGCCATTTTTTGGTGATGTACATTTGCAAGCGTTTGAAGGGTGGGACGACGCCTGCAACACCTTTGGGAATCCCAAAACGGTTCTGACTGTGCAGGAGGCCCCGGAATGTTTTCCATGCCCACCCCTTTTCCATTGCTTCCCTCCCCTTTCCCTCCCTTCAGTACAGTTACTGAAATGGAAAAGTCCAGCAGGTAAAGGCAGATGTCTTCCACTTTAGTTAAGTACCTTTCTGCTGGGAAATACTGTCACTACACATCAGGAATTCCACTCTATGGTCTTTTTATGTCTGTTGGTGAAAACGACAAGTGCAAAAAGTTTTGTATCCATAGCGCAGTTACATTGCTCTGTGCTTGTTTGCTCTTCATCAGAGTAAAATAGTTGTTAGAGGTGAAGCTTGCAACACATTCTGTATTAAGTACATAAAAAACTCGATGGACAGAAACAACTGCATTATCTGAGCCATTGGCAGGCTGTATGTATTCCATGCCATCGTTTTTTGCTCATCTGCCATTACCAAATACATGCAAATCAGCCGTGATCCCTGTCCAAGAGGGACAGTTCAGCTTGAGGCCTTCAGTCATTGGATGGATTCTGCTGCCTGGTGGCGGAACTAGCCAGGCGATCGAGTGAGGACTTAGAGTAAACTGCGTAGATTTCATGTGGGAGCAGAGAAGCGGCCCAGTGCTGAAAGGGCCGCTCGTAGTTTTTTTTTTTTTTTTTACATCTGCCAATCAGCAAGAAATTGTTTACAAAGCAGGCCTTTTTGAAAAAAAATTAAATAGTGGTTTTGGAAGTTGACCGCATTGAAATCAATGGAGATAAAAATATGTTTTGGGGAGGGGGGGGGGGGGTCGTGCAAGTGATTGATTACTTTGAAGTCTAAGGGGGGCCTTTTGCTGGTTTGGAATGAGAAGAGGAGTCCTAGAAGGGGGCATCCCTCCAAGGGGGTGGGGGGGGGGGGGTAATCTGAGGGGCCACGCAGCCCCCCCCCCCACCCACTAGCAAGGAGACCCCCTGCAGTCAGGCAGCGCCCCTGCTTCTCCCATCATCCCTGCCACGTGCGAGAGCTCGGCGCGCGCGGGAGGCGCAGTGTCAGCATCGGCGGTCCCTTGATGTCCGGGGGCCCCTCCCCTCCCGCCGCCCTCTCCGCTCGTGTTTGCCCACAGTGACAGGCGGGGGCCTCCTCTCCGGGGCTACCTTTTAAACAGGAGTATCGCCGTTTTCGGATCGTATAATTGCGGTCCCTTGCCTTTCATTTAAATCTATTTTTACACTCGCCGTCGCCCGAGTCCTTTTTCATTCCGATAATAAGCGCCGAGCGCGGCTCTCGCCCGCGCTTTCTCTGCGTCTTTAAAAACATCCGCTTATTGTGGCCCGGAGAGCGCTGCGGGGGCGGCGGGGCCGGGGCTGCGCGCAACGCGCTGCTGGGCTCTGTTTCCCAGTCCTGGTTCAGGGGCCACAGCGGCATCTGGGCCTGGAACCCGCCCAGATGTGGCTGAAAATAAACAGCCTCCTCATAGAGAGGGGACAAGAGACCTCCATCCGACCCTCTCGAATCCAGGGCTGGATTTAAGGAAACATTCTCTCCAAGTGGCGTTGCCAGTTTTGTCACATGTTAAATAGGCCCGGGCGGAGTTTGCCGAGTTCCGCTGAACTCTGCGAAGTGACAAAGAAACTCTGCCAACCTACGTGGACCTGCGCGCGCAGCAGAGTGCGTCACCTCGCACTGTTCGCGCTGATTTTTAGCGCCGGGTGTTTGTCCCGTGCTGTACAATCAGCGTGAACGGTATCACATGCAGCGTAAGAGGGTGCTGCTTCTTTCTGCCGCTCAAGTAGATTTTCTACTCGAGCGGCAGCTTTCTCAACATGAACGGAGGGTTTGTAAACGCAAGTGGTAGCGGCCGCCTGCGATGAGAAATCTCCACTATGCAGAGTGGAGTTTTTCGGTACTCCACAAGCTCCCCGGAGCGCGAAAAACTCAGCAAACCCCGCACACGGAGCAGGGTCACCGCCCAGGCCTATTTGTGAGGAATTCACAGTCAGTCGGTCTGTGTGCCGTTGGGTGGTGGCAGCTGCTGATTCCAGAAAGGGGTTGATGTGATACCGCTTCGCCTGATTTGCCGCGAGGATCGTTTGGAGGACTACAGTTCCCAGGGGGCCTGCTGCCATCGCCCTCACCTGGTTGCAATTTGCCATCCTGCCAGGCGCCTTTAAAGCGCCTCGCCGCTCCCGCTGTCGCGGGAGCCGCTTCGCCTGATTTGCCGCGAGGATCGTTTGGAGGACTACAGTTCCCAGGGGGCCTGCTGCCATCGCCCTCACCTGGTTGCAATTTGCCATCCTGCCAGGCGCCTTTAAAGCGCCTCGCCGCTCCCGCTGTCGCGGGAGCCGCTTCGCCTGATTTGCCGCGAGGATCGTTTGGAGGACTACAGTTCCCAGGGGGCCTGCTGCCATCGCCCTCACCTGGTTGCAATTTGCCATCCTGCCAGGCGCCTTTAAAGCGCCTCGCCGCTCCCGCTGTCGCGGGAGCCGCTTCGCCTGATTTGCCGCGAGGATCGTTTGGAGGACTACAGTTCCCAGGGGGCCTGCTGCCATCGCCCTCACCTGGTTGCAATTTGCCATCCTGCCAGGCGCCTTTAAAGCGCCTCGCCGCTGACGCGCAGCGGACGCGCACGGACGCCGCCGGACGAAGCCCGGACAAAGGGCGGACAGTCTGTGACAGTCCGGGACTGTCCGAGGCTGGGCTGGGCCCTACCCTGTATGTCGACCTAAGCAGCCACAGAACACTGAAGACTTCCAAGCTGGTAATTTCGTCAAAGGGTTGACTGTACAGTCGAACTATTAACTGGTGTTAATTGCCCTGGTTATTGTCTTTTGTCTTTTTGTTTGCCTTGACCATGCCTAAAAGCTTAAGGGATCCAGGGCTAACGGGGACCGGCCCTCTTGATAACTATTTAGTTAAAAAGGTCAATAAAATTAACAGTGACCGACGGGCTTCCCTGGGGAAGGATTGCCTCCAGGTGAGCCCCCAAAATCCTTTAACTAATGAGAGTTCGCTTTCGGACAAAGTTGTTTGTGTTTCCCCTCCCCTTATTCAAGCAAGCGCTATGATTACGGCCACTGCCCAGGTTCACAAGGGCCCTGTAGATCAGGATTTGGATGTGAACTCTGCAAGTGATGAGACAGTTGAGGATACATATGTTCCCAGACCAGTTAGGACCTGCAGAAGGAAACAAAGGAATAAGGGGGGGGCTTCTACCAAAGGGAAAAAAAGGGAGAACATTGGAGAAAAATCTCATATCGTGCCAGACGAGCCTTTAAACAGCAGTCCTGGTGCAACAACTACTTTACTCCCTGACCATTTTTCAAAATTGTTCAGCTCCTTTGAGGTTTTACTCGATACAAAGCTAGATCTACTTTTTCAACCTCTGGTAAGGAAACTCGATATGGTCGCTGACGAGGTAAAAAGGTTGGGAGGATTATTAACAAAACATCTTGATTGG